>NW_026622963.1:19477115-20088461 GCF_023065955.2 Ursus arctos
TAATTGAAAATTCCTTAGTGAGGCTATATGATGTTGAAACATCCCTTTATATTCTTATTTGCCATCTGTACGTCTTCTTTGGTGAGGTGTCTGTTCAGATGGTTTGCCCATTTTTTTAACCAGGTTGTTCATTTTCTTAGTGTTAAGAGTTCTTTGCATAACTTTTGGATAACAGTCTTTTATCAGATATGACAATTGCAAATATTTTCTCCCTGTCGGTGGCTCATCTTCTCATTTTCTTGACAGTGTCTTTTGCAGAGCAGAAATATTTAATTTTAATGAAGTCAATTCGTTCATGGATCACACCTTAGGTGTTGTATTTAGGGTCATGGCCAAACCCAAGGTCATTTAGATTTTCTTCTATGTTATCTACTACAAATTTTATAATTTTACATCTTACATTACATTTAGGTCCATAATCCATTTTTAGTTAATTTTTGTGAAGAGTCTGCATGTGAACATCCAGTTGTTCCAGCATCATTTGCTAAAAACACTATCCTTTCTCCACTGAATTGGCTTTGTCCCATTGTGAAAAATCAGCTGACTATATTTGTGTGTCTATTTCCAGGATTTTTATTGTGTTCCATTGATATATTAGTATATTATTTTGCCTTTACCAAATGTCTTAATTACTGGAGCTTTACAGTAAGTCCTGAAGTCGAGTAACATCAATCCTCCAACTTGGTTGGTTGTTCTTCTTCATTATTATGTTGGCTACTCTAGGTCTTTTGCCTTTTTAGAGTAAGTTTATTAATATCTACAAAATAACTGGCTGGGATTGCTGATCATTATAAACTTTTTAAATGATTACAAAACAAGTGATTTTATAAAATCATTTAAAATTATGTATCTGGCTAAATCCTAAATTTCAGCTGTTATAAAATCTGTAATTCCCCCCTTAAAACTTTCATGCTATGTTTCCTTCGCTGCTAATTAGTGCCCTTATGACCCTGAAGTTCCTGCAGGACACACAAGGCCTATACAGGTACACACAATCTGGAAGGGCAGCCAGGGCTCTCCCAGGATGTCAACACTCAGAAGAAACAAACGTCAGGTTTTCAAGATTCTTTCAGTATTTTACTTTGTTACGATACAGGTTGACAGCAAGAATGCTCCTTCGTCAACCAGAACAACCTGAGCTTCACACCTAGTAATACAAATGTTCAGTTAAAATAGAAAGTTTTCCCATGCCCCTCACTACTCACAACACACACCTGTGTGCATGGATCACGTGTAGATTTGGGGGCCCCTCTGAAGATCTTCACGCAGGCAACCAAAACTGTTCAGAAAGCAGCCCACGACTCCAAAGTCCAGCTGACTATATTTGTGTGTGTGTGTCTATTTTGGCCACAGCAGAATAAATCCCTGGTCATACCACCAACACCACAGGTTCAAGAGACCCAGAAGCATTACTGCATGAAGGTTAAAATTTTGTGCCTTTTAAGTATCAAATCACAAACTATTAACAGTATAAATAAACACTGTAACAAACACAAACAGGACCAACAGAAAATAATCGTTCATCTATCACATGCCCCCATGATGTTTATTTGCTTATGTTTTGTTAAGAAAAAGGCTGACCATACATACAAACAAGTCTAGGTTTTTAAAGTGGTCATGCTAAAAGAAACACCAATAACTCAGACAGAGAAAAACAAATAGCATATGATTTCACTTATGTGTGAAATCTAAAATACAAAACAAAAGAACAAACAAACAGACCCTTAAATACAGAGAACAAGCTGGTGGTTTCCAGAGAATGGATAGGGGGGATGGGTGAAATAGGTGAAGGGGATTAAAAGGTACAAACTTCCAGTTATCAAATAAATAAGTCATGGAGAGATGAAAAGTACAGCATGGGGAATATAGTCAATAATATTGTAATAACACGGCATGTGATTACACTTATTGCGGCGAGCACTGAGTAATGTATTGAATTATCAAATCATTCTGTTGTACAACTGAAACTAATAACATTGTATGTTAACTATACTTCAATAATAATTTCTTTTAATTGACCAAAAAAAAAAAAAAAGACGACTCACTTAAGATGCTCTCCCATCGATTTATAAATGCATTGCTTCCCAGGGGCCTGCCACAGCTTACACATTATTTACTGAACAAAATATGAAATTAATAAAGTATCTATTGCTTACAATATGAAAGAAAAATTCCTTTAAAAGAATGTATCATTACATCTAAAGTTACAAAATAAGATAAGGGCTATAGCAGGGAGGAAACCATAAAGTTATGAGTCAGAATTTTTATTTTCTATTTCTTGTTGGGTTTCACTGAACACCTAGCCTGTTTAAGGCCTTAAAGCTTTAACCCTAAGCCTTACCCTGCAAGGCCAAGACATATTTTGTTGCCAATAACTGAACATTTCTGGCTTTTGGCCCAGGATACCAGCAAAAAGGCAGAACAGGCAGCTCCAAGGGCCCATCCCTCCATAGGAACATTGAAAAATCAAGCAAAAATAGAAGCAACTTTGTCAGAATTCTGGAAAGCAGTAAAAGGTTCACAGCAACAAAACGAACACTGAAACAAGAAAAAGGTAATACAAAAATGGAAGGAAAACCCTGTGTATTTTTATTTCCTGCTTTGCCCTCCTCTCCAGCTTAATGGTGCAGTGGTCTTAAAGATTCAGCCCATGTTCCCAGTGTAAGACCCTGGTCCCTGGCTCCAGAAGGAGCTGAGCAGATGTTATTCACAAGGAATTGTGTTTGTCTGCTCTAACCTGTCTGGAGGTTGCCTGCAAACTGGCTCAAGGGAGCTCATCTCTGCTTCACCTAACCTGGAACTTTCTCAGGGTAGAAGATCAGAAAGCACTCCTTAAAAACACTGTAAGGCAAATGAACTCCTAGCAGCAGGTTGGGACAGGTGAGTACCACTGAGGCATACAATAGAGTGCCAAAAGCCTGAAAGGAGAAGCTGAGAGGGAGTTTCATCAGGTAATTTGGGCATTCAGAAACACCCATGTTTCCTGGGAAATTTAGAGAGCTCTATGTACATCCAGGGCAGAATGCATTCTCAGAAAAGACCTGAGAAGACACTGGTCTTTCACCTCTGGCTGATTTGCACAGCAAGTGAAGCCTAGGGCAGAGCTAGCTGCCTGGCTAGGTAGTGAGGAAGTGCCCCAACACAGCCAATCTGCAAAGACTAGGAGAGGTGCTGCTCTCTCCATTCTCTCTCTCTCTTTCTCTCTCCTCCTGGCACTCGAGGAAATCTGTGTGACAGCACTAGCTGAACCAAGATTTAACAGAACCTTCAGAGATGACATGTGACAGATCTTGCAAAACAGTTTGATTTTTTTTTAAGATTTTATTTATTTGAAATAGAGCATGAGCAGGGAGCAGAGGCAGGGGGAGAAGCAGGCTCCCCACTGAGTAGGGAGCCTGACACAGGACCCAATCCCAGGATCCCGGGATCACGACCTGAGCTGAATGCAGATGCTTAACTGACTGAGCCACCCAGGTGCCCCCACAAAATAGTTTTAAATAGTCACTAAGCAAACAGAGTGAGCAACAACAAACCCTGAGGAGAGAGAGAATAATTTGGGCTCCAGAGTTACTACTATATAACGTTCAAAATGTCTCATTTTCAAAAAAGAATTATGAAACACATAAAGAAAGAGAGTATAGCCCATTCACAGAAATTAATAGAAACTGTCCCTGTAGAAATAGACATTGGACTTACTACACAAAGACTTTGAATCAGCTGTCCTAAATATGCTAAAAGACTTAAAGAATACTATGCCTAAGGAGCCAAAGAAACCGGGGGAGTGATGTGTTAACAAATACAGAATAGCAATAAAGAGATAGAAATTATAAAAAAGAACCAAGTAAATCAAGGCTGAAAAGTACACTACCATTTGTATCGACATGGATGGAACGGGAGGGGATTATGCCAAGTGAAATAAGTCAAGCACAGAAAGACAATTATCAGATGGTTTCACTCATATGTGGAACATAAGGAGTAGGATGGAGGATCATAGGGGAAGGAAGGGAAATCTGAATGGGAAGAAATCAGAAAGGGAGACAAACCAGGAGGGACTCTGGACTCCAGGAAACAAACTGAGGGTTACAGAAGGGAGGAGGGTGGGGGGAGGGGGTAACTGGGTGATGGGTATTAAGGAGGGCACGTGTTGGGATGAGTACTGGGTGTTAATACACAACTAATGAGTGAACACTACATCAAAAACTAATGATGTATTATACAGTGGCTAATTGAATATAATAAAAATAAATTAATTAAAAAAATAAATGCGTGAGATGCCACCAAGAGTACCAATATTAACCGTGTAATAGGAATCTCAGAAGGCTCTTGAGATAAAGGAGCACAAGGAACATTTGAAGAAATAATGGCCAAAAACATTCCAATTTGATAGAAGGTATGGATCTATTCACTCAAGAAGCTCAGCAACTCCAAGGAGGATAAACACAAAGGAATCCACACCAAAATACACTATAACCAAGCTGTCAAAAGCCATGGACAGGAAGAGTCTTGAAAACAGCAAGAGAAAAGTGACGCATCACATACTAATGATCCTCAAAAAAAAAATTAATAGTTCATTTCTCATCAACAACCATGCAAGCCAGAAGGCAGTGGGATAATATTTTTGAAGTGCTGAAAGAAAAAAAAAATGCTGTCAACCAGGAATCATGTATCCCATAAAGCTATCCTTCAAAAATGAAGGAGATTGAGAAGTTCTTTGTAAATCTTGGATAACAGTCTTTTATCTGTAGTGACATTTGCAAGTATCTTCTCCCATTCCGTGGGTTGCCTCTTAGTTTTTTTGACTGTTTCCTTGGCTGTGCAGAAGCTTTTTATCTTGATGAAGTCCCACAAGTTCATTTTTTCTTTTGTTTCTCTTGCTTTTGGAGATGTGTCATGAAAAAAGTTGCTGTGGCCAATGTCAAAGAGGTTGCTGCCTATGTTCTCCTCCAGGATTTTGATGGATTTCTGTCTCACATCGAAGTCTTTCATCCATTTGGAGTTTATCTTTGTGTATAGTGTGAGAGAGTGGTCAAGTTTCATTCTTTTGCATGTAGCTGTCCAATTTTCCCAGCACCATTTATTGAAGAGACTGTCTTTTTTCCACGAGATGTTTCCTGCTTTGTCAAAGATTAGTTGCCCAAAGAGCCGAGGGTCCATTTTTGGGTTCTCTATTCTGTCCCATTGGTCTATGTGTCTGTTTTTGTGCCAGTACCATGCTGTCTTTGTGATAACAGCTTTGTAGTATAGCTTGAAATCCAGCGATGTGATGCCCCCAGCTTTGTTTTTCCTTTTCAACAATTCCTTGGCGATTCGGGGCCTTTTCTGGTTCCACACAAATTTAAGGGCTGTTTGTTCCAGTTCTTTGAAAAATGTCATTGGTATTTTGATCAGGATGGCATTGAAAGTGTAGATTGTTCTGGGTAGCATACACATTTTAACTATATTAAAATAAACAAATCAAAAAATGGGCAGGGGGCGCCTGGGTGGCACAGCGGTTAAGCGTCTGCCTTCGGCTCAGGGCATGATCCTGGCGTTCTGGGATCGAGCCCCACGTCAGGCTCCTCTGCTATGGGCCTGCTTCTTCCTCTCCCACTCCCCCTGCTTGTGTTCCCGCTCTTGCTGGCTGTCTCTATCTGTGTTAAATAAATAAATAAAATCTTGAAAAAAAAAAATGGGCAGAAGATATGAACAGACACTTTTCCAATGATGACATACAAATGGCTAACAGACACATGAAAAAATGTTCAAAATCATTAGCCATCACGGAAATTCAAATCAAAACCACATTGAGATACCACCTTATGCCAGTTACAATGGCAAAAACTGACAAGGCAAGAAACAACAAATGTTGGAGAGGATGTGGAGAAAGGGGATCCCTCCTACATTGTTGGTGGGAATGCAAGTTGGTACAGCCACTTTGGAAAACAGTGTGGAGGTCCCTTAAAAAGTTAAAAATTGAGCTACCCTATGACCCAGCCATTGCACTACTGGGTATCTACCCCAAAGATACAGACGTAGTGAAAAGAAGGGCCATATGCACCCCAATGTTCACAGCAGCATTGTCCACAATATCTAAATTGTGGAAGGAGCCGAGATGCCCTTCAACAGATGACTGGATTAAGAAGATGTGGTCCATATATACAATGGAATATTACTCAGCCATCAAAAAGAACAATTTCTCAACATTTACTGCAACATGGAGGGGACTGGAGGAGATAATGCTAAGCGAAATAAGTCAAGCAGAGAAAGACAATTATCATATGGTTTCACTCATTTATGGAACATAAGAAGTAGGAAGATCAGTAGGAGAAGAAAGGGAAGAAGGGGGGAAACAGAAGGGGGAATGAACCACGAGAGACTATAGACTCTGGGAAACAAACTGAGGGCGTCAGAGGGGAGGGGGTGGGGGAATGGGATAGGCTGGTGATGGGTAGTAAGGAGGGCACATATTGCATGGTGCATTGGGTGTTATACGTAAGTAATGAATCATGGAACTTTACATCAAAAACTAGGGGTGTACTGTATGGTGACTAATATAATACAATAAAAAATATTATTAAAAAAATAAAAAATAAAAATTATGAGTCTAGGGGCACTTGGGTGGCTCAGTTGGTTGTGTCTATCTTCAACTCCAGTCATGATCCCAGGGTCCTGGGATTGAGACCCGAATCAGGCTCCCTATTCAGCTGGGGAGTCTGCTTCTCCCTCACCCTCTGCCCCCTCCCCAAGCTTGTGCTCTCTCTCTTGCTCTCTCTCTCTCTCTCAAATAAATAAATAAAATCTTTAAAAAATTGAGTCTAAAAAAAAACAAAAAAACAAAAATGAAGGAGAAATTAAGAACCACAGAGTATATTGTTCCAATGATCTGGAATATCCAGAGTAGGTACATGGAGACAGAAAGGAAACTGGTGGCTTCCATGGGCTGGAGAATGGGGAAAGACGACACACCTGTCAATGCATGTGGAGTTTCCTGTTAGAGTGATGCAAATATTCTGGACCTAAGTAGAAATGGTGGCTGGACAGCAGTGTGAATGTCCTAAATGCCAATGAACTTTAAAATAATTGATTTCATGTCATGTAAATTTCACCTCTAGAAACTAAAAATTGAAACTTGCAGAAAATTCTGGTTTCTGACAAACTGGCAGACAGGCTAAGTCCCCATTAGCAGCAGAAACAGCACAGATGGCCCTCTGCTCACTTTTCTTCCTTAGTTACCTGACTGGCTCCACGGGCACCGGAGAGGGAGACCCCAGTTTCGGGGCAATATGTTAATCAGTCTTCTTCAGAAATACCAAAAAGCAACATAATATAGACTGCACCTCATGGAGCTAAGAGCTATCTAGCATAATTTCTAAGTTGTTATTCTAAGTAAAGTCCTACCCTCCAGCAAGAACACGCAACACAGAGAGGGCAACTTTTATTGGCAGTCAGCAACGCAATACAATTTCACGTATAAAGGCTACCTTACATTTCACTGTTTCTTTGGTTTTGTGTGTGGATATTCCACAGGGTTAGAAAAGAGTTAAAAAGTGCTTTAACCAATTTTATTCTATGAATTTATGTAAGTGCAGCTTCTGTGCCAATTATTGGTATCAGTTATGATTCAGTGAATGAGAACATTAGTATTTCACACAGAACACCTTGCATTTGTCTAGACGTTCTATATGCAGCCTACATAGTAGCCCTCCATCAGTGTCTGTGGTTCTGTGAAAGAGAACTTGTGTCATCGCTCCACGTGGACACGCCATTGCCTGATGCGGCCCACGAAGCCAGAAACATTTGCAGATTATGCGACTCATCAGTCAGCTCCACAATTAGAGCCCCTGATGGCATATTTCTTCCAACTACACGGTGCCAAAAGAGTAGACAGCTGATGATTTAGACACTTCCTGAGGATTTTCCTCTAAAGATCATCCTAAAAAATGTTAAAGCATGTCATACTCATCAAAATATCTTAATTCTCGTGAAATTATGATGTCACTTTCTCTAAATAGCTCTACAGTACTAAAAAGTTCAGTGATTCCACTGAGTTCAAAGTCTAACAAAGGAAAATGAGTATAGTCACGCGCTGTCCATCTTGTCTCGTCAGTGAACACGTCTGGGTCTGCTGGGTCTGTATCTACACTTTATGAAAAAATATATCAATCATTTTGCTCCCTGAAATTTTAATTTCCAATCCCGTGAACCCTAAGATCCCCCAGGTCTGGTCTTCCAGAGCCCTTTAAATGCATGTAGCTTTCGATTTGAAGAAAGAACAAAGTAAATACAAAACTTTTCCCACACTAGCCATCTGTACTAAATCCTTCAACTTTTCCTGAGTATTCCTAAATTGTTGGGAGAAGTTCAAGGAAAACATAGAGATTTATGTATTCTGTGTAGATAACTAAAATGGGGATCTTTTTGCTTTTTTGACTTACGTCAATGAGTAGAAATGAAGTTTCTCATTTTGCTTTTTTTTTTTTTTTAAGATTTTATTTATTTATTTGCCAGAGAGAGAATACAAGCAGGGGGAGCAGCAGGCAGGGGGAGAAGCAGGATCTCCCCTAAGAAAGAAGCCCGATGAAGGACTCGATCCCAGAAGGAAGATGCTTAACCGACTAAGCCACCCAGGCACTCCAAGTTTCTGATTTTGATCATGCCCTGGCTCACATCACACAACAAAGCAAAGGTAGTGAGTTTACAACAAAATTCTGCTGGACACGAAGCATATCAATCTCCTCTTTCAACTGGAAAAAAAATGTTTAAATCATCTAGTTCTTTTCTTGCACTACTTAATCAAAGAATCAAAAACTCAGTATTTCAAACTTAGATTTTTTACAATCAAATAGCAAGGCTAAACCTGTTACAGCACTCTAGCCATCTGGCACAATACTTTTATTTCTACTGTTGCTTTGAATTTTGTTTAGTTTGTGGGTTTCTGGGTGGGCAGGGGCAGCTAAAATTCTTAGGCAGGAAAAAAACAATCTCAAGCAGAGCCTATGCCAAAACCACATTTACCACATGTAACTTACTTAATTCCTCAAAGTTTTCATTTAATCACCTGCCAAATGGGAGAAAAAATACCCAGATTGCAAAGTTGTTGTGAAGACTAAAGGTAACAAGAGTAAAACTTCAGTGTTATGATAAGGATTCACTGATTACTTCCTGTTAGTAATTAGTTATAGTATTCAGTTGACACTTGCTAGTGGGAAGCACCTTGGTCTAACATACTTTGGTTCCAGTTATGACTCTACAGTTTCCATATGATAGACAGCGAATCCCAATTACCCTCTATGTGAAAGGAGAGGAGAAGTGTGTCCTAGATCAGGTTGTTGAAGTGTTTTACGGAACTCTAAGGACCCAGAGAGATACTCTGAAGGCCATGGAGGGGAGAGAGGGAGGCCTGCTAAAATTCTACTATCTGTGCGTTATGACTTCAAGTGTGTTGAAAATATTAATACATGGGTATAGCTTCCTGATGGGAAGAAAAGGCAATGATCATTTTCTACATGCTATCTAACATACCACCCACTGTTAAAATAGTATTTCTAGTTTATGTAGAAATGTTATTTTCAATGACAGCAAATTCAATTAAAGTCAAAATTAATGAACTTAATAACAATTCAACAAGTGTTTCCCATGCTTCCCTGACAACTCGCTTCAACTGAGAACCTTGCAAATCCCGATGCAAGCAGCACACTTTATGCTGAATATCTAAAAGTATTCCCAGTAAAGACAAGGAATTTAAAAAAAAAAAAGAAACAATAATAAAGAGTAATAAGGATTAGAAAGAGATGTTATCATTACTTACTAATGGAATGATTATCTACATATATCATTCAAAGATTATACAAACCTAGTAAGAAACCACAAGAAGCTTAAGTAGATAAACTCACTGACCTAAACATACCATAATCAAACTGGGAAAAACCAAAGAGGGAATCTTGAAAGCAGCGAAAGTAAAGCAACTCATCAGGTACAAGGAATCCTCAACGAGACTAAACTTAGGCTAATATCTCATCAAAAACCATGGAGACCATAAGGCAATGGGATGACATGTTCAAAGTGCTGATATTAAGTAGAAAATAACAGCTGTTACAGAATAACTCTCTATCCAGCAAAAATTGTCCTTCAAAAATGAAGACACTAAGACATTTCCAGATAAACAGAAACTGAGGGTTCATAGGTGCCCCACAAGAAAGGCCAAAAGGAGTTCTTCAGGCAGAAGTGATGGGACACTAAGTAGTAACCTGAATCCATGCAAAGAAATACAGAACACCCCTAAGGGTACTACATGGCTAAATATAAAACACAATATAAATGCATTTCTGTTTGCAACTCCTTTCTATCTTAAAACACATCTACATGAAGTGATGATTATGGTCTATGTTGATGGGCAGACAATGTATAAAGATACACTTTATAACAATAACAGCAGAAAGAGGGAGAATGGAGCAAAGTTTTTGTATACAAATGAAATTAAGTTGGTATGAATAATAACTATACTGTTACAACTTAAAATGTTAATTGTAATCTGCAGGGCAACCACTAAGTGCTCAAAATACACAGCAAAGGAAACAACAAAGGAATGAAAATAGTATACTATAAAATATTTAACACAAAACATGATAGTAACTGAGGAAATAAAACACGGAAAAGACATAAAATGTATAGAAAACAAACAGCAAAATGGCAGAAGTTCTTCCTTATTGGTAATTACATACTATGTAAATGGATTAAATGCAACCCAAAAAAAATGGATTGGCAGAATGGGTTTGAAAACATGATCAAACTATATGTTGCCTACAAGAGACTCACTTTGGATTAAAAGACAGAAATTGAAAGTAAAAGGACAGAAATAGATATTCCACACAAAGAGAAACCAAACGAGAGCTACAGTATCAGATCAAATAGACTTTAAGACAAAAACTGCTAATAGACACAAAGAAGAACATTATATAATAATAAAAATGTCAGTCCATCATGAAGATATAACAGCTATAAATACAGATATACCCAACAATAGAGCCCTAAAAATATATGAAGCAAAAACTGACAGAATCAAAGAGAAACAATTCAACTTCAATATAGTTTGAGACTTCAATATCTCAGTTTCAATAACAGAACAACTAAACAGACTATCAGCAAGGAAAGAGAATATTTGAACAGAACCATAAACCAACTAGACTTAACAAACAAACAACTACAGAATATCCAACCCCAAAACAGCAAAATACATATTCTTCTCAAGTGCATATAGAACATTCTCCAGGATAGAACATATGTTAAGTTACAAAACAAGTCTCTATAAATTTTAAAACATTCAAATCATGCAAAGCATGTTCTCTGACCATAATAAGTTAAGGAAAATAGAAGGAAATTTGGAAAAAATCCAAAATATATGCAAATGAACCAACACACTCCTATATAACCAATGAGTCAAATAAATTGCAGGGAAAATTAGAAAGTACTTTGAGATAAATAAAAAATAAATACAACACACCAAAATTTAATCATTCATAAGAGTTTATTCCCTCTAAATGAAAGTAATGTTCAGAAAGAAATTTTTACCTGAAAACTCCTATGCTAAAGAAGAAAAATATCTCAAATCAATAACCTTCCTCTTCTAATCTTCTACCATAAAAAACTAGGGAGAAAAAGAGTAAACTAAACCTAAGGCAAACAAAAGAAAAGGAGAATAATGGAAAAAATGAAGTAGAGAAGAAAAAATCAACAAAATCAAAAGTTGGTTATTTGAAAAGATCAACAAAATTGACAAACTTTAGCAAAACAGACCAAAGGAAAAATAGCAGAGAAAATCAGATAGATATGTCTGGGCTCACCTGCCCCTCTTTCTCTATACTTTAAATGTGGCCATGATTCCTAGAGTTGGTGCATCCATTTTGCCATCATAAGGAAAAGACCAAGAGAACTGCAAAGATATCTGTCCTGATGTTATTGTACCAATGAAAGCAGCGAAATAGAAAGGAATTTCCTCAGTCTGATAAGGGGTATACATGAAAAACTGGCAGCTAACATTATACTCTTATTACTGAAGTATAGTTGACATACAATGTTATATCAGTATCAGGTGTACAACAGAGTGAATTCACAATTCTCTACATTATGCAATCAATGCTCACCATGACAGGTGTAGTTACCATCTGTCACCATACAATGGTATTACATAGTATTGACAATATTTCCTATCTAAACTTTTCATCTCCATGGATTATTGATTTTATAATTGGAAGTTTGTACCTCTTAATCTCCATCACCTATTTTGCCCATCCCCCTACCCTTCTTCCCTCCGGTAATCACCAGTTTGTTCTCTGTATTTATGAGTCTACTTCTGTTTCTGTTTCTTTGTGTGCTCATTTGTTTTGTTTTTTATATTCCATATATAAGTAAAATCATATGGTATTTGTCTTTCTCTTCTGACTTACTTCAGTTACCATGATACCCTCTAGGTCCATTCATGTTGTCTGTCACAAATAACAAGATTTCATTCTTTTTTTATGACTAATATTCCATTGTATATATACACACCACATCTTTTTTTTATCCATTCATCCACAGATGGGCATTTAGGTTGTTTCCATGTCATGGCTATTGTAATAATGTTGCAATAAACATAGGGGTGCATGTATCTTTTTGAATTAGTGTTTTCATTTTCTTTGGATAAACACCGAGCAGTGGAACTACTGGATTGTGTGGGATTTCTACTTTTAATTTTTTGAGGAACCTCCATATTGTTTTCCAGAGGGGATGCACCAGTTTGCATTCCCACCAACAGCGCAGGAGCGTTCTCTTTTCTCCACATTCTTGCCACATTTGTTATTTCTTGTCTTTTTGATACAAGTCACTGTGACTGGTGTGAGGTGATATCTCATTGTGGTTTTGATTTGCGTTTCCCTGATGATGAGTGTTGTTGAGCATCTTTTCTTGTGTCTGTTCACCATCTGTATTTCTTTGGAAAAATGTCTATTCAGGTCCTTTTCACTAACATCACACGTAATGAGGAAAGACTGAAATCTTCCCCTTATAATTAAGAAGAAGACAAGGATGTCTGCTTCTATTCAACATCATACTGGGGATTCTGGCCAGGACAAGGAAGTTGTGAGCAATAAAATTATATAAAATGCATGCCATTTGGGAAAAAGAGGCAAAACTATCTCTGTTGTCATATGCCATGACCTTATATATAGAAAATCTTAAAGAATGCACACACACAAGACAATTAAAGCTAATAAACAAGTTCAGCAAAGTTACAGGACATGAGAACATACAAAAATCAGTTGAATTTCTACACACTAACAATGAACAATTAAAAGTGAAATCAATAAAACAATTCCATTAACAATAGTAGCAAAAAGAACAAATTTAACCAAAGATGTGCAGGACTTGTAGACTGAGAACTATACAACATTGTTAAATAAAATTAAAGAAGACTTAAATACATGGAAAGACAGCCAGTGTTCACTAGCAGATTCAAAACAATCTGTATCTAAATCCCAGCTAGATATTTTGCAAAAATTGACAAACTAATCCTATAATTGAATGGAAATGCTAGGGGCCCAAACTAGCCAAAACAATCTTGAAAAGGAACTACAAAGTTGGAGGACTCACACTTTCTGATTTCAGATCTACTACGATGCTACAGTAATCATGAGAATGTAGTAATGCACAAGAATAGCTGAATAGATCAGTGGAATAGAACTGAGAGTCCAGAAATAAACCCATAGGTCTATGGAACATTGGTTTTCAACAAGGATGCTAAGACCATTCAATGGGGAAAGAATAATCTTTTCAAAAAATAGATGTGGTTTATATATACAATGGAATATTACTCAGCCGTCAGAAAGGATGAATATCTACCATTTACATCAATGTAGATGGACCTGGAGGGGATTATGCTAAGTGAAATAAGTCAATCAGAGAAACACAATTATCATATGGTTTCACTCATATGTGGAATATAAGAAATAGTTTAGAGGATCATAGGGGAAGGGAGGGAAAACTGAATAGGAAGAAATCAGAGGAGATAAACCATGAGAGAATCTTGACTGACTCTGGGAAACAAACTGAGGGTTGCAGAAGGGGTGGGGCTTGGGGGATGGGGCAACTGGGTGATGGGCATTAAGGAGGGCATGTGATGTGATGAGCACTGGTGTTATATGCAACTGATGAATCACTGAACACTACATCTGAAACTAATGATGTACTATATGTTGGCTAATTAAAATTTAAAAATGGTCCTAGGACAACCAGATAGCCACATGCAAAGGAATGAAGTTGGACCCTCATCTTACACCATTCATAAAAATTAACTCCAAATGGATAAAAAGCCTAAATGTAAGAGCTACAACTATGAAATTCCTAGAAGAAAACAGGTATAAATCTGCATGACTTTGAGTTAAACAACAGTTTCTTGGATAAGACACCAAAAGCATATAGAAGCAAAGAAAAAAATAATTTACTGGACCTCATCAAAATTTAAAACTTTTGTGTATCAAAGGATAATATTTAGAAAGTAAAAAGACAACACACCGAATTAGAGGTATTTATATTTGCAAATTACCTAATAGAGGCATAATATCCAGAATATATAAAAAGCTGCTACAACTCAACAACAAGACAAATAGCCCAATTAGTAAATGAGCAAAGAATCTGACTAGAAATTTCTCCAAAGAAGATATACAAGTGGACAATAAGCACATGGAAGCATGCTCACATCATCAATCATTAGGGAAATGCAAATCAAAACTATGAGATATCAATTCACAAAAACAAAAAACAAAAAAAGGGAAATAACAAATGTTGGAAGAGGCAACAGAGACACCGAACTGTTCAATCTTTCTGGTGGGAATGAGAAATGGTGCAGCTGCTTTGAAAAAAAGTCTCAGTTCCTCAAAATGTCAAACACAGAATGACTACTTAACTCAGCAATTCTCCTCCGAGGTATATACCTAAGATAATGGAGAAGACCTACTCACACAAAAACTTGTACACGAATGTTCATAGCAGCATTATTCGTAAGTGGCAAAAAGTGGACACGACTAAATGTCCATCAGCCAATAAATGGTTAAACAAAATGTGGTATAACCATATAATAGAAATCATTTGCCATTAAAAGGAAAGAAGTACTGATTCATGCTGTAATGTGGATGCACCTCAAAACATTATGCAACGGAATAGAAGCCAGACATAGAAGGTATATGTTATATGATTCCTGTTACATGAAATGTCCAGAACAGGCAAAACCATAGGAACAGAAAGTCGATTCGTGGTCACCAGTGCCTGGGAGCAAGGGGAAATTGGAGGTAACTGCTAATGGGTAGGGAATTCTTTGGTGGGGAGGGGTCATGGAAATGTTCTGGAATTAAAAGTAGTAAGGACTGGGGTGCCTGGGTGACTCAGTCAGTTTAGCAACTACCTTCAGCTTAGGTCATAATCCCAGGGTCCTGGGATCGGGACCCACATCAGGCTCTCTGCTCAGTGGGGATCCTGCTTCTCCCTCTCCCTCTGCTGCTCCCCCGGCTTGTTCTCTCTCCCTCTCTCTGTCAAATAAATAAATTAAATATTTTTTTTAAAAGTAGTAATGACTGCACAACACTGGAATCTACTGAAAATCACTGAATTGTACACTTTAGAATGGTGAATTTTGTTATGTGACTATCTCAATAATAAAACATAAAAATAACAGAATCATTTTAATCAGCCATGCTAGTGAAAAACAACTAAGTATCTTTTGAGAATCTAGAGAAAAGGAAACTACAAAATCACTCCCATCTGAATAGGCAATCAAAGAATATGTGGCAACATAATATAGAAGAAAAAGTATTACAGAGGTGTGCCATGCAATTCTCAAATTTTTTCAAATGTTATTTTTCTGGATCGTGTGATATATTTGGTACATTTCAAAGCATTTGTTAAATTTATAACTTGTTGTGATTTGTTTTCTCATACTAAGTAAATACCTAATTTCATGGCTAAATTTTATTTATAAGGTTGTTTTCTTTCTGTTAAAAGAACTATGAAAGTCGGGTCCCACACAATCTACAGAGGAAGTAGAAAAACATAAGTCTTCTGGCCTCTCCTCGTCAGAGTACGAACGGATGTAAATGACTGTAAGAGCAATCTGGTACTTTTAGGGGCGTTAAGATGCCCATTCCACATGACCCAGGAATTCCACTTCCAGGGGTGGGCTCTGCCAGTGTGTTTGTACCTCAGCACGGGGACACATGAAAGGACATTCCGGGAGCCTGCTCGTAAAGGCAGAACACCAGAAACAAGCTGAGTGGTCATCAGAGCACAGTGCAGGTGACCGGGATGTATTCTCACGAAGGAATTCTGAACAGGTGGTAAATGAATCCATAAAACCTGGGTGGACATGGAAAACAACACAAAACGCTACAAGCAAGGCTCAGAACGATACACGCAGTTACGACCGCTTGTGTGGAATTTTTAAAAGATTTTATCTGAAAGAGAGAGAGAGAGAGAGCACGCACACAAGCAGAGGGAGAGGGAGAAGCAGACTCGGCAGTGAGCAGGCAGCCCAATGCGGGGCTTGATCCCAGGACTCTGGGATCATGACCTGAGCTGAAGGCAGATGCTTAACTGACTGAGTCACCCGGGCACCCCAGTGTGTGATTTCTTTTTAAAAGCACATGTAGGGGTACTACATGCTTGTTCTGCAAACAGAAGCGAAATGAAAAAGTAAGGTTCTCTTTGGTTTTGAAAGGAACAGACAGGCTGGGGGAGGATACAAAAGAGATTATCGCTGGATCTGTCGTGTTTTCATTTTTTAAAAATAGTGTGAAGAACGGACGCAAATATTTCAAAGTTCTGGCATCTAAATGCTGCATTGTGCATATATGCTTACACTTAGGCTCGCGCTCTGACCTTTTTTTCTCTGAAGCTGACCTAACAATATTTACCTGAGTGGAAGAAATACTTGAATGTTTAAAAACAAAACATACTTGCCAACAAAGGGGGTAAAAACAGGTACAAGCAAATTAGGAAATCCTAATAATAATGGGCTAACAGCTTTATCTACTGAACTGGAAGCTTTGGCATCACCCCACCCCCACCCCCAGCCCCCAGACCGGTACCCCAGACTGACAAAGCTCGGGGACAGCAACTCTGTCACATTTTGCCCTTAAGATGCCTGGAAAACATGCATCTCCCATGGCTGGAGCAGTGCTCACCTGGCAATTTATCCTGAAATTGTGCAGACTCTGATACAAAGATTATGGTGCCACGTCACCTTGTAGATGACCAGGGAACAACCGGAATGCCCCACAACAGACGGGTAAATGCGGATTTGTGAAATAAACCGTGACTCGAGAGTAGATGTGCACGCAGACACTCAGAAGGATGCAGAGAACTTAAGCAATGCTTTCATGGGGCACATGCGACTCTTGATCTCGTGGTTGTGAGTTCAAGCCCCACACTGGGCACAGAGATTGTATTTTAAAAAATGAAAAAAGAAAAAAAATCGTTTTCACGTTTATCAGGTGCGCTTCCTGAAGAAGTGGGGAGATGGGCTCATTTTGTCATGGGGGCTCTACAGCAGCCTCCCCAGGGTGTCAGAGACTTTTCAAACTTCTCCCAAATACCTGGCCGTGGTCCCCCAACCTGGAACGACGCACGGCTCTCTTGAAGGGTCTGTGAACTGACCTGTGCTGGCAAATCACCAAACACAAGCACTCTGCTAATGCCTGGTAGTTTCATTCAATTCCCCCATAACCCTGCAAGGTAAAGCCCTCTAACTGCGGTGTCACAGGACAGGAGGGGAGTAGAGGGCATCCACCCACAGGCACACAAGAGCAAGCAGGGGGACACGGTTCCCACTCCGTCACCCCACACCTCTGATCCTGGTCCTCCCCATCACCTCCAACCTGCGGGGATGCTCACGGAGTATCCAGGTGATGACAAACCCCTTATTCCAGCATTGCCTACGATGCCAACAACGACGCCGGTCACACCGCAAGAGAAAAGGCATGCCCCCCACAAATGCTGACACACCGGCTACTGTGAAGCGCCATCCAGGCTCTGGAAGGGTTGAGATGGAAAAATCTGCACATCCTGGAATCAACATACCTTGTGCATAATAAAATATGAACACTGATTATTTGAGAGTTAGGAAATCAGAGCAGGTGTTTTGGGCAGATCTGTATTTTCTAAATTTTCTAGCATCAACCATATTACTGCTAAGATTAGCAAAAATGACAAGTAAACATTATTTCAAAAGGGAGAGGAAAAGGACACAGTTGGATTTACTGTCAAACTAAGGAAGTTTAAGCTTCGGGGCCTCCTACACACCAGGCTGGGAGAGGCCCTAGCTTGTTTGTATTGGTGCTTTTGTATTATTTGGGATAAAGAGCTCCCCAGACTGTACGTGCTTCAGGCCCCATAAAACTATGATCTGCCTTATAACCAGCACACAGGAGCGTCCAACAAGTCTGTGCTTCCTGCTTTAAAAGAGAGAGATGGAAACATCTGCAACTTCGGTGAGGACAAAAGCAAGCCTGGATCATCACACCCAGGCAATAAAATCAGTATTCTCCCCCTACCTTTCATAAGTATCAACCCTGCTGCTCCGCCCACAAAATTCAAACCTGGAAGCCCTAAGCCCGCTTGCCACAGTATTGGGAGGTGGGGTCTTCGGGAGAAGAAGAGGGCTAGATGAGATCATGAGGCGACAGCCCCTATGATGGGATTCATGCCTTTGTAAGAAGACGAAGAGAGAGTTCTCCCTCTCTACCAAGTGAGCACCAAGCAAGCAGGTGGCCATTCGATAGCCAGGAAGAGAGTCGGACCAGGAAATGACTCTGCTTGCACCTTGATCGTGGCCTTTCAGCTTCCAGAAGTGTGTGGTGTTTCGTTATGGCCGCCCAAGCTGATCAACACCTGCCGCCCCTCTAATGATCCTACCAGGTCATGCATTCACCCCACTGATGAACTCAGCAATTTAAGCCACTGCCTGTCTCCCTACTGCTGAAGTTTTATACATAAATGGTGAGCTCCGGTGTTTGATAAATGCTATAGGAATAGGCACCCAAGGATTCTCTTTTCTCTGGAATCTGTCAGGTTCTTCAGAGAGTCAGCCTCTTTTCATCTGCAATGAGATTTTCTTTTTAAATCTCTCTTTAAACATTTCCTTTTGCGTGATGTCTTAGCCTTAAGTACTGAACCTTCAAGAAAAGTTGTTTTCCATCCACTGCCTTGTTTTAGATATGCGCTCCTTGCCCTTTGAAAATGGCAAAAGAAAGGATCTCAGGGCCACCTGCTTTGAACTACCCAGCCGTAGAGAGGCCAACTGACAAAGCCAGTTAGAATCCTGGTCCCTGGGACCTTGAAGCCCTATGCCGCAGAACTCTCTGCCAGATAAACCATTAGGCTGAACATCAAAATGTAAAGCCACTAAAAGTTAAAGTGCTCTCTTTGAAAAGGAATAACAAAACCCTAAGGTTCTTCCAAACCTAGTTTGAAAACCATTGATCTGCATTACCGTCAAGCAAGAAGCAAAGAAAATACAGGATTTTTCCTCTGCAAAAGCTGGGTCTCCTCTACCGTGTCCACAAGACGAGGGGGAAATACAGCTGGGGTGATGCATACACCCTGCCATCCTACAGGGAAACTGCATGGCACACAGCTAGAGCCATGCGGATGAACAGGCAATTCTCATTTTAGCAACACCTTTACAATAGTCATTCAGAAATGGTGACTATTTGCTCCAGTTTAAAAACACACAGCATACCTTCTAGACCCTGCCTGTCTGTCCCTATTCTGCAAGGAGCATTCCTATCCAAGCACAAATCCTCAGCTTCACGGGCTCACACTCATCACCAGAAACACCCCTGAGTCCATGTCCTAGTCTCTGAGGTCTGGCTGGGCCGAGATTTGGAGCACATTCATGTGATCGACACATATTTATGAAGTGCCTGATTAGGGCCTGGATTTTGTCTCCGACGATCAGTGAATAACACAACTAAGAAGCTCACCTTTGTGGGGCTTACGTCGTAGAGGGGAGACGTCCTAAGTAAATTAAGCACATGAGACAGTGATCCGTGCTGCAGGGGAGAAAGGGGGGAGCGGGGAGTGACAGAGAAGGCCCAGATTTTTATTTCTGCTTTTTTACAGTGGTAAAGAACACATTAGATAAAATTTACCCTCTTAACCATTTTTAAGGGTACAGTTCAGTAGTATTAGCTCTGTGCATCATTGTACGACAGAAAACCTACCCACTAAACAACTGCCCGTTGCCCCTCCCCCAGCCCTCGGGATCTCATGTCCGTGTAATCGTAGAGTATTTGCACTTTTGTGACTGCTTATTATACTCAGTCTAATACCCCCGAGGTTCATCCACGTTGTAGCCTATGACAGGATGCCTTCCTTTTTTAAGGTTCATAGTACTCCACGGTAGGGATCTAACACATTTCTCAATCTTCGTCTCTCATGGACACTTAGGTTGCTTCCACATCCTGGTTACAGGGGATCATGCAATTAACATGGGAGCACAGGCAACTCTTCAAGACCCACTTGTCAGGGAAGGCGTAGATTCAAACAGAACAGTCAAGGTGGTTCTCACTGAGACGCTGGCATCTGAGGAAAACTGAGGGTGGTGGGAGAGAGGGAGCCATGAGAACATGGAGGGGGGTGGGACAGGCCACAGCCAAGGTGCTGAGCTGGGAGCCTCCAGGTGTAGCGGGAAGACCAGCAGGAGGCCTGAGAGGCTGCGGGGCGAGGGCAAGCAAGCCCAAGAGTGTGGAGACCTGAGGTCAGAGGGGGCAGATCAGGCAGAGGGATGAGAAGGGCCATGACACGCCGATCTCCACGTTGAAGGAGCTGAGTGGTGAGCGCAAGGACGTGTTGCAGTCACCAGAAGAAGAGGACAGTGGCTTGGACTTGTGGCAGTGGAAGAGAGAGGCAAGCGCTCACATTCTGATGGGCTTCATACTCCCATTAAAGGGGTTGATGGGGGGTGTGGACACAGAGTGAGGGATGACCCCAAGTGTACCCCCTGAGCAGAGCGGCGCTGCCGTCAGCAGGAGTAGGAAGGCTTCAGGGGAGCAGGTTGGGGTGGATGCGCGCGGGGTCGGAGAAGCCCGCTGACATGCCCCTCACAGACCCGCCTTCCCTCCTGACTTCTCTCCTCCGCACGGTCTCCACCTTCTGGGCAGGTGAAAACTCCCAATTTTAATCTAATTCCTGCTTTTATCAGTAGCGACACAAGGCATTCCTGCCTGTTCAGAACACCCCCTACAGGCTTCTGTGAGCTCAAAATCACCTATTTTCTGAAGATAGATTTCTTCAACACAGGGCTGTTAGGGCCAAAGTGCCACGTGCACTACAGGAGTAAGGCACGGAGAATGAAAAATAACTTACGGACACAAGCACCTGGCACATTTTCACAGGCACTTTCGGTTCCCCCAAAGATAGTCCCTCATTTCCATCAACCGGGACAAACGGACAACACAATGTCACCCATGAACTCAACAAGGGCCCTGCTGCCCTTATTTTCTACAAAAGAATAACCCCTCATAGAAGTGCAGGGTCTTGGAGCACCTGGGTAGCCTCAGTTGGTTGAGTGTCCCACTCTTGGTTTCAGCTCAGGTCATGACCTGGGGGTCGTGAGATCGAGCCCTGTGTCAGGCTCCATGCTCAGCAGGGAGTCTGCTTGAGATTCTCCTTCTCCCTCTGCCCCTCCCCCCACTCGTGCTCTCTCACACGTGCTTTCTAAAATGAATGAATGAATGAATGAATGAATTGCAGGGTGAGGAGGAAAACCTACCTGAAAGGCTTCCTTCAGAATTTTGAAAAGTTCCAATACCTGATTAAGGAACCCTAAGAATTCACAATTAAGAAAGGACTTCTGCAGTGCCTGGGTGTTTCAGTCAGTTATGCGTCTGCCTTTGGCTCAGGTCATGATCCCAGTGTCCTGGGATCGAGTCCCACTTTCGGCTTCCTGCTCAGAAGGGGAGCCTGCTTCTTCCTCCCCCCGCCCCTCCCCCAGCTGCACTCTCCCTCTCACATAAATAAATAAATAAAATCTTTAAAAAAAGAAAGAAAGAGAGAGAGGGAGAGAGAGGGAGGGAAGGAGGAAGGAAGGAAGGAAGGAAGGAAGGAAGGAAGGAAGGAAGGAAGGAAGGAAGGAAGGAAGGACAGACGAACTTCCTAAAGTCTCGAATAATCAAGACACAAGCTACACAACCAGCCCACAAATCCTGATGGAGTGGCGGGGCCCCCAGCCACAGAGTGCACGGAGCTCAGTCAGGACGGGTCACAGCTTCTGGCAGGAAACAAGAGATCCTGTACACGGACACGAAGACTCGCTGTGGGGAACATTAATCATGAATTTGAATGATGAATGCTTAAAACCGTGCGTAGTACGACCCTCCTCAGCAGCAGTAACTCTGAGACACATAGTAGCTGACAGCAATCAAGTAATTAGCCCACAGCGAAGACGACACGGAGTCCGTGTCCCTGATGCTCAGGTCACAGAAAAGAGGAACGTGATGTGTGTGCTCACGGTCCCAAGGAGGGCAGCAGAGCCGAGAAAGGACACCCACAATCTCACAGAAGACTCACGCCCCGCAGGACAGGTGTGCACAGGTGAGCGTGAAAGCACAGGGAGACATCACAGAGTGACACAGGCTTGTCACTCCACCAAAAGCAAACCCGTCCTGGGTCTGCCAACCGGTGACTCACAAAATCTATTACGACTGAAAAAACTAGGAAGCAGAGAGGCCTGGGCCAGCTTCTCGGGCAGCATACGAAAAAGCCGTGAAAATGAAACCCTTGCATGCTAACAGTTACACTGATGCCACTGCTGACGGGCGCTCATGCCTCTCCGGCTGCTCCTACAGCCCCTAGTTTGGTTAGCGAGGGCATCCACAGAAGGAAGCAACTGGAATGAGTTAGCCGCCTGATTGGGAAGGTGGTCGTGTGCCTGGGCGAAACCTGAAAATCAATAAGCCCGCCGAGGGCTTCAAATTCCAGAAGACCTCTTTCCTGAGGGCTCTCATTTCAAAAGTTTTCTCTATTTTTTTAATTTGACTCCAATATTAAAGTTTACCTTGAAGGCAACCTGCTTGAAGGAGTTCATGAAAAGGCAGTCTGATTGTCCTCTTCTCCCCTCCCCTCTCCCTGTGAAGGGAGGGGACGGAGCGGGTGGCCTGTAGCTGCCCCATCCGCCCCCGCCACAGAGCAGAGGTTTGGTGGGGCAGGGAGGTGAGTGTGTTGAGGGGCGGGAAGTGGTTAAAAACCCAGGGCGCCCAGCTGGAGAAATTTAATCATTCCTCATTAATAAGCATAAATCATAATAGTAAATATGTTTCCCAATCCACATCAGATTAAATCTCATAAGGTTCCATTTCAACACTGACTCTCCTCTCACACACGCCCAACTTCTTCGCTATCGATTTCCTGAGCACCTGCTATGTGTCAAGCACTGTTCCAGCCACTGGAGATACAGCACTGAACCAAGCAGACAAAATCCCTGCCTTTGTAGAGGAGGGGCCGGCAACAAAGAACAAAAATAACAAATGATAAACAATAACTACAGCAAACAAGAGAATGTTCCAGAATGCTAGACAGGGATGAGCGGTGGGAGGGAAACAGAGCAGACTGTGGGGATAAGAAGTGGGGAGGGATATTTAAATGGATTGGTCAAGGTAGGCCTCCTCTTCTATGGAAAGATCTGGACAAGAGGAGGCAGTGAGCAATGCTAATATCTGGGGCAAAAGCATTCCCAGCAGAGGGAACAGTCTCTGTAAGGGCCCTGAGGCAGGAACTTGCTTCATGAGCTCCAGTGAACAGAGCAGGGGTCAGCATAGCTGCAGAAGGCAAGGAGGCAGGAAGGAGATGAGTCAAAGGGGCAGGAGGTGGCTGGGTGGCTGGGTTGGTCGTTGAGGGCCCTGAAAGCCCTAGGGACACTATGGGGCACTGGGCTTGGACACAGAGAAGAGCGGGGAGCCACTAGAAGGTACCAGGCAGGGAGGGATGTGATCCTCTAATGCTTTGATGGGGATCTCATGCTGCCAATACCATGTTGGAGGACCAGGGTGGAAGCAGGAGACCTGCAGAAAGGCTGACCCAATGACCCCTCAAGAGACTGGGACTGGAACCAGGGGGACAGTGAGGATGGTGTGGAGACATAGCTGCATTCTGGATATATGTTGAAAGTAGAGTCAACAGTATTTGCCAATGGATTAGTCAAAGAGAGAAAAAAGGGAAATCAAGGCTACCTCCCAGCTCTTTGACCTGCTGGTCTGGAAGGGCGGAGCTGCCACGGGCTGGGGTGGCCGGGACAACGGGAGGAGCAGGTATGGGGACACGACCAGTTTACTCGGGGGATGTTGAGTTTGAAATGCCAACCAGACAGCCAATCACATTGGTCAAGTAGGCAGCCAGACGCAGAAGGCTGGAAGCTCAGGGGAGGGACTTGAGCTACCATCATATTTTGGGAGATAGCAATTAAACCTTATATCACATGGCATCCACCATAAAGTTAAAAGACATGAGAGAGAGTCCCGTTTCACAAAGCAGGCCAGATGACAGCCTCTCCTACAGTCCTCTGAAGTATCGGTGAAGAAGACAGAGAAAAAGATGAGAACCAGAGCGCCACCCTCAATGTCCAACTCGGGAAGCAGGTGATCATGAGGCAGGTGGCACAGGGCTGATGAGCACCTGGCCGGACTGAGCTCTGGAAAACGGCAGGAAGGGGCTGCACTCTTCTCCTGTTGGTCCTAGATGCTTGTCTGTGAAGCTGACTCACAGCAGCCTCAGAGCCGTGCCACCGCTCCCCCCACCAGCCCTTCCCCCCACCACTACCATTGCCCTACTCCCAAGACAGCAAAGCCACTCACCAGAGACTGGCAGGAAACCCTAGCCCTGTCATGGATGGACTACTTTTCAGAGGTGCAGCTCCCCGCCGAACTGGGCAGGTGGGAACAGGACCCCGATGTCAGTACCTGGGCTGACCGTCATTTTCTTCGTTCTCCATCCTCCCAGACGGGGCAGGACCTCTGCAAGACAGCCTGCCAGAAGCTGGGGATTCACACCCAAACCAAGCTGCCCCTCCACTACCCACTGCTGAGGTGGCACCACCAGGGCCCACAGGAGGCCACTCAGGTCCTGCTGACTGATGAGCCCCTGGCCCAGCCTGAGCTCACATCCGGTTCAAAGAGAAAGAGAGAGCACTCTAGGGAGAAAGATGGTAATGGTGGGGTCATTTGTACCCAACACCCTGCCACAAACTCCACCCAAAACAAGAGCGTGAGATACAGAGAAGCTCAGGGTCAGGAAACAAGGCTCCTGAGCAGGCCCAAAGCACATGAGGCAGCGTCCCTGCCAAGCATGGGAGGTGCTGGGGCAGATATATCCCCTCTTCCTGAACTGCCATCAGGTCCTTGGGAGGACGGAGAGGGGGTGGGGCCTAGCACAGGGCTGGGAGTCGGGGAGATCCGGATGTCAGCTCAGTCCAGCGCAGCAGCCGGGCAGGGAGCAGGAGGAGGACAGATGGTGACAGCCAGCACCTGAAACCTCACCCTGAGCCAAGAGTCTGGCCCTGCTGGGGGTGAAGAGTTGGGGGACAGAGAAGGTCTAAGGCCCAAGATGGTGGAGCTCAGAGACAGGGAGCTTAGGCCACATGATGGTGAGACAGAGCCACACACCACACTCAATGGAAGCCATGCCGGCCCCAGCACTCTGCCTCTCGCCTTCCCAGGACGTGCCCACACCACTCGGCAAGGAACTGGCCCATTCAAAGGAAAACAACCAGCAAGGAATGGAAGCACAGAAGTGTCCACGCATCACAGATATGAGGCAGATGATACATCCCAGGTAGATTAGATTGCTAGAGCTTCCAAAGACCCACAGACTGGGGGCTTCAACAACAAAGTTTGTCTCACAGTTCTGGAGGCTGACAGTCTGAGATCAAGGTGTCTTTGGGGATGGCTCCTCTTGAGGACCATGAGGGAGAATCTGTTCTGTGTCTGTCTCCGTGCCTTACAGATGGCTGTTTTCTCCCTGTGCCTTCACACCATCTTCCCTGTGTCCCTGTGTCCACATTTACCCTTTATATAGACGCCAATCAAAGCAGACTAGGGCCCACTCTAAAGATTTCGCTTTACCTCAATTACCTCATCTCCAAGTAAGGCCACAGTCTGAGCTACCAGGGGTTAGGACTTCAACATTCAAACCAGGGGTGTGTTGGAGCAGGGAAACACAATTCAACCATAACAACAGGAAACAAAAATTACCCTAAGATGGAAGTATTCAGACAACTGTGGACACTGTTGTCTTTTGCCCAGCATCCGTTCCTTCCTCCCTACAGTGTAGGAGCCTGTACTGAGGACGGACCCCACTCAGCTGCAGGGGGTGCCCCCCCAGGTGCAAGCCAATCACACAGTCTCTTCCGCCACGCCAGAGTGATTGATGTCAGATGGGCAGACTCGAGGGCCTGAGCAAAGGTGGGTACAGGGCAGTCCTTGGCCACAATGATGGGTCAAGGAGCGGGCCATGGCCTAAGCTGGTCCATGTAGCAGAAACTCCAAACACTTGCTCAGACAGGGCCATGTGTGCGCATGAGGTCTAAAACTGCCATAGCCATTTCGCCACTGGGGGGTCAAAGCTGCGTCACAGAAGAAGACAGAGAACCAAGAGAATAGCAGCAGAAAAGAATCTAACCTCTCATTACTAGACCCACCGGAAGCTCATCCTAACTGGAGCCATCCACAGACCCAGTGGGACAGCAATGCCGACAAAACCCGACACAAAACCATCAGCGCAAAGCGTGTGCTGGAAAACTTCATCATCTTTAAGAATGGAGAACTCATCACTCTCACTAGCAATCAGCGGGTAGCTCTGTCTGCTCATATTGACAAAAATGCTTAAGAGTAACAATACTAAGTGACTGTGAGCATGGGGATAAAAAGGAACTCTCAAATGCTGGAGTGGACGTGTAAATTGGGACGGCCTCTAGAAAACCCCCATCCTGTCTGGCCCCCTCTATCCCATGCCTCCCCTCAAGATGCCTACACCCGAATGCCCTGTGTCTATGCCAAAGAGAGTCTGCAGAGGTGATGAAGGTTAAGGATCTTGAGATGGGATGACCACCCTGGTTAGACGGGCAGTGGGTCGATGTAATCACATAAGCTGCCTGAGCCCTTTGGAACAGAGAGCCTTTCCCGGCTGTACTCAAGAGACAGGAGGCAGAAGAGATCCAAGGAATTCTCCAGCCACTGCTGCTAGCTTTGAAGATGGAGTTGGGGGCTCCAGCTAAGGAATGTTGTGGCCTCCAGAAGCTGGCAATGACCCTCAGTGACAGCCACAGCAGGGAGAAAAGGATCTCTGTGCTACAGACACAAGAAACTGAATTCTGCTACAAATCAGAAGCAGCAAGGAAATAGAGTCTCCCCAAGAGCCCTTGAGAAGGCGTGCAGCCTGCCCAGACCTCGGCTATAACCCAGGGAGACCTGCGCTGGACTCCTACAGAACGGTAAGACAATAAATCTGTGTTGTTTTCAGGCACTAAACATGCGGCAATTTGTACAGCAACAGTGAAAACCAAAGACCGCTGCTTTAAGAAGTAGCACGGCCATAGCTCGCACAGCCGACGAGGCACATGTCCCCTGGCCAGCAAGTGCCCGCACAGGTATAGACACCCTAGAAAGATCAGTGCTGTCCAACAGAATGTTCCGCAGCAGTGGGAATGCCTACACCTGTGCTGTCCTACACCGTGCTGCCCAGCCACTTGGGGCTATCAGGCACTTGACAGGTGGCTGGTACAACTGCAACTGTATTTTTAGTATCTTTAATCCTAATGAACTTCAATTGGAATAGTCACACATGATCTGTGGCTCCTATATTGGATAGCAGTGTCTAAAGCAGAGGTTGTGGGGGGCACCTGGGTGGCTCAGTCGGTGAAGTGTCTGCCTTTGGCTTAGGTCGTGATCCCAAGGTCCTGGGACTGAGCCCCAAGTCAGGCTCCCTGCTCAGCGGGGAGTCTGCTTCTCCCTCTACCCCTCCCCCGACTCATGCTCACGCTCTCTTTCTCTCTTTCTCTCTCTCAAATAAACAAATAAAATCTTGAAAAAAAATAGAGCAGAGGTTGTCAAACACTGCTGCACTTTAGAATTTTCCTGGAGAGATTTTTAAAATGCTGGTACCCAGGCTGCCTCTCAGACCAATTAAATCAGAATACCTGGGAGTGGGATCCAGACATCAGCATTTTTTTTAACTCTCCAGGGGATTCCAAATGTGCAGGCAAGCTTGAGACCCAGGGCGCCAGGGAAATGGCCACACAAAAGTACACACAGGCAGATACACGAACAGTAGCTGAATCCCCCACTTGGAACGCTAAGCAATGGGAAACTCTGAGGTTTCCATTCATGCAACAAAATGTTACATATGCAAGTTAAGTAAACGACAAGGTCTACACATATCAACATGGGTAAGTATCGAAAACACAGCCTGGGGTAAAAGAAGACAGCACCGATGACTGACAACATGATACTATTTGCGTGAATTTTCAAATACACCAAACAATGCTCTGTGCTGATTACAACAGACACATACGCATATAGTAGGAAGTATAAAAGTGTGGGCTGGAAGAACACACGCATGGACTGCAAGATGGTAGCGACCTGATGAAAAGGGAGTAAAGACGATGCAGTGGGGGTGGGGGTACCAAGAGAGCTTCAATTGTACACAGCAATTTCTTTCCTTTAAAGAGTTGATGCAGTTATGGCAAAATGTTAGTGTCTGTTACATGTGGATGCTATAACACAAGTGTATGTTGTAGATATTTTTTCTATACTTTTCTGGCTGCATTAAACTTCATCGCAACAAAAGAAACCAACATATGAATCTCTAGGCAGAATGCATAGATCCCACAGAGGGCAGCACAGGGGAGGGTGTCCCCTGGGGGGCTAGCTAGACTATATTGTCTTGAGTGAAAGAAACTTATTCCTAGGTAGGTTTTCCTTCTAGTGAAGAGCCAATTCTCTTCAAGAATTTAAGGAATGGGGCACCTGGCTGGCTTAGTCTGTACAGCGTGCGATTCTTGATCTCAGGGTCATGAGTTTGAGCCCCACACTGGATGCAGAGATTACTTTAAAAAAAAAAGGCTTTAAGGGGGTAAACCCATTATGAGCCCTTCTAAAAACAAACAAACAAACCTACAACTACTGGACGACAAAATCTGGCCATGCATGAAACAACCAAATGAGGAAGAAGGCATGCCCTTTAGTAAAGGAAGCAGCTTCGAAGGAACTATGTGTATGCGGTACCAGGGACGCTGGTGTGCACCGAACACACCTAAATATGGGACAAAGGTGAAATACTGCAGGAAGTAGGTAGCAGAGAATGTAAACACTACTAGCCTTGCCCTGGGAACTTAACAGTCTAACTAGAAAAAAAAAGCACAGAGGGAAAATAATGAGATTCATGTGCCAGACACTGCCCTAAGTGCCTTAAATCACAAATTATAATAATAACTCACTTAATGTTCATGACAAGCCTCTGAAAAAGATACTATTATTGCTTCTATCATATCAAAGAGGGAAACTGAATCACAGTGAGGCTCTATGATTTGCCCAAGGTCAAGTGGCAGAGCTGGGATTTGAACCCAGGCCGTCTGGGTGCCAGGGGTTAACTCCCATGCTCTACTGTTCTGTAAAATGAAGCATGTGTCTGCTAATTTCCTCTGCACTTGTAACAGGCTTTCAAGAGACACTATGTACAATAAATCAGTTTTTGAAATAAAATGACTCCAACCACTTAAAAATTTTTATAACGTTTTCTACTGGACTGTAAAGCACATTCATATTCAGTTTCTTGTTAAATTATAACAAAAAATAAATTTAAATTTTAGTACTTATCCTTACAGTAAAATGTATATGCAACTCTCTATACACATACTCTCTATTTATATCCATAAACAGAGGCATGCCTGAAACACTGTTCACCAGAGGGCACATTGATGGGCTGGAGGTGGCATTTGGCATGTGTGGTTTTTCTCCTTTATTTATTTATTTTTTTAAAGATTTTATTTATTTATGTGACAGAGAGACAGCCAGCTAGAGAGGGAACACAGCAGGGGAGTGAGAGAGGAAGAAGCAGGCTCCTAGCGGAGGAGCCCGATGTGGGACTCGATCCCCGAACGCCGGGATCACGCCCTGAGCCGAAGGCAGACGCTTTAATGACTGCGCTACCCAGGCGCCCCTCTCCTTTATTTTTTTACACCTATCGGTATTGCTTGAATGTTTGTAGTGGTATTCATCATTTTCACAACAAAGTTATCCTAAACCAAACATCCATGTAATGATGTTTTAATAAGGCTAAGTAAGAAAGAAAATGCCAGGGGCGCCTGTCCTTAAGCGTCTGCCTTCGGCTCAGGGTGTGATCCTGGCGTTCCGAGATCGAGTCCCACATCGAGCGCCTCGGCCGGAGAGCCTGCTTCTTCCTCTTCCTCTCCCCTGCTGTGTTCCCTCTCTCGCTGGCTGTCTCTCTGTCACATAAATAAAATAAAATCTTTAAAGATAAAAAAAAAAGAAAGAAAATGCCAATCAATCAAAGTACCTCGCATAGAAACATATGAAAAAGAGGAGCATATGGGCATTAAGAGGTAGAACATATCTGTAAAAATGATGTGTAGGATCAGAAAGGTCTTTTGAAGACTGCATCCCGGGTGGACTGCAGGCAGACAGAGCCTCCATGAGCCAAGGGCAGAGAGCCCGGGAGAGAGCAGGCTGTGCTCGGAAGGGACAGGATGAAAGGCGATGCACTTGGAGCTAGAAGGAATGCCATGGAGACTAAAAATGTAAGTACAGAAGAGGAGCTCATACTGAAGGAAGTAAAGATCAGAGCTTATACCCTGGAAAACCAAACTAGGATAGAGGGAAAAGCTTCGGAGATTCTATCAGAACGCAAAAACATAAAAGCACACCACTTGACAAAGTCTACTCTAGTGAGAAAAAAGAGGAGAGGTCACAGGATATGAGGACAACATATATAAATAAAAGGTGCTTCAAGATGAACTGGTAACTATTTTCCAAAGAAATACATGCACCACTGGGGTACAAAAGCAGACACTTACGGTATCGAATAAAATATTTCTCTACCAGTAAGTGCTCCAGATACTGCCTGAAATGCTCTCTGAGCTGTACATAGTAGAAGGACCAATTTGTTTTACCACATCAGAAAAACGAAGCCTGTTTATTTATTTGCAGCACCAAAGTCTTTGGTATTCTAAGATAATATACACTTCCCCTCTCTGTCTGTCTCTCTATCTCACACTCACCTACTCTCACACCCACTAGATAAGATGTTCCTTTAAGCTAAATTAAACATGTAAAGTATAATTTGAAGAATATCAATAAAATACAATTATGTCACATGAACAAAAATTAATATCTTTAAAAGAAACAACAGTGGGGGTGCCTGGGTGGCTCAGTCATTAAGCGTCTGTCTTCGGCTCAGGTCATGGTCCCAGGGTCTTGGGATCGAGCCCATATCAGGCTCCCTGCTCAGTGGGAAGCCTGTTTCTCCCTCTCCCACTCCCCCTGCTTGTGTTCCCTCTCCCGCTGTCTCTCTTTCTGTCAAATAAAAAAAAATCTTTAAAAAAATAAATAAATAAAAGAAACAATGGTGGAGTGAGGTCAGGAAGATGGTAAAATAGTTTTCTACTGTCATCCACCACAGAACATCAATTCTGACCATCATCCATGGACAAGAATATTTTTGTGGGAGTCCGGGAGTCCAGCAGAGAAGTTTCAACAATTTGAAGCAAAAAAAAATCTAAGAAGAGAGCCACCTAGGAGAGTAAGAGAAGCAATTACACTTTGCCTGCATCAGCCCTCCCACAAGGCAGCACAGCTCAGTGTCAAGAGAGACCCCTCAGCCTGTGATGTCTCCCGTGGGAAAAATGAAAACATGTAAAGAGGTTTGCCCAGGTTCACCAGCTGTGTGGGACACTGCCCAAAAAACCTACTTCTTTCTTACTCCACCTAGAATAATGGGGGGATCTATATAGCTCACAGTACCTGCCCTGGTTTTGTGGGCTGAGAAAAAGCATACGATCTTAAGAACTACCCCTTCAAGAAAAAAACAAAAAAGTAGGCAGCAGGCACACCCATAAAAGGTCTGAGAAAGCCTCAGAATCCCTAGCCAGACTGACAGTTAAAGGAATTTCTCTCCAAAACCAGTCAGTAAAGACTAGGGGAGGTGTCTCCTTCTTCAAAGGCAAGAACAACAACAACAAAAAAAAAAAGTGCCCACTCTCACCACTTTTATTCAACATAGTACTGGAAGTCCTAGCCAGAGCAATTAGGCAAGAAAAGACATAAAAGGCATACACATCAGAAAAGAAATAAAACAGTATCTGTTTGCAGACTATATGATCTTCCATATAAAAATTCGAAGATTACACATACACACACACACAAAAAACTGCTGGAACTAATAAATTCAGTGAAGTTGCAGAATACAAACTCAACATAAAAAATCAGTTGTGTTTCTATATACTAACATTGAATTATCTGAAAGAGAAATTAAGAAAACAATCATTTATAATAGCATCAAAGGGCACCTGATGGGGCACCTGGATGGCTCAGTCGTTAAGTGTCACCTTCAGCTCAGGTCATGATACCAGCATTCTGGGTTTGAGCCCTGCATCAGGCTCCCTGCTCAGCAGAAAGCCTGCCTCTTCCTCTCCCACTCCCCCTGCTTGTGTTCCCTCTCTCACTGCCTCTCTCTGTCAAATAAATAAATAAAATCTTTAAAAAGGGGGGGGGGCGCCTGAGTGGCTCTACAGTTGAGTATATGACTCTTGGTTTTAGCTTGGTCATGATCTCAGGGTTGTGAGATCAAGCCCCGCATTAGGGTCCACACTCAGTAGGGAGTCTGCTTGAGATTTCTCCCTCTCCCTTTGCCCCTCCCCTCTGCTTGGTCACTCATGCTCTCTTTCTCTCTCTCTCTCAAAAATCAATAAAAAATCTATAAAAATAACATAAAAAACAATATAAGAGTAAATTAAATCAAGTCGGTGAAAGACTTGGACAATGAAAATTAACATTGATGAAAGCAATTGAAGATGGCATACATAAATTCAAATATATCCCATGTTCATGGACTGGAGGAATTAATATTGTTAAAATGTCCATTCTGCCCAAAGTGATTTACAAATTCAATGCAATCCCTATCAAAACCCTAATGGCATTTTTCACAAAAATAGATAAAACAATCTTAAAATTTGTGTGGGACCACAAAAGACCCTGAATAGCCAAATAAATCCTGAGAAAGAAGAACAAAGCTAGAGACATCACACTTCCTGATTTCAAACTCTATTACAAAGTTACAGCAATCAAAACGGTCTGGTACAAGGCATAAAAACAGACACACAGACCAAAAGAACAAACTTGAGAACCCAGAAACAAACCCACATATATGTGGTCAAGTAACAAGATGCCAAGAACACACAAGGGAGAAGGGGCAGTCTTTTCAATAAATGGTAATAGGAAAACTGAATATTCACCATAGAAAAGAATGAAACTGGACCCTTATCTTACACCACTCACAAAAATTAACTCAAAATGGATTAAAAATGTAAATAGAAGACCTAAACTGTAAAATTTCTAGAAGAAAACATAAGAAAAAACTCCTTGACACTAGTCTTGGCAATGATTTTTTTAGTAATGACACTAAAAGCACTGGAAACAAAAGCAAAAATAGACAAGTGGAACTATATCAAACTAAAAAGCTTCTATAAAAAAAAAGAAAGAAAGAAAGAAACAATTAACAAAACGAAAAAGCAAAATATAGAATGGGAGGAAACATTTGCAAATCACTAATTACATAAGGGATTGATATCTAAAATACATAAGAACTCAGATAACTCAACAACAACAAAAAAAACCCACCATAAATAATCTAATTTAAAATGAACAAATGATTGAATAGACATTTTCCTAAAGAAGACACACAAATGGCCAAGAAGTACACAAAAAGGTACTGAACATCACTCCTCATCAGGAAAACTCAAACCAAAACACAATGAGGTATCACCTCACATCTTTTAGAATGGTTGTCATCAAAAAGACAAGAGATAATGAGTGTTAGCAAGGATGTGGGGAAAAGAGAACCCTCGTAGATTATTTTTTTTAAGATTTTAAAAATTCATTTGAGAGAGAGATACAGAGAGAGCACAAGCAAGGTGAGAGGCAAAGGGAGACGGAGAAGCGGACTCCCTGCTGAGCCAGACATGGGGCTCGATCCCAGGATCTGGAGATCATGACCCGAGATGAAGGCAGACACCCAACCATCTGAGCCATGCAGATGCCCCACCTTTGTAGGTCATTGGTGAAAATGTAAATTAGTGTACCCATCATGAAAAACAGTATGGAGGTTCCTCAAAAAATTAAAACTACAACTACCATATGATCCAGCAATCCCACTTCTGGCTATTTATCTGAAGAAAACAAAATTAATATCTCAAAGGAATATTTGTACTCCCATGTTCATTGCAGCATTACTCACAACAGCCATGGTATGGAAACTACCTATGTGTCCATCAACAAATGAATAAAGAAAATATATGTGTGTGTATGTGTGCACGCATACATACACCCACACACACGCACGCACACACACAAGAATATTATTTAGCCATAAAAAAGAAGAAAATGCTGTCATTGCAACAACACAGATAAACCCTGTGGGACATTATACTAAGAGAAGCCAAACTTAGAAAGAAAACTACTGTATGATCTCACGTGACATGGAATCTAAGGCTGTTTTTAAAAAGTTGTTCATAGAAACATAGAGAATGGTCATTGTGTGGGTCTAGAGAGTGGAAATGAGAAGATGTTGGTCAAAGTGTACAAACTTCTGTTATGAGATAAGTAAGTTCTGGAGATCTAATGTACAACATGGTGACTATAGCTGGTAATACTGTATGTGTACTTTACATTTACTAAGAGAGTAAATCTTGAGCATTCTCATCACAAAAAAAGGCAACCATGTAAGGTAATGGTTTGCTAATTTAATTGTGATAATCATTTCACAGTGTACAGTGGACCCTTGAACAACACGAGAGTTGGGGTACCAACACCCCACACAGTTGAAAACCCAAATGTACTGTTGACTCCCCAAAAACTTGACTACTCATAGCCTACTGTTGATGGGAAGCCTTACCAATAACATAAGCAGTCGATTAACACATATTTTGTAAGTGCTACGTATTATATACTATATTCTTACAATAAAGTAAGCTAAGAAAAAGCAAATATTAAGAAAGTCGTAAGAAAGAGAAAATGTATTTGCAGTACTGTACTGTAAAAAAATCCATGTAGAAGTGGACCTGCATGGTTCAAATCCATGTTGTTCAAGGATCAACTGAATATGTATATCAAATTATCACATAATACACTTTAAATATACACAATTTTATTTGTCATTTATACCTCAATAAATGTGAAAAAAATACAAAGCAGCAACAAGTCCAAAATCTATAAACTGAAGAACAATTCTGGCTTACTCTGAAATACTACTAAAGAATAAAAATACTCTTCTCAAAGAAAACATGGCAAACAGATATATACTTTACAAGTATCAATTAAAGGAAATGAAAGTAAACAATCTTTTATTTGGGTAATCAGACAGCAAAATGACCATCAAACATTCATTTAACTCTGTGACATATGATCTATGAATTCACTTTCCACCTTCATCCTTCCAGAATTATTTAGATTCCTCACTATCAATACTATAATACCCCTACATTCATTGCAGCATTATTTACAATAGACAAGATAAGAAAACAATGTAAGTGTCCATCAAGAGATGAATGGACATACACATACGATGGAATATTACTTGGCCATAAAAAAGAATGAAATCTTGCCTTTCGCAACAACATGGATGGATCTAGAGGGTACTATGCTAAGTATAATAAGTCACAGAAAGACAAATACCAGATGATTTCACTTATATATGAAATCTAAAAACAAACTAACTAACAAAACAAAACAAAAAACAGACTCATAAATACAGAGAACAACCTGGTGGCTGCCAGAGAGTAAGGGGAGATGACAGGATGGGCAAACCAGGAGAAGAGGATTAAGAGATAGACGTTCCCAGTTATAAAATAAATAAGTCACAGGGATATGAAGTACAGCATAAGGAACACAGTCAATAATACTGTAATAACTTTATATGGTGACGGATAGTAACTAGACTTATTGTGATGATCATTTTGTAATGTTTAAACATCAAATCACTATGCTGTACACCTGAAACCAGTATAATATTGTATTTCAACTATACTTCAATTAAAAAAATACTGCAGTAGTCACCAAAAAAAAAAAAAAAAAAAAGGAATTCCACATCTGGCAATCTGACCCTATATCAAGTTCTACCAACCAATCTACAGAACACCTTTCAGGTTTCCTATGAAAAAAGCAACTGGAAAACTAAAGGAGTAATCCACATACAACCTAAACCTGAAAAACAGCACCGAAATAAACACAAAATTGTGAAGTCCTTTGAGAAAACGTACAAGAAGTGAGTTTAGCAGCGTTACAGAATACAAAATTGATAACCAAGATGTAACTGAATTTCTAGACACTTGTAACAAGTAATTAGAAACTTAACTTTTAAACAATAGCATTTATAATAGCATTAAGCATGAAACAACATGAAATAAATAAGGGTTAAGTCTGACAAAAGATGTGTAAGACCTGTACGCTGAAAACTAAAAACTGCTGCTGAAAGAAATTAAAGACCTAAATAAATGGAGAAGTATAATGTGTTCACAGGGCATAAAACTCAATATTGTTACAACATCAATTCTCTCCAAATTGATCTACATGAGTGATTTTTCAACTAGGGGTGACTTTGTCCCCCCAGGGGATGTTTGCAATGTCTGGAAGCATTATTAGTTGTTGTAAGTTGTGAACAGGGAATAACTCTGCTGTCTAGTGGGTAAAGGCCAGGAATGATACGAAATATCCTACAATGCAGAGAACAGCCCCCATAACATAGGATTATCCAGCCTGAAATGTCAACAATGCCAGTGTCAAGGTTGAGAAATATTGATCTATAGATTTAATGCAATTCCAATAAATATCCTGGCAGGTTTCTGTGCAAAACTGAAACTCTAATTCTAAAATTCTAAAATTCACATGAAAATTCAAAGGATATAGAAGAGCCAAGACAAGTTTGAAAAATAAGATCAAAGTTGGAAGAATAACACAACCTGATTTCAAGGTTTAGCATAAAAGTTACAATATGCTGAGAGAGCATTCTCCATGAATTTCTACATAGTCTTGGCTTTCTGAGCAAGCAGCACTGGAATACATAGTTAAAGGGTGATTTGAATGCTTTGAAAGGTAGAAAGAATGTATTGCTCAGGAGAGACATAGAGATTTACCTTGCATATAGCCATTTTCTTATATTCTAGTGTATTAAACCTAGCAAAATTTCCTTTCTTTCACAGGGATTTGTTTACATCACAGAGTAAGGGTCTGCCCTCCTTCCTCCCTATCTCCCTTTCCCTCTGGAAGAGAAAAAGGGCAGAGGTGCCAACCATCCTATTGAATTCACAGTTTCTCCACAATGGGGCAATGCTACTGCACCCACAGGTGAACAACTGGTAGTCACCATGTTTCCCCTAAGGCAACTGATACAAGATGCACTGTGAGCAATGAAATGTTTGTTCTCTGATACAGAGATCTCATATCCTGTCAGAAAACACACACACACACACACACACACACACACACACACACACACAGGTTTTTAGCATATTAACAAAGACAGTGCGGTACTGGCATCAAGATAAACAAATAGACAAATGGAGCATTGCAGAAATAGCCCCTCACATATAGGCAGAAAAAACTTCTGACAATTGTACAAAGGCAATTCCACAGAGAAAGAACAGTCTTTTCAACAAATGCTGCTGGAAAAACTAGATATCCATATGGACAAAATGAAATAAACTTTAATCCATATATCAAACTACATACAAGCGTTAATTTCAAGTGAATCACAGACCTAAATATAAAACTGAAAACTGTATAATTCGCAGAAAAAAAAGAGAAAAATCTTTGTGACCTTGATCTAGCAAAGGTTTCTTAGATAAAACACCAAAAGCACAATCTGTAAAAGAAAAAAAATTGACAGACTGAACTTCATAAGAATTTTACACCTCTTGGGGCACATGGGCAGCTCTGTCAGTTATGCATCTGCCTTCGGCTCAGGTCATGACCCCAGGGTACTGGGATCAAGTCCCACTTTGGGCTCCCTGCTCAGTGGGGAACCTGCATCTCCCTCTCCCTCTGACGCTCCCCCTGCTTGTGCTCTCTCACTCTCTTTCTCTCTCTGTCAAATAAATAAAACCTTTAAAAAATTTTTATACCTCTTATCTTTTTAAAAATACCAAGACATCATTAAAAGAATGAAAAGCCAAACAACATAATGGGAGAAGGTATTTGCAAAGCATATATTTCATACAGGATTTGTACCTAGAATATATAAAGAACCTTCAAAATGTAAGTGATGTCAGAAAAAAAATGGCAGAGTAAGGACCAATGAATATTCTCTCTGCCATAAAAGAAATGAGAAAATTGACCCCCAAAATGTCAGAATTGACTTTTTCCAGAACTCTAGAAATAAACAAAAGGCTTACAGCAATCTAATGAGTGTTTATTAAATAAAAATGGCTGTATCTCAGTAAGAACAGACAGCCTTGTGGCATTTTAGTTTGCCCTATTCCCATTCCACTTTCCATTTTCTGCTGCAGCCTTGAAACCAACAGCCCATAAGCATGAGGCATATGAGCAGCATCACAAAACACAGTTGAAGTTCCTTCAAAGTCCCATTCCAGGAGAACTGCCATTATTTGACCTGTCTGGTAGTTCTCTGAAAGAGCTCATCAGAAGACTGTCTTTATTTGACCTGACTCAGAGTTTGCTCAGTATGAAGTCTTTTTCCTGGGGATATTTGTGGAAAACAATTGACAACAATTGTTAACAATCACAGCTACTAGAAGCAATGGATTACAAAGGGGCAAAAAATAGGCTGACCAAAAAGCTTAAAGGAAAAAGCCATGAAAAAAAAAAAAAGAAAAAAGAAAATCCATGAAACATGAGGGATCTATAGGGCCTTTGAAAAGCTCCAACATACTTCTGAAAATACAGAAGGCAATGAACATACAAAAGGGTGTGCCATGTCAAAGACTGTGTGCATGCTTGGGAAAGGCCTGAGAAAGTCCTAAGCTCTCATCTCTGACTGACCCTGAAATTCTGTGCAAACAGAAAGTGAAGGCTATGGAGGAATTATAAACTGGCTGAGCATTGAACGCATGCCCCAAAATGCACACACAGCCCTTCCATAAAGACTTCCGAAAGTCTAATTGATTTTAGGCATTTAGGAAATTTCTGTCTGATCATTAGTTGACCTCTAAACTAACTGTACAGAGACACATGACAAAAAACACAAACTTTACAGAATAAGTTTATAAAAAGCATTAAACAAGCAACAACAAATAGCAATAATAACAAACACTGGGGAAAGAGACTAATCAAATTTCCGGAGTGGCCACATTATATTATTTTCAACAAAAGATTATGAGGGACCCAAGAAAGCAAGAAAATATGGCTCATATACAAAGAGGAAAGAAAGCTATCAAAAGAAACTACAAATCACTCTTGACAGACATTGAAGAAGACACAAAAAGATGGAAAAATATTCCATACTCATGGATCAGAAGAATTAACATAGTTAAAATGTCTATCCTACCCAGAGCAATCTACACTTTCATTGCCATCCCGATCAAAATACCAATGACATTTTTCAAAGAACTGGAAAAAACAGCCCTTAAATTTGTGTGGAAACAGAAAAGTCCCCGAATCACCAAGGAATTATGAAAAGGAAAAACAAAGCTTGGGGCATCACGTTGCCAGATTTCAAGCTGTACTACAAAGCTGTGATCACAAAGACAGCATGGTACTGGCACAAAAACAGACACATAGACCATTGAAACGGGATAGAGAACCCAGAAATGGACCCTCGGCTCCTTGGGCAACTAATCTTTGACAAAGCAGGAAAACATCCAGTGGAAAAAAGACAGTCTCTTCAATAAATGCTGCTGGGAAAATTGGACAGCTACATGCAAAAGAATAAAACTTGACCACTCTCTCACACCATACACAAAGATAAACTCCAAATGGATGAAAGACTTTGATGTGAGACAGGAATCCATCAAAATCCTAGAGGAGAGCATAGGCAGCAACCTCTTTGACATTGGCCACAGCAACTTTTTTCATGACACATCTCCAAAGGCAAGAGAAACAAAAGAAAAAATGAACTTGTGGGACTTCATCAAGATAAAAAGCTCCTGCACAGCCAAGGAAACAGTCCAAAAAACTAAGAGGCAGCCCACGGAATGGGAAAAGATATTTGCAAATGACACTACAGATAAAAGACTGGTATCCAAGATCTACAAAGAACTTCTCTAACTCAATACACAAGAAACAAATAATCAAATCAAAAATGGGCAGAAGATATGAACAGACACTTTTCCAATGATGACATACAAATGGCTAACAGACACATGAAAAAATGTTCAAAATCATTAGCCATCACGGAAATTCAAATCAAAACCACATTGAGATACCACCTTATGCCAGTTACAATGGCAAAAATTGACAAGGCAAAAAACAACAAATGCTGGAGAGGATGTGGAGAAAGGGGATCCCTCCTACATTGTTGGTGGGAAAGCAAGTTGGTACAGCCACTCTGGAAAACAGTGTGGCGGTCCCTTAAAAAGTTAAAAATTGAGCTACCCTATGATCCAGCCACTGCACTACTGGGTATTTACCCCAAAGATACAGACGTAGTGAAGAGAAGGGCCATATGCACCCCAATGTTCATAGCAGCATTGTCCACAATAGCTAAATTGTGTAAGGAGCCGAGATGCCCTTCAACAGATGACTGGATTAAGAAGATGTGGTCCATATATACAATGGAATATTACTCAGCCATCAAAAAGAACGATTTCTCAACATTTACTGCAACATGGAGGGGACTGGAGGAGATAATGCTAAGCGAAATAAGTCAAGCAGAGAAAGACAATTATCATATGGTTTCACTCATTTATGGAACATAAGAAGTAGGAAGATCGGTTGGAGAAGAAAGGGGAAGAAAGGGGGGCGCCTGGGTGGCACAGCGGTTGAGCGTCTACTTTCGGCTCAGGGCGTGATCCCGGCATTCCGGGATCGAGCCCCACATCAGGCTCCTCTGCTATGAGCCTGCTTCTTCCTCTCCCACTCCCCCTACTTGTGTTCCCTCTCTCGCTGGCTGTCTCTATCTTTGTCAAATAAATAAATAAAATCTTTAAAAAAAAAAAAAGAAAGGGGAAGAAAGGGGGGGTAAACAGAAGGGGGAATGAACCATGAAAGCCTATGGACTCTGGGAAACAAACTGAGTGCGTCAGAGGGGAGGGGGTTGGGGGAATGGGATAGGCTGGTGATGGGTAGTAAGGAGGGCACGTATTGCATGGTGCACTGGGTGTTATACGCAAGTAATGAATCATGGAACTTTACATCAAAAAGTAGGGATGTACTGTATGGTGACTAACATAATACAATAAAAAAATATTATTATAAAAAAAAAAAGAAACTCCCTAGGAAGCTTGGATGTTGGGACATACCAGATAACGATTTCAAATAAGGTTTTCAAATATGCCCAAAAAATGTGTCTCACCAAAGAGAGGATCAAATAAAGTGATAGAAATTATTTTTTAAGTGAAAATTCTGTCATTAGAAAAAGTATAACTAAGATAAAACACTTATATAGGAGTTCAACTGCAGATCTGAGCAGGCAAAAGAAGAATGAGTGAACTTACAGATAGGTTAAAATCATGCAGTCTGAGGAACAGAAGAAAAGAGAATGAAAAATATAAACAGAGACTCAGCCTCAAAAATCTGTAGGACTTTACAAAGCCTACCAAGACATGCATAATGAGAGCCTCAGAAGGAAGGGGGAAGAGAGAGTAAGAGGCAGAAAGAATATTTGAGGAACTGATGGTGAAGACTTTCATGAAAAGCATTAAATATGAGGTATAGCATTTAAGAAGTTTAACAAACTACAATTAGAATGAACTCAAATACATGTACACCCAGACAAAGCATAAAAAATTGTTGAAAGACAGAGAATCTTGAAAGCAGCAAGAGAGAAGCAATTCAACATATACAAGGGATCCTTAATAAGACTAACAGTTGATTTGCCATCAGAAGGCGGTGGAAAGAAACATTCAAAGTGCTGAAAGAAAGATTCTCAACCAAGAATTTTATATCCAAAAAATTGTCCTTCAGAAAGGAGAAATTAAGATGCTCCCAGGTAAACTAAAACTGAGAGAATTCATCACTAGCAGACTTGCCCTGCAAGATATACTGAAAGGAATCAGTTAGGCTGCAATGAATCCTAGGTAACTGAAATCCACAAAAAAAAAAAGAGTACCAAGAAGGTAAATCCAAAAGATGATATAAATGTATTTTTTGGCCTGGAATTCTTTTCTTCTACCATCTGATTTAAAAGATATCTACATAAAAAATAATTAAATACCTGTGTTGTTCGAGAACACAATGTTTGAAGACATAATTTATATGATAATATCAGCACAAATGATCGGTAAGGAATGGATATACATATAAGCAAAATTTTGCATACTGTTGCAATTAAGCTGGTTTTAATTTGAAGTATTTTTTATAAATTAATATCTTAATTTTAATCTCTAGGGCAACCACTGTACAGTAATTCAAAAATGTAGTAAAAGAGATACAAGACTTGTATGCTGAAAACTATAAAACATCATTGTTTTATTGTTTGAGACAATAAACTTATTGTATATAATATACATGCAATACTATATATTATATACAATATTATACATATCATTAACTTAAGATTAATTTATTATTACTTATAATGATAATTCTATAATATATAATAAATTAATGATTTATTGTTTTATATAAATTAAAGAAAACTCAAATAAATGGAAAGATATCCCAGGTTTGTGGACTAAAGAACTTAATATTGTTTACATGGCAGTATTCCCCAAATTGATCTACAAATTCAACATAATCTCAACTAGATTCTCTGTAAAAGTGGACAACATGGATTCTATAATTTATATGGAAATGCCAGGGACCAGAATAGCAAGATCCCCATTTTCTGACTTCAAAACTTAGTATAAAGCTACAGTAATCAACGGGATGGTCCTGGCATAAGGGCAGATACCAGATCAATGGAAGAGAACTAAGAATATAAAACTAAACCTATATATGGTCACCTGATTTCCAACAGGAGTGCCAAGAATATTCAACGTGGAAAAATTGTCTTTTCAACAAACAATGCTGGGACAACAAAAGAATTAAAACTGAACCTCTGTCTAACACCACATACAAAACTTAAGTCAAAATGGATCCAAGACTGGGCAGAACAGATGCTCCACAGCCCGACATACACAAGAGGCCACAGCAAAGTGGATCCACCCACTACAATTAGCTCTTGGCAAGATCCTATTAAAGCAGTGCCACAAGACTGACAGTGTGTGCGCAGCCCAGATAAGGGTCAGCACCACTCCAAAGTGAGTCCTGCTACAGGGAGAGGAGAAGACAGCCACATACCAATCTGACTGTGACCCCAGCAGTGGACTGGGGGCAGAGAGCTGGTCTAACTGCAGGCCCCGCCCACCAACAAAAGCTTCTTAGGGGACAACACAGGGAAAGTGCGTGCAGTTTGGTGCTCCTTCATCTCTGGAAAACACCTGGTCTTACTCAACTCAAGACCAAGGCAGCCCCGGACCGGCCTACTAACACCACAGGCACCAGGCTCTGCCAACAACAGGCAGAGAGCCATCACAGGCTAGACTGAAGGCAAACACAACTCCACCACAATGGTAGGACACCCTTGTAGCAACGCACATCAGAGACACCCTGGAAGCATCATTTTCTGGTGAACAGGAGCCATTACACTGCAGGATGCAGGACCTCTTCTTCATAAAGCCACTACTTTCAAGTGTGGGAGATGTAGCCAACTTTCTTCATATATAAAAACAGATACAACAATAGACAAAATAAGGAGACAGAGGAATATGCCCCAAATGAAAGAGCAGAACAAAATCAGAGCCAGAGATGAGTTAAGATGGAGGAGGAGTAGGGGACCCCTTTTTCAGCCGGTCCCCTGAGTCGAGCTAGAGAGGTACCAGACCAGCCTGAACATCCACGGAATCAGCCTGAGATGCAGGAAGATACATCTGGATCTGTACAAATGAACATCTCCAGCCCTGAGTATTGAGGTACGAAGCAGGGAGCCATGAAACCGCGCACAGATATCGGAAGATAAATGGAAGGGGGTGGCAGCCGTCGCATTTGGGCACTGGGAAGCGGTAGCCACCTGCACAGGCCAGTGGGCAGACTTGCGGACCGGCACCCGCAAAAGAGCAGACTGAGACCAGGAGCTCTGGAACGCGCGGAGGCGGCTGGCGGTGTTAGAAACACAAAGGACAGAGACGCGCTGGCCCTGGAAGTGAGGGCTGGGACGCCGGGTGTGGGGCGGACATCCCGGGACGCTGCAGGGTTGAGCAGCACCAACAGTAACAGAGTTAAAGTGGCCAGAACATCAGCGAACGGTCCGCGATCCCTCTGTTCTGAGACACAGGCTGAGATTCGGCCACTGCTACTCTGACTCTCAGAAGAGGCACAGCAAACCGCCAGGGAAAGCCGCCAGAGAACAAGACTGGAAATATCGGCTCACAGTGTGCCCATCCCCATCCCCCCTCACAGGGGACACGGAGACTCTACCCAAACAGAGTTGCCTGAGTATCGGCGTGGCAGACCCCTCCCCCAGAAGGCAACTTGAAAAATCAAGAAGCCCACATCCCTAAGAACCCTATACAACAAGGGCGCACGGCCTGGGTCCCGGTCAATAATTTGGGCTCTGGACAACCCCGCAACCTCTCCTCATCAGAATGATGAGAAGGAGAAATCCCCCCCCCAGCAAAGAAAAGACAGTGAGTCTGTGGCCTCTGCCACAGAACTAATGGATATGGATATAACCAAATTATCAGAAATGGAATTCAGAGGAACAATGGTCAAGATGATGTGTAGACTTGAAAAAAGTATTAACGAAAATGTTCATGAGAATATAGAATCTCTAAGGGCAGAAATGAGAGTGAATCTGGCAGAAATTAAAAATTCTATGAGCCAAATGCAGTCAAAACTAGAGGCTCTGATGGCCAGGGTCACTGAGGCAGAAGAACGTATCAGTGAATTGGAGGATGGGTTAGTAGAAGAGAAAGCTAAAATAGAATCTGGACTCAAAAAAATCCACGCTCAGGAATATAGGTTATGGGAGATTACTGACTCAGTGAAACGTTCCAATGTCAGAATCATCTGCATCCCCGAGGGGATGGAGAAAAACAGAGGTCTAGAAGAGATATTTGAACAAATTGTAGCTGAAAACTTCCCTAATCTAGCAAAGGAAACAAACATTCATGTCCAAGAGGCAGAGAGGACCCCTCCCAAGCTCAACCACGACAAATCTACACCACGTCATGTCATAGTGCAATTTGCAAATATTAGATCCAAGGATACAGTATTGAAAGCGGCCAGGGCAAAGAAATCTCTCACGTACCAAGGCAAAGGTATCAGAATTACGTCAGACCTGTCTACACAGACTTGGAATGAGAGAAAGGATTGTGGTGCATTTTTAAAGCTCTTTCAGAGAAAAACATGCAGCCAAGGATCTTTTATCCAGCAAGGCTGTCATTCAGAATTGATGGAGAAATAAAGAACTTCCAGAATCGCCAGTCATTGACCGATTTCGTAACCATGAAACCAGCCCTACAGGAGATATTAAGGGGGCATCTATACAAGTAAAAAGGCCCCAAGAGTGATACAGAAAAGAAAGTTACAATCTATAGAAACAAACACTTTACAGGCAACATGGCATCATTAAAATTATATCTCTCAATAATCAGTCTGAAAGCAAATGGCCTAAATGCTCCCATAAAACGCTACAGGGATGCAGATTGGATAAAAAGACATGACCCATCCATTTGCTGTCTATAAGAGACTCATTTTGAACCTAAAGATACATTCAGACTGAAAGTAAAGGGATGGAATACCATCTTTCACACCAATGGACCTCAAAAGAAAGCTGGGGTAGCAATTCTCATATCAGACAGATTGGATTTTAAACTAAAGACTATAGTTAGAGACACAGAAGGGCACTATGTTATTCTTCAAGGATGTATCCAACAAGTGGAGATGACAATTATAAATATATATGCCCCCAACAGGGGAGCAGAAAGATACACAAGCCAACTCTTAACCACGATAAAGAGACATATAGATAAAAATGCATTAATAGTAGGGGACCTCAACACTCCACTATCAGCAACAGACAGAGCACTGGAGCAGAAAACCAACATAGAAACAAGAGCTTTGAATGCCATACTCAACGAGTTGGACCTCATAGATATATATAGAACACTACACCCCAGAACCAAAGAATACTCATTCTATTCTAATGCCCGTGGAACATTCTCAAGAATAGACCATGTTCTGGGTCACAAAACAGGTCTCAACTGATACCAAAAGATTGAAATTATCCCCTGCATATTCTCAGACCACAACGCCTTGAAATTGGAACTCAACTGCAAGGAAAAATTTGGAAGAAACTCAAACACTTGGAGACTAAGAACCATCCTGCTAAGAAATGATTCGATAAACCAGGAAATCAAAAATCAATTTAAACAATTTACGGAGACCAACGAGAATGAAAACACAACGGTCCAAAACCCACGGGATACTGCAAAGGCAGTCCTAAGGGGGAAATAGCCATCCAAGCCTCACTCAAAAGAATAGAAAAATCTAAAATGCAGTTTTTATATTCTCACCTCAAGAAGCTGGAACAGCAACAGAGGGACATGCCTAATCCACGCACGAGGAAGCAGTTGACCAAGATTAGAGCAGAAATCAATGAATTAGAAACGAGGAGCACAGTAGAGGAGATCAACAGAACTAGAAGCTAGTTCCTTGAAAGAATTAATAAAATTGACAGACCCCTGGCAAGACTTATTCAAAAGAATAGAGAAAGGACCCAAATTAATAAAATTATGAATGAAAAGGGAGAGGTCACAACCAACACCAATGAAATTGGAAGGATTATTAGAAACTTTTATCAACAGCTTTATGCCAATAAATTAAGCAATCTGGAAAAGATGGAGGATTTCCTGGAAACCCATAAACTACCAAGACTGAAACAGGAAGAAATTGATTTTTAAACAGGCCAATTAATTATGAAGAGATTGAAACAGTGATAAACAACCTTCCAAAAAACAAAATGGTTGGTTTTCCTGGGGAATTCTACCAAACATTCAAAGAAGAAATAACACCTATTCTCCTAAAGCTATTTCAAAAAATAGAAACAGAAGGAAAGCTACCAAACTCATTCTACGAGGCCAATATTACCTTGATCCACAAACCAGGCAAAGACCCCATCAAAAAGGAGAATTACAGACCGATTTCCCTAATGAATATGGACGCCAAAGTCCTCAACAAGAGCCTGGCTAATAGAATCCAACAGTACATTAAAAGGAATATCCATCATGACCAAGTGGGATTCATCCCTGGGATGCAAGGGTGGTTCAACACTTGCAAATCGATCGGTGTCTTAGATTTTATCCAGAAGGAAAAAGCCAAAAATCATATGATTCTCTCAATAGATGCAGAAAAAGCATTTGACAAAATACAGCATCCTTTCCAGATTAAAACCCTTCAGAGCATAGGGATAGAGGGTACATTCCTCAATCTCATAAAAACCATCTATGAAAAGCCTATAGCAAGTATCATTCTCAATGGGGAAAAGCTGGAAGCCTTTCCCTTAAGATCAGGAACACGACAAGGATGCCCACTCTCGCCACTATTATTCAACATAGTACTAGAAGTCCTTGCAACAGCAATCAGACAACAAAAAGGGATAAAAGGTATCCAAATCGGCAAAGAAGAAGTCAAACTGTCTCTCTTCGCAGATGACATGATACTCTATATGGAAAACCCAAAAGAATCCACTCCCAAACTATTAGAAGTTATAGAGCAATTCAGTAATGTGGCAGGATACAAAATCAATGCTCAGAAATCAGTTGCATTTCTATACATGAATAATGAGACCGAAGAAAGAGAAATTAGGGAATCCATCCCATTTACAATAGCACCAAAAACCATATGTTACCTTGGAATTAACTTAACCAGAGACGTAAAGGACCTATATTCTAGAAACTATAAATCACTCTTGAAAGACATTGAAGAAGACACAAAAAGATGGAAAAATATTCCATACTCATGGATCAGAAGAATTAACATAGTTAAAATGTCCTTGCTACCCAGAGCAATCTACACTTTCAATGCTATCCCGATCAAAATACCAATGACATTTTTCAAAGAACTGGAACAAATAGTCCTTAAATTTATATGGAACCAGAAAAGGCCCCGAATCGCCAAGGAACTGCTGAAAAGGAAAAACAAAGCTGGGGGCATCACAATGCTGGATTTCAAGCTGTACTACAAAGCTGTGATCACAAAGACAGCATGGTACTGGCACAAAAACAGACACATAGACCAATGGAACAGAATAGAGAACTCAGAAATGGACCCTCAGCTCTTTGGGCAACTAATCTTTGATAAAGCAGGAAAAAACATCCAGTGGAAAAAAGACAGTCTTTTCAATAAATGGTGCTGGGAAAATTGGACAGCTACATGTAAAAGAATAAAACTTGACCACTCTCTCATACCATACACAAAGATAAACTCCAAATGGATGAAAGACCTTGATGTGAGACGGAATCCATCAAAATCCTAGAGGAGAACATGGGCAGCAACCTCTACAACATCAGCCAGAGCAACTTTTTCATGACACATCTCTAAAGGCAAGAGAAACAAAAGATAAAATGAACTTGTGGGACTTCATCAAGATAAAAAGCTTCTGCACAACCAACGAAACAGTCCAGAAAACTAAGAGGCAGCACACGGAATGGGAGAAGATATTTGCAAATGATACTACAGATAAAAGACTGGTATCCAAGATCTACAAAGAACTTCTCAAACTCAATACACGAGAAACAAATAAATCATAAAATGGGCAGAAGATATGAACAGACACTTTTCCAATGATGACATTCAAATGGCTAACAGACACATGAAAAAATGTTCAAAATCATTAGCCATCACGGAAATTCAAATCAAAACCACATTAAGATACCCCTTAAGCCGTTAGAATGGCAAAAATTGACAAGCCAAGAAACAACAATTGCTGGAGAGGATGTGGAAAAAGGGGTCTCTCCTACATTGTTGGTGGGAATGCAAGTTGGTACAGCCACTCTGGAAAACAGTGTGGAGATCCCTAGAAAGTTAAAAATTGAGCTACCCTATGACCCAGCCATTGCAATACTGGGTATTTACCCCAAAGATACAGATGTAGTGAAGAGAAGGGCCATATGCACCCCAATGTTCATAGCAGCATTGTCCACAATAGCTAAATCATGGAAGGAACTGAGATGCCCTTCAACAGATGACTGGATTAAGAAGTTGTGGTCCATATATATAATGGAATATTACTCAGCTATCAGAAAGAATGAGTTCTCAACATTTGCTGCAACATGGACGGCACTGGAGGAGATAATGCTAAATGAAATAAGTCAAGCAGAGAAAGACAATTATCATATGATTTCTCTCATCTTGGAACATAAGAACTAGGAAGATCGGTAGCAGAAGAAAGGGGTAAAGAAAGGGGGGTAATCAGAAGGGGGAATGAAGCATGAAAGACTATGGACTCTGAGAAACAAACTGAGGGCTTCAGAGGGGACGGGGGTGGGGGAATGGGATAGGCTGGTGATGGGTAGTAAGGAGGGCACGTATTGCATGGTGCACTGGGTGTTATACGCAACTAATGAATCATCGAACTTTACATCAAAAACCAGGGATGTACCGTATGGTGACTAACATAATATATTTAAAAAAATCAGATCCAGAGACCTAAATAAAATGGAATAAGTAACATGTCTGATAGTGAATTTAAAGTAATGCTCATAAAGATACTTGCTAGAATTGAGAAAGGAATGCAGGACCTCCATGAGACCCTCCATCAAGAGATAGGAGACCTCAAAAAAAGAACCAGTTAGAGATACTGGACTCACTAAATGGAAATAAAAATAGACCACCTGGAAAAAATAGCAAACAAGAAGAAGTAGAACGGATCAGCCACCTGGAGGACAGAGTAATGGAAAGTAATCAAGTTGAGCAGTTGAGAGGGGGAAAAATATGCAAAATGAGAACAGACCCAGGGAACTCAGAGACACTGTCAAGCATAACAGTCGCATGATAGGGATCCCAGAAGAAGAGCAAGAAAAGGGTGCAGAAGATTTGTCTGAAGAAATAATAGTTGAAAACTTCCTGAATCTGGGGAAGTAAAGAGAAATCCAGATCCAGGAGGCACAGAGAGCCCCCAACAAAACCAACCCAAAAAGGTCTGCACCAAGACACAAAGTAAATAAGATAGCCAAAAGTAGTAATAAAGAGAGAATTTTAAAAGCAGCAAGAGAAAGGAAAGCAGTGACATACAAGGGAAACCCCATACAGCTATCAGTGGGTTTTTCAGCAGAAACTTTGTGAGCCAGAAGAAAGCGGCATGATAATTCCAAGTGCTAAAAGGAAAAAATCTACAGCCAAGAACACTCTATCCAGCAAGGCTTTTATTTGGAATAGAAGGAGAGATGGAGTTTCTCAGAAAAACAAAAGTTAAAAGCAAAACTAGCCACGTCCCTGTCGCACATGACGCCATCAGCCTGTGGGTCCCAAATTCGCAGTCCAGCCGCCCTCCTGCCCAAGTCAGTATGCATGGCCTGCCACCTGTTCAATGCCAAGTCAATACACCTTCACCTCAGATTGACAAGGGCTCAAACTGACACTCTTCCCCTCAAATTCCAGCCCCTGTGCTCAAGTTTGTGTACAAAAGTGGGCATAATTATAACAGCAGAATGAAGCAATCCAAACAGTGACACTACTTCTGTGGAATATATAATGAATAAAAGGAGTGTGCTAGGCTGAGCACATCTGCAACAAGCGCGCCAAAGAACAACACATACAGCACGATTCTGGTTAGTAAAAGAAACAAACCCGGGAAAAATAAAACAAGATGAAATCAGAGAGGGAGACAAACCATAAGAGACTCTTAAGCATAGGAAACAAACTGAGGGTTGCTGGAGGTGAGGGGGGGCCAGGGGATGGGGTAGTTGGGTGATGGGCATTAAGCAGGGTACGTGATGTAATGGGTGTTATATGCAACTGATGAATCACTGCACTCTACCTCTGAAATGAATAATACACTATATTCTAATTAATTGAATTTAAATTAAAAAAAGGAACCACCCCAAAAAAATGGACCCAAGACCTAAATATAAGAGCTAAAACTATAAAACTCTTAGAAGAAAACAAAGATGAAAATCTTCACAATCTTGGATTAAAAACAATGGTTTCTTATATGTGACACCAAAAGTACAAGAAACCAAAGAAAAAACAACAGATAAATTGGACCTCATCAAAATGTAAAACTTTTGTTCTTCAATGGATACTATTAAGAATGTGGAAAGACAACACACAGAATTAGAGAAAATACTTGCAAAGCTGTATCTGATAAGGACCTAGTATCCAGAATATAAAGTGAACCCTCACAACTCAGTAATAAAAAGACAAATAGCCCAACTGAAAAATTAGTGAAATATTTGAATAGACATTTCTCCAAAGAAGATATTCAGATAACAAATAAGCACACAGAAACAATTCTCAACATCTTTAGTCACTGAGGAAAAGCAAATCAAAACCACAACAAGATATCACTTCATAACCATGAAGATAGCTATAATCAAAAAATTGAAAAATGTAAGTTTGGTGAGAATGTGGAGAAACTGGAGCCCAAAACACTGTTGGTGGGAATGCAAAACAGTGCAAACACTTTGGGAAACAGTGTGGCCATTCCTCAAAATATTAAACAGAATTACACATGACCTAGTAATTCCACTCCTAGGTTCATACCCAAGAGAACAGAAAACATATGTTCATTCTAAATCTTGCACATGAATGATCACAGAAACATTAGTCATAGTAACCAAAAAGTGGAAACCCAAATGTCCAAGTGATGAATGGATACACAAATATGGTGTATCTATACAATGGAATATTATGCAGCCATAAAGTGGAATGAAGTATTGTTACATGCTACAACATGCTGCCAAGTGTAAGCGGTCATTCACAAAAGGTCAAAATTAATAGGTAAATAAATAACATACTATGGTGAATATATCCAATGGAATACCACTAGGCAATAATTAAAACGGATCAACAACTGACACATGCAGCAATATGGATGAATCTCAAAGACATTGTGCTGGGTGAAAGAAGCTAGTCTCGAAAGATTTCATACTATATGATTCCGTATACATGACATTCTCAAAAAACCAAAACTATAGTGATGGACAACAGATCACCAGTTGGCAGGGGTTGGGGGGAATGACTATAACGGAGGAGCATGTAATAAGGAAGTTTTTTTAAGGTAATGGAACTGTTCTCTATCTGATTTTGGCGATGGCTACAGGAATCTATGCACAATCATACGACCATGCACCCAGAAAACGGAAGCAAAAACCTAACCACAAGCAGAAAGTAAAGAAACAAAAATAAGTCCCTCCTCTCCCAACAAGCACATTTTTTTAGTAATTAGAAAAACTTTGCAACTCAAAAAAAGAACTTAACTGAGACTTATTTCAAAAATGAGCTAATCAATTCTGTATTTATTAAATCTAAATGTTTCCAATGGGAATATTTAATATGCTATACCAGAGAGAGGTGCATTCTTTATACTGAAGTACAAGAATTAATTATTCAAGCTTGGATGCAAAAAGTGCAAAAGGTAAAATTAAAATTCCAAGTATATGATATAATGTCAAGCTTGAAGGAAAAAAACATTCCTGTGGATTAAATTGAAAGGCACTTGCAAACATTTCAATCACCGGATAAAAGGAAAAATAAAAGAGAAAAAAATAGGGTCACAATTCCACTCTATCACAGCAAAAGTGTCTCTCTTTCAAAAACCAAATTCTTCCCCTCAAGCTTCTAGAAGATAGTGGTTCTATCTTAGACGGCCCCTCCAGATCATTCCCCACAACTCCCACCAACAAATTCCTGGCTTCAAGACAAGCCCCAGCCTACCACCTCTACCTGCCTCCTGAAGAGAAACTTGAGAACAGCCAGTTAGCAAGCACCCCCTCTCTCCTGGACGTTCCAGCATGTAAGCCCCACACCGTTCCAGGGCCTCGCCATTTTCCTATCCTTGCCAGCCTAATGCCTCCAGACAACCATGTCTGCTCCCACATTTCCACTCTCTCCTCCATCACTCCATCTGACTTTGTCACCCATCTTCCACAAAACCTGTCCCACAACGGTCACCAACAACCTCCACATGGTGGAATCCAAAGGATGCATTTGTTCTTTTGCTCAACTTCTCAGATGTCATCAACCCAGTTGGACACATGCTCTCCTTCTGGTTATATTTTCTGCTCTCAAACTCCTTAACTATACATCCTCCTAGTTTCCCCTGATCTGGCCACACTTTGTTGGTTTTCTTTTCTGGCTATGTCTGCTCTCCTGGGTTTCTAAGTAGTAAAATTCCTCAGGATCTGGGTGGAACCCCTAATGTCTCCATGCTCCCCCCTTTGAAGCCCATTTCTCCTCCTGTTCCCAGTGCCATTTGTATGCACCTACTCACCTTGTTTCACCAATCCAATATCTTCTGGGTTTCAGGATACTTTCTAGTTGGTTGCTGAGATCTGAGTTAACAGGGTTCCATAGGAAGACAAGCTTGAGAAACAGGAGCCTGTCCTCAACTTAGGAGCAGAAAGACAAGTATGTCTAAAACATTATTAGAAAAAATAAACCGATCAACTAGTTCTCTTCCCTATTTTCACCCCAGTTATTTTTTTAAATTTTTTTCTTAAATTCAATTTAATGAATATATACTATATTATTAGTTTCAGAGGCAGAATTTAGTGATTCACCCCAGTTTTCTAACAAGACTTATACCATCTTCTGCTCTTCCTTCCTTACTGAAATTTAGTCCCAGGTGATACAAAACACAGAATTTACAGCTTTACTCCTAGGTAATTCCCAAGAATGCCTGTCTCATTTCCTTACCAGGTGCCAAATCAGAGAAGCAACAACAGAAGGGGTCTGCAGGCCCACTAGTCTAGCAACCTCAGTTCTTCAGGGGCCATGGAGACACAGAAGCAAGAGGGAATCCCCTCCTCAGAAAAATGAACACATGCACAAGACTCAAGCTTCTATGTAAAATTTCAAGGGTTCAACCCCTCAAGCTCATTCCTTAGCCCATGGACTCAAGCTAAACCCCCTACACTGATTCTTGGTGGGGGGCAGAGGATCCTCCTGACTTACAGAGACCTCCATTCTCTCAGGCTTCCCAGGTTTGCCTCTCACCAAAGTAGGCCCAGTGAGAATAACAGGCACACCATAACTTAGACCTCTCAGCCCAGGGATCAGCCCTGCAGAAACCACAGACCCATTCATTTAACAAGTATTTCCTGAGCTCATCCTACATTCTAGGTGCTTTTGTACTTGAAGAAGACAGACTCAATGATCCCTTCCCTCAGGAAGTACATATCCTGGTGAATGGATATCGTTGATATTGGGTCATCAGTAGTGTCATTTTATAGCATTTGAGACTCCATTCCAAAAAAACCCCAACAAGATTTATAAAGCACCTCCACATCCTTTGAAATGAGAAGCTACAGTCTCAATGTGAGGGCTGACCAAAAAAAAAAAAAAAAAAAAAAAGGGAGGATGAGCTGAAAGAGCAGCCACATGTCCTTCTAAACGAATGAAGGGATGCTCATCCTCTTGGCTCACCACTCCCAGGAGAAATCGAGCCTCTATTACCCAAGTGAGAGTCACACATTCCTGCCCAGCATGCCTATAGTCACAGCCATCTGGCACAATGGCCTTGTGCCCACTCAAAGGATAACAAGCCAGTTTCAAATGGTAAAGAAACCCAAAAATAAAGATGTAAAAACAGAGCCCCTAAAATGAGCCAAATTATACTTCCTCAGAAAACTCATCCTCTGATGGTATATCAAGTCCAAGATCTCTTTACAAAGAATTATAATTCTAGATAGTAGGAGGATTAGTTCCATGATGAAAGCCTATATGCCAAAGCTGTTTTGTAATTCACTTAATTACAGATCTCTACACTTGAAAATTACACTTTTGTGTTTCAAATAGAAAAAAAAAATTAAGAAGCTGTCTAGGCTCTATCAATAGGAAAATGGTTATACAGATTATGTTCGTAAAATAGAGTAATATGCAGCCATTAAAAGTAACTGGATAAAACTATATATGTGTATATATATATATATAACTCAAGTGATATGTGTTGTTTTATCTGCCTAAAACTCCATTTTTCTTATAAATTCTCCTTTATCCCATGTGACTCTACTTGGAACTCCCAATCATACCCTTTCTGCATGCTCCCCCACCCCCAGCCACTGTGATTTTTCCAGGGATAGGAACCATAACATGAAATAAATCTATTGGAGTCTCCCCTAGGATTTTCCAACCTGGAAAGCAAAAGCTTCTCACATGTCCAGTTAAGAGGCTGTAAGCACATGAGCTCCCAAGAGCTTCAAGTAGCAAAAGTCCACAAAAAGGTGTGGTATGTGTGTATGTGTGTGTGTGTATATGTGTGTGTGGGTGGGTGTCGGTGTGGGTGTATGTGCGTGCACGTACACACGGCTGTACCAGTATAGACTCAGGAAGGCTATAGCTCACACAGTTTATAATAGGGTGGAAGGCAAAGAGAGAGGTAATTCAACTTTATGAAATTTGAAGGAAGTTTTAGGATTATTGGTGATATTTTTCTTTCTCTTTAATATGTTTCAAATTAAAGGAAGGTACCATAGTTTATCACTGACAATACCCCAACTTGCATTCCATAACTCTGCTTATGAGTCAGTTATTTGGAACTAGGAACATATTTTTCCAAAGAAACCATGCTATAAACAGCTGAGGTTAGATCCCAAGCCAAACCCATAAATGCTTATTTAAACCATAATTTACTTTTGGGAAACTACATTTTTTAAAAGTCCTTCCTATGTGCCAGACATTATGTCTTCTAAAAACATTAACTCGTTTGTTTCTCAAAACAATCCCTGATGGGGTTTGATTTCCTGAAATAGGCAGCTGTAAGGCTTGTGATAACCTGCCACCTAGAGTTTCAGGGTACGTTTCTCCCATCACCATAAACTTATCTACAACTATGACATTCCCAACTTAAGAGTTCGAAGGAGGAGAAACAGCAGAGCTCCCTTCCAACAAACGAGTCCCTCAATGGGCATTCTGGGTCCTGGTTCTCCATTGGTTTCTTCATTACCCTTCTCTCTCAACTATCTGTATGTACAAACCCACATGACACGATCAAACCCCATCATGCCTCTCCTTCAAGCCAGCCTCCACTCCCACCTGCTTGTCTCCCATCTTCCCACCCCTCTCCACCTCTTGATTCCCCCTCACACCACCCAGCTTCTGCCCCCACTGCTCTAGACAATTTGCCCTTGATCCTTTCCTTGGCAAACCTAATTAGGACCATTTCAGTCCTTACATGTTCTGACCCCTGTGCAGTGTAGGGCACTGCTGGTCATGCCCTCCCCTGGCTCCTGTGACACTTCTCTCTTCTCGTTCTCCTCACACTTCTTGGACCATTCCTCCATCTCCTATTCTCATTCTCTCTTCCAGTTTTCCTTAAAACACCATAGTTTTCTGGAGTTCTGTCCACAGCCACGAGTTCCTCTCATCATACGTGCTTTCCTTGGGTAACTGTGTCTACTTCCACAGCTTGAGCCATCGCCACTGAGCAAAGATTCCCAAATCTTTACCTATAGGACCTACCAAGAATGACCCATGTGTTCACCTCAGGAGCCTCGGGTGCCTCACTTCTACCAATCCCAAAATGAACTCAAGATCCATCCTCAACCTCTCCTCCTGGCTCTGTTCCCAGTCCATGTTAGAAAGGTCTCACGATCATCATCATACCAGTCTTTAGACTTCCAAGTGCTCTCATGTGCATTCTTGTCCTTGATCCTTACTGAAAACCTCTGGACAGGCATGAACAGACACCACTTTGAAGAGTTCCCAGGATTTATTTTGATCAGGTACGGTTAGACATGCAGACACAAGATGCCCATCGTGAAGGGAGAAGTTCTCCTCACAGTTGCCTAGAAACAGGAGGCACAGCATACCACAGAGCCACATGATCAAGCACCGGGGTCACCTGGGGGGCAGAGGGAGAGGGGGACATGTGGCCAAGAGCTGTGGTTTCCACGGGAAGGATCAGGTGAGGCAGAGTAAACAGACTTAAGAATAGCTAGTTTGAATGATTTCAGGGGGCTCTGGGTGTAGGGACTGTCCCTAGTTGTCTGGTAACTGACCCTAGGATGAATAAAGCAGGTGGACAGGTAGAGAGTAGCCCACAGTATGGGAGCCCAATAGAGCAGGTGCTTGGGGGTGTGCACTCTGGATTGGTTGGTTTGCACTTGAGACGCATGCCTGCAGGCAAGTCATCTGCTACCTCTAGGAGTTAGCGCTGGGAGGGGCATCTCTCCAGGGTCAGCAAGGTCCCAAATTGTCAAAGCTTCAAAATATAGAAAGTAAATAGACATGACAAATACACACTCCCTGTCTTACACAGAATGACATCCAGAGGCATTCACTGATTTGACTAAATTCCACCTTGGAGTTCACAATGCATTTACACACATCACATCATTTCGGATCTCACAAGAACTCTGAAGCATAGCGTCTTTATGTTCATTCTGCATCTGAGGAAAATGGAAGCTCAAAAAGGCTTCAAAGAGTTTTCTTTAAGTCACCTGACTAAAGAGAGGCAGAGCTAAATGTAAGCCAGATCCTCTCTGTCAGCCCTTTGCCTGAGTGCTTTACCACAGAGCCTCTGTAGACATTGGTCCCCCCTGGAAAAGTTCATATGACATACGAGGCCCTGCTATAGTAGGCCCCTCTCAGTTATGAGTCCTGGCAGGGGCTGCACTTCCTGCTCACGCCTCCAACACTCGGATATGCTGAAGACACCTCAGTGGGGAGGAGGTGCTCCAGAACATACATTGTTATTCCAGAAGAAGCCTTCAGATTCTGTCTTGAGTGTCTTTTTGCACCAAGGAACAGGACTAAACAAGTTCCCAGAGCCTAGCTCTACTAGCAGATCTCAAGGCTCTTGTGGGCAATCTGGGTTATCGCATGACTGTGTCATTCCTGGCATTTCAGGAACAAGAATGGTAGCCATCTTCAATACAAAAGATGCTAACCTTGAAACGTTAATGTGGCTGCAACACCTATTTGTATAATAATCTCCGCCTAAAACTCTCTTCCATGCTTAAACCCAAGATGTCTCTCCATTGTTCTGATATACACCGAGCGACCCAGCACTGCAACTACCAGGTCAATTGAGGGAACTTTAGTGTGTCCAGACCTTTACCCAGAGCTGGTCATCATTTGGGAAAATCATGCCCCTGATGACACGGCCACTCCAGCACGGTATCCCTTCCTGGCTGCAGGGGCAGCTGTCATGTCTGTGGTGATGGTAGGCAGAGGTGCAAGTATCTGGTCATTCATTACGTATCTCAGGGGGAGACCTGCCTAAGCATCAAAATACATATTATTTTATTGAAAATTACTTTCATTTATTTTTTAGACTAGATTTAGGGCTTTATAATGCTATTTGAAATCCTAACTGAGAGTACACTGGACTTCCTAGGACTTTCGTTTTGGGATACAATAAAAATATTGTTGTAACCGAGGGCTGTGGGGTCTGACAGGGTTTGAACCACAAGCCCAGGGCCAAATACCTCCTGCAGCCTTTCCTCTGGGCCCTGTCCTAGATCCTGTCAGTATTTCAGAGCTCACATGTGGACCCATCTCCAAAATGGCTCCCCCAACAGGCCTGGGATCATGGATAGAGAAAGAACAGAGAAGAAAAGAGAGAAGCACATTGCTTTATTCTTCCTCTCAGCATCTGCAGCCATAGGTGGAGAAGTGGATGCTCCAGGTTGTGTCATACCTTCTTCTAAGTTTTCTTCTTACCTACAATGGCTCTTTATCGCTCCTGCCTTAGCAAATTCCTTATGCATGGCTCTCCATGAGACGGGGAGTTAGCAGGTGAAGGGAGCAGGCAATTTTGTCTACCAATGATTCATTCAACAAACCTATTTTAAATGCCTTCTATCTTTCTCAGAAGGACTCCTCACAGACATTCCAAACTTTGAAACTAACCATGAAATTTAAAGTAATTCAGAATTTCACATTAGAAGCGTTTACTACTTGGAAAGTAGGCCATTGTGGGGTATAGCATCTTCTCCCTTGACTACAGCCTAGGAGATCAAGCAGACTCCTGGTTCAGAGGTCTGGAACTTGAAAGAAAAAAAGCAGGGTGCACCTGGGGAGAGCCAAACCTGGGGGTAGGGAGGGCCAGGGGATGTTGTCTGAAATGTTCCATTTTTAATGTTTATCCCATATTAAGGAGCGCAGTTCTTAAATTTATTTCACTACACTGTGATCGAGAGAAAATATTTTCTTCAGAAAACATCACTGGTAAATAAAAACCTCAAGAAGTGATCTGTGTTTACTAAAACTTTCAAGTACATTTTAATATATTCTGCAAGGATAAAATGTAGTTATTCAAGAAGGAGACAGTGGTTTCTAACTCGCGGTCTTCACAGCCCAGATACACTACGAAAAAAATTTTCTTGATGATTTAGGCATCTATTCAGAATCGTAGGCAGAAAACATGGTCATACCTTCCTGCTGGCAGTCACACAAAACTGATGCATCCCACACACTTGTTTTAGTAGCTCCAACACCGGCTGTTCTAGCAACTTCTGAGAGAATCTGCAATCACAGACTGACTGTTGGTCACTGATGTGCCAAACAGCATCGTCTTCTAACCTAAAACTAAAATCTCACTTTGACAAATGGGCTGACCAGATTAAGTTAGCCAAATCAATGCTTAAGCCTGAGTTTTGACTTTGAAAACGTTCCATATATACTGTAATAGTAAATACGGATTTATATTGTTTTAACAAAAGAGGAGAGACCACCCATAGGATTTACCCCTACTAGATATTAAAATCTACAAAATCCAAGGTCTTCCCAAGAATTAAAAGTAATTCTCAGATTGAAATACTTATAAAATACATAAATTCTACTAGCATTTCACACACACAAAAAAAAGAATAAAAGGCAATAAATAGAAGGACCAAGATTACAGCCAAGATTCTCAACTATCCAACTGAAACTCAGTTATGTATTTAGCATCCAAAGACAGCAGACCCTGCCATGCTACTCTGACCTTTGTAGGAGCAAGGCGAGATTAACATGCATTGAGTACGTGTTCTATGTACTGTATACAGACCATTTCAGTTAATTCTCTCTGACTGTGGATTTCCCACAGATAGGCTCCTTATCACCACTCCACAGTTGCAGAAACGGAGGCTTGGCGACGCACCCAAGGCTGTGCAGGCAGGAAGCGCCAGGCGGGTCTAAAAAGGCTTCCACTCTCTTTGGGTGTATCATATCTATCCATTCCCGAATCCACAGCACACCAAACTTCGACTCTCCAAAAATGTTTTCACCAACCTATGTTTTGTTTTGTTTTTTTAAGATTTTATTTATTTATTTGACAGAGAGAGACAGCCAGTGAGAGAGGGAACACAAGCAGGGGGAGTGGGAGAGGAAGAAGCAGGCTCCCAGCGGAGGAGCCCAATGTGGGGCTCGATCCCAGGACTCCGGGATCACGCCCTGAGCCGAAGGCAGACGCTCAACAACTGAGCCACCCAGGCACCCCTATATTTTTCTTATATCATAAAAATTGTGCATTTTGGTTGTAATAATCAGTATCAGACATTTAAGTATATCAGACATTGGGACCATAAAGAGGTGCTCCTGACTGCCGATGTAGTGGTACCGGGGGGAAAGGAGAAGCAGTAGCTGGAGAAGTGACTGGGGACAGAGTCGCTGGACTAGACTCAGGGACAAGAAATACCTCTTTAAGTTTTTCTGCATGAAATACTTCTAAGCCTCCTCTGTCCCCCTGGCAAGAAATTCCATTTCACCATGTACCATAAGAATCCCAAGCAATTTATGTAGCCCAGAAACTCTGGGGAAAGGTCCCTCATGGTCACCATTGAGCCTCTTGTATTCCAGGTCCCGATGGTCCATTCCAAAGGGACTGTGGCAGGGATTCAGTCTTCCCTCATCTATGGTCATCTTCACCATGGAATCCCTGTTTTTCAAATGAGCTGATCTGATACTCCAGTAAAAAAACAAGAGGCTGGCATTTCTCCCCTATAGCAAGGGAAGCTCCCACTGGGGAAGACTGCAGCTCAGTGCTCTCTTTGGAGGAAAAAAGAAAGGAGGCAGGAAGAAATGGAGGGAGGGAGGGAGGGAGGGAGGGAGGGAGGGAGGGAGGGAGGGAGGGAGGGAGGGAGGGAACATTGCTGCTGCCTCAGCAATGAGCCCCAGCAGACCACAGTGGGCCCAAGCAATGAGAAACAGGACAGCATTTGGGTCTTTTTTATCTCTTCAGTTGTGCTATGCCAGGGTCCCAAGACTCTCCATGAATAACTCAGGAACTTCAGAAGATGCATTAGGTTGGACTGTATGCTACTGCCCAAATTGGACCATATGTGACCCACAAAGATGGCGGCTTTGTACATTCAACCAAAGCCCACATTAGTGCCAGTGCCCCTTGGTAAAAAAGGAAGATGTACTTTCATGGGAATGTTTGAGCCAACCACACTCTGGCTCCAATACTCCTGTTACAATCCTAAATACTGGGAGCTGATTTTTGCATTGGGGTTTTTGAGAAGATGGACTTTCACCTAACTAAAAAGGGTTTCATGGCAATACAGGGTTAGACCTTGTAAATGTGGTTTATGAGTTCCAAAACCCAAAAAGGAAAACTGAGCTTCCAGGGTACTATGATTATTAGTTTGTAATTCACTATTTTATTTATATCCCTCCTTTCTCTGAAAAATATTCAAGGGTTTTTATTTCACCATGAATAAAAGGGATGCTTTAGCAACAGAAGAAAAGGATAAAGAAGTATACTTCTTCAATGTCTATAAATGACCCAGATTAGGTGTCCAAGTCTGGAAAATACTTAATCCCTTTCAGCAATGAAATGCCAAAATTCTCTTAAAGGCTGAGGTTTATTTATTTTAAGTAGGAGATGAGTCCAACCTCTGGCAGCCTCAGTCCCTCGGAGATGCACCTGTAAAGAATATGGTAAGCACACTGCAAGGCATTACGGAGAAGGAACCTTAACTGCACCTCACTGTTAGTAAAGTTCTGAGGCAGGGTTACCACCACACTAAGGCCCGAGTCCAAGTTTTCACTGGTCCAGAGAAAATGAGAAAAATAAAGGTAATTCCCAGGAGAAAAAAAAAAAGCGCCAGTAAGTATCTGTAGCCTGATGGAATGAATGAGTGAATGTACACTGTCCACTTTTCCAAAGAGATGGATTTATTACACATAAAGAACCACCCTTAAAAATAAAGCTAATCTTTAATCTGAGTGTCCTTTATAACTTTCTCTTATTAAAATATCCTTTTTTAATGTAATGAAATGATGTGATAGAAGACCACATTTTCACTCTGAAAAAAACAAAGTTAACAGCCTTATGTTGGACACCAAAATATTCTTGAAATTTTACCGGATGACAAAATTTGACAATGGGGGAGCCACTGCTTTGGAGCACTGATTATAACCTTTATAATCAGAGACCAGTGGTCTAGCCAGAAAACATCCCCTGAACACAGGGCTGTATACCCAGAAGACAACCTGCCCAAATGCCATGTTTCCTTCTTCCTCACAGGCAGCTCCCCAGATTTGTCTGGCTTGTCCATCCTTTTCCCATGGGACTCAAGCTCAAATAAATCCACCCCCAGCTCCAGGGAAGGGTTAGTAAGTAGCCCATTCCCTTTGTCTGTGATTGGTTTAAGGATGAGCATGTGACCAATGAGACATGAGGGAAAACCTGATGAAAGACTCCTGGGAAAGATTTCTTTGCCATTAAGGAGAGACACAAAAATGAGCAATCCCACTCCTGTTGGACACTGTCCTCTCTGACTGCAATGCCTAGAGCTACAGTAGTCATCCAGCCTGAAGACAAGCCAAGGCATTCTTAACAGCAGAGCAGAAAGAGAGAAGGAACCTGAGTCCCTGATGATGTCACCCAGGCACTAAATTAACAACCTGGAAATCTTCTGTTATAGTTTGGACTGTGTTCTCCAAAAAAAGATTGAAGTCCTCACTCCCAGTACCTTAGAATGTGACCTTAGTTGGGAAGAGGTCCTTTGCAGATAAAACCAAGTTAAAATGAGGTCATTACGTTGGGCTCCAATCCAGTACAATTGGTGTCCCTGTAAAGAGGGGAAATTTGGTTGCAGACACATACAAAGATGATATGAAGATACACACAGCGAAGGCCATGTGAAGATGGAGGCTGAGATTGGATCGATGCAGGTGCAACCGAAGGAACACCAAAGATTGACAGCCAGCGCCACGAGTGGGGAGGACAGGAGGAAGGGTTCTCCCCAGAGTCCCAGGGAGCATGGCCTGCTCACACGTGAATTTCAGACTTCAGCCCCCAGGACTGTGAGACAATAAATCTGTGTTGTTTTAAGCCACCCAGTTATTGGCACTTTGTTAGGGCGACCCTAGGAAACGAATAGACCTTCCCTCTTCTAGACTTCTTACTCCATGAAATAACAAATTTTCCTTCTGCTTCAGCCATTTGGAGTTAAAGATGCCTATACTTGCAACTGAAAGCAACCTGACCAATATGAGTTCTTAGCATGGTACTGGTCCCAAGAAGGAGGGGCCCACCCAACAGAGAAAGCATCCATGAGAAGCAAATGCCCTCTACAGTCTGCCCAGGTAACCACCCAGCATCAACAGCTTCCCTTCCTCCCAACGTCACTTCCAGACACAAACACAGACAGCTTTGCTCCACACATCATGCTGTGATCCTTCTGCAACCAAGAGCACTCCTAGTCCTAGTGCAGGGTCTTGAATAATGTCTCTCTCTCCTTCAGTTTCCTCCTGGTTCCTCTTTTAGACTAATTTAGAGATTAACTATAAAACTGACGATCAGCAATGTACCTTATATAAAATATATGCAAATTACAACTACTTTTCCTCCAGCCCAAACCACCATCATCTCTCCTTGGATCACTGCGACAGCCTCCCAACTGGTACCTCTGCTTCCCCTCCTTCAAAGTACTCGCAATACAGCCACCAGAATGATCCTGTTCGAACCTAAGTGAGGTCATGCTGCTCCTCTGCTCAGAAACCTCCAGTAGCTCCCATTTCATTCAAAGAAAAAGCTGAAATCCTCCCAATGACTTATAAGGCCCCAGATGATCAGGATCTCTGTTCCATCATCGTTTCCTACTGCTCTCCCTCTTCTTCACTCCACTACAGCCACACTGTCCTTTGAGCACACCAAGGAGATTCCAGCCTCAGGGCCTTTGCACTTGCTCTGCCCACTGGCTGAAATGCCCTTCCTCAGATATCTGCCTAGCTCATTCCTTCACTTCTTCCGGTCTCTACTGAAAAATCACCTCATCAATGAGGCCTTCCCAATCCCCTTCCCATTACCCTTCAGACCCCACCCCCGGCTTTATTTCCTCTTCTTAACACTTATCACTATGGATTTTACATATTTTTGATGTATATTGTCTGTATCCACCACTAACATATATGCTCCATGAGGGCAGGGATTTTTGTCTACCCTGCTATATTCCACAGCGATGTCTGGGAAAGGGTCACGGCATATGTGAATGAGGAAAAGAACAGGAGGTCATGAATGTGGTTATTTAGACCACTTAGCATGGTCTTGTGTTTTGTACCTGACCCATATAGCTGGGCATATTCACACACAGAGTAAGCAAAGAGTTGGATCCAACAGGGCTGGGGTTTGGCTAAAAATGTATAATAAAAAGAAGAGCAAGGGAGGTAAAAGAGCAACAATGGGGGTATGATAATGATTGACCTCAGAAAGTAAGTTGGAAGAAATCAGGTTGGGTAAGGAAGGAGGTGAGGCTATGAGGGGAAAAAAGGTCATGGAAAGATAAAGAATCAATGGATTAAAGATCACTGTGGGATTTAAGCTCTTTTTGGAGGAAATACACCCACACTGATAAATTTGGTGTAACCTAAAATTATGCCTGTACCTCCCTGCTTCAGCACCCTTGGCTTCCACTCGTGCATACATTAGCCAAATTTGCATCTATGTAAATCAGCAAAATCCAAATTCAATTGGTATGTAAGCTTTCTCCTGTGGACTTTGTTACAGCAACTACACTAACCCACCTTACTGGGCTCTGACTCAAGTCTGGATATGAAAAGGGGTCTCAAATAAGCATGAGGAAACTGGCTTCCCAGATGAGGTGTTCGAGTGAGGGGAACCGGGACCTGCTTTGGTCTGTCTTCCAAATCTTCCTCCACATTCCATCACAGTCTTCCTCAATCAAGAGCCAGGCAAGGCTGTGAACACACCTGCTGGTGTGGTCAGCAACTAGAGGTGTCACACTTTGAACCTCCCTGCTCTTCTGTTTCAGCATACACACGCACACTCCCTTTGTTTCAGTGCAATCATAGAAAATCCTTCATGATCAGGCCATAGTGAAAGCAGAAAGTTGAAGAGCTTGGGCTCATCCTCCTTGTTCCCTAAACTGACAAACCATTAGAAGCAACCAGCAACCTCTTCCCCAGTCCTTGACTTCCTCAGACACCTCTTCCTCTTCCATCCCCCAAGGTTGCCTTCCGTGCCTTCGGGTTCACTTTTGCTTTGCGTGATCAGAGAACAATCTCAACCTGGCACCCCTCTGCCTGCCACAGACTGTCAGAAACCCATCACTCGATCTTGGCTGAACTGCAGAGCCTTCTGTCCTGACCTCGGTGAATTCTCAGAACCAGATGCCCTGTCTCCATTGCCCAGATTGTGGACTCCTTGTATTCACTTCTTTTTTTTTTTTTTTAAAGATTTTATTTATTTATTTGACAGAAACACAGCCAGCAAGAGAGAGAACACAAGCAGAGGGAGTGGGAGAGGAAGAAGCAGGCTCCCATCGGAAGAGCCTGATGCGGGGCTTGATCCCAGAACACTGGGATCACGCCCTGAGCCGAAGGCAGACGCTTAACGACTGAGCCACCCAGGCGCCCCCCTTGTATTCACTTCTTATTCCAACCTGGTATTATTCTGGGCTTTTGTTTGCAAGCAACAGAACACAGGTTGGCTGAGCAAAGTGGCAAATGTAACTTGCCTAAAGAATACTGGATGGCTTACAAAATCCCTAAGAAGGCAAAAGGAAATCCTGAGGGCTACAAAGCCAAGCACGATGCCCACAATCTTGCCCAGAGAAGGAGGGGATTCAGTGCTGGCTCCAGACTACAGATGGCACTCCCAGAGCTGCATGCAGGCACACCCTCGTGCCACTGCAGTACTGCCTGGGACGCCCACCATGCTGCAGATGCTTGCCACCACTGCTGTTCTCACTTTGCCCTGAGTCACTGGCTCCCAAGACAAGGTCGAGGCAAGTCTGGCCAGGGCACACCAGTTACTCAAGTGCACCGTGGCTTCAAGGGGACTCCTTGGTCTGAGTCACACCTGACAGCTGAAGCCCACAGTCCATTGGCTGTCTGCACCCCACACATCCTGACACCCCAGCTTTTCTGGGAGCCATACCCATAGTCTTCTAGTTTCAATGAAAGAAAAGAGACCTCAAAGAAGCCCCTGGAGGGCATTCAAATGCAAAGCTGTCAACTCTGTTTTCACCCACCAAGGCTCGATGAAATTGTTTCCAGGCACCAGCCAAGAGAGAGGAGGAACATCACGTTCACAGGGGGAAACCAAGCCAAGACAGGTAGCTATGTGTCTATTTTTATGGTAATATTGCCATATTAAAATAATACATCAAGAGTCACAACATGTCAGGAGAGAAAGGCCTAAGACTTTGCTCGCCACCTATAATTACTTGACATCATAAAAGTAATTGCCAACTCTCCCTTCATCTTGTTTTTAAGCATTTAAGATGCCATTTATAAAGTGATGTAACCCTCCAAACTGTACATGCGATCTCCCCTAAAGAGTGTGATTGAGAAACTGCTGAAGCCAACCAGGGCTCAGAGAGATGATTCCATTGGAATTTTTAACGGTTTTCTCTAAACACAAGTATAAAAAAAGCAATCTTTAAAATAAGTGAAAGGTAGACAACAAAGTAGTCCTATGGCCTTGAATAGTTATCCTAATGATATTCTAGAGACCACTGGACTAGACATAGAATCTGTCTGAGGATGTGAGGAAAATATTTTTTTAAAATAACAAAGCCCATTAAAAAGAATCCAGCTGGCATCTCAAGATGACAAAGCTAGAGCAATTCTTGGGTATCGACATGACTCCTGGCCTGATGATCACAAACCACCAGGTAGTCACAGACCTCTATTGACTATAAAAGGTACCACAAACTGACAAAGACCCACTACACCCACCAGACCCACTTCTGGAAACCAGACAGTGGACGCAGAGTAGTATGCCTGCAGGAATCAAGGCTCATTTCATCTGTTTATTGGCTTATTCTGTAAATCCCTACTAAGCACCTAACATGGGCCAAGCCTGGTCCTAGAAGCAGGGTGGATACACCTACCCAGACCCCTGCCTCAGGGAGCCATGCTCCCGGGGGGGCGGGGGGGGCACAAAAGATCAGTGGAATTGAATTTCAGAGAGTGAAAGCAGTTTAACAGAAGAGAAAGCAAGGAGAGAGGAAAGTGCAGGAGAACAGGCCTGGGTGGGCCAAGGAATGGGGTAGAGGGAGGGCTGGGGTTCTTATAGCAAGAGGAGGGGTCAGGGGTCAAGGAGAGCCCTCTCTGAAAACAACCAAAAGGTAAGACATGAAGCATAATAGGAGTTATGAAAACTTGGAATCCAGCTTCAGAGAAGAATTACATACCTCGGTCTTAGAAAAGAGGAATATAATGTTTTCTAGACAGAGGAAAGAAGAGGCACAAATGTCCTATAACTGAAGGGAACAGGCAGGGTTTGGGGGGCATCGAGAGGCCATTGAAGCTGGTCATGCAGGAGCTGCACAGGATGGTCTGAGGGGTGGGTGGCAGGGCCAGATGAAAAATGGCCTCTCAGGCCAGCTAAAAAGTAGGTACTTGAACCAGGAACAGCAGAAAATGAGAGAAGTGGGTTTTACATTGCTGACTAGGGCTGACACAGTCAGAATTATTTACACATACGTGAAAGCAAAATAGGCCTTAAAAAAACAGCTCATCTTTTACTCCTCTATAGTTTCCTGGATTAGGTGGTTCTCCTGCTTTTGGTTTTAATTGGTGAGGTGCACTGTATTTTTACCTCATTCGAATAATGTTCCTAACTTCTTGGGGGGGGGGTTAATTATTAATTTTTGAATTTTTAAAAATTTAACTAAAAATTTTTTTAAAACATGCAGTTGTGTCATTAATTATATTGACACGGTTGTGCAGCCATCGCCAACATCCATCCACAGAACTTTTTTCATCTTGCAAAACTGAAACTCTGAACCCTTGAGACATTAATGCCCCAGAATCCTCCCTCCCCCCAGGCCTCAACTTTCTGTCACTATGAATCTGACAACTATAGGAACCTCAGATAAGTGGAATCATACAGTATTTGTCCTTTTGTGACTGGCTTATTTCACCTAGCATAAGGTCCTCCAGGTTCACTGATGTTGTAGCAGGTTTCAGAATTTCCTTCTGTTTTAAGGCTAAAAATATTCCATTATATGGATAGACCATTTTTGTTAGCCATTCATCCATCAGTGGACACTTGGGTTGTTTCCACCTTGGCTTTTGGGAATAATGCTGCTATGAACAGCAGGTACAAATACCCCTCCACGTTCCTGCTTTTAATTCTTTGGGCTATATACCCAGAGTAACTTCTTAGTTTTAAAGATACTCTGCACTTGGTCGTATGTGGTTTACAATAGGAGCTGGGTGCAGGCTGGGCAAACCATGACTGTCCACTAAAGCTGTATAAACGAGAGGACTCCCACTGTGCCTGTGAACCAGAAGTAGACCCCAGCTCCTGGGACACACCTCCAGAGGCTCGCACTGCTACTGACACAGGTCATGGCCTTGATTCTAATACGTGGCATAATTGGTTTTGGGAACGTGATGAGGTGATAGTTTTCATTTTCCGTCCAAAGGATATCTAGTGGAGAAAAAAAATGCTGTGTTTGACTTTTTCAAAGAATTTGAAACTTAGCTTCAGAAACCCATTACACGTCTTAGAAAAAAGACCAAAAAATTCCCCCTCCAATTTTTTTTTCAAATCTACAATCTATTTAAATTTTGTAATGAAAATGACCAATAAGGCTGTCTTGATTCCATTACCATGAAACAGTCTCAAACTTCTATTCGCTTTCTTTGTTCTTTATTCATTATTATTACTCATATTTTCTATAAATGGGGGCTAATTTATTAGAGGTGTTCACAAAACACATTCTATTAAAGATAGCTTTTAAATATTTTTATTTTATTTCATATATTTTATATAAATTTATATTTGCCTTATTAAAATATCTTTATTCTGAATGATTTTATTCCGTACAATTAAATATTAAAAATTGATACATGGCCCTTTAAGGAACCTATTAATTTTGCAAAATACAGTAAAATGCAGAAGGAAGAATCAGAACACTCTCCCAGCCAGATAAGCAGATATTAGAGAAAGGACATTTGCACATTAAGTATTAATTGGCACATGGAACAAAATAATTCATGGTTAATAATCAAATTCATACAGACAGAAAGTAGGATGGTGGATGCCAGGGGCTGGGGGAAGGAAGGAAAAGGAGTTGTTGTTTAATGGGTATGGAGTTTCATTTTTGTAAGATGCAAAGAGTTCTGGAGGTAGATTTCACAACAGTGTGAATGCTCTTAACACCAAACTGTACACTTAAATGGCTAAGAGGTAAATTCTATGTTATATATATTTTACCACAATTTTTATTTCTCTTAATTTTTTCAAATAAAAAAAATATACATTGTTTTTTGAATAACTAATGCTAGCCAAGACTGGCCACAGGTCAGCAGGAGAAGACTGCTCCAGAGTCAGCTCAGGTTAAGGAAACCGTCACTACGATTACTCATAATTCCCCAGGAAAAACAGCAGGAGAGATCTTTACTGGAGTAAGGTGTTAGGTCTGCTTCAGAGCAGAGGGGGACAGCACTGAATTTCCCTAACTCTAACCCCAACGTTTCTTCACCTGATGTTGAGGTGCCTCATCCAATCACTCTCAAAAGAAATCTGCTACCCACCAAGCACAGGTATAAGCTGACAAGCAGCTGTGACTCCTTGTGTAGGTATAAACTTAATCAGGCATAAAAGGTACCGGTTCCTAGTGATATGTATTGGCGTTGGTGGTACCAGGTGGTTGAATGTGAACTTAAACTTGAATACCTACTGTCCCAACAAATGTCTTTTTTTTTTTTTTTTACACATACAGAACTAACACAGAACGTTATTGTGTGGACAGAAGGTTGCCTTTCACATGGTTAAGCTGTACAATTAAAATAAGCAACAACTGCCAAATCTTTTCGGTACATCACAAAATGCTCAAAGTGAGGACAGGTTGATGGGACTGACTGATGCACTGTGACATTTCTCTGACCAAAGTTCCAGCTGACTTTCCAGAACAGCTGTTTAATTTCCAGAGATACATAATGCAATTATGGAAAAAGTAAAATTCAGGGCTTAACCAAAGAGGAAAGGCAGGCATCCAGTAAATTTCAACATGCCTTAAATTTATGCTGTCCATCCCAGAAGGGTACAAGAGGTCAAGGACATGAGTGTGGAGGAAGAAAAGCACCTTGATAAAGGCTGCCAATATAACTATCAATGGCCAAAGAGATAACAAAAAATTATACTGTGAACGAGAAGAGAGCTTACAACTCAAACTTTGTGAAACTGAAGATGAAACAATATGATGTTGGGAATAAATGTTGGGAATATCTACCAATAGTTAGATATCCTATGGAAACTAAATTTATTATACTATTTCTTTTTTCTAAAAAGATGCTGCTTAATAGAGTGGTCTTTGTAACAAAAAGTATATCACAGCTTTTATGCTACAGTAATTTATTCCATGATGAACCAAGTCATGTTTGCCACATTGAAGGTACTTGCCAAAGGCCACCTTGTCTCTCACAGTTTATTATTAACCCATTGTAAACTCTTCTGATGGAGATAGAATACAGATTTTTTTAAGTCATATATGGGTAGTGTAAATTTAACCTCCCACTAATAAACAATTGAAAATAGCTTCTGATGTTAAGCCTGAGTATATCCAAGCATTGTTTAACATGTTTAAGATAGGTGTCCTTTCCTGTGCTCACCTGAGAAGAAAATGCATTCAACATTGGGAAACATTGAAAGTATATGTAATTCTACTTCATTACCAGACAGTGACATTTCACAAAACAGAATCAACAACTTGATGAGGTTAGTGCTGCCTTTACTGCAGACCCATGCTATCTCAACAATGAAATTTAGATACTTCTGATATGACAAACTGTGGGATCATGTATCCCTTGATATGGGAAATCCAAACGAGAAAGCCTGAAATGGTACCAAAATTAACAACTCTAATACCCAAGGGAAAGCCCTAGCCCATCACACTGCAAAAGGAAAGGAAGCATCTTCTTTAAGAGAAAGTAACATAAGGTGTAAGGCAGTGGAAGAAAAACAATAAAACGTTTGACAACCCTGGAAGCCATAAAACTCCAAAATCACCAAGATAATAACTGGGAAGTGCTAGGGCCAGTATAAGAATAACAATGACACTGCAGGGGTTCTTCAGACTCTGATTTGCAAGACAAAACTATGGGGTGTAGAAACCAAATTGGAAGTATGAATAATAGGGGCAAAGGAAGGAGCAGATACAAGTGGTGGACTAGAGAAGAGGAGGCAAATTCCACCAAATACATGGCCAAAGTTTTTGTTGCCCTGTGAAAACCACAGAAGGAATGCCACAGCAATGAGACTAGAAACCTATTCTATCTATAAACACAGTAATAATAAAATTAGGAAGTGGAAAGAGGAATATTTAGTAATAAAAATCAAATGAAAGAGATAAAGAGCATTCAACAGAAAGCCATAGAGAAGATAGGCAAAGAGGGTCCAACATAAGTATAATAGGAGATGGGAGTTGGGGGGAGGGACAAGAACAACTACCAAAAACTATAATCCATGCAGACATTCCCAAAGGTTAAAAAAGAAAGAAAAATAAAATACTTAAAACTATATATTGACTCAGTTTTTAAAATAAGCAAAGGACTGGAATAGATATTTCTCCAAAAAGATCTACAAATTGCCAATAAGCACAAGAAAAGACGGTCAACATCCCCAGTCATCAGAGAATTGCAAATTGAAGCCACAATGACATATCACCTCACACCCATCAGAATGACTACCATCAATCAATCAATCAATCACAAGTGTTAGCAAGAACATGGAGACTCTGGAACCCTGTGCACTACTGGTGGGAATGTAAAATGGTGAAGCCATTGTGGAAAACACTAGGCTATTCCTCAAAAAAATTAAAACTAGAATTACCACATGACCCAGCAACTTCACTTCTGAGTATATCCACAAAAGAAGTAAAAATAGGAACTCAAACATACCTGTACATTCATGTTCACAGCAGCATTATTCTCAACAGCCAAAAGGTGGAAACAACCCAAGTGTCCATCAATGGATGGATAAATAAACAAAATGTGATATAACCAAACAATGGAATATTATTCAGGCTTAGAAATGAAGGAAAGTCTGACAGATGCTCAACATGGATGAACCTTGAGGACATTATGCTAAGGGTAACACATCAGTAACAAAAAGACAAATAGGTATGATTCCACTTATATGTGGTACTTAGAGTAGTCAAATTTAGAGACAAAAAGTAGAGTGGTGGTTGCCAGAGACTGAAGGGTGGGGGGAATAAGAAGTTGTATGGAGTTGTATACCAAAAATGGTTAAAATTGTAAATTTTATGTTATGGGTATTTAATCACAATTTTTTAAAATTAAATTATTGATTTTCAATATAAATATTGAAATACATAAATATAAATATATTTTCAATATAAATATTGAAAGGGCACACTATATTGCTGTAAAGGGGGGGGGGAGCCAGAGCAATTACACCACCACATATTCTGGAAAAATTATTAAAGGATAAAGGATAATAGCACTACATATCTCCCTCAACTTACAGTGGTATTATGTCCCAATAAACCTATTGTAACTTGAAAATATTATAAGTCGAAATGCAATTAATAAATCTAACCTACCAAACATCATAGCTTAGTCTAGCCCACCTTAAATGTGCTCAGAACACTTATATTAGTGTACTGGCACAAAAACAGACACATAGATCAATGGAACAGAATAGAGAGCCCAGATATGGACCCTCAACTCTACAGTCAACTAATCTTTGACAAAGCAGGAAAAAATATCCAATGGGAAAAGACAGTCTCTACAATAAATGGTGCTGGGAAAACTACATGCAGAAGAATGAAACTCGACCATTCTCTTACACCACACACAAAGATAAACTCTAAATGGATGAAAGACCTCAATGTAAGACAGGAATCCATCAAAATCCTAGAGGAGAACACAAGCAGTAACCTCTTCGATATCAGCCACAGCAACTTCTTTCAAGACATGTCTCCAAAGGCAAGGGAAACAAAAGCAAAAATGAACTTCTGGGACCTCATAAAGATAAAAAGCTTCTACACAGCAAAGGAAACAGTCAACAAAACAAAAAGGCAACCCACGGAATGGGAGAAGATACTTGCAAATGACACTACAGATAAAGGGCTGGTATCCAAGATCTATAAAGAACTTCTCAAAGTCGACACCCAAAAAACAAATAATCAATTCAAAAAATGAGCAGAACACATGAACAGACACTTCTCCAAAGAAGACATACGAATGGCTAGCAGACACATGAAAAAATGTTCAACATCATTAGCCATCAGAGAAATTCAAATCAAAACCACATTGAGATACCACCTTACGCCAGTTAGAATGGCAAAAATTAACAAGGCAGGGAACAACAAATGTTGGAGAGGATGTGGAGAAAGGGGAACCCTCTTACACTGTTGGTGGGAATGCAAGTTGGTACAGCCACTTTGGAAAACAGTATGGAAGTTTCTCAAAAAGTTAAAAATAGAGCTACCCTATGACCCAGGAACTGCACTCCTGGGTATTTACCCCAAAGATACAGATGCAGTGAAAAAAAGGGGCACATGCACCAAAATGTTCATAGCAGCAATGTCCACAATAGCCAAACTTTACATCATTGTAAAGGAGCCGAGATGCCCTTCAACAGAGGAATAGATGAAGAAGATGTGGTCTATACATACAATGGAATATTACTCAGCCATCAGAAAGGACGCATACGCACCATTTGCATCAACATGGTTGGAACTGGAGGGGATTATGCTAAGTGAAATAAGTCAAGCAGAGAAAGGCAATTATCATATGGTTTCATTTATATGCAGAACATAAGGAATAGCATGGAGGACATCAGGAGAAGGAAAAAAACAATGAAGGGGGGGAGAATCAGAGGGGGAGATGAACCATGAAAGACTATGGACTCCGGGAAACAAACTGAGGGTTTTGGGGGGGAGGGGGGATGGGTTAGCCCAGTGATGGGTATTAAGGAGGGCACATATTGCATGAGCACTGGGTGTTATACACAAACAATGAATCATGGAACACTACATCAAGAACTAACAAAGTACTGTATGGTGACTAACATAACATAATAAAAACAGAACACTTATATTAGCCTACAGGTGGGCAAAATCATCCAACACAAAGCCTATTTTCTAATAAAGTGTTGAATATCATGTAGTTACTGAATACTGTACTGAAAGTGAAGAACAGAATGGTCATACGGGTGCAGAATGTGGTTAAGTGTGTCTGTTGTTCACTGTCGGAATCTCCTGGCTGACTGGGAGATGTGGCTCGCTGCCACTCCCAGAGTATCATACCACATACTGCTAGCCTGGGAAAAGATCAAAATTCAAAGTCCAATTTCTATTAAATGCATATCACTTTCCCATCATTGTAAAGTTGAAACGTTGTAAGTCAACCACCATAAGTTGGAGGCTGTCTGTACAGAAGAATCAGAAGGTACTTCCAACACTATTTGCTATGCTTTAGTTCTCTAGGAAAAAAACACACTTTGATCCAAGTAAAAAAAGAGTTATACTTTTCATTGTAAAAGATGGGAATTTGTTGTATTACCCTCTTTACTTGTCTGCATGCTTGAAATATTCAGTCACATATTCACACATAAAATAAAGAGAACCTACTGGCTCCCATGACTAGAGAGTTCAGAGATTACTGCAGTCTTTAGGACACGCTTGAACCAAGAACCCAATGTCACTAGAGTCCCAAATCTTTTCTACCTTCTGCTCTGCTTCTGTGGCATCGGCTTCATCCTTGGGATTCACACAGAAGCCCTCAGCCTTCCCTCTTACGATTAAATCTCTGTGGTGGTCTCCAGTCTCCTAATTTCGTATTAGGAGAAACAAGAGCATTTCTTCTGGAAAATTCCATTCAGGTCCTGAAATTCACTCTCTCACAGCGACTGAAATTGGGTGTTCATTCCTTTAACAGTTGGTATGGCAAAATAATGGGATACAACGATTAGGTCAAACTTAACAGGAGTTAGAGGTAGAGTCAATCCTAGGAACGGAGAAGGGAAATGGAGGTAACAAAGGAGAAATGGATTCTGCGAGGCCCCTACAGCAGAGATCATAGTCCTGTGGTTGCTTCTCAGCCTCACAGACACTATCCCTCTGCTAACCTGCATGAAACCATCAGACACATCTAGATTTGCTATGAGGACATAGCTCAACCCTTACTCTGCTATATATACCTAACAACTTTGATGTAAAAAATCACAAGGTCCTTTAGATATGGGACAACTTTTATAATACTCATCTGAGGAAGACAGAACAAATTAGAAATAATCTGCCCTCACTTTCTCCTAATCTTAACCAAGAAAAACAAAATTAAGGGAAAACCAGCACATAATTAAAATTGAGTTGATAGTCAATGAGCAAAGATGATGGAGAGGCTAAGTTCCTCTGGGTACTCACTCAATAAATATCATTTATTCCATCTACTGCAAAAGCAAGTACCATAAATAATTAACTCACTTAGGAAAGGATCTTTCCCATTATTTTATCTGGATGTTATCATATCTTGAAGTCTGACAGTTTCCAAAGCAAATAAAAATTCTAATGTTCTAAATGCTAAGATAATCATTAATAATTCATTTTCGTTGAAGCTTTCTTGATAACTTTTTGCCTCCTTGTTCTTGCCATAAATTAACTTAAAAAAAAAAAAGCTAAAATCTGAAGAATTTCCAGGACTTTCAAACCACTCTAATTTAAAACAAAATTCATAACCAAAAGTTAACCCACCTAATCCCAATGTCTCTTTGCACTCGTTTTCTTTCTCCAAGGCCATCCAATAACAAACTCATTCATTCATGCATGCATGCAGCAAAGATTTACAAAGTGTCTTACGCATGCTGGAAGGGACATGAAACACCACACTGCCTGAGCCCTTTTTTACAGATGAGGAACTTGAGGTCAAAGAGAGTAAATTTTCTGCTCACAGCCACAGAGCTAATAAATATGAGAAATCATGGGAGCAATCAAGTTTCCTCAACTCCAGCCTGATGTATTCTCCTTCCTGGCATGCTCCCTCCCCTGGGACTACAGAGAACACTATCATAGGAGTAGTTTTTGTTAAATCTGTGGCCACCACGCATCCTTTGAACACCCTTCCTACATCTGGAGAATGTCCCCAAGGTAGAATAAGACCCCATCCAGCCTTCCTGGAGGGCTTAGGCTAGTGACACGGCTTTGTTGACAGGTGAGCAGTGTGAGACAGTGGGCACAAATGGAGGAGGGAAGGAGGCAGCAGGGGTAGAGCTGCTGGTATTCGATCCAAGCAAGCTGGGGTGTCTGTGCTGAGTAGGTGGTTGCAAAGCTGTCTTCCATTGCCCTAGCCCAGTGCTTTGGTCTTAGCACTGGTCCTCGCTCCATGGAGTTCTCTGAAACTGGTTAAATGGACACTGCTTTTTGCAACTAAGAATCCTGACTCATATCCCACCTAGGTACTTTATTATCCACATGCTTAGCAGATATGCCTAGGAGCTATGTTCAGAATAAAGAGACCTTCTACGTGAAACTTCACTATGAATCGCTTCTTGGCCTTTTGGCTAAGATCAAGTGAAACTTCACTATGAATCACAGCATACAGTTCTTATCTATCTATTTACGTCTTAAATTTTTTTTAATCTAAGTGGTTCTTTTCTATTAAAAAGACAATGATGGGACTCTTGCACTTAAAGCAATATGTACTAAATTGTCAAAAGCCTCATTACAGAAAAAAATAAGAAGATGGCAGAGTGAAAAGCATTACCAAAATATCTTTTTCCCAAAACCTAACAATGGAGCAAAGCTGCTGCCAAGCCTCTGCACTAGACAGCAGGTCCTCATAGCCCCCAGCTCTACCCGCCTTGCAGGCAGGAAGTAAGGGAGAAGTAAATAAAATCCTGAACAATCTCACTAAGAGCCACCAACTTAGAGAGGAACAGAAGGAAACAGCTGAAGGTAACTTCCAAAGACTAAATCGAATTTTCCCTAACACCTCCATGTCATCCCAGAGATGAAAAAAATGTTCTGACTCCTGCAGAGAGGAAAGTAAAAAACTCTTTCCTATGGTTACAGATGGGAAATGTTTAAAAACAACAATGTAAAAGCAACAGTCTTCTGAATTGGACAGGATGGAATGGGAAATGGGAAGATGGACAAATGCATTCATTCCTCATGTGTCTTGGAGGGGACTCACTAAGATAGGGCCTAACAGTGGTAAACCTAGAAGCAAGAGCGTTTCAGGTTGGTCTTTAAAGGTGAAATAAAACAACAAAAACAAACAAACAAAAAAAACCAACTAAAAATAAGAATATGAGAAATCAAACTCAGGAGATAGAAGGGAAAATGTGGCGGTTTTTTCCACTTTCATAACAAGAAAACAGTAGATAGAATTTAAGAATTGCTAAATTAAGAAACAGAATGTTGTATATAATAAATACATAGGTTTAGATGAGTAACCGCTGGAAAAACTCAAAGCAGACTCTAAATAATCCAATGTACCAGAAGGGAAACAACACATAGACACACCCAAATTAACAAAAAAGAAAAAAGAAAAAGAAAAACAGGAAAAATGCACTTAAAAAGATAAAACATCCAGGGTGATAAAATTAGGACCCAATATATCTGTGATAACAACAAGTGCAAATGACACAAAATTAGTGTTATTGGCAAATGACACAATACATCCAGAAAGTACAAGAGAATCCAATTTAAAAAACTATTAGAGTATTTAGCACATCGACAACTTACAAAATCTAAAAATATCTTCTCTTCCTATAAACAAACAAAAACAGACAACACGGGCTGAAAAGAGCTCATTGACAATAACACCTGGAAAGAATGGCACAGTGGGGAACTGACGTAAGCAGCCTGGGCTGAACATCTACGCAGAAAACGTGACAGCTTGCTCATGGGGCACAAAAAAGAAAGGAAAAGTAATAGCATGTCCTTTCACAGGTAGATCTAATACTGTAAAGTTATTAATTAATTCTCCCTAAATTAATTCATAAATTCACTGCAAACCTGGTAAAATACCAAGAGGATCTGGGACTGTTGTGGAACTTGAGAAAATGATACCAATGGTAAATCTGAAAAAACAAACATGTGACAATTACCAGGTGTGGCAGCTTATGCTTTCTGATGACAGTCCCTACAATATTACCCATCCCACCTGCTTTTTCGTAGTGTGACCTGGCCTCCCCTCCCATTCAGACTCAGGGGCCATGTCCCTCCCCTTGAATGCAAGCAGGCTTGTGACTGCTTCAACCAATGGTGTGCAGAGGGAATGACACCATGGGACTTCTGAGATTAGGCTAGAAAAAGCCATCGGCTTCCATCTGGTGGTCTTGGGACACTTACTTTGAGAGGAGTAGCCATAATGTAGGAAGCCTAACCACCTTGAGACCACAAGCTGAAGAGGCCACAAGGAGGCCCTTGGCTGGGCTCTCAGCTGCCAGCCAGGAACAAGGGCCGGCATGTGAGTGAGCACATCCAGCCCAGTCGAGCCTTCGGATGACTCCAGCCCCAGCTGACATTTCAACCAATCACATGGGACAAGAATCACCCCGCAGAGCCCGTCCAACTTCCTCACTGAAAAACTCATGAGCAAAATAAAACACTTGTCTTCAGTGGCTAACTTTGAGGATAATCTGTTATGCAGTAAGAGTAACTGGAATTACAAGTATATTCTGTGAAAAAGAACAAGGGGGAGGGGAAAGAAAGAACCAAGGAGGAAGCAGCCCTATCACATTTTAAAACATAATGAATCAAAGTCCATTCATTAATTCTTTTAACAAATGTATACTGAGTGCCTACAGGTCCACTGCAGGCCAGGCTTTACAGACACAATGGTATACAACATGCTTATCTTTATGGGATTTAGATTTTAGTGACACAGACAAATTTAATTTCAGGTCATATTAGGTGCTTTGAAGGAAAATAAAAATCGAGATAACAAAGTAGGAAATGCTCGTAAAATAGGGTGGTCAGCATGGGCCTCTCTGAGGACGTTAACAATGGAGCCGAGACCACTGAACGGTTTGGGGCTTTCTCACTTACTGATGCCGGGTTTGCAAACTGCGCTGCCTGTTTTGGGGGGGTAATTCGCAAAATCTACGTCAATCTAAAATGCAGGTATCCCTCAACCTAGAAATTTGTTGGCTAGGAAATGCCCTGCGAAGATTCTTCCTCAAGCCAGTGTACACTTTCAAGTATGTTTTCAAAGAAATGAAAATCACCACAGTGTGGGATCAATAGGAGCTTATTAAATAAATTATGTTGTAGTCATTCAATAGAGCACCGTGAAGATTTTAGAAAAAGCAGATGAGCCATATACACAAAGAGCTGCAAGATACATGACAATAAAAAAGAGAACAGTACACACAGCATCTCTCCCTCTGACTCACCCTTGGTCAGAAAGAAACCCTCTTTCCTCAGGGACACCTCTAGGGAGCAGAGGAAAAGGCTATGACTTCTATTTTGTACCTCTCTGAATCACTTTTTCCAACAAGCTCCTGTACAAGTTTCCCTTTTGTCTGATAAATGCCCACAGGGGTTCTCTGGGCTGTGACAGGTTCTCTCCAAAGAAAGAATCAAGGTTGCCAGGAAGGTTTGTTTTCTCTTTGGGTAGTCTCTGTAGTTTCAAAAACTAAGCCCATGGGTTTTAAATTTTTTTAAAAAATTTTTTTTTAAGAAGAAAAGCGCTAACAACAAAATATGAAATTGTGTTCAAATACATTCTATGTATCGTTAAGTATAGGAAAACCTACAAAACCCCACCGCCAACAGCACCACGATGAGTAGCGTGCTACACACCCCCAGCACATCCATGCCAGCTAGAGTGACACCACTGTGGTTATCCGGAACCACACCGGTCAGCTGGTTCTCCACCAGTTCTCAGATCCCCCACTCCAGCCAAGCTGGCCCTTGCCCAATCAGCTCAGAACAGGAGAAGAAAGGATGCGCACCAAGCCTGCCCGATTTACCCTCCTGAGGGCAGCCCACTTGCCCAAAGTTTCCTCTTTCCAGAGCTCAGTATGATGTGGGTGGCCCCAAGTAAGTCAAACACACCCCTGGTCACAAATGGAACAATTTGTTCCTTTTTTTATATAATAACATTTCTTATTATATTATGTTAGTCACCATAGAGTACATCCCTGGTTTTTGATGTAAAGTTCCATGATTCATTAGTTGCATATAACACCCAGTGCACCATGCAATACGTGCCCTCCTTACTACCCATCACCGGCCTATCCCATTCCCCCACCCCCCTCCCCTCTGAAGCCCTCAGTTTGTTTCTTGGAGTCCATAGTCTCCCATGCTTCATTCCCCCTTCTGATTACCCCCCCTTTCTTTATCTCTTTCTTCTCCCACCGATCTTTCTACTTCTTATGTTTCATAGATGAGTGAAACCATATGATAATTGTCTTTCTCTGCTTGACTTGTTTCACTTAGCATTATCTCCTCCAGTGCCGTCCATGTTGCAGCAAATGTTGAGAAATCGTTCTTTTTGATGGCTGAGTAATATTCCATTGTATATATGGACCACATCTTCTTAATCCAGTCATCTGTTGAAGGGCATCTCGGCTCCTTACACGATTTAGCTATTGTGGACAATGCTGCTATGAACATTGGGGTGCATATGGCCCTTCTCTTCACTATGTCTGTATCTTTGGGGTAAATACCCAGTAGTGCAATGGCTGGATCATAAGGTAGCTCAATTTTTAACTTTTTAAGGGACCTCCACACTGTTTTTCAAAGTGGCTGTACCAACTTACATTCCCACCAAGAGTGTAAAACGGATCCCCTTTCTCCACATCCTCTCCAACAATTGTTGTTTCTTGCCTTGTCAATTTTTGCCATCCTAACTGGCATAAGGTGGTATCTCAATGTGGCTTTGATTTGAATTTCCTTGATGGCTAATGATGTTGAACATTTTTTCATGTGTCTGTTAGCCATTTGTATGTCTTCATTGGACAAGTGTCTGTTCATATCTTCTGCCCATTTTATGATTTGTTTGTTTCTTGTGTATTGAGTTTGAGAAGTTCTTTATAGATCTTGGATACCAGTCTTTTATCTGTAGCATCATTTGCAAATATCTTCTCCCATTCCGTGGGCTGCCTCTTAGTTTTTTTGACTGTTTCCTTGGCTGTGCAGAAGCTTTTTATCTTGATGAAGTCCCACCAGTTCATTTTTTCTTTTGTTTCTCTTGCCTTTGGAGATGTGTCATGAAAAAGGTTGCTTTGGCCGATGTTGTAGAGGTTGCTGCCTATGCTCTCCTCTAGGATTTTGATGGATTCCTGTCTCACATCGAGATCTTTCATCCATTTGGAGTTTATCTTTGTGTATGGTGTGAGAGAGTGGTCAAATTTCATTCTTTTGCATGTAGCTGTCCAATTTTCCCAGCACCATTTATTGAAGAGACTGTCTTTTTTCCATTGGATGTTTTTTCCTGCTTTGTCAAAGATTAGTTGCCCAAAGAGCCGAGGGTCCATTTTTGGGTTCTCTATTCTGTTACAAATGGAACAATTTGTTCTTCACCCCTGCCTCTGCCCTCATTCCCCATCACAGTGCCCCCAATCCCTGGCATGAGTATGATGGCTTCCCCCCCAGAAAGGAACTACTTTTGCCAAGAGTAATAAACATTTACTTTGAGCCTTTCTTGCAAGATCTTTCAGGGTGCCCACCTGGCTGACTCCTCCACATTTCTGGCTTCCCCACCTTCTCCAATTTTCCTGTCACGAACACCATGTCTTCTTCCATTCAAGGCTCTGTCTTCTGACATTCCCTCTCCCCTGGCTTCAGCCCTACACAGGAGGCTCCCTAGTCCCACACCTGGATGTCAGCTCCCTACATGGAGTGCTGTGAACATTCACTCTTGTTAGCCACTCCCAGTGTGACTTGGGAAGCCGTGCCATCATAGGGCACAAACTGGGACACCCGGCTCAGGCCCCAAACCCCTCCATCCTGCAACCGAAGGGCTGGCTGCTTGTCCCTGACCACCTGGAAGTGCGTAACACACAGTGTCTTCCTTCCTCCGAGGTTACAAGTTTGTCCTCCTGCAAATAACCCACCAGTTCCTCACCATGGGCAAGCTAGCACATCAAGAGCTAGCTTCACTTCTTTATAAAGAACACAAATGTGAAAGATTAGTCCTTCTAAAGCACTGTTTGTGTTATGTCAGAAATCTGCCAGGAAGCTCCTCATTACCACACCTAGCAGGCAGCAGCCCCACACGCACCCCCCAACTCCTACCCGTCACCTTCCCCTTAGGTCCCCATGTTAAGGCGGGGTCCCTGGCCCAGGCTTCCTGTAGCATGAGGTCCCACTGGGCTTCCCAGAGCTCTTTAAGGCCAGCCGACTTAGATCAATACCGCCCTCCGTGACCCTGACTATGACGCTCAAGGAGCAAGATGCGGGGGGGGGGGGGGGGGTTCTTTCTCTAAAAGCCCAGAGCCACATACAAACTGATCTATCCCATTCCCAGCAACCAGTTTCGCGATCAGAGGTCACAAGGAGCAGAGCAGCAATGGAGACATACACAATTCCCATCACAGGCCCCTCTCCCACTGCCCCCAAAGCCACCCACATACTTGGATGTAGGTAATTAAGAGCCCGTTCAAGAGACTGCTGGTGGAATAAAGCTGCCCCGTAGGATCCAGAGTCTCCAGCACCCGGGACAGGAGAGGCTGGTAGGACTGCTTTATATCCACACACACTTAACATTCACCTCAATGGGCAGTGTGTAGCCCTCACTGGGGGCCAAAGGGGAATAAATCACAGTTCATTTACAGGATGTGCAATTTAAGTAAACCTGCGGTGACCTTGCTCCACTGCTTGGACCATGAGAAAAGAGCCCATTTCCTCCACAAGCGCATTCCGAACAACCAAGTTCCTACTGCTTCCCCCTTATCTGAGAACCCAGAAATCACAGCCCAGCCCTGCTGCCTAGAGATCTGTGCTGATAGCTTTTGTGTATTTCAGAATGTTGAGTGTTAACGCTTACACACTCGGATCATTTGAACGGGTAAAATGGCGACTTTCTCTATTTTTAGTTCCATAGCGTAATCTGGTTTGGAGACAGAACTCAGGTTTGAGCCCCACCTTCCACAGATGATAAAAATCAGTCTCAGAGAAGTCGTTCTCCTGGTAATTCCAGAACACCTTTTCTTGAACACCCACCTGTGCCAGGTGATGACTGGCTCTTGTAAATTCACCCGTTCCTGAAAGGTGGAGGTGGGTACAGAGGCTTCTTGCAAGAGAAGCAGAGGAGAGGGAAAACGGACCGTGGCGGGGGGAGCGGGGTTACTCAGAGGGCAGGGTGTCACCTATGTGATTCCTGCCCTCCCTGCTCAGCAGCCTGCTGAAGCCACCCCACCAGGAGAATGGCTCTGCTGTTTCCCATGCCTGGGGGCTGCTGCTCCCGCCCTGGCATCCGGGTCCACCAGGTAGAACGGGTGAAGTAATACGGATCTCCGAACACACTCAATCCACGCCCACTGTGAACATGCCACGAGAGACAATGAGGCCCATGCGACCAGGGCCACTCCCCAGGGCCGGGGCTCACTACACACCCTCTCCCTTACTGTACAAGACCAACCTCTCCCACCACCTCATTTGCACCCTCTGCAGCACATCCCGCCCAACCTTCCCCCCAGGCAGAGCTTCTTAGACAATCTCCAATCTACAAAATGGGAAAAGAGACGACTCAGTCCTCATGGGATAGCTGTAAGGTGTAAATGAGTTCACGTGTAAAACCTGTAGGATGGCGTCTGGCAAAAAAGTAAGGATTCAACACGTGTTAGCTCTTTTTTTTTTTTTTTTAAGATTTTATTTATCTATTTGACAGAGAGAGAGCACTTGCAGAGGGAGCAGCAGGCAGAGGGAGAGGGAGAAGCAAACTCTCCGCTGAGCAGGGAGCCCGATGTGGGGGCTCCACCTCAGGACCCTGGGATCATGACCTGAGCCAAAGGCAGACACTTCACCAACTGAGCCACCCAGGCGCCCTCCCATGTTAGCTCTTGAGGCTGTTCTGATTACAGGTTCCATCATGCAGGCAAAGCAGGGCCACTCTATCGGCGCTCACCTGAGAAGGGCTCCTCGGAACTAGAAAACGCCGCCTGTGCCACTGTACTGGGCAGACCTGTGCTCCGTCCGGCTGAAGCCTGGCTGTCTGTGCGGCTCCTCATCCTCGGCCCATCAGAATGGAAAACAATCTTCATCCCTCTGTGTCTCCTGTTCCCCAGACCCCCTCCAGATGTCTCCGCTGTATCACTTCCTGCTGCTGTTGTAACAAGTTACTGCAAACTCAGTGCACTCAGTGAGTCACTCACTCAGTGACTGGCAGCCGACAGATTATCCTAAAGATCCGGACATCAGAAGTGCAAGATCACTCTCACCGAGCTGAAGACAAGGTGTCAGCTGGCCTCGTTCCTTCTGGAGGCTCGAGAAGAGACTCCATTTCCTTGCCTTTTCCAGCTTCCAGAGGCCACCAGCATTCCTCAGCTCGTGGTCCTTCGCCCCATCATCACTCCAACATCTTGCTTCCATCATCACATCTTCTCATGCTGACTCAGACTTCCTGCTCCCTCTGATAAGGATCTCTGTGATTACGTCTGGCCCACCTGGATGATCCAGATAAGGTCTTCATCTCAAGTCCCTTAACTTAATAGCACATGCAAAGCCCCTTTTACCACACCAGGCACACACCACAGGCTCCAGGGATTAGGACATGGACATCTTTGGGGGACCATCTATTAGCCAACCCCACTGGCCTAACACATTTGACATATCCAGCTTTTCTCATTCTGAATGGTTGGGTTGGTCCAAATCACCTAACCCACCATACTGAAGCTCAGCATGACACTGCATATTCGCACTTTTTAAAGATAACTCTGGCCAACGTGTGGAGGACAGACGGGGAGTGAGGGAACCAAAGTAGAAGTGGAGAAGCCAGTTGGGGGCTACAGAAATATTCTGGGTAAGAGATACATACAGTAAGCTGGAGAATCAACAGGACTCTGTGACCACCAAGATGCTGGGTTAACTGGTTTGAGGAACTGGGTGAGAACAGAGGAGAAGAAATGTGTGTGGAGGGGACAGTGAGGAATTTCGGGTTGGGACATCCTGAATTTGAGGGGCCTGTGACATGTCCAAGTGCAGACAGGAAGGTGGCAGTGGGATGTTTGGGGAGGAGGGAGGTAACGGTCCCAAGTGTGAAGAACTCTGCAAGTGACAGAAGTGCCCCCTAGGGCAGGGAGAGGGGAGCCTGGGCCAAGTAATGACCTGCTGTGAAATGGAGCTCATTCTTCCCCTTCCCCCATCTTTCCCCCTGCAGAGGCGTCCTTCACACAGCAATGTGACATGATCACTCCCAGGGAGCGTGGCTTGGCCCCTCACTGCCTCTGCCCCCACCTCACCTCAGTTTTGGGTGATGTTGAGGGTCCTGATACTGGGCTATGGTCTCCACAGGCCCCAGCTATGGATGGTCTATCCTATAGCCTCTTCTAGAGGAGTATCTTTGCCCACCATTGAGGCACCCTGACTCTCTTTCCTAGCTCCCTTTAACATGTCTCACTCACATCCACATGGAAACTTCCAGAGGTCTTTATTCCACACACAAGCCATAAGAAATCCCAGGCCTCTAGACCAGGGGTCAGAAAACTATGGCCCTTGGGCCAAACCTGGTCTGCTTTGTTTCTGTGATCAAATTTTTGTTAGAACATGGCTATGCCCATTCATTTATGAATTGTCTAGCACTGCTTTGGTGGGAGAAGGGCAGAGCCGAGTATCTCAAACATAGACCATCTGGCCCACAAATCTCTGGTCTGGATATTTCCTTCTCCCTTCCTCGTAAGTGCTACCTTATGGCTCCTGCACCAGGATGGAGGACGTGGATGGTAAGGGGACCGCCAGCCTGAGTGCTCACGTTCTCACCCAGATGGCTTCTATCATGTGGAGTGGGGTGCTGTCATGTTAGGCACCTTCTCAGCGACTCAAGAAGCTTCTCCTTGGGAACTCCCAACTCCTGCAAGCTCTTCCTTCTAGTCCCAGCAGGCTTTCTGCTTCTTCTTCCTTCCTGCTTCCTATTGGGTGAGAACTTCCCTTCCATCGTCCTCTCTGTCCTACCAACATGGAGCACAAGGGTCAAAGAATTTCCAGGCCTTTAAACTTTGTTCTCAGTGTATGAAGAAAGGCTCCTAGAATTCAGAGGTTTCCTTTCACTCGCAACAAAGCATGGTTTTCATGACGATAGTCTCTCTAGAGACTCAGCAAAGTGTTGGGACTCAAAGCTGAGTAATGAGTGCATTGTTCTAGGGAGAGTACCTGCTATTTCCCCAAAGAAATGAATGTCCTTGAATGAATGGGTGGAAGAGCTGCAGGGTAACATGATTTATGGGAAGTTAAAAAATGGGCCAATTTAAATTCTCAAAAACATCATTCTTGCAATAACTCGAGTGAGGTCCAGAAGGTTTATGCCAAGTGGTAGGAAGAGGGGTATGGAACAGGACTTGGAAAATGGGGGCAGGACTCAAGGAAACCCAGCAGGACTTCAGCTCTGCTCTCCAGTCTCAGACTATGTGAACTGCTCCTCTGGTGTTCTCTTGCCAATGCGTTTAGTTTGGGTGAGAGGGAAGAAAGAGAAGACCATTTGAAGTAATGGGAAAAAGGTTAAGATTAGTTACTGGCAGAGGAACCAGAGGGAAGGGTCTCCCATCCAAGGATCCAAGAGAGAAGGCTTGAGAGACGGATAAGCTCATTTGCATGGATGAGCCCCCAGACCACAGATCCCAAGAGGAAAAGCAAGAAATGGGACCTAAAGCAGGTAACTCAAGGCTATCTACAGATTTACAGATGGATGTCAGGTCCCCAGGCGCTCAGGCCCCCCAGGCCACCAGCACTTCCAGCACTGGTGTGTGTTTGCAGGCAGAAACCAAAATAATGCTGTATGCACCAAAGAAAGGAGCTTTCTGCCTCGTCCATTTCTACAAATAGAAGTCATGCCCCAGAGCGGACACTCTTCAGGGTAGCCTAAGATAAGGAGGAGAGGCAGCTAGCCTAGCCACAGCCCAAGTGCTCAAAGGAGTAGCTGCCAGGGGGCACCTGGGTGGCTCAGTCGGTTAAGCATCTGCCTTCAGCTCGGGTCATAATCTCTGGGTCCTGGGATCGAGCCCCGCAGCAGACTTCCTGCTCAGCGGGGAGCCTGCTTCTCTCTCTCTCCCTCTGCTGCTCCCCTTACTTGTGCTCTCTTGCTCACAAATAAAATTTTTTTTTAAAGATCTTATTTATTTATTTGACAGAGAGAGACAGCAAGCGAGAGATGGAACACAGGCAGGGGGAGTGGGAGAGGAAGAAGCAGGCTCCTAGCAGAGGAGCCTGATGTGGGGCTCGATCCCAGAACGCTGGGATCACGCCCTGAGCTGAAGGCAGACGCTTAATGACCGCGCCACCCAGGCGCCCCACAAATAAATAAAATCTTAAAAAAAAAAAAAAAAAAAAAAGGAGTAGCTACCAGGCAATATGCCTTGCCCACGTCCAGACAGAGCAAAGTCAGTTCCTCATTTGACAGGAGGACAAGAACAGAGAGGAAAACATGCCGAGCACCTCTTTTAACCAACTTTCATATTCCTTACATTACAAACACCAAAGGACAACCAGAAACCACTGCACCAATAAGAAAACTCAAACACACAAAATAGGCAGATTTAGAAAAATAAACAGGCTGACCCTAGAGCAAACAGAACTCTAGGAGAAGAAGAAAACTGATTTTACTTAATTCCAACCAGTACCCTGACGTAGAAATGAAAAAGTAACGCAACCAGAAAGGAAGACAAATGCCAAGATAAATCAGCTGAAAAGATGAAAGGGACCATCGCAGTTTTCATTATGATTGCTGGGTAAGTGCAGAGTTCATCTCACCCGGTCTGTTGCAACCTACGCGAGTCTCCAGGGAGACCCGGAACCACAGGGGCAGACAGGTAGCCAAGCCAGAATGAAATGCGCCAACCAGCAATTAACGTCCACCTCTGCTTGGGTCCCAGGCTGACCGGGGCAACCCGCAGCAACTCATCAGACTGTTTATAGAAAATGTTCAGAGTGATGGTTTGCACTTGCCTTCTCTAGATTTTTCTCTTTTGAACATGGCTGTGTAGCCTGGCTTTGGCTACATGACCAGAAAGGGTAGAAAAGATGCACTTTCAGGTAAGACTGTCGCTCTCAAATATCATGACAGTTCACAAAAGCACATCCTGTGTGATGCAGAAAGGACCCCGGGAGCTGCCCCTGGGGTGGCCCAGAGCTCTCTGATATTTGCTTGTGCTTTTCTCTCCTGCTGCACTGAACTCTCCCTGCATTAAAGCCTTCCTCGGATACACCCCGCAGTCTCCAGAATCCTTCCAATTGCCCGGCCCTGTGTCACAGCTGCAATTACTTTTTAAATCTTCCATAGATGATCCAGAAGCTGAAGCTGAAGAAATCTCTCAGATGACAAAGCGAAAGGCAAAGGCGTCTAAAAAACGGGAGGACGAGCTGAGGAGCCCGGAAGATCAACACAGGTCAAACAGCCAGGGAAACGGAGTTCCATAAAAGATGAGCACACACACAAAAAACCCCAAGATGTGGAAATAATCAAAGAACCAGATTTCCAGCATTAAAGAAGGGACACATGGAATGGCTAAGACCCTTTACTAAACCCTGCAGAGTATCAGAACACCCAAGAACAAAGAGCAGCCCCTAGAAGTTCCCAGAAGGGAAAAACTGGCTATATTGCCAACAACAAAAAAAAATGAGCCAGATAGGCATCGGACGTCTCTCCAGGGACACCAGACAGGAAGACAACGGTGTGCCAGCCACCAAAGAAATAACAGAAGGGTTGAAAATATTTAACTTTGAGGAATGGGGAAGGCAGGAGCTGAGGGATGGATTTTTGCATTTCAGTCTGTATCCTTCTGTGCTATTTGCATTGTAATTTCCACAAAATTAGATAGCTAATACTTTTGTCATCACGGTCAGAATCACGATCACCACCGTAAAACAGAGAGAGAGAGGAACGGGTGCTTTCAAGAGAACATGCCCCACCAGGGCTGTTTCTCCACACGGAAACACTGTTTCTCTTTCTCCTAAACTCTGATTCCATTCCCCTCACCTGAGAGGTGCCATCTGCGCGACACTTAATGGCCCCTGGTAGAACTCTTGAAGTTCCCGTGCAGTGCCTTGCTCAAGGGATTCCCAGCTCTTTGTTTTCTTTTGTTTCTATTTTGTTGTTGTTGTTGTTGTTGTTATTGATTATATAGCAACAAAAAAATAAAAAGTATCATAGGCTGTATATTTTTTCAAAAAGAAAGTCCATCTTGGAAGAAGCTATTTACCAACCACCAGTTAGGACAGACCTAAGCCTCCATTAATCCACTTCTTCGGGGTTATTTCCTTTCAAGAAAAAAGAGCCGGCACTGAGCCTCACCCCTGTCTCGTGGCACATGGTGGGCATGGAGAGAGGACATGGGGGACACCAATGCTGAATCTGATAAAATTGGCAGGTGAAAAGCAGATGCTGTGTTCCTTTGTCTTTGCCTGAGACTGAGTCAAAAATCAGTGTCTAAAAAGGTAGTGAGTGTCCCTTTGTGAATAGCTGAAAAGAACTCTGTGGGATATAACTGAAAAAAAAAAAGTATGTTTTTTCTGAAATCAGGTGATTCTGATGAGTATATGCTCTTTTGGCTAAGTACCTTATTAACATGTTAAGTAGGTGTCATTACCATAGTCCTTTCAAATTTTGCTGAGGGTTCCAAATCTCCATTTTAAAATCACCACCCAAGTTCACTGTCAAAGCCATTATCTATAATTTCTCATCATGGATGAGAAGCCAACACTTCACTTATAATTAGATAACCTCAGTATTTTTCAAATAAAACTTTACTTTTTCATGAACTTCAAATTTTCTATATTTTTTCTATAAAAGAATGTGCTTAAATTTCAAGGTGGTAGATAATTGAGTCATAGGCTCTATAACGGCTGATACAAAAGAAGTCATTTGTTTACATTTGCCATGGCCTGAATATATGACTGAACACTCCCCCCTCCAAAATGCCAGTATCGTCAATTCCCGTAGCCTCCTTAAATAACTGTCCACTTCACTATAACTGTACCTGTTAAGGAAAATACAATGTTTTTGTCAACAGTTAAATGTAGAGGAAATAAAAGCAGGCCATGATTATAAATTGAAACTGTAATTCCAAAACATGATATCAATGTGAGGTCAGTTAAAGTGCCTAAATGCAGAAACAGAATTCGGGTATGGGCCTGGAAATCAGCTTTCACTAGAAATCACACCTGGTGTCTCAAAGAAAGGGCCCAGGTGGGCACATGGGCAGGCACTCCTATGGAGCCTGCAGAAAAGCTAACAGGGGCCATTACACATACTGCCCCAGTGAGAAAGGCAAAGTGGTTTCTCCAAGGACCTGGGGGGTTCCTTCCTTCACCAGGCAACATTCAGCAGCAGGTGCCTGCGAAGAATCAAGGAGGGTGGGGTGCTGGGGGCCAAGAGGAAGCCCTGCCCTAGCTTTCACTGTGTCTATCAATATCTCTCCTTCTGTTGCTGTCACCCTGACACCAGCTCTGTGAGGATCCAGCACCTCACACATGGTTTGAATTCATCAACAAATACAGCAACAATATCAAGGCGTCTAAGAAACCATCATGGGCTTTATGACATTTTCTTTACTCTTCAATAAAACCATAGGATACAGTACATTTTGACCTTTTCAAGATTCAAATTCAAAATTTCCCAATAAAAGACTGAGCTATGGAGCAAAAAAATATTCTCCCCCATGCATTTAAAGTATATATACTATATAATGTTCAAAATCTATTTCCTTTTGAACTAGCCTGTCAAATTGAACCAGGGACAGAGAAAGATTCCAGAGATTTCTTCCTGAGGGGCTGCTGGGCAGGGGATAGGAGCTGATGGAACTGAGGGGTGGGAAGGGGTGAAGGAACCTTTCGGTTTGAATGAAAAGGACAGTAATCATATCAATCATTTAATTTGGTATGCTATTAGAAAATTCAGATTGGGGGTGCCTGGGTAGCATAGTCGGTTAAGCACCTGACTCTTGGTTTTGGGTCAGGTCGTGGGATCAGGTCGTGATCTCAGGGTGGTGGGATCGAGCCCTCTATCGGGCTCTGTGCTCAGCGCAGAGTCTGCTTGAGTTTCTCTCTCCCTTTCCCTCTGCCCCTCCCCCTACCACTCTTTCTCTCTCTAAATAAATAAATTTTTTTTTAAAAAATTCAGACTGATGGGGCACCTGGCTGGCTCAGTCATAGAGCATGCAACTCTTGATCTTAGGATTGTAAGTCAAGCCCCACATTGGATGTAGATAATACTTTTAAAAAAAATAACTGAATCTTTAAAATAAAAAAAGGGAGAAAATTCAGATTGAAATAGATTGTCCAAGATGAAAATATAACCACCAGAAGAAGGGAGAAGCAGAGGAGAGGAGGGTTGGAGAATGGAATAAAAATCAACTTGAGGACAGATATATATACAGCCACGTATACAGCATTATTCACAGAACCCAAGAGGTGGAAACAACCGAACTGTCCACTGAAGGGCAAATGGATAAGCAGAATGCGGTACATATATACAACAGAATATTATTCAGCCTTAAAAAGAAAGGAAATTCTGTCACAGGCCATGACATACATGAACCTTGCGGACATTATGCTGAGCAGAATAAGTCGGTCAGAAAAAAGACAAATATTACATGATTCCACTTACATGAAGCAAAATGTTTCATGTTGAGTGCAGCCAAGGTAAAGGGTAAGGAGGGGCAGCTATGATAGCCAGAGGCTTAGCTAATGTCCAAACTGGAAGGAAATTCAGGATCTCTGGTCCACAAGAGGTAGGGAAAGCCAGAACTGAAATCAAAGCATAAAGCTACCACCCTCAAGGAATGAACATTCAATAAATTTCTGGCACGCGCATGATGTAGGAACACTCAAGCAAATAAATTAACAGAAAATTTGGTCCCAGATGGTGATATCTGGCAGCTAACAAAAGTTTTGCAAAAAAAAAAAAAAAAAAAAAAAGTTTTGCAAAGCCTCTCCAAAGGAATGAACGCTTATCTGACTACACGAGGATTCTACAGCAGAAGGGCACTAAAGATGAGCTCAACCCCTCTCCCCCTAAAAAACACTATCACAAAATATACAAGGAAATCAGATCACCCACCCATGAGCAAACAACACATAGGAGTAGTCCACAGAACTTCTAGTAAGGGAAACACCAAATGCCAAGGTATATAAAACCATGTTTGTTTAAACTTACTAAAGAAATAAAAGAGAGAATCAAGACCTTAAGAAAAGGACAAAGTACTATGACAGAAGAAGAAAAGGCAGATTTAGAAAAGACCAAAATAGAACCTTTAGAAATAAAAAATATAGTCATTGAGATAAAAAACTCAAAGGACAGGTTCAATAGCTGATAAGAAACAGCTAAAAACGGGGGTGCCTGGATGGTGCGGTCGTTAATCGTCTGCCTTCGGCTCAGGGCGTGATCCCAGCATTCTGGGATCGAGCCCCGCATCGGGCTCCTCCACTGGGAGCCTGCTTCTTCCTCTCCCACTCCCCCTGCTTGTGTTCCCTCTCTCGCTGGCTGTCTCTATCTCTGTCAAATAAATAAATAAAATCTAGAAAGAAAGAAAGAAAGAAAGAAAGAAAGAAAGAAAGAAAGAAAGAAAGAAAGCAAGCTAAAAACGGAGCCTGTGAACTGGAAGAAACATAAGGACGTCTTCAGACTGTGGCACATAAAGATAGAGTTAGACAGGGGCGCCTGGGTGGCACAGCGGTTAAAGCGTCTGCCTTCGGCTCAGGGCGTGATCCCGGCGTTACGGGATCGAGCCCCACATCAGGCTCCTCCGCTATGAGCCTGCTTCTTCCTCTCCCACTCCCCCTGCTTGTGTTCCCTCTCTCGCTGGCTGTCTCTATCTCTGTCAAATAAATAAATAAAATCTTTAAAAAAAAAAAAAAAAAAAGATAGAGTTAGACAGTCTGAACAAGAGGAACAGGGACAGGCAGGATAGAAGGAAGTCCAAGGTACATACAGAAAGAAGTAGAAGATACATACGGAAAGACACGTTCAATCTTCTTACTCAAATAGCTTAACTCCAGAACAGGATTCATGCCATAAATCTACATTTGTTGGAAATGCAGACCATCACGTGAAAAAGATAACCTTTAAAGCAACCCAGGAAAAAACAGATTTCTTATAAGCAGACTCATAGCAAAAGTTCTACAAAACGAGAGGCAAGAAGACGTCCTCAAAATACTGAGGAAAAATAACCATCGACTTAGAATTCTACACCCAGATCAACAATCTTTCAAAAGATAAGGTGAAACAGAGAATTTTTTCAAACAAATAGTAATTTGCAAACCTTCACTGAAAGAATTACTAACGACGTGTTTGACTAAAGAAGAAATTTAAACCCCAAGGAAGTAACAGGATATAAGAAGCAATGATAAGCAAAGAAACTGATAAATATGTGACTCAATCAAGAAAAGGTGTTGAGTACAAAAATCATAAGGACAATGAAAGTCTCTAAGGTTGTTGTAAATTTTTTTTAAAAGGCAGGCATGATGATACTAATATCAATTAAAGTGAAATCGAATACCAATAGCTCAGAATAGAACAAAAATGTATACCATGTTAGGACAAAAGATATCACCAATAAATAAGGTGTAGTCATAAACACACACAAAACAACATTAAGGTAAAAACCATAAAGCAAAGTCATAGCAATACAGGAATGTAAAACACAAAACAGACGGGATGACTTTAACATAACTGTCAAATAATGTAACATATCACACAGACCAAAAAAAAAAAGATTTAACTTTGAAAAAATTAACAATGTACTGATGATTTTTTTTTAAGATTTTATTTATTTATTTGAGACATACAGAGCAAGAGAGCGCATGAGTGGGGAGGAGAGGGAGAAGTAGGCTCCTTGCTCAGCAGGACGCTGGCTGAGATCATGACGTGAACCAAAGGCAGACACTTAACCGACTGAGCCACCCAAGTGCCCCAAGTACTGATGATTTTAAAAACCGCTGTATTACAAAAAAAACTTTGCAAGCCACATAGACTATCCTTAGGTAAAACAAGATAATCAGTAACAATGACACCCAACCTCCACCTCTCAAAAAAGACTATCTGCTAATTAAGAAAATTATTTTATAGAAGCCCAGGATCAAAGAAAAATCAAAATTAAAATTATAAACATCTAAAAATGAATGTAAGTGGGAGAACTCTGTATTGAAATCGATGTGATACAAATATACCTATGGCTCAATAAAATTTTAACTGTAATTGCTTTTATTATTTAAAAAATGAATATCAAATATGCAACTGACATATCAGTTACGTATCACAAACCTACAAAACTAAGAAAATCAAACAAAATAGAGGAACGTATAAGAATAAAAAGTGGAAATTAATGAATTAGAAATGATTATAATAGACAGCCAGCGACAATTTTCAAGTAGAAAAAAATAAATAAAACCAAAAGCCAACATTTGCTGAAGAAGACAACTTGAAGAGACTACTAATATGTAAGACAATTAACGGTTAAGAATCTATCACTTTAAAAAAAAGAATCTATAACTTAAAGTAGGCAGTTTATAGACTTTACAGATGAGCTAACTTATAAAGAACAGATCCTTCCCGAGCTAATCCACAGAAAAATATGGCAAGCAATTTATATTACAAAGCCAGCACAACTTAACTAAATATGGTGTACATGCATGAACAAACTCCAGACCAACTTTATATATGATTATAGAAGCAAACATCTTAATATATTAGCACGTGGATTCCAACACTATATTAAGAGAATAAGTGATAAGGTTTGTTCCAGAAATCCAAGGATAATTCAATGTTAGGAAATCTATCAACATACTTCAGTATATCAATTACTGAAGGAGAAAAACCAAGGGATTGTATAAATATACGACTGAAAACATCTGAAAAATTCAGCAGTCATCCTTTAAAAGAATTCTAAACAGAAGTTAATTCCCTAAGTATGACTTTTAAATTCCTAACTTGAACACTAGACTGGAGAGGAGGCAGGAAGAAATATTTATACGGAACATTGTGGGGACAATTGACAAAATTTGAATATGGACCATAGGTAACAGTGTTGTGCAAGGTTAATTTCCTGACTTTTATTATTGCCCCATGTTTATGATATGTCCTTACAAGGAAATATACACTGAAGTATTCAGGGACAAAGGCGCATGAGGTCTGCTATGTACTTGTAAGTGATTCAGAAATAATATGTAGATGGATGCATTCCTGATGGATCAGTTGGTCAATCAGAAGTTTGGGGGTCTGGAAATGATAAAGCTAACGAGGCAAAAAAAATGTTAATAATTGGTGAATTATTAATATACCCTAGGTTACGGGTATGGGATTCTTTGGACTTTTCTTGTAACTTCTCCACATGCTTGGTATTGTAGCAAAATTTAAGCAATCAAAATTACCCATCTGCTAAAAAATAAAAGCAAACATCGGCTTAAAGTAATGAAATTAAAGCCATTCCCATTAAAATCAAAAACAAGACATGAATGTTTCCTTTCACACTCTCCTTTGACATTACTAAGGTTTCAATCAATGCAATAAGTGAAAGAAATAAACAGTAGAAAACAAATATTAAAATGTGAAGAATACTGAGCACGAAGAAACAAAATTATTTATAGGTGATATGAATATAGATACGGAAAACCCCAAGTACTCAAAAATAGAGTAAGAAATTTTCTAAACAAAAGAAATAAACACTTTCTCTGTAGAGGAACAGCAAGAACTGTTAAAATGATAATTGGGAGAAGCAAAATATGAAGACAGCATTATACTGTATCATGAGCAAGCAGCAATATATGAATTCCACCTTGTCTGTCCACCTGCTTTCCCTTTATTGGAAGTCTCCTGGTATATCTTTTCTTTTATTTTTAGCCTTTCCAGCTTTTTTTATTTTTAGGTCTATCTCTGGATCTCGCTTTGTTAGTCAACCTGAAAAAGTTTTTTAACTAGGTTAATTAAGCCCATTTACATATATTAATCCAGCCTTGGCATCAGCTTTGGCAGATTTTTTAACCTTACATTTAAAACACCTACACGCAGACATGAAGTCTTTTGGTATGTGGGCTGCAGTCTCCACTTGCTTGTTCTCTCTCTCTGCATTTCTTTAGGTATGCAAGAAGGATCTGGGTTCTAATTACTACTTTTCTATTAGTAGCTTGTATCACTCCCTTGGTAACCTCCTCTTTTGCATATTATCACCTCACGACTATGAGCCATAATGCAAGTAGCTAGCAAATGCTTCTTCCTCCTTCCCTTGCTCTTCTCAAACCATCAATTTGAGTCCCTAATATTCATTTGGTGTTAATTTTTGTAGTCTTAAATAAATCTAAATAAACTGAACCTTCTCCTCCTTGCTTTGTCAGCTTCAAGAGACAGTTTTTACGTCTAGTTAATTTAACCAACATGACAAGGAGCTTATTCTGCTTTCCCCCTAATTCTCCCCTCATTTCCTGCCATTTATTTTTTTAGCTGTATTTTTCTTTATAATCAGAGCACATAACACTTACATATTAATTTGCCCCCCCCACTGTCATGTTTTAGTTTTATAGTTAAAAACAGTCGATGCTCACCCCTAGAATTTATGAAAATCGTCGCCAATCATTTTATAGTCTTCTGAAGCTCATTCTCTAGTAAACTCCTCATAGGTACAATATTCCCGGAGTTCTTGCAAATTCAAAACTATGGTCTGTGGACTTTGTATTGAAAAGACAATTATCTGAATGTAGAATGTGTGACTCATATAGTGAGCGTATGAAAAGCGTTGAGGTTCCAGTTCCAGGTACAGTAAGCAAGCATACATTACCCTGTGTCTCCACCGATGGCGGCTACGAGATCTAATAGAAGGCATAGAATAAACCGCTTGAAAACTCTGAAAAGCTAAATAGACTGAGGATGAACAATATAATTCAAAGTACCACCAAATTGGCAGCAGCTTATCATTTTTCCCTCCACAGTGTCCCCTAGCCAAAACTCAACACAGCCTGAAACCCAAAATTGAGCATTCATGCAGACAGAAAGAGCCCAGAAGCCCTCTAGTTCTGGCTCAAGGATTTGGAAATAGACTTCCCAGTGCCAAAAGACAGCAAGACAATCCCCATTGTTTTCTCGTTTGGATTTCCTTCTCTTCTTTCTCTCACATCCCAGCCCCCCAGCAATACCAGAGCAGCGACAGCAGCAGGGAAGGCATAGAAGAATCTTCCTCTCTGATGGCAGGAGCTTAGTCCCAAGAAGGGAGCGCAAAGCCTTGTTGCTGATTCTCTATGTCCTCCTCCTGCATGGCCCCTACCCAAATGTAGACACGGGAAGGATGCAGCAAAGCAAGGTAAAGCTCTCGCCCTCTTGGAGGACTAGATAAGGGAAGCCCCATGGAAACAGACAACATCCAGGTCACAGAGAGGGAGGAGCCAGGGACAGAGATCCCTAACATGCATTCATGAACTCATGGCTCATCCCCACGGTGTGCAGGTGTATGTAATACCCTAAATAGAAAACACGAACTTTGGGAACAGTTCTACAGGATAGATCACCGTCCAAGAGCCAGACTGGCCACTTGGGTGGCCCACATGCAGGACAGGTGTGAACAGGACTGCAGAGACTTCGAAAACTACACTCACATCAGAACCACCACGCACAGTAGGCTGGTCAGAAGTTGTGATCTACACTCAAGAGGACGGCTAACCTACTAAAACAAAAACATCAGCATTCTCCTCGGGATCAAACAATACCCAGAGACTCACAACATGTTATTCAGTATGTCTAGGACACAATCCCAAATTACTCAGCGTGCCAAGATTCAGGAAAATGTCAACTTCCATGGGAAAACGAAGATAGATTTTGGACTTCTCAAACAAAAAGACTTTAAAGCAACAATAATAAAAATTCTCCAGGAAGGAAAGGGTCACTGTTTTGGAAATGAATAAAAAATTATAACCAAAAAGTAAGGGGAAAAAATAGGAGATATGAAGAGGAACCAAATGGGATTTTTTTTAAGTGAGAAGATAATAAATATAATACAAACTCTTTGGACAAGTTTAATGGCAGAATGGAGATGACAGGAGAAAATATCTATCACCTTCTCTGGAAACAACAATTTAAATCACCGTGGATTTCCATCAGAAAACATGGAGGATGGCTGGAATTGGACTATTTTTCAAGGCTGAAAGAATTGCCAATCCAGAATTCTATATCTAGTGAAAATGCCCTTCAGGAACAGATGTGAAATAAAGACGTCCTAACTAGACACAGACTTTTTAAAGTACATATGGAAGAACGGCCAAGGTGCTTTTGAAAAAGCAAAGAGCGTGGAGGGGCATAACTTAACAGATAGTGAAACTCACCATGAAGTTACTATCATCAAAATAATGCGGTATTGGCTCTGTGACAGACAAGAGAGTAAAACTGAAGAGGGCCCCAAAACCGAACCACCCAGGAAATTTGTCTGAAAGCAAATCAAGTTAGGCCCTTTTTCCATACCAAATGCAAAATCAATTCTGGATAAAATAAAATTTGAATGGAAAAAATAAAATGAAAACATTAGAAGGAAGTTTAAAAGAATATCTGTATGACCTCTTTAATGATGACCCTCTTTTTTTAATTTTTTTAATAATATTTTTTTATTATATTGTTAGTCACCATACAGTACATCCCTACTTTTTGATGTAAAGTTCCATGATTCATTACTTGCGTATAACACCCAGGGCACCATGCAATACGTGCCCTCCTTAATACCCATCACCAGCCCATCCCATTCCCCCACCCCTCTCCCCTCTGAAGCCCTCAGTTTGTTTCCCAGAGTCCATAGTCTTTCATGGCTCATTCCCCCTTCTGTTTACCCCTTCCCCCTTTCTTCTTCCCTTTCTTCTCCTACCGATTTTCCTACTTCTTATGTTCCATAAATGAGTGAAACCATATGATAATTGTCTTTCTCTGCTTGACTTACTTCGCTTAGCATTATCTCCTCCAGTCCCAACCATGTTGCAGCAAATGTTGAGAAATAGTTCTTTTTGATGGCTGAATAATATTACATTGTAGGACTGCGAAAGAGGGAACACAGCAGGGGGAGTGGGAGAGGGAGAAGCAGGCTTCCCACTGAGCAGGGAGCCCGATGCTGGGCTCAATCCCAGAATGCTGGGATCATGATCTGAGCTGAAGGCAGATGCTTAATGACTGAGCCACCCAGGCGCCCCATAATGATGACCCTCTTAAACTCAGAGAAAAGGACCCAGAACCTGTAAGAGAGAAAAAGAACAGATCTGACTGCATAAAAAGTCCTTAAATCTTCTATATGGCAAAGGACGCCAAAATTTAAGCCAAATGAGAAGTGAGGATATTGCAAGAAAATACTTGCAACATATAATAAAGTAACCATGGAAATGCAGATCAAAGGAGAACAAGGAACTATCTTTTTTTTCTCCCATCCAGTGAATAAAAATGTGAAGGACTGCTAACAGTGCTGGTAAGAAGGTGGCAGAAGGGCACGCTGATGAAATGCTTCTGTGGGTAGGAATGACTACAGTCTTCTGAGGAAATCAATCTAGCAATACCCAACAAAATTCTAAATTTGAATACCCTTTGACCAGCAATTTCACCTTGAGGAATTTATGCTAAAAAAAAAAAAAAAACAGGTACTGGCACCTAAGTTTAGATAAGCAACAATGTTTGTAGAGACAAAGAACTGATACAACCAGAATATTCCCTACAGGAGAATAACTGAATAAATTATAGTAATTCATACTATGGACTCTAATGCAGGCATTACAAATAATGGGGATAATAATAATAATAATGGGTATGGCTGGGAATATTTATTATATACTAAACTTAAAAAGTCAGAGTATGGTATGTGGTATAATCTTTTTGCAAACTAAAAAAAAGAAACATATTTCACACATACACATAAATTCTAATGCTTTTGTGATCATGCAGGAAAGCATGGAAAGATCCCATTACCCAACACTGGTAACACAGGCTACCTGTGGGTCCAGAATTGGGATAGAAGGAGGCATTGTTATCATGTTTTCTTTGTTACACTTCTATGTTTCAGTTATTGCAACAAGTATATATTGCTATTGAAGTATGAAAAAAATCCAACAGTGTTGCTTTTACAGAAAAGAAAAATACACATGCACACATACATAGGCCGTCACAGCCAGCTCCCAATAGCTACGTCTTTATCCATGTACGTCACTGGTCATGTGGATAATTCACAATGTGAATTTGTCTCTGATGTCCTGGGCCTTACAAAATTTTCAAAGAAACATAACGAAGCGGCTCTGCTAAAGGACAACTATTCAAGACCTAGCTCCGTGAGGCTCTTAAACTGTTCATACAGATCATCCTCTCTCAAAACAGGCCAGGCATTCATCCGCGAGGGAGACGATCCACCTCCCGACTCCTAGCTGGGTAGCAAGGACCTGGGGCAGCAACACTGTCTGAAGGTGGTCCACAGATGGCTGAAGTAGCAAATGCTCCCTCTACCAGACCTGCTGCCCCCCACCCCTGCTCCCGCCCCCTATTCCCCTCACCCCTCCGCCCCCCCCATCTCCAACTTAGCCAAGGTGCTCCTTGAACCTTACATATCCTTCCCGAATGCAATGCCTCTCCACATTTTTCTTGAATGTTCACCTCTGCAGGCATGTTTTGTGTTTCTCCTAAGAAACTGGGGTATGACCTCCTTGAGGAGCTTTGCCTTTGACTCTTTACCACAGTGCTTTATTCTATCCTCTCTGCCTCTGCCTAAGGGGGCAGGTTAAGTCTAAGGGCTAGAAGTATGGCCTCTAAGGTCAGAGCGACCGAGTTCAAAGTTGACAGTGGCCACTTAGCTGGGTAACCTTGAGCAGGTGTGACAGTTAATTTTATGTGTCCACTTCACTGGGCTAGAGGATGCCCAGATAGCTGGTAAAACATAGTTTCTGGGTGTGGCTGGGAGGATGTCTCTGGAGGAAATTAGCATTTGAATCAGTAAACTGAGTAAAGAAGATTGGCCTCACCCAGGAGGGCAGGCATCATCCAATCCTTTGAGGGCCTGAACAGAACAAAAAGGCAGAGGAAAGGTGAATTTGAACCCAGGGACTGAGCTGGGATATCCATTCTCTCCTGCCTTCAGATACCAGCACTCCTGGCTCTCAGACTTCAGACTCCCACCAGGAATTACACCGTTGGCCCCCTGGTGCTTGGCCCTTTGCATTCAGACTGAATTACACCACCAGCTTCCCTGGTTTCTCCGGCTTAGAGATGGCAAGATCATGGGATTTCTTGGCTTCGATGTCAGCCAGTTCCTCAAGAGGATGAATGAGAAAGCTATCGGTTCTTTCTCTGGAGAACCCTGACTAATATAGCAAGTTACTTACTCACCCTCCATCTCAGTGTCCCCAGAAGAAGCTGCCAAGACTTCTTAGGGCTTAGGCCCAGCCCTGAGACTGCCTCCACTTTCAGGATTCTACTGGCCAAGGCAAGTCAGAAGCCTAGTCCAGGGGCACCTGGGTGGCTCAGCCATTAAGCGTCTGCCTTCAGCTCAGGTCATGATCCCAGGGTCCTGGGAGCGAGCCCCGCATAGGGCTCCCTGCTGGGGGGGGGGGGGGAGCCTGCTTCTCCCTCTCACACTCCCCTTGCTTGTGTTCCCTCTCTCGCTGTCTCTCTCTGTCAAATAAGTAAATAAATAAATAAATAAATCTTAAAAAAAAAAAAAAGAAGAAGCCTAGTCCAAATTCAAGTGGAGGGATCTGCACAAGAGTGTGAGTACCAAGGACCACAGATGAAACGTGCTATCACACCATATAAAACACTCAGCTCAATGTCTGGCACATAGTATGTGCTCAAAATATGTGAGCTCTTTTGTATGTATTATTTTGTCTTAAATAGAGGCAAGTTATTTTTACAGTGATTCTTCACCATGTACAAACCACAGAGAAGGCCTAGAAATCTAGAGCTTGCTACAGAGCCCTCACATTTCATTACAGAAGATGCAGAGGACCCCCGTGTGGCCCTCACCCCACAGGGCAGATTTCAGAATAAAGCCAGACACCCTAGTCACCATTCTTAAGTGAAAAATATCCTTGCAGGGCAGTCTCCAGGTCTCGGAGGATGGAGAGAGAGAGAGAGAGAGGCCAACGTTACCACTCACAGCCAAGCTAACATGCAAACCTGTCCCAACACAACCAACCACTATTTCTGCAAAGGGCAGAGACAAGATGTGAAAAATAGTGTATATACTGTAGTAAACGAATCTTAAAGGTGCTTGTGGCAGATTAATTTTGAAGAAAGAAAACAAGGCAATGAGAAAGTGGATGTGAGGGGGCAGAGTAGGAGATAGCGGATAGACGTTAGCTTAAAATCTCAAAAATGTAAGCAGAGTTTGTTGTGTTCAGTGTCATCCCCAGAGCCTAGAGGAATGGCTGCACATAGCAGATATTTGCAGAATTACTCTGAATCCGGGGAAGTTAAAACTAATAGGTTATACTTGTTGAAAGGAATAACACTGGAAATTCAAGGTGAATTACTGTTTTACAATTTACCCCTTCAAACGAAAATGGAGTGAATGTACACTTTTCACACAGTTTTTCTATCGTGTCCAGGTAATGTTTTCCCTTTTAGGTTTATTGTTAAAAGGCAGCTGTTTTTCAATGCCCTTTGGGAGTACCAAAAATCATAGCTAAAGCTAAATGGGAGAAAGGGAGGCTCGGGGAGGAGCCAGGAAGTGAAGCTAATTTACCAGTCTGCCACCTGTAGGCTGGCTCCAGCAGACGTAAACATCAGTGCCCACAAAACAGACGATATGAAAATAATGCATATTAAATAATGCTAAAAACTGAGCAACAGATGTGTGAAAACTATATATAGCGGCCCATTTGAATCATGGCTCCCCCGTTCCTGCCTTCGACGTCCTCTTTCTGATCTAAACACTCTGAGCTGTGGCCACACATACTGTTGTTTCTAATCAGCTCTCCAAGACTCCACCGTGGTCTGAAATAAGCTTTGAAAATTAATACCCCCATTAGAATGAAGGACCGCACCTGTATCGATCCGGGTGTCACAGAGTCAGTTTTACTCAGATCTCATATCAAAAGCCACGCAATGGGCTTGGAGAACAGAGGCCATTACAAAAGAACAACAACATGAAAAAGCAAAGCAGAACTGCTAAATTTCAACATTCAAGAACAAACAGTAAACATTCATTACAAAGGCTTAGTTTGGATTTCTGGAGAAGGAATTAAAACATACTGAGTTTACAGTTTAAGGCTCTATGTGCTTCAGCACCATAAACCAAATGTAGTTACAGATGTCAAGACTTCTCAGAACAAGAGCTTCTCTTCATAAATGTCTGCTCTCCATGTATTTTTTCCGTTTCCATATGTCCACTCTTTATCAATATAAGGAAAACACAACTTTCATCACAAGGCTATAAAAATCCCCCTAAAAATTAACTCTCGTGGACAGTCGCTTCCTTATAATAGGTGTCTCCTGATGGCTTTCTCCAATGGAGGCTTTTTAGTCCCTGGCTTCTCTAGTTTGGGGGTCAACAGCGTGAAAATCGGTCACCGTCGAGGTGTGGAGCTCAGAAAACACGCCCCCGGACGCCGGTTTCGGGTCGCCTGCCCAGTCCCGCCGCCCACACAGCGTTCCGGACGCACGCGGGAAACGCCAAGTCCCCGATGCCAAGTCTGTAAGCGGCCACAGGGGGGCCGGCCGGACTCCGCGCCCGGACTGACCCGCAGCAGGGGCGAACGCGTCCCGTGCCCCCAGCCCGTAGTTCCCGCCGCCGCGCAGGCGAGACGCGCGCCGAGTTGCAGCCCCGCACGGGGATCGCACCCCACCTCCCCGCCTCGGTCTGGCCTCCTGGCTGCTGGGTGTGCACTGAGTCGGGCCAGGGAGAGTCGAGGGTCCCCAGCGCGCAGAGTCCCCCAGAGCCCAGGGCAGACCCCGCGGCCGGACGCGCGCCCGCCGCCCACCCCTCACCCGGCGGTCCCCCGGGCCACTGCAGGCTGGGCGGAGGGCGGGCGCCTAGCTTCGGTTTCTTCCAAGAAAAGTAACTCGGGATCAGCGCTATAGGAAAGGGAAAGCGATGCTCCGAGAGCGGTGAGTAAGGTCCCCGGAGTTATTCAGACCAGAGTTTTCTGAACTGCACCCCGCGCTGCAGCAGCTTGGCCCCGGACGTTCGCGCCCCGAACTTGGAGCCCGCGGTGCCGACCCGGGCGGGCTGCAGCCCTGGGGCCCGAAGCACCTTCCCGCCCCGGCAGCAGACACTCACCGAGAAGCCGGCCCAGAAGGGGCAGGAGTGGCGGACGCGGGCCGAGGTGGTGAGCGCCAGCGCGGCGAAGCTGACGGCCACGATGAGGCATCCGAGCGCCATCTGCGTGGCCCCGAGCGCCAGCACGATGCGGGAGCGGCCCGGGCACTCACGCAGGCGGGACAGGCTGCGGGGCAGCGCGGCCGGGCGCGGCGCGCGGGGACCGCCGGCCCGAGGCATCGCTCCGGGCGCCCGCACGCCTCGCCCCGCTCCAGCCCGGCCCCGGCGCGCGCCGCCGCCGCCGCCGCCGCCGCCTCTCCTCACAGAGCGTCCGAGGCAAGTTGCGCCGGGCGAGGGGACGGCCTTCCCGCGGGCCGCGGGGGCTGCGGCGGCCGCGCGCCGGGAGCGGGCCGGGCCGGGCGGGAAGCCGGACACCGGCTGCCCCTGCCCGTGCCCGCGCCCATGCCGCCGCCGCTGCTCCGCAGGGCCGCCCGCCCGCCGGCCGCGCAGCGCTGCGCCCTCTCCCGCCCGCTCTCGCCCGCTCCGCGCGTTCCCCGCCCGAGCGCGGGCGCGAGCTGCCGCGTGCCGGGGGCGAGCCGCCGCCGTCCCCGGGCGCGAGCCCCGCCGCCGCGCGCCGGGCCGGGGCCGGGGCAGGAGAGCGAGCCCGGAGCGGGTGGGCGCAGGTGCGGTCCCCGCGGCCCGGCCTCGGCGCTCTCGCCTTCTGCGCGGGACCGGAGTAGCTACTGCAGGCGCTTCAAGGTCGAGGGCAGCAGCCTCCGCGGCCGAACCCTCAGTCGGTGGGAGCCCAGGGCCCGCCGGCGGGCCGAGCCGCAGGGACCGAGCTGCCGGCCGAGCCTGGGGCCAGCCCGGGATGGGCGCCTTCCGCGGCGTAGGTGGGGATTGGGGACACTCCGCGGCCAGGCGGGGAGCGGAGAGGAGGTGAAATCCAAGTATGCTGCCCCAGGTGTGACGCGCAGCAGTCTCTACCGAATGCGGAATTCCAAGATCCAAGATGCCGCTTTTCTGCAGTTCCGCAATTTCCCAAGCCATCCGCTGAGAACTGGGCCCGGGAGGACTCGGCATTTAAAACATTCCCGGTTCACAAACAGATGTCTCTTACCCACCTTTAGTTTGCAGGGTTATTGATCAAGTGAAAAGTTTGGGTTTAAAACAAATTGCACCAAACGAATTCAAATGAACGATGTCATTAAGGACCTATTAAATCATCCCTACTCCCTTTAGCCAGTATAAGGTTTTAAATTGATTATCGGCTTCTTTGAGGTACCAAGAAAACTTGGAAGTTTTGATGTCACAATTCTCTTTGTGGCCCTGTTGATGTGACAACTTTAAAACCACTGGTGTTGAAAAACACTGTGCTATTAAGAGACCCACGAGTTTTGGGAAATCTGAAGGGATCCGGCATAAAAAGGCAACGTCCCTGGGAATAAAGGGCAATGGTAGGTCATTCCCCCAGGCCATTTTTCCACTGTCTCACGGTGGAACTGAAGGAGTTCCCTGCTAGATCCGAAACACTGGAGAGCAGCGCCCCAGAACATCTCAGTTGCTGGTGCTTGACATTTCACCGTCAGAGATATTGATTCCTTTGGGGCTTGACGAGCCTCTATTAAAATGCAAATTCCTCTTGAAGGGGCAATAGCTCAAGCCTTTATCAGCCAACACCTTAGCGAGGATGGGATTTATTTTCCAATTTAAAGGGATGGCCAAGGGATGGACTGGGGGTGGGGAATCCCACAGATAAAGTAGCTGACCTCAAAATGTTGGCCTCTGGCCAAATGCTGCTTTTTCCTCCAGTTTTTATCTATGGCATGGCTGAGCCTCAGGCTGGCATCCTTTCGAGTTACCAGAGTACAAATTCAAATTTCCTGGAGACATTCTCTATCTAGAAATTCTCAGGCAGCACTTTTTAAGGGCTTGGAACAATACCAATGCAAGATCCTGGATTGCCAGGAGGTTAGGTTCTCAATGGAGTCACCTTCCTCCTTCTTTCATTTATTTATTCCCACAATAGTTTACAAAGGACTCTCTAAGCACCAGGCACTCTTAGGCTCTTCGATTAAGTACATAAGTGAACAAAACAGACAAAACCCAGGTCTTCTCCGTAGAAGGAGAGAAATAGTACAATAAGCAGAATAAGTAAATTACATAGAGTTTATTGACATTATGTAGTATTCAAAAAATATGTTAAGCACCCACTATGTGCGAGACACTGATGATGTAAGGATTAGCAAAAGCTAACAAGCTAGAGAATGTTCAGTCTAGTGGTTAGATTGACAATACACAGATAATTGTTCCAAGGCCAATTGTGGCCAGGTGCAGTGTGATGGAGAATTCTACATGGTGCAGAAAACCAGATAATAAGGAGCTTTAGAAGGAGCTTTCTGACCACAATATAGAAAATGGTGCTGTCTAAATGGGGTATCTCTCTGATCGGTTGGGGGCCCCCAAATGTGGAGTAACAATTGGGTGGAAGCCAAAAGAATTCACCTGAGACAGAACAAAGGAGGTAGAAGCTTACTGACTACAATGCCAGGGAGTGGTGGGCAGGACCACAGAGGAGAGGCTGTTTGCAAGGAAGTAGTGGGAGGGAGCTGCTTTTAAGGAGGGATGGTGAGGAGGTATGGCGATGTATAGAATTGTCCCTTTTTTGGTAACCGCCTAGTTGTCAGTAGCCCGTTGGTCAGTTAGGGCCTATGGATATCTTGAGGTGGGTCCCCTGATGGGCCTGTCTGTATTCAGCCAGGTGGTCACTGTGGGCCTTTTCCATTGCTCAAGCCATTTCTGCCTAAAAGCATCCTCTACGGAAAATGGATTGAGGGATGCCCAAGAGAATGTCGAGTTCACATGTCATTGCTGTCATCTAGGCAAGAAATGACAGTACTTGGGCTGAAGGTAGAGATGGAGATACCCAGAGCTGGATAGATTCGAGATGTTTGGGAGGCGTCAGCGATGAATTAAACGTGGACTAAATACAGGGTGGTGCCAGTTGGGACATCCTGGGGAGAGTACCGAACGGTGAAACCTCCAGTGAACTCCCACGTATGTATCAGCTGTGCTTCCAAATCTATGTGAATCAATTCCTTCTATTTATAAATGGCATGGAAAGAGCTCCTCAGCACAGCAGAGGATCTGGGTGTAGGTGGGTTAGGAGAGGGATCTCCTTTCTCTGTGAAATTTGACTTGGGGGCGGAGGGAAAGCCTGATCCAGAAATTACAATCACTTTGCCATTTTAGAAATCATTTCTGTGTTGTAGAGAATTTTAAAATTCGGTTGTCTTAAATGTAACATCCGACACTCTCTTGATAAACAATTGGGATCTGGAGATATAAATAGAGTGAGTCAATTTCACGGAAGTGAATCATAAAGAAAGAAAGGATGGAAGGAAGGAGGGAGTGAGAGAGCTGGCTTAGCCCTCACTGATCCTAACAACTCATTGACCCTCTTTGCTCCTCCTTGTTTTTCTTTTATAAAAGGCTACATTAGGGGTGCCTGCGTGGCTCAGTTGGTTGAGTGTCTGACTCTTGATTTCAACTGAGGGTGGAGATCTCAGGGTCTTGGGATTAGGCCCCACATCCAGCTCTTCACTCAGTGGGGAGTCTGCTTGGGATTCTCTCTCTCCCTCTGCCTACCCCCTCTAAAATAAATAAATAAATCTTTTAAAAACAATAAACAAAAGGCTGCCATAATACATGTCCTAGTATTATGAGAGATTCTTGGAGACCCTGGGGACCAACTTATAGCAGCTTTTTCTTCTTCCTAGATCAGATGACACGAATAGAATGAAACCATTGTTCTTAAGCATAGCATGACAAGGTGGCTGAGCTTTTACTGAAAGGGAGGCTGCGTGCCTGCTTGCACCAGCAGGAAGATGAGTAACACAGATGCCTCACCTACAGTGCCCGTGTTCAGAGTCTTGCTCTTTTCCACATACCTCTCCATAGATGGATGAAAAATAGATTTGTCCCTTCATACTATAAGGCAGAAAAAAGTGGTACTTGGATTTCACCATCTCCAACTCTGGAAGAGTAGTAATCGGCAGAGAATGACCATTTCCAGGAACATCAGCCTTGCAAATTCTCCTGCTAAAGACAACTAAGAAGCCAGATGAAAAAAAAATTTTTTAAATATCTTCTTAAAAGTATCAAAGAGTTATAGACATAATGGGGAAACACTAGGCCAAGGTTCAAGAGGAGACGGAATCAGAGAGGTGAGTGCACCACATTGGAATCTCCTGCCCTGGGTACTTGCATTTCTGGTTTTGGCAGACAAACAGAGTTAGAAAGATAAATTTTGAGTCCAGGGCCCTCAAGAATAAGGACGTTATTTCTACGAATAGCATCTTAAAAATTCACTTTCTCAACATGATAAAGGGCATTTATGAAAAACCCACAGCTAACACCATACTCAGTGGTGAAAGACTGAAAGCTTTCTCCCAAGATCTGGAATGAGATAAGAATGTCTACCTTCAACATTCCTGTTCAACATTGTGCTAGAAATTCTAGCCAGAGCAATTATGTAAGAAAAAGAAATAAAAGACATCCAAACTGGAAAGGAAGAACTAAAACTATCTCTGTTTGCAGAATGATGTGATCCTATATTTATAGAAAATCCCAAAGAATCCATAAGCTATTAGAAGTAATAAATTCAGCAAAATTGTAAGGTATAAGATCAACACACTAAAATCAGTTGTGTTTCTATAGACCAACCATGAACAATCTGAAAAACAAGAAGCAATTCCACTTACAATAGCATCTAAAAGAATAACTCACCTGGGAAATTCAAGGAGATGAAAGACTTGTACACTGAAAAGCATAAAACATTACTGAAAGAAATTAAAGACCTAACTAAATGGAAAGATACTGTGTTCAAGACTTTATACTAAGATGTCAATACCCAAAGTGTTCTGCAGATACAATGCAATCCATATCAAAACTCCAAGAGACTTTTTTGCAGAAATGGAAAAGTCAATCCTCAAATTCATATGGAATTGCAATGACCCCAAATAGCCAGTCTTGAAGAAGAAGAAACAGTTGGAAAGACTCACACTTCCAGATTTAAAATCTTACTACAAAGCTATAATAATCAAAACAGTATGGTACAGACATACGATAGATAGACCATTAGAATAGAATTGAAGGTCCAGAAATAAATCCATCTACCTTAGGTCAACTGAGTTTTCACATGGGTGCCAAGTCTATTCAATGGAGAAAGACTAGTCTCTTCAAAGACAGGGCTGAGACAACTGGATTTTCACATGCAAAAGAAAGAAGTTGGACCCCAAACTCACACTATGTATAAAAATTAACTCAAAATGGATCAAAGATCTAGATATGAGGGCAAAAACTGTACAACTTTTAGAAAACAACATGGATGTATATCTTCATGACTTTGGATTTGGCTGTGGAATCTTAGCTATGACACCAAAACCATGAGAAACAAAGAAAGAATAGACAACTTGTACTTCATAAAAATTAAAATTTTTTTGTGCATCAAAGAATGCTATCAAGTAAGTAACAAGACAAATTATAGAATGGGAAGAAATATTTGCAAATGATATATCTGACAAAGATTCGATATCCAGAATATATAAACAACTCCCACAACTGAAAAACAAAGAGACAAACATGGGGCACCTGGTGGCTCAGTGGGTTAAGTGTCTGCCTTCAGGTTGGATCATGATCCCAGGGTCCTGGGATCAAGCCCCATATCAGCCTCCCTGCTCAGTAAGTGAGTCTTCTCCCTCTCCCTCTGCCTGCCGTTCCCCCCACTATCCTCTCTCTCTCTGTCAAATAAATAAATAAAATCTTTAAAACACACACACACACACACACACACACACACAAAGAGACAAACAACCCAATTTAACATTGGCAAATGACTTGAGTGGACATTTCTCCAAAGAAGATATACAGATGGCCCATAAGCACTTGAAAAGATGCTCAACATTGCTGATTAGGGAAATGAATATGAAAACCACAATGTGATACCATCTGGCATCCACTAGGATGGCTGTTATAAAAAATAATTAATTGGGGCACCTGGGTGCCTCAGTCAGTTAAGTGTCCAACTTTTGGTTTTGGCTCAGGTCATGATCTCATGGGTCATGGGTCATCAGGTCAAGCCTTGTGTCCGGCTCTGGGCTCAGCAGGGAGTCTGCTTGAAGAGTCTCTCCCACTGCCCTTCCCCTCCATTCTTTCTGTCTCTCTAAAATAAATAAATAAAGGTTTTTTTAAAAAATAAAAATTAATTGGGGCGCCTGGGTGGCACAGCGGTTGGGCGTCTGCCTTCGGCTCAGGGCGTGATCCCGGCGTTATGGGATCGAGCCCCACATCAGGCTCCTCTGCTAGGAGCCTGCTTCTTCCTCTCCCACTCCCCCTGCTTGTGTTCCCTCTTTCGCTGGCTGTCTCTATCTCTGTCAAATAAATAAATAAAATCTTTAAAAAAATAAAAAATAAAAAATAAAAAAAATTAAAAAATAAAAATTAATTGATTAATTAATTTAAAAAAAAAAAACAGAAAATAGCAAGTGTTGGCCAGAATACGGAGAAACTGGAACTCTTGTGCACTGCTGGTGAGAATATAAATTGGTGCAGACATTACGGAAAACAGCATGGAAGTGCCTCAAAAAATTAAACACAGAATTACCACTTAAGGGACACCTGGGTGGCTCAGTCAGTTAAACATCTGCCTTCAGCTCAGGTCATGATCCCAGAGTCCTAGGATCAAATCCCACATTGAGTTCCTTGCTCACCAGGGAGCCTGCTTCTCCCTCTGCCTGCTGCTCCTCCTGCTTGTGCTTCTTCCCTGTCTCTCTCTCTCTGACAAATAAATAAATAAAATCTTAAAAAAATAGAATTACCATTTAATCCATCAATTCCACTTCTTTTTCTTTTTTTTTTTACTGATTAAATTCCTTTTTATTTTTTTATTTTTTTAATGTTTTTTTATTACATTATGTTAGTCACCGTACAGTCCACTTCTGAGTATATATCCAAAAGGATTCAAAGCAAGGATTTAAAGAGATATCTGCATTTGCATGATTATAGCAGTGTTATTCACAATAGCCAAATGCAGAAACAACTCAGGTGTCCATCAATGGACAAATGGATGAGCAAAATGTGGCATATATATACAATGGAATATTATTCAGTCTTAAAAAGGAAGGAAATTCTATCACATGCTACAACACGGATGAAACTTGAGCACATTATATTGAGTGAAATAAGCCAGTCACAAAAGGACAAACATTGTACGATTCCACTTATATTAGGTACCTAGAGTGGTCACATTCATAGAGACAGAAAGTAGAATGGTGGGTGCCAGGGAGGAGGGGAAAGTGGGGAATTAGTGTTTAATGCATACAGAGTTTCAATTGGGGAAGATAAAAATGTTCTAGAGATGATGTGGTAATGATTGCACAACAAAGTGAATGTAGTTCATGCCACTGAATTATATACTTAAAAATGGTTAAAATGAACAATTTTACATTATATATATTTTTTGCCACAATGAGAAAAAATACAATAAAATACCACTTCATAAACACTAGGATGACTATCATGGTAATAAAAAAAAAAATCCTGCAAATAACAAATGTTGGAAAGGATGTAGAAAAATCAGAACCCTTGTTCATTGCTAGTGGAAATGTAAAATGGTGCAGATGGAAAACAGTCTGGCAGTTCCTCAAAGCTAAACATAGAATTATCACATGACCAGTAATTCCAACTCTACGTATAGAATTGAAAATCAGTAACTTTAACTTGTTCCCCCGTGTCCTCTGGTCATCACCAGCTCTGAAGCAGATTTGTTTAGATAATTGTAACTGCAGGGTTGGAAGCCAGTGTGGGCATCTCTGGACTTTAATATACAATAATGCATGTATGAAAACTTTGACTTGTCTAACTGCTCATTGGGTTATAAGATGTCTATCTCATTGTTATCTAAGAATAAATTTAACCAGAGGTGAAAGACTAGTACACTGAAAATTGTACAAACGTTTCAGCTCAGAATACTGCTGAAAGAAATCAAAGAAAGCCTAAAGAAATTGAAAGGCACTGTATTCATGGATAAGAAGACAACATTAAGATATCAATACCCAAAGTGTTCTATACTTAATAAACTAATTAAAGGACAATTTAGTGCAGGAAGGAAAGCGGTCTAATTTTGACAGGACTTGAAGCACTTATGATACCTCATAGGCTCTGTGATGAGATTTAAATTAGATCGTGAATATATAAAAGTATTTTGCAAACATTAAAGCACTTTATGAATGCTGGGTAACATTATTCCATTAGTAATGAGTTCCTTACAGACAGAAACACAGTTTCATTCATGTTTGCAATCCCCTAATGCACCTGGCATAGTCCTTAGCAGATAGTGGTATTCGATTACGATTTATTCAATTGAATTCTATATCTTACACTCTGTGTTAAAATTGAAGTTTTTAATACTTCTGAGCTACTGACTAGAATTTTATGAGAAGCTCCAGAGAAATAAATGGTGCTGGATTAGTCAGGGAGTACAAAGAGGCTAAGAGGTAAGTTCCACTTAAATTAACTCAACTAGCACTATTAAATCAGGTTATTAGAACATACATTGTAATGATTTCATTAGAATAAGCAGTTACTCATATTCATACATACTGACTCAAACAAAATTATACATGAAAGTAATGTTTTGCCTTTAGGGAAAATGTATCAAAATTATGAGTCAAGCCACATGAAACTAAAGAATTCTCATCCATCAACTGAACAGGAAATAATGGAATAAAATTTATCATTTGGTTTTGAAGTATGGGAGTCACCTTCAACCAGAACTACTTGAATAGCTTTTTTTTTTCTTTTAAGTAGGAAACAAATATGAAACACTTTGCTCATGGATAAATGGGAAGTCTTTTGAAAATAAACATTAGGAGTCGCTAATCTTTGGTGTCAATTACATGATTGGTCCCACTTTTCACAGCAACAGTACATTGCTGAGATGTAATTCTTCAGGGATTTGTTGGCTTTTTTCATGCAACTAAAGTGTATGCTGCATGCAAGAAAGTCTAAGTGGCAGCCCAGACCATCCAGCAAACGTAACTTCTCTCTCTGCCCTCTCCAACATGTTTCCCTAGCCTTCTGCTCCAGCAGGACACTGGCCTTTCCTTTTTAATCCTCTGGACATTAGTGAACCACTTCTGCTGAGAATGACCTACTTCATCATCTATGCAAACTTTATTTCTCCTCTAGGTCTTTTCTTACATCTCAAAGGCAATCCAGCAGAGTAGTTAGGGCACAAATGCAGGTGTCATACTGCCTAGGTTCAGACCCCAGCTCCACCACTTCCTACTGAAGGTAGTAATAGTCCCTGCCTTATAAGCTCCTTTGTAAGCATTAAATGATTAAATTTCTCTAGAGTACTTAGAACAGCACCAGCCTACAGCAAATGCTACATGCTCATTATTTTTCTGTTAGTGTGACAATACTGCTATGTGAAGTCACTCCTGTTCAATTCAGTTTCTTTGGCCCATGAAGAATGAGTTAGGTCAGAAAAGACCAAAAAGCAGGTTAAGCAAACCCTGCAACCAGATGAAGACAGGTTAGGCATCAAGTGCCAAGCCAAATCAAACCAAAATAGGAGGAAGGGTGAGCTTTGACACTGTTGGTAGACGAAGAGCAGATTACAGATGTCCAGCAAATATGGAAGACGTCCATCTTCCAGGCCACCATAGGGAAAAGCAAAGTAAGCTATTTCCTCAAATGTAGCACAAGTTTAAGGAGAGACTCCAAGATCAATATTTCTTTGGATTTCCTACAGTGCTCAGAATAGTGCCTTGTTAGAATAAAAGATATGATAAATATTTTTTGTTTGACATGGATTTCTTAAAGAATTTTTATTTTTTACTTTTCTTCCTGACTTCACCCATCTATTCTATAAATATTTATTGAGTGATACCATGTGCAAGACATTGCCCTAAACATGTGCAGATCAATAAGACCCTAGGCCAGGCATCGTATCTCATATAGATTAATTTCCATCTATAATTTGAAAGGCATTATGGTAAGGCCTTTATTAGTTCTAGTCTTCCAATTATATAATTATTTCAATAGCCTTTGAATAAATGAACTAAGAAATGAAGCCAGAAATCATTTAGTGATTTAAATATGGGGTCTAGTCCAAAACCACTTCCTAGGAGGTTCCAGACTTGATGATAATGATCCCCTACCCTGGAAAGGATGTGAAAGTCCCTTTCCTACTCTTTTCTCATAGGAATGAAGAAGAATTAGATCTTAAAGAGTATATTAAAAAAAGAGAACAAGGAACAGAATAACATCCCTATATAAATAATAGATATATATATAACATATGTATATATAAATAAAAGCATACAAGAAAGATATGACTACAAAATAGATCAAAATGATAACTTACTATTTGAAAACAAGGTGACAGACATTTAAAAACAATGCAAGAAAAACATATACGCAAATAATGAACCATGGAACACTACATCAAAAACTAAGGATATACTGTATGGTGACTAACATAACATAATAAAAATTTATTATTAAAAAAAAGAAAAACATAAATCAAAATTATAAAATGTAGAAAAGAAGGAACAGAACCCAGAAAAGGTGGAAATAAAAAAAAAACTCTACCTGATAAGATCATCTGAAAAAACCCTAAAAGTTAACATCATAATTAATGATGGAAGACTGAGTGCTTTCCCTCAAAGATCAGGAATAAAGGAAGGATATCCATTCTCACTTTATTCAACATGGTTTACAGGAAGTTCTGGCCACTGCAATATGGCAAGAAAAAGAAATGAAAGGCATGTAAACTGGAAAGGAATAAATAAAATTGTTCCTATTTGCAGATGATATGATTGCCAATGTAGAAAATCCCAAGAAATCTACCAAAAAAGCTCCTAGCAAGTTCAGCAAGCCCACAGACTGAAAGATCAACACACAGAAATCAACTGCATTTCTATAACTAGTAATGAACACATGGAAACTGAAATTAATAACAGAATACACAATACCTTTTACAATAACTCCAAAGAAAATGAAGTACTTAGGTATATATTTAACAAAAAGGATAAAGGATCTGAAAGTCATATAACACTGTGTATTAATTATACTTACAAAAAGGCAGGGGTGCCTGGATAGCTCAGTTGGTTAAGCATCTGACTTTGGCTCAAGTCATGATCCCAGGGTTCTGGGATCAAGCCCCACATCAGGCTCCCTACTCAATGGAGAGTCTGCTTCTCCCTCTCCATCTGCTGCTCCCCCTGCTTGTGCTCTCTCTCTGTCAAATAAATAAATAAAATCCTTAAAACAAAACAAAACAAAAAAGTAAAAAATCTGTATGCTGAAAATTACAAAATGATGATTGTGTAAATCAGAGTTCTCCAGAGAAACAGAACTAATAGGATGTATACAAAGAGAGAGAGATTTGTTTTAAACAATTGGCTCACACATTGTGGAGGATTGGTAAGTCCAAAATCTTCAGGGTAGGCTAACAGGCTGGAGACCCAGGGAAGAGCTGTAATTTGAGTCCTAAGGCTATCAGCTGACAGAATTCCTTCTTGCTCAGGAAAGTCAACCTTTGTTCTAGTAAGACCTTCAACTGATTGGATGAAGCCCACCCACATTATGAAGGGTACTCTGCTTTACTCAAAGTTCACTGATTTAAATGTTAATATCATTCATTTCTGGGCTCTCTGTTCTGTTCCAATGATCTATGTGACTATTTTCTTGCTGACGCCATACTGTTTTGAATACTACAGCTTTGTAGTACATCTTGAAATTGAGAATTGTGATAACTTCAGCTTTGTTCTTCTTTCTCAAGGTTGCCTTGGCTATTCAGGGTCTTTTGTGGTTCCATACAAATTTTGGGATTATTTATTCCAGTTCTGTGAAAAATGCAATTGGTATTTTGATAGAGATTGCATTGAATCTGTAGATTGCTTTGGGTAATATAGACATTTTAACAATATTAATTCTTCCGTTCCATGAGCATGGAATAACTTTTCACTTATTGGTGTTATCTTTTATTTCTTTCATCAATGTTTTACAGTTTTCAGAATACAGGCCTTTCACCTCCTTGGTTAAATTCTATTTAATAATTTTAATAATTTTTATTCTTTTTGGTGCAATTGTAAATGGAATTGCTTCCTTGATTTCTCATTCTGCTAGTTCATTATGGAATATGACTGAGTCATAAAAAGAGAAGGAGATCTTGCCATTTGCAACAACATGGATGGACCTAGAAGATGTTATGCTAAGGGTCAGACAAAGACAAATACCATATGATTTCACTTATTTGTAGAATCTAAGAAACAAAACAAATAAAAGCAAGCAAACAAAAAGCAGAAACAGACCCATAAATACAGAGAACAAACTAATGGCTGCCAGAGAGGAGGAGGATGAGCATATGTGCAAAATGAGTGAAGGGGAGTGGGAGATACAGGCTTCTAGTTATGGAATGAATAAGTTACAGGAATAAAAGGCACAGCATTTTAAAAATGTTAATATTATTCAAAAAACACCTTCAAAGAAATATCCAAAATAATTTTTGACCAAATATCTGGGCCCCATGGCCCAGCCAAGGTGACACATAAAATTAACTATCACAATGATGAAGTCAAAAGAGACCTAAACAAATGGAGAATCATACTGTGTTCACAGATTGGAAGACTCAACATAGTAAAGATGTCAACTCTTCCTAAATTTTTCTATTGGTTTAATGGAACTCCAATCAAAATCCCAGCAAGGCTTTTTTTAGGCATAAACAAAATTATTTTTAGATTTATATGAAAAGGCACAGGCCCTGGAATAGCTGACTAGTCTTAAAAAAGAAGAATGAAGTGGGAGGAGTCACTCTACTTGATACTGAAACTTACTTTAGATCAATAGTAATCAAGGTATTGTGGTTTTGCAAATACATGGAGGTTAAAGAACATCCTACTAAGGAATGAATGGGTTATCTGGAAATTAAAGAAGAAATAAAAAAATACAGGGAAGCAAATGAAAATGAAAACTCAACAGTCCAAAACCTTTGGTATGCAGCAAAGGCAATCATAAGAGGGAATTATGTAGCATTATAGACCTTCCTCAAGAAGCAAGAAAAAGGGGAACCTGGGGGCCTCAGTCAGTTAGTTAAGTGTCTGCCTTCAGCTTAGGTCATGATCCCAGAGTCCGGGGATCGATCCCCACATTGGGCTCACTGCTCAGTGGGGAGTCTGCTTCTCCCTCTCCCTCTCCCTCTGCCCCTCCTCTCTACTTGTACTTTCTTGTGCTCTTTCTCTCTGAGATAAAAAAGTTTTTAAAAAAGAAGCAAGAAAAGTCTCAAATACACAACCTAACCTTGCACCAAAAGGAGCTGGAAAAAGAACAGCAAATAAAGCCTAAAACCAGCAGAAGAAGAGAAATAATAAAGATTAGAGCAGAAATAAGTGATACAGAAATTAAAAAAAAAGAAAAACCAGTAGAACAGATCAACAAAACTAGGAACTGGTTCTTTGAACGAGTTAACAAAATTGATAAACCCCTGGCCAGACTTATCAAAAAGAAAAGAGAAAGGACCCAAATAAATAAAATCATGAATGAAAGAGGAAAGATCATAACCAGCACCACAGAAATACAAACAATTATAATAGAATATTATAAGCGATGATATGTCAACAAACTGGGCAATCTGGAAGAAAGGGATAAATTCCTAGAAATATATAAACTACCAAAACTGAAACAAAAAGAAACAGAAAATTTGAACAGACCAATAACCAGCAAAGAAATTGAATCAGTAATCAAAAATCTCCCCAAAAACAAGAGTCCAGGGCCAGATGTCTTTCCAGGGGGATTCTACCAAACATTTAAAGAAGAATTAGTAACTATTCTTCTGAAACTATTCCAAAAAAAAAAAAAAAAAGAAATGGAAGGAAAACTTCCAAAATCATTCTATGGGGCCAGCATTACCTTGATTCCAAAACTAGACAAAGACCCCACTAAAAAAGAGAATTACAGACCAATATCCCTGATGAAATTGGATGCAAAATTTCTCGACAAGATACTAGCTGATGAAAACCAACAGTACTAAAAGTACTAAACCACAGTAATAAAAGAAAGGATGAGAACCATATGATCCTCCCAATAGATGCAGAAAAAGCATTTGACAAAATACAGCAACCTCTCTTGATAAATATGCTCTAGAAAGTAGGGATAGAAGGAACATATCTCAACATCATAAAGGCCATATATGGAAGACCTAAAGCTAACATCATTCTTAGCATCATTCCTCAGGTCAGGAACATGACAGGGATGTCCATTCTCACCTCTGTTGTTCAACATAATACTAGAAATCCTAGCCTCAGCAATCATACAACAAAAAGAAATATGTCATCCAAATCACCAAGGAAGAAGTCAAACATTCACTCTTGGCAGACAACATGATACTCTATGTAGAAAACCCAAAAGACTCCATGAAAAAACTGCTAGAACTGATACAGGAATTCAGCAAAGTTGGAGGATACAAAATCAATGTACAGAAATCTGTTGCATTTCTATACACCAGTAATGAAGCAGCAGAAAGAGAAATCAAGGCATTGATCCCATTTACAATTGCACCCAAAATCATAAGATACCTAGGAATAAACCTAACCAAAGAGGTAAAAGATCTGTACTCTGATACCTATAAAACACTTATGAAAGAAATTGAAGAAAACAAAAAGAAATGGAAAAATATTCCATGCTCATGGATTGGAAGAACAAATATTGTTAAAATGTCTCTACTATCCAAAGCAATCTACACATTCTGGGCAATCCCGATCAAAATACCATCAACTTTTTTCACAGAACTAGAACAAACAATCCTAAAATTTGTATGGAACCAGAAAAGATCCCAAATAGCCAAAGTAATGTTGAAAAAGAAAACCAAAGCTGGTGTCATCACAATTCTGACTTCAAGCTATATTACAAGCTATATTACAAAGCTGTAATCATCAAGACAGTATGGTACTGGCACAAAAACAGACACACAGATCACTGGAACAGAATAGATAACCCAGAAGTGGACCCACAACTCTACGGTGAACTAATCTTCAACAAAGCAGGAAAGAAAGACTCTTCAACAAGTGGGGAAAATTAGACAGCAACATGCAGAAGAATGAAAGTGGACCACTTTCTTATACTATACACAAAGATAAACTCAAAACAGATGAAAGACCTAAATGAGAGACAGGAACCCATCAAAATCCTAGAGGAAAACATAGGCAGCAACCTCTTTGACCTCAGCCATAGCAACTTCTTACTAGATACATCTCAGGAGGCAAGGGAAACAAAAGCAAAAGTGAACTATTGGGACTTCATCAAGACAAAAAGCTTCTGCACAACAAAGGAAACAGGCAACAAAACTAAAAGGCAATCTATGGAATGGGGAAAGATATTTGCAAATGACATATCAGATAAAGGGCTAGTATATAAAATCTGTAAAGAACCTATCAAACTCAACACCAAGAAATTAAATAATCTAGTTAAGAAAGGACAGAAGACATGAGCAGACATTTCTCCAAAGAAGACATACAAATGGCTAACAGACACATGAACAAATGCTCAACATTGCTCATAATCAAGGAAATACAAATCAAAACCATGATGAATTACCACCTCACACTAGTCGGAGTGGCTAAAATTAACAACTCAAGAAATAACAGATATTGGGGAGGATGTGGAGAAAGAAGAATCCCTTTACACTGTTGGTGGGAAAGCAAACTGGAGAAGCCACTCTGGAAAACAGTATGGAGGTTCCTCAAAAAATTAAAAATAGAGCTACTCTATGACCCAGCCACTGTTCTACTAAGTATTTATCTAAAGGATACAAAAATACTGATTTGAAGGGGCACATGCACCCCAATGTTAATAGCAGCACTGTCAACAATAACCAAATTATGGGAAGAGCCCAAATGTCCATCAGCTGATGAATGGATAAAAAAGATGTGGTATCCATATTGCATGGTGCACTGGGTGTTATACGCAAATAATGAATCATGGAACACTAAATCAAAAACTAAGGATATACTGTGTGGTGACTAACATAACATAATAAAAATTATTTAAAAAATAAAATAAAATAAAAAATAAAAATAAAAAAGATGTGGTATCTATCGTGAAATATTACTCAGCTATCAAAAAGAATGAAATCTTGCCATTTGCAATGATGTGATGGAACTAAAGTGTATTATGCTGAGCGAAATAAGTCAGAGAAAGAAAATACCATATGATTTTACTCATATGTGGCATTTAAGAAACAAAACAGATGAACATAAGGGAAGGGAAGGAAAAATAAAATAATATAAAAACAGAGAGGGAGGAAAAGCATAAGAGACTCTTACCTATAGAGAACAAACTGAGGGTTGCTGGAGGGGAGGTGGGTAGGGGGGTGGTCTAAATGGGTGATGGGCATTAAGGAGGGCACTTGATGTAATGAGCCCTGGGTGTTATATGTAAGTGATGAATCACTAAATTCTACTTCTGAAACTAATTCTACACTATATGTTAACTAACTTGAATTTAAATAAAATCTTGGAAGGAAAAAAAAGAAGATATTGTGGTTTTGGCAGAGGGATAAAGACATAGATCAGTGGAACTAAATAGAGAACTCAGAAGAGACCACAAAAATATGTGCAATTAATTTTTGAGAAAGACGTACAAGCAGTTCAATGCAGAAGGAAGGAGAGCCTTTTCAATACATGGTATTGGAACAATTGGACATCTATAAGCAAAAAAAAAAAAGATGGACTTCAACTTTTTCAAAAATTAACTAAAAATGGATTTTGAACATAAATGTAAAACAGAGAAGGAGGAAGGGGCTTCAGTAATAGAGGCTAAACTTGAAGTACAAAAGTGAATAAACACAATTGATAAGCTAGAAGTGATAAAAAGTGAAAAGGAATTTTTTAAATTATACATAAAAGTTTAAAAAGATTTATGAACAGTAGCATATACTGAGGAGTATTAAAGAAGATCCAACATATGGCTGAAAGGATGTGTTAAATTTACTGTACTCTTAAGAAAAAGAAGATATCCTTTGGGTATTGAAGCCAAAAGAACAAGTGGCTCATAAGGGAAATAAAATATTTGGCAATAATTCATTGTGCCAAAAAAATAATAGAAGGAATTTTGAGATAATCAGAAAAGGAAATGTCACCCAAGGATTTTATCTCTAATAAAAACTGAACAAACTATTATCAGTGTGCAAAAACTCAGGAAATATCATTTCCATGAGCCCTTCCTGAAGAATCTTATTAATTCATGAACTTCAAACAACCAAAATAACTACAGAGACATTAACATAAGAACAGGTAATGAGCATTAAATATATAGTTCTTCTTAGAACTAAGACTAAATGAGGACCCTTATCTTATACCACATATAAAACTTAACTCAAAAATGTATCGAAGGGGCACCAGTTTGCATTCCCACCAACAGTGCGTGAGGGTTCCTTTTTTAGCATGTCCTCAGCAACACTTGTGGAAAACAGTATGGAGGTTCCTCAAAAAATCAAAAACAGAACTACCATATGATCCAGTAATCACACTAATGGGTATTTACCCAAAGAATACAAAAACACTAATTCAAAAGGATACATGCACCCCTATGTCTATTGAAATATTATTTACAATAGTCAAATTATGGAAGCAGCTCAAGTGTCCATCAATAGGAACGTGGATAAAGATGTGGTATATATATATATATACAATGGAATATTACTCAGCCATAAAAAGTCTTGCCATTTGCAACAGCATGGATGGAGCTAGAGAGTATAATGCTAAGTGAAATAAGTCAGTCAGAGAAAGACAAATGCCACGTGATTTCACTCATGTGTAGAATTTTTTTTAAAAAATGAACAAAAGGGGGAAAAAGACAAACCAAGAAACAGACTCTTAACTATAGAGAACAGATGGTTAGCAAAGGGGAGATGGGGGGGGCTGAAACAGGTGATGGGGATTCAGAGTACACTTATCATGATGAGCACTGAGTAATATACGGAATTGTTGAATCACTATATTGTACACCTGAAACTAATATAAGACTATGTTAAAAAATAAAAATAAAAAGGAAAGTTCTCTACCTGTGAGAAAATGCATTGAAGGCCTGAATATAAGAACAAAAACTGTGAAATGCTTTGAAAAAATCATAGCTATACATCTACATGACATTGAATGAGGCAATGGTTTCTTAGTAATGACATCTGAAGCACAAGCACTGAAGAAAGTGTAGATACATTGGACGTCATCAAAATTAAAAATTGTTCAAAAGACTGATCAAGAAAATGAAAAGACAATCCACAGAAAGAGGAAAAGGATTTATAAATTATATAGCTAATAAGAGTCTAATGCTGTATGGTGACTAACATAACAAAATAAAAATTATTATTAAAAAAATAAAGCTTAAAAAAAGAAGAGTCTAATGCCCAGAATACATACATGTTTTTAAAACTCATGCAACTCCACAATAACAAAACAACACAATTGAAAAATGAGCAAAGGGTCTGAACTGACATTTCTCCAAAGGACATATAGAGGTGGCCAATAAGTGTATGAAAAGATGTTCAACCTCATCAGTTGTTAGGGAAATGCAAATCAAAGCCACAATGAGACACCACTTTGTAGCCACTAAAAAGGGTATTCTCAAACTGGCGACAGTAACAGCTCTTGGCAAGGTTATGGAGAAAATGGAAGCGTTGTGCATGCAGGTGGGAACATAAATGATGCGGTCCCTCTGGAAAACCACTTGCCAGTTTCTCAACAGGTTCAGCTTAAAGTTACCATAAGACCCAGCAATTCTCCTCATAAGTATATACCCAAGAAAAACTGAAAACATATTTTTTACACAAAAACTTGTACATGAACATTGATAGCAGTGTTGTTATGCTATGTGAAACAAGCCAATCAAAAAAGATCACCTATTGTATCATTCCACTGATACAGAATGTCCAGAAGAGGCAAATCCATTGAAAAAGACAATAGCTTGGTGGTTGCCAAGGGCTGGGGAAAGGAGAAATGGGAGTTTCTGCTGATGGGTACAGGTTCTTTTTCAGGTGATGAAAAGGTACTAAAATTAGTGAGTGGTGGTCGCACACCTCTGTGAGCACATTAAAAACTACTGCATTGCATACTTTAAAAGGGTGCCGTTTGTGGTTATATGAATTTTGTTTCAATTAAGCTGTTACATTTTAAAAGACCAAATGAGTGTTAAAGAGTATTGGTTTTATGTTCTGTTAAAGACTGAATGTTTGTATCCCTCCAAAAAGTCATATTGCTGAAACCTAATCCCCAATGTAATGATATTTGTAAGATGAGGCCTTTGGGAAGCCTCTGCCCTCGAGAGTGGAGTTAGTACCCTTCTAAAAGAGACCCCAGAGAGCTCCCTTGCCCCTTCTGCTATGTGAGGACACAGCAAGAAGGTTGCCATCTATGAACTAGGTAGCAAGCCCTCAGCAGGCACTGGTCTGCTGGTGCCTTGATCTTGGACTTCCTACCTCCAGTCCTGTGAGAAATAAATGTCTGTTCTTTATAAGGCACTCAGTCTATGGTAATCTGTTATAGCAGCCTAAATGAAAACATGACAATGTAGATATAATACAGGTATTTTTTAAAAACAGGTTGAATGGGGAGAGAAAAGCAAAAATTTTAACTACTCTCAGTAATTAATTGATTGTGGTAGTATTCACATTATTATTATGAGACTCTTTGTTGCATAACTCTGGATTAAGCAAATGAGGAATTATGGGTTATTCTAGTCATACCATCCCTTGTGTCCTTTCCTAGAGGAAAGAAGTTAGAGATATAATTTAGGCTAAGTTACGTAAAACTCCCGTAGTCCAGAATCAGAACAGGAAATAGCAGTATGAATTCATGAGATATCTTGTTTATCTGTGTAGTTTTGTGTGTGGGGGTGTGTGTGTGTGTGTGTGAGAGAGAGAGAGAGAGAGAGAGTTACTTAACTCTGTCCACTAAAAATCCTAAAAACAATGACCAACCCAGTAGCAATAAACATCCCTAGGACCCTGATTATTGTCTTGAAATACCATTTCTCAATTTTTAAAAAAACTGGCTGATCCCAGGCTTGGCATCACATCAGATAGCAAAAACGCTAGGGAATACTAGTAGAGGAATGCCAAAAAGATTCAGGAATTGATTTTAGGGGCGCCTGGGTGGCTCAGTCATTAAGCATCTGCCTTTGGCTCAGGGTGTGATCCCAGCGTTCTGGGATCGAGCCCCACATCAGGCTCCTCCACTGGGAGCCTGCTTCTTCCTCTCCCACTTCCCCTGCTTGTGTTCTCTCTCTTGCTGGCTGTCTATCTCTCTATCAAATAAATAAATAAAATCTTTTAAAAAAAAAGGAATTGATTTTAGATGTTCTACTTGGTAAAGATGGAAATATTTGAGTGTCAATAAGGATACTCACTGAAATGCATTCAAAACTGTCAAATATGTTTAAAATCTACAAGTTCGTAACAGCATCTTTAAAAACAACTCATTTGTTGTTAGAGATGAAAGGGAAACAACTCATTATCTTAAAAACTGGCAAATAACAAGAAAATAATTAGGCATTTGTTCCTCCTTTCCTATATGAAATGTCCTATTGGGCAACCAGATAATAGATGAGGAGAAGTGTCATTTTATAAAAATATCCCAATCAATAGTTGAGAAAGAAATGTTGGATTAAAAAAGATCACCATTTTGCAAGTCACATTGAATAGATATACGCAGGGAGCACTAACAGCTGCCGACATCAAAAAAGGGTGAAAACCAAACATGATGTGCCTCAAGAACACATCAATTATATCCTGAGCAAGGGTTGAGCCTGACTCCAATCCGGTCTCTGGATCCAGCTGCCAATTTGCAGGAAACCCAGAAGGCAGAGTAACATGGTTAAACTGCACCATGAGAATGCAGGAGTTGGCATTCTCAGCAAAATCTGGACTGCCAGACAGCCTGGGTTCTTCAACAGATAAATTGTAGAGAAAGGAAAAAGATGGAGGGGAAACCTATAGATTAAAAGAGATTTGACAGACATATTAAATTTTCTTAAATGGGCAAGAATAAACCATAGTGTCTAGGGATAGATACTTGCTTGGAGGAGAAGGAAGGGCTGCCATCAGGATAGGGCACATGGAGGGACTTCTGAGATAGCCGGCAATTTAATTGCTTGACCTGGGGAGGTGGTTACAAGGCCACTCCTTAAAATAATTTATCTAGCCTTCCACTAGATTTGTGTGGATTTCCATATGTTTTACTGTGCCATAGAAAGGTTTTTAAATTCTTCCTTCCAGAGAGAGTTAAGATGGCGGAGGAGTAGGGGACCCCTTTTTCAGCCGGTCCCCTGAGTCGAGCTGGATAGGTACCAGACCAGCCTAAATAACCACGGAATCAGCCTGAGACGCAGGAAGACGCATCTGGATCTCTGCAAATGAACATCTCCAGCGCTGAGTATTGAGGTACGAAGAGGGGAGCTGTAAACTGTGCACGGATTTCGGAAGATAAACGGAAGGGGGAGGGAGCCGCCGCGTTTGGGCGCCGGGAAGCGGCAGCCACCTGCACGGGGGAGCGGGCGGACTCACAGAGGGTACCCGCGAGAGAGCGGACTGAGACCGGTGAGCCGTGAACGCGCGCGCCACCAGGCATCTCCCCGAACACCGGAATCCCGGTGTGCTCACGGGATCCAGACTGAGACCGGGAGCTCCCGGAGCGCGCGCGGGGCGGCTGGCGGCTGGCGGGCCACCTGCACGGGGGAGCGGGCGGACTCGCGGTCGGCACCCGCGAAACAGCAGACTGAGACCCTGAACCGGGTGCGCGCACCACCAGGCTTCTCACGAAACTCCGGAATCGAGGTGTGCTCACCGGGCATAGACTGAGACCGGGAGACCCGGGAGCGCGCGGGGCGGCCGGTGGTTGGCGGCATTAGAAACACAAAGGACAGAGACGCGCCGGCCCTGGAAGTGAGGGCTGGGACGCCGGGTGTGGGGCGCACATCCCGGGACGCTGCAGGGTTGAGCAGCACTAACAGTAATAGAGTTAAAGTGGCCAGAACATCAGTGGAGAACGGGCCGCAATCCCTCTGTTCTGAGACAATGCAGCCTTTGCTGCTCTGACTCTCAGAAGAGGCACAGCAAACCGCCAGGGAAAGCCGCCAGAGAACAAAAGCCTGGAAATACCGGCTCAGAGAGTGCCCATACCCATCCTCCCTCGCAGGGGACACGGAGACTCTACCCAAACAGGGTTGCCTGAGTATCGGCGCGGCAGGCCCCTCCCCCAGAACACAGAAGGCAGGCTGAAAAATCAAGAAGCCCACAACCCGGGCGCCTGGGTGGCACAGTCATTGAGCGCCTGTCTCTGGCTTAGGGCGTGATCCCAGCGTTCCGGAAAGGAGTCCCTCATCGGGCTCCTCCGCTGGGAACCTGCTTCTTCCTCTCCCACTCCCCTGCTTCTGTTCCCTCTCTCGCTGGTTGGCTGCCACATAAATAAATAAATAAAATCTTTATAGAAGAAGCCCACATCCCTAAGATCCCTATAAAACAAGGGGCACGGCCTGGGACCCAGTCAATAATCTGGGCTCTGGACAACCCCGCAACCTCTCCTCATCAGAATGACAAGAAGGAGAAGCCTCCCCCAGCAAAGAAAAGACAGTGAGTCAGTGGCCTCTGCCACAGAAGTAACAGATATGGATGTAACCAAATTATCAGAAATGGAATTCAGAGTAGCAATGGTCAAGATAATGAGTAGACTTGAAAAAAGTATTCAGGAAAATATTACTGAGAATATAGAATCCCTAAGGGCGGAAATGAGAGCGAATTTGACAGAAATTAAAAATTCTATGAGCCAAATGCAGGCAAAACTAGAGGCTCTGACGGCCAGGGTCACCAAAGCGGAGGAAAGGGTTAGTGAATTGGAGGATGGGTTAATAGAGGAAAAAATAAAAATAGAAGATGGTCTTAAAAAAATCCACGCCCACGAATGTTGGCTACGGGAGATTACTGACTCAATGAAACGATCCAATGTTAGAATCATCGGCATCCCCGAGGGGGTGGAGAAAAACAGAGGTCTAGAAGAGATATTTGAACAAATTGTAGCTGAAAACTTCCCTAATCTAGCAAGGGAAACAAAAATTCGTGTCCAAGAGGCAGAGAGGACCCCTCCCAAGCTCAACCATGACAGACCTACACCACGTCACGTCATAGTGCAATTCGCAAATATGAGATCCAAGGATACAGTATTGAAAGCGGCCAGGGCAAAGAAATTTCTCACGTACCAAGGCAAAGGCATCAGAATTACGTCAGACCTGTCTACACAGACCTGGAATGAGAGAAAGGGTTGGGGGAGCATTTTTAAAGTTCTTTCAGAGAAAAACATGCAGCCAAGGATCCTTTATCCAGCAAGGCTATCATTCAGAATTGATGGAGAAATAAAGACATTTCAGAATCGACAGTCACTAGCCAATTTCGTAACCACGAAACGAGCCCTACAGGAGGTATTACGGGGGGTTCTATAAAAGTAAAAAGGCCCCAAGAGTGATACAAAACAGAAAGTCACAGCCAATACAAACAAAGACTTTACTGACAACATGGCAGAATTAAAAGCATATCTCTCAGTACTCAGCCTTAACATTAATGGTTTAAATTCTTGCTTTAAACGCCACAGGGTTGCAGACTGGATAAAAAGAAATGACCCATCCATTTGCTGTCTACAAGAGACTCATTTCGAACCCAAAGATGCATTCAGACTGAGAGTAAGGGGATGGAGTACCATCTTTCACGCAAATGGACCTCAAAAGAAAGCTGGGGTAGCAATTCTCATATCAGATAAATTGGATTTTAAACTACAGACTATAGTTAGAGATGCAGAAGGGCACTATATTATTCTTAAAGGAAGTATTCAACAAGTGGATATGACAATTATAAATATATATGCCCCCAACAGGGGAGCAGCAAGATACACAAGCCAACTCTTAACCAGAATAAAGAGACATATAGATAAAAATACATTAATAGTAGGGGACCTCAACACTCCACTCTCAGAAATAGACAGAACACCCTGGCAAAAACTAAGCAAAGAATCAAAGGCTTTGAATGCCATACTCGACGAGTTGGACCTCTTAGATATATATAGAACACTACACCCCAGAACCAAAGAATACTCATTCTATTCTAACGCCCATGGAACATTTTCAAGAATAGACCATGTTCTGGGACACAAAACAGGTCTCAGCCGATACCAAAAGATTGAAATTATCCCCTGCATATTCTCAGACCACAACGCTCTGAAATTGGAACTCAACCACAAGGAAAAATTTGGAAGAAACTCAAACACTTGGAGACTAAGAACCATCCTGCTCAGGAATGACTCGATAAACCAGGAAATCAAAAATCAAATTAAACAATTTATGGAGACCAATGAGAATGAAAATACAACAGTCCAAAACCTATGGGATACTGCAAAGGCAGTCCTAAGGGGGAAATACATAGCCATCCAAGCCTCACTCAAAAGAATAGAAAAATCTAAAATGCAGTTTTTATATTCTCACCTCAAGAAGCTGGAACAGCAACAGAGGGACAGGCCTAATCCACGCACAAGGAAGCAGTTGACCAAAATTAAAGCTGAAATCAATCAAGCAGAAACCAGAAGTACAGTAGAGCAGATCAACAGGACTAGAAGCTGGTTCTTGGAGAGAATCAATAAAATTGACAGACCACTGGCAAGACTTATCCAAAAGAAAAGAGAAAGGACCCAGATTATTAAAATTATGAATGAAAAAGGAGAGGTCACGACGAACACCATTGAAATTGGAAGGATTATTAGAAATTTTTATCAACAGCTATATGCCAATAAACTAAGCAATCTGGAAGAGATGGAATCCTTCCTGGAAACCTATAAACTACCAAGATTGACACAGGAAGAAATTGATTTCTTAAACAGGCCAATTAATTATGAAGAAATTGAGTCAGTGATAAACAACCTTCCAAATAACAAAACTCCAGGGCCGGACGGTTTTCCTGGGGAATTCTACCAAACATTCAAAGAAGAAATAATACCTATTCTCCTAAAGCTATTTCAAAAAATAGAAACAGAAGGAAAGCTACCAAACTCATTCTATGAGGCCAATATTACCTTGATCCCCAAACCAGGCAAAGACCCCCTCAAAAAGGAGAATTACAGACCGATTTCCCTAATGAATATGGACGCCAAAATCCTCAACAAGATACTTGCTAATAGAATCCAACAGTTCATTACAAGGATTATCCACCACGATCAAGTGGGATTCATACCTGGGATGCAAGCGTGGTTCAATATTCGCAAATCAATCAGCGTGATACATCATATCAACAAGAAAAGACTCAAGAACCATATGATCCTCTCAATCGATGCCGAAAAAGCATTTGACAAAATACAGCATCCTTTCCTGATTAAAACCCTTCAGAGTGTAGGAATAGAAGGTACATTTCTCAATCTCATAAAAGCCATCTATGAAAAGCCTACTGCAAATATTATTCTCAATGGGGAAAAGCTGGAAGCCTTTCCCTTAAGATCAGGAACACGACAAGGATGCCCACTCTCGCCACTATTATTCAACATAGTACTAGAAGTCCTTGCAACAGCAATCAGACAACAAAAAGGGATCAAAGGTATTCAAATCGGCAAAGAAGAAGTCAAAATGTCTCTCTTCGCAGATGACATGATACTCTATATGGAAAACCCAAAAGAAGCCACTCCCAAACTATTAGAAGTTATAGAGCAATTCAGTAACGTGGCGGGATACAAAATCAATGCTCAGAAATCAGTTGCATTTCTGTACACGAATAACGAGAACGAAGAAAGAGAAATCAGGGAATCCATCCCATTTACAATAGCACCAAAAACCATACGTTACCTTGGAATTAACTTAACCAGAGACGTAAAGGACCTTTATTCTAGAAACTATAAATCACTCTTAAAAGACATTGAGGAAGACATAAAAAGATGGAAAGATATTCCATGCTCATGGATCGGAAGAATTAACATAGTTAAAATGTCCATGCTACCCAGAGCAATCTATACTTTCAATGCTATCCCGATCAAAATACCGAGAACGTTTTTCAAAGAACTGGAACAAATAGTCCTTAAATTTGTATGGAACCAGAAAAGACCCCGAATCGCCAAGGAACTGTTGAAAAGGAAAAACAAAGCTGGGGGCATCACAATGCCGGATTTCAAGCTGTACTACAAAGCTGTGATCACAAAGACAGCATGGTACTGGCACAAAAACAGACACATAGACCATTGAAACGGGATAGAGAACCCAGAAATGGACCCTCAGCTCTTTGGGCAACTAATATTTGATAAAGCAGGAAAAAACATCCGGTGGGAAAAAGACAGTCTCTTCAATAAATGGTGCTGGGAAAATTGGACAGCTACATGCAAAAGAATGAAACTTGACCACTATCTCACACCATACACAAAAATAAACTCCAAATGGATGAAAGACCTCGATGTGAGACAGGAATCCATCAAAATTCTAGAGGAGAACATAGGCAGTAACCTCTACGACATCGGCCAAAGCAACCTTTTTCATGATACATCCCCAAAGGCAAGAGAAACAAAAGACAAAATGAATTTATGGGACTTCATCAAGATTAAAAGTTTCTGCACAGCCAAGGAAACAGTCAGAAAAACTAAGAGGCAGCCCACGGAATGGGAGAAGATATTTGCAAATGACACTACAGATAAAGGACTGGTATCCAAGATCTACAAAGAACTTCTCAAACTCAATACACGAGAAACAAATAAACAAATCAAAAAATGGGCAGAAGATATGAACAGACACTTTTCCAATGAAGACATACAAATGGCTAACAGACACATGAAAAAATGTTCAAAATCATTAGCCATCAAGGAAATTCAAATCAAAACCACACTGAGATACCACCTTACGCCAGTTAGAATGGCAAAAATAGACAAGGCAAGAAACAACAATTGTTGGAGAGGATGTGGAGAAAGGGGATCCCTCCTACGTTGTTGGTGGGAATGCAAGTTGGTACAGCCACTCTGGAAAACCGTGTGGAGGTCCCTTAAAAAGTTAAAAATTGAGCTACCCTATGATCCAGCCATTGCACTACTGGGTGTTTACCCCAAAGATACAGACGTAGTGAAGAGAAGGGCCATATGCACCCCAATGTTCATAGCAGCAATGTCCACAATAGCTAAATCGTGGAAGGAGCCGAGATGCCCTGCAACAGATGACTGGATTAAGAAGTTGTGGTCCATATATACAATGGAATATTACTCAGCAATCAGAAAGAATGAGTTCTCAACGTTTGCTACAACATGGATGGCACTGGAGGAGATAATGCTTAGTGAAATAAGTCAAGCAGAGAAAGACAACTATATGATTTCTCTCATCTATGGAACATAAGAACTAGAATGATCAGTAGGGGAAGAAAGGGATAAAGAAAGGGGGGGTAATCAGAAGGGGGAATGAAACATGAGAGACTATGGACTATGAGAAACAAACTGAGGGCTACAGAGGGGAGGGGGGTGGGGGAATGGGATAGACCGGTGATGGGTAGTAAGGAGGGCACATATTGCATGGTGCACTGGGTGTTATACACAACTAATGAATCATCGAGCCTTACATCGAAAACCGGGGATGTACTGTATGGTGACTAACATAATATAATAAAAAATCATTATTAATAAAAAAAAAATAAATAAAATAAAAAAATAAATTCTTCCTTCCAGAAGCATGTTTATTTACAATTTCAGGTGAAAACCTCACATTCTTGGCTTGTTCAAGTTCATCATGACTTTCTTATTCCATGACTTTTGTGCCTGTATTTGAGAGTAAGTTTTTAAACAACTCAATTTTGCATCTGACATCACAGAACAAAGATGTATGTCCTGTTCTTCTGGAATATGCCTCTGTGCCTCTTCATTCATCTTGGATAAGTGGCTGCATATCATCTTCCAGATGGTGGTTGACAAGCAAACCCTTTATATAATGAAAGGAAACTATAGCAATGAGCCCCTCATTCAGCTTTCTCTCACCACCACTGCACCTTTTAGATGCTAGCATAGACTCTCTGCCCCACTGCGGATTTATAGCTATTTGGATGTCAACTCTTTATTCCTCCCAGACTTAATCTGCAGCAGATTACTCAAAACAGGCAGCTGTGATACAGAGAGTGGAAAAAACAGCAGGCTTGGAATCAAAACACCTGGCTCAACCAGTGATTCTTCATAGCTATGTGTTCAGGGGCAGGTCACTTGATATTCCTGCACCTGTTGCCTCATCTGGAAAGTGGGGGTAAGCCACAGAGTATCAGGAAGCTTCAGTAAAGTGATGAATAGAAAAGCAGCTTGTGGACTCCGCAACGCAATGGTGTCTTCATCACTCCTACACAGCTCACTTGCAATGAATTTCTTTCTCTCTGTCATCCCCTATGACCCTATAATGGCTCACATTATGACTCTGCCCCATCAGATACAAAATAATGACCGGAAGAGATCAGTGCCCTGTGAATGCCTTTATGGCAGAGCCTCTAGGAAGCTGACAATTGGAAACATAGAGTCTTGGAAGGTGAAGTCTTCAGGATGTCTCAGAGCCATCTGACCCTGAGTGGCATGTTGTGTCCCTTCTAAGGAGCCGCAGGGTTCCATGGCCAACTTCAATGCCTGCCTTAGGGCCTAGAAGAAGGAGAAACCCACAAGACTCTGACCACCCCTGCTACTTCCTTCTGAGCAGTTCTGCATCATCAAATCTATTTCTTGGTGCTCTATGTAAGAGTTCATTTTACAGGTTCTGAAAAACAATAAAACAACAACAGAAATGTATCTGTTCTAATTCTCATTTTGCAGGTAATAATAAAGATCTAGAAAAGGTAAGAGACTCATTCAGCATCTTTTTTTTAAAGTTTTTATTTTAATTCCAGTTAACGGATCATGTTGTATTAGTTTCTGGTGTACAATATAGTGATTTAATGATTCCATGTGTCACCCCATGCTCATCGCAAGTAATGCACTCCTCATCCCCATCACCTATTTCACCCATGCTCCTACCCGTCTCCCCTCTGGTAACCATCAGTTTGTTCTCTATAGTTAAGAATCTGTTTCTTGGTTTGCCTCCCTCCCTCTCTCTTTTTTATTTCCCTTTGCTCATTTGTTTTGTTTCTTAAATTCCACATATGGGTGAAATCATATGGTATCTGTCTTCTCTGACTGATTTCACTTAACATTATACTCTCTTAACATCATATTCTCCATCCATGTGGTTGCAAATGGAATCTTTCATTCTTTTTTACAGCTGAGCAATATTCCAGTGTGTGTGTGTGTGTGTGTGTGTACACACCACATCTTCATTATCCATTCATCAATCGATGGACACTTCCATATCTTGGCTACTGTGAATAATGCTGCTATAAACACAGAGGTGCATATATCATTTTCAATTAGTGTTTTTATATTCTTTGGGTAAATAGCCAGCAGTGCGATTGCTGAATTGTAGGGTAGATCTATTTTTTAACTTTTTGAGGAACCTCCATACTGTTTTCCATAGTAGTTACACTAGTTTGTTCCCACCAACCATGTACAAGTGTTCCTTTTTCTCCACACCCTCACCAACACTTGTTGTTTCTTGTGTTGTCGATTTTAGCCATTCTGGCAGGTGTAAAGTATTATCTCATTGTAGTTTTGATGTGCATTTCCCTGATGGTGAGTGATGGTGAACATTTTTTCATATGTCCTTTGGCTATCTGTATGTCTTCTTTGGAGAAATGTCTCTTTGTGTCTTCTGCCTATTTTCAATTGGATTATTTGTTTCTTGGGTGTTGAGTTTTGTAAGTTCTTTAAAAGTATTTTTTAAAAGATTTTATGTATTTATTTGGAAGAGAGAGCATGCACAAGTGGGGGGGAGGGGCAGAAGGAAAGGGAAAAGCAGACTCCCTGCTGAGCAGGGAGCCCGATGCGGGCTCAATCCCAAGACCCCAAGATCATGACTTGAGCTGAAGGCAGAGGCTTAACTGAGCCACCTGGGTGCCTTGAGTTTTGTCAGTTCTTGATATATTTTGGATACTAACCCTTTATCAGATATGTCATTTGCAAATGTCTTCTCCCTTTATGTAGATTGCCTTTTAGTTTTGTTGATTGTTTCCTTCACTGTGCAGAAGCTTTTTATTTTGATGCAGTCCCAAAAGTTTATTTTTGCTTTTGTTTCCCTTGCCTCAGGAGACATATCTAGACAAAGTTGTTATGGCCGATGTCAACAAAGTTACTGCCTGTGTTGTCTTCTAGGATTTTTATGATTTCAGATCTCACACTTAGATCTTTAATCCATTTTAAATTTATTTTTGTGTATGGTGTAAGAAAGTAGTCCAGGTTCATTCTTTTGCATGTTGCTGTCCAGTTTTCCCAAAACCTTGTGTTGAAAAGACTGTCTTTTTCCCGTGGGGTATTCTTTCCTGCTTTGTCAAAGATAAATTGACCATATAGTTGTGGATTTATTTCTGGGTTTCCTATTCTGTTTCATTGATCTATGTGTCTATTTTTGTGCCAGCACCATACTGGTTTTTTTTTTTTTTTAAGATTTTATTTATTTATCTGACAGAGAGAGACAGACAGCGAGAGAGGGAACACAAGCAGGGGGAGTGGGAGAGGAAGAAGCAGAAGAAGCAGGCTCCCAGCAGAGGAGCCTGATGCGGGGCTCGATCCCAGAACGCCAGGATCACTCCCTGAGCCGAAGGCAGACGCTTAACGACTGCGCTACCCAGGCACCCCAGCACCATATTGTTTTGATTACTACAGCTTTGTACTTTGTAATATACCTTGAAGTCTGGAGTTGTGATGTCTCCAGCTTTGCTTTTCTTTTTCAAGATTGCTTTGGCTCTTCAGGGTCTTTTGTGCTTCCATACAAATTTTAGGATTGTTTGTTCTAGCTCCGTGAAAAATGCTGGTGGTATTTTGATAGGGATTGCAACAGATTTGTAGAATGCTTTGGGTAGTATAGATATTTTAACAGTATTTGTTCTTCCAATCTATGAGCATGGAATGTTTTTCCATTTCTCTGTGTCATCTTCAATTTCTTACATCAGGGTTTTTAGAGTTTTCAGAGCACAAGTCTTTCACCTCTTTGGTTGAGTTTATTCCTAGGTATCTTATTATTTTTGTTATAATTATAAATGGGATTGTTTTCTTAATTTCTCTTTCTGTTGCTTCATTATGGATATACAGAAATGCAACATTTCTGTATGTTGATTTTGCATCCTGAGACTTTACTGAATTTGTTTTTCAGTTCTAGTAGTTTTTTGATTGGGTCTTTGGGTTTTCTGTATATAGTGTCATGTCATCTGAAAATAGTGAAAGTTTAACTTCTTCCTTACTGATTTGGATGCCCTTTATTTCTTTTTATTGTTTGCTGTGGCTAGGACTTCCAATACTGTGTTGAATAAAAGTGAGAAGAGTGGACATCCCTGTCTTGTTCCTGACCTTGGGGAAAAAGCTCTGTTTTTCCCCATTGAGGATGATATTAGGTATGGATCTTTCATTTATGGTCTTTATTGTATTGAGGTATGTCCCTCTAAACCTATTTTGTTGAGGGTTTTTATCATGAATGGATGTTGTACTTTGGCAAATGCTTTTTATGCATCTATTGAAAGTATCGAATGATTCTTTTCCTTTCTCCTATTGATGTGATGTATCATATTGATGATGCGCAAATATCAAACCACGCTGCAACCCAGGAATCAATCCCACTTAATCATGGTGAATTTTTTTTCATGTATTGTTGGATTTGGTTTCCTAGTATTTTGTTGTGAATTTTTGCATCTATGTTCATCAGAGATATTGGCCTGTAGTTCTCTTTTTTAGTGGTGCCTTTACCTGATTTTGGTATATGGTAATGCTGGCTTCATAGAATGAATTTGCAAGCTTTCATTTTCTATTTTTTTGGAATAGTTTGAGAAGGATAGGTATTAAATCTTCTTTAAATGTTTGGTAGAATTTGTCTGTGAAACCATCTGGTCCTGGACTTTTGTTTGATGGAAGATTTTTGACTACTGACTTAATTTCTTTGTTGGTTATTGGTGTATTCAAATTTTTTATTTCTTTTTATTTCAGTTTTGTAGTTTATATGTTTCCAGGAATTTATCCATTTCTTCTAAGTTGTCCAATTTATTGACGTACAGTTTTTCATAATATTCTCTTATAATTGTATTTCTGTGTTGGTTGTTATTTCTCCTCTCTCATTTGTAACTTTATTTATTTGAGTCCTTTCTCTTTTTTCTTGATAAATCTGGCTAGAGGTTTATCAATTTTATTGATTTTTTCAATGAACCAGCTCCTGGTTTCATTTATCTATTCTATTGGGTTTTTTTTAGTTTCTATACCATTTATTTCTGCTCTAATCTTTATTATTTCTTTCCTTCCGCTGGTTTTAGGTTTTGTTTGTTCTTTTTCTAGCTACTTTAGATGTAAGGTAAGGTGGTTTATTTGAGCTTTTTCTTGCTTCTTAAAGTAGGCCAGTATTGCTATAAATGTCCCTCTTAGAACATCTTTTGCTGCATCCCATAGGTTTTAGACCATTGTGTTTTCATTTTCATTTGTTTCCATATACTTCCTAAATTTCTTCTATTTTCTGGTTGACTCTTTCATTGTTTAGTAGCATGTTATTTAACCACCATGTATTTATGGTCTTTCAAGGTTTTGTTTTGTTTTGTGGTTGATTTCTACTTTCACAGCATTGTGATCAGAAAAGATGCATGGTATGACTTCAATCTTCTTGAATTTGTTGAGGATCATTCTGTGGCCTAACGTTGATCTGTCCTGGAGAATGTTCCATGTGTGCTTGAAAAGAATATGTATTCTGCTGTTTTAGGATGGAATGTTCTGAATATAACTGTTAAATCCATCTAGTCCAGTGAATCATTCAAAGCTGTTGTTTCCTTGTTGATTTTCTGTTTAGATGATCCATCCATTAATGTTAGTGGGGTGTTAAAGTCTCCTACTATTATTATGTTATTATCTATTAGTTCTTTTATGTTTGTTATTAACTGTTTTATGGATTTAGGTACTCCCGTGTTAAGTGCATAAATATTCACAATTGTTTCATCTTCTTGTTGTATTGTCCCCTTTATTATTATATAGTGTCCTTTGTCTCTTGGTACAATCTTTGTTTTAAAGTCTATTTTGTCTGATACAAGTATTGCTACCCTGGCTTTCTTTCGACATCCATTTGTATAATAGATGTTTCTCCATCCCCCCACTTTCAATTTGCAGGTGTCTTTTGGTCTAAAGTGAGTCTCTTATAGGTTGCATATAGATGAATCTTATTTTTTTTATCCCTTCTGTCACCCAATGTCTTTTGATTGGAGCGTTCAGTCCATTTGCATTCAAAGTAATTATTGATAGATATGGGAGTTCCTGGGTGGCTCAATCAGTTAAGTATCCAACTAGATTTCAGCTCAGGTCATGTTGTTGGGGTCCTGAGATCAAACCCCACATCGGGCTCCATGCTCATTGGGGAGTCTGCTTGAGATTCTCTCCCTTCCTCTCCCCCTGCCCCTGCCCCCACTCATGTGCAATCTGTCTTACACTCACTTTCTCTCTCAAATAAGTGGACAAATCATTCTTTAAAAAAAAGTAATTACTGATAGATATATATTTATTGTCATTTTATTATTTTTGTGGTTGTTTCTGAATATTTTCTCTGCTCCTTTATTGTCTTTCTCTCTTCCATGGTTTGCTGATTTTCTTTAGTGATGTATTTTGATTTCTTTCTCTTTATTCTTTGCATATTTATTAGTGATTTTTGATATATGGTTACTGTTAGGTTTGTGTATAACACAACCTGCATATACCAGTCTGTATTAAGTTGATGGTTGTTTAAGTTTGAACCCAATCTGTACTCTTCTTTTCCCACGTTTTAGGTACATGGTGTCATATTTTACATTCTTTTATTTTGTGAATTCTTGGACTGATTTCTTACAGAAATATTCATTTTTACTGCTTTTCTGCTTCCTACCTTCATACTGCCACTTTAGTTTTCTCCTTTCCACTCAAAGAATCCCCTTTAATACTTCTTGCAGGGCTGGTTTAGTGGTCACGAATTCCTTTAGTTTTTGTGTGAATTCTTATCTCCTTCTATTCTGAATGATAGCCTTGCCAGGTAGGCTCTCTTTGGCTACAGATTTTCCCCATTCAGCACTTTGAATATATCATGCCACTCTCTTCTAGCTTACAAAGTTTCTGCTGAAAAATCCCCAACTAGCCTTATGGGGGTTCCCTTATATGTTACTGTCTTCTTTTGTCTTTGTGCTTTTAATTTTTTTCTTATCACTGTATTTTTCCAGTTAGAGTGCAATATGTCTTGGTGTGGATCTACTTTTGTTGATTTTGTTGGGGGCTCTCTGTACCTCTTGGATCTGGATATCATTTTCCTTTCCCAGATTAGGGCAATTTTCAGCTATCATTTCTTCAAAACGTATTTCTCCCCCTTTTCTCTCTCTTCTTCTCCTGGGACTCCTATAATACAAATGTGACTACATTTGATGGAGTCACTGAGTTCCCTAAGTATATTCTCATGCTGTATAATTCTTATTTTTCTCTTTCATTCCACTTCATTACTCTCCATTACTGTGTCTTCTAGGTCATTCATTCATTCCTCTGCTCCTTCCAGCTTGCTGTTCATGCCATCCAGCATGTTTCTTATTTCATTTACTGAGCTCATTATCTCTGCTATGTTTTTTTTTTAAGATTTTATTTATTTATGTGACACAGAGACAGCCAGTGAGAGAGGGAACACAGCAGGGGGAGTGGGAGAGGAAGAAGCAGGCTCCCAGCAGAGGAGCCCGATGTGGGACTTGATCCTTGAACGCCAGGATCACGCCCTGAGCCGAAGGCAGCCGCCTAACGACTGCGCTACCCAGGCGCCCCTCTGCTATGTTATTCCTTAGGTCTGTCTTAAGGATCTCACTCCTGTCTTCCACTCTTTTCTCTAGTTCAGTGAGTATATTTATGATTACTGCTTTAAATACTTCATCAGGCATGTTACTTATGTCTGTTTTGCTTAGCTCTCTGGCCGTAGCCTTGTCCTATTCTTTCATTTGGGATAAATTTCTCTGTCTTCTCATTTTGTCTAAGTCTCTGTACCTGTTTCTATGTGTTAGGGAAGTCAAGTACATCTCCTATTCTTGAGGGTAATGGCCTGATGAAGAAGTGGTCCTGTAGTGTCCTGCCATGTAGTGTTCCCTATTCCCCAGGGCCTGACACTTCTGTCAGTGTCTCCAATGTGTGCTGTGTGTGCTCTTCTATTTTGTCCTGGCCACTTTATCCTTCAGGCCAGTCATCTGCAGAGGCTCTCTTTGTCTGCAGGGTTTGGTCCCTGGGCTGAATGTGGTGCATTTTAACTAGATGTACTCTGGTCTGCTTGTGAAATAAGATATGTCACCATTGCCACCAGAACTGAGGCTATGCAAAACTTCTGAATGGGGAGATGAGGTGTGAGAAGGGGTTTGGCCAGTCTCCTGCGGGAGAGGGTTTGCTGTGCTGGGACTGAATCAAACCTTACTGGGAGGGGTAGTTCCACCAAAGTGTGGGGAGTAGGGCTTGGTGCAAGCAAGTTAGGTGGCAAGTGAGCACTGCATTGGTTCCTGCAGGAGGGCCTGTGCTTATCCTGGGAGGTAGCAGAAGGAAATGGCACTGGCCAGCTCCTTTGATCTTGAAGTGGTCTGTCTGTGAATGCTTTCTCTCCAGGACATACCCTGAGATAAGCAAATTACCTCCCCACTACATGGTCTTCAGACCACTGTTTCCACATTGTATGTCCATGGGTTGTTTGCCTGCCTTCTCTCCAAGAGTGGCTCAATGCCTTCTGGGCTCTAGCCCAGTCAAACCTGCTGACCTTTAAAACTCCAGGCTTTAAGGCCTGCTGATTACCAGAGGTCACAAAATTTATCCCCTTTCACTTTCCAAGCCAATTACTGTGGGGATTCATTTTCCCTGTGATCTCTCCTATGTGCTAGTCTGTCTCTTGCCCTTCTCCATAACCGTGGCTCCCTCTCCACTGCAGCAGCCGTGATCCATTTCTCTCCCAAACCATGTTTCCATACTTCCTACCTTCTTCTATGTGGCCTCTTCTCTCCCTTTAGTTATGGAGTTTGTTTTGCCAGTCTTAAAGTCAATTTCTGGGATATTAAGGATGATTTGATAGTCATCTAGTTATATTCATGGCAAGAGGTAAGCCTGGGGGGGGAGGTCCTCCTACTCTGGGACTATCTTCCAACCTCTCACATCCAGACTTTCAACTAAGACAGGCAGAATTGTGGCCAGAACGTAGTTCTTCTGGATTCTATGCTAGTATCCATTCCACCAAGTCTCTCTCTCTGGTGCCTCCAGGTTCCATCTTGGCCTTATGGATAAGAAATGGAACTAGCAGCTAGGCATCCAGGTATGGTTGTGCCCTGCACAAGGATGACCCATCGAGGCCAGGCACCCTGGATTGGTGCTTGTCCCTTTGATATTTTCTGCTTAGTATGACTGTGCTATGTGAGCTGGCTTTAGCCCTGGTCACCAGTATGGCCAACTTTGTGTGCCAAGGCTCTCCTGCTTCTCTCTTCTGACTCCTTTCAAGGTGTCCTCCCAATTCAGCCTCATCTCAGCTATGTTGTGTATACTGCAGACCAGTGAGTTCTTGATGAACACATCCATAGAATTGTGAAGCTTGATAGTTTTTCCAATAATCTGTGTCCTCAAAGTAAGTTAGATAGGACTGGAAACTGTAATTGCTTGTCCAAGCCACTAGGGTACCATTTAGGAAATTACTTCCTCAGTAAAATTTAGTAAATTACAGTTGTAATTTAGTAAAACTAGGCTACTCTTTGGTAAATTAGTGTTTCAGGGCAGTTGGAATCATTTACTGCACAGAACTTAGTGAATGGTATCCCAGTGACCTAAAATCCTTAATGCCCCTTCTAGGTGGCCTGCACAAAGGGGAAAGCTTCTGCGTTGGGAAAAAAATAATGTCCAGTTTAATTATAATTCACAAAGAAGGGAGAGACTAAGGGTCCTTAGGAGGTCAGAGGGTCCTCTCTGCATTTGTTAAGGAAGGTTTCTTGAACAGCACATGTAAAAAGCTCCCAAATGAATATAAGATTCAGAGCATTTCACAGCTTTCAGGAAAAATAAATTTGAAAGGAGGAAAGAAGGAAGGAAGAAAAAATTTGCATGATTGATAGAATGGGATGTTTAAAGACGCAACCAAAAGGTTTTTAATGGATCCAAATATTCATAAACACATGGTAAGAATGACGGTGCTTTATAAATGCTCTAACATAAATTCTTGATAATATGCAAATAATGCCCCAGGGGACCTATAATGCGCTTCTCCTCAGAAGCTCAACAAACTGCTGTGTAAATTATTAGCTATTAATACTTTCTACATCAATCTTATACATTAATTCAATCTTCAAACATTACTGTCGGCTCTTTCGCCAATCTCCCTTCGGTCATTATTAAATAAAATTTCTCATTTCTTTCTTCCTACAAACATCCCTTTTTTCTTAAATCTTTCAGAAATTCTGGAACAAACCAAAAGATTTGAGGAAAATCTGTCTTTGCTAGAAGATGCTGTGGCAAGTCAATTCTTCTAAAAGAATTAATTTTTTTGAAATCAGTGCCTAATTAGTTTTTCAATCTTCTTTTAAAGGATGCACTCCATTTTAGAAGACTCTTATTAAGGGGAACTTATTCCTCACTCATGCCCCAGAAAGGGCAGTGTGGCATGTACAGTTCAGGTTTCTCTGCCCCTGGATTGCTCCCCCCTGTAAAGGAGTGACTTATTTGATTAATGATTGGACCACATTACCTGGAAGGCACTGATGCCCATCTTACTTGCTATGGATTGAATTGTGCCTCCCAAAAAGATATGTTGAAGTCCTAACACCCACCATTTGTGAATGTGACCCTATTTTGAAATAAGGCCTTTGCAGATGTAGTCAAGTTAAGATGAGGTCATTAAAGTGGACCCTAATCCAATGTAACTTGTGTTCTCACAAGAAGAGAAGAAACACAGATGTATCTACAAGCCAAGAATGCCAAGGATTGCTAGGAAACACCAGAAGCCAGGAGAGGCAAGAAAAGAGTCTTCCCTACAAGTTTCAGAGGAAGCGTGGGCCTGGTGACACCTTGGTTTTGGACTTCTTGCCTCCAGAACTGAAGAGGATAAAGGTCTGTTTTCAGCCACCAGTTTGTGGTACTTTGTTGCAGCAATCCTATAAAACCAATACATCACCCTTGCTCTCTCTTCCTCTTCTATCTGCCTCGTGTACCCTTGCAAGTCTCATCTTTCAATTCCAGCTCTCACCTGTGGCAAAACCAGGCAAATTAGAGTCATGATTTTGTGGGAGAGAGGTCCCTCTGTTCACTCTCATCCAAATCTGTCACTTATCAGAGCTGCTCCTGATCTTGTCCTTGTGTCTATTTGCAGATGGTTATAATGTGGAGGCTCCTACCACTTAGCTATAACACACTGTCCCACCCATGTCACCTGCTTACCCCCTATTCTGGTTAACAAGCTAGTGTCAGCCACAAATCTACCCTTGTACTCTCTCTACTTTGTGTGGCTGGTGCCTGCCTTTCATTCCTGTCTGCTTCTCTATTCAAGCATTGCCATCATCCTGAGTAACTTCAATGTCCTCATGACAACCCACCCAGCAGCCTTGGCCTATTAGCTCCTACAAAACCTCACCTCCATGTCCTGCTTCACTGCATCTGGCTTGATCATTCAACTATGACCACCCTTTGACCATCATTTATCCCCTGGACTAATATTTGTCCTTGCCCCCTCCAATCCACTCCACACAGCAGAAGCAGGGAACACTTTTCACATTTGGTCAGGTACTCTGATTGTGTCAACCTTTTTCCTAAAAAATAATTCATAAGTAAAATATATAGAGATAGAAAACAAAATAACAGTTGCCAGGAGGGAAGGGGGTTGTTGGGTGTGGCTATATAGGGGCAGGTTGAGGGAGCCTGGTGGTAATGGGACAGTATCTTGATTGCAATTGTCGTGTGAGTCTACACATGTGATAAAATTGCAGAGAACTGTGCTCACACACACGAATGAGTACATATAAAACTGCAGCTATCTGAACAAGCTCTCTGGATAGTATCAATGTTAATTTTTTGCTTTTGATATTGTGCTATAGTTAAAGAAGATGTTATGTTGGGGAAAAATGAATGAAGGGTACACTGGACTTTCTTGTACTTTTTTTTTTTTGGCAACTTCTTGTGAATCTATAATTATGTCCCCCAAAAAGTTTTTTTTTTTTAAAAAAAAAAAGGAAATCAAGTTGCCATTCCTGGCATTGTGTTAGATGTTGAAGACAGAGTCAAGAGCAAAGCAGAGAGTAGATCTTACCTCGTATCATTGAGAAAGGTCTGTGGGGATTGACTGTGGTTCAGTTGACTCTTGGAACAAGCCAGAAACCTGAACAAGGCTTTGTGGGCTTCCTGATGGGCCCTGCTAACCCTGGAAACCTCACTTCCCACCACTCTTTGCCTCCATTCTCTGCCCTCCAGCCATGATTGCCTTCCCAGATGCCCTAGCATGCAGCAGCCTTCCTCCATGACACACCCTCCCACTCATCCACCTCTGAGTAGTCTCCCCTGAGTCCTAGACCTCCTCAGGCCCCTTGTTACAGGCTCTCCTACCACCTTGAACCTTTTTTCCAGAGGTGCAATGGATCTAATCTTCCCTATTAAATTACAAGAGTCAATGTTTTCTCTACTCACGATTAAAGTCTTAGCACCTCACACAGTGGCTGGAACCTAAGAGTCCCTTAGTCTGAATTTTTTTTGAATGAGCAAATGACTGGAAGGGCTTTAAGAAGAGGAAGGGAATAGTCTGATTTACCTTTGTTAAAATAATTTTTTAAATATTTAAAACAACCATAGAATTACAGAATAATTATGAAGGTAGTACAGAGTTCTCATACACTCCATATTCAGTTTCCCCTATTGTTAACATCCTATATTAGTGTGGTAGAATTGTCACAATGAAACAATATTGATATATTATCATTTACTAAAGTCAATATTTTACTCAGATTTCCTCACTTTTTCTCCCTAATGTCCTTTTCTGTTCTAAGATCCCTTCCAGGACAGAACATTAACAATTAGTTGCCATGTTTCTTTAGACTCCTCTTGGTTGTGACAGTTTCTCAGGCATTCTTTGTTTTTGATGTCTTTGACAGTTCTGAGGATTGTTGGTCAGATATTTTGCATGGGGCGCCTGTGTGGCTCAGTCATTAAGCATCTGCCTTCAGCTCAGGGCGTGATCCCAGAGTCCTGGGATCGAGCCCCACATCAGGCTCCTCCACTGGAAGCCTGCTTCTTCCTCTCCCACTCCCCCTGCTTGTGTTCCCTCTCTCGCTGGCTGTCTCTCTCTCTGTTAAATAAATAAATAAATCTTTTAAAAAAAGATATTTTGCAGAATTTTCCTCAACTGGAATTTTTTTTTTTTATATTTCTTTCATGGTTAGACTGCGGTAATATAGTTTGGGGGGAGGAAGACCACAGACATAAAGCACATTCTCAGCACATCACATCAAGGGTACCTGCTATCAACATGACTTATCACTGTTGATGTGACCTTGATCATCTGGGCTCAGGGAGTATTTGTCAGGTTTCTCTACTATAAAGTTACTCCCTGCACTTCCATTCTGTGCTCTTGGGGAGAAAATCACTATGCACAGCCCACATATAGGGAGTGAAATGCTATGCTCCCTCTCCTTAAGGGCAAAGTTATCTCTATAAATTACTTGGAACTTTTCTGTTTAGGAGATTTATATCTTCTCCACTCTTCACTTACTTATATAGTCAGTCATTTATTTATAAAAATATGGACTTGTGTGTCTTTATGTTTTGGATTATATATGACTTTGTTTTGTTGCTCAAATAATTCCAGCTTTGGCCATCGGGAGCTCTTTCAGTTAGCTCTTCTATCTCTTTGACATACCTTCATTAATGTGGAGAATTTTTTTTTTAGCACTTTCTTACTGTCTGGCACTACAAGATGTTCCATGTTCATTGGTATATTTTAAACCTGAGTCCTAGATTCAGCCATTCTCCAAGGATCCCTGATTCCTTCTACTGAAGAATGATACTAGAAACCAAGATCTAGACAGTGGGTGTGCTCATTGTCACTGGAAGCTATTGTTGAGAGGCCTTCTCAGATGACAGGGAAAAGAAATACATGTGTGTACACTAACCTGTGTACATCTCATATCTATAGCTATTTCTATATGTAATAGTATATTAAGATAAGTATGAGTTCATATATATGAGCTCCAATTCTAATCCATTACGATGTAGATGCTTCTAGCCTCCTCATCTTGCTTATCTGTAACCCCACACTCCTACAGTGAGAAACCTAACTTTCACCAAATACTTAATTTACTTGTTTAACTCCAGTATGCACGTAGGGTGGTTTCAGACTTGTTAACCCATGCCCCCTGAGAAACAACTTTATCCACTAGAATATGGTGCTTATTCTCAGTTCGTTGTGCCTTTAGTCTTTTTAGATACACACTATGACATCAGTGATTTGTCAGGAAAGCTTCTTGAAGGAAAACAAATTCTACAGCCAAGCCCTTCACCTTGCTGACATTATTCCTATGACAATAATATTGCATGGGTCGCTGTGTTATTCTGTACACACCTTTCCACTTGTCTGGAATGTCACCTTTCTTTTTCTGGATTTGTCCAAATTGGAAATTCCAAAGCCCATCCCAGGACTTCCATCATCATCGTCGTCGTCGTCGTCGTCATCATCATCATCATCATCATCATCCCAGTCTGGAGAGATCTCACTCTCCCTTGGCTTCTTAGGGAAATCAGCACCTGTAAAAATTAGTTGGCAATTGATCATGTGCTATTTTGACACCTGTTGTATCATGACATCTTACTAAATAATCTAAAATTTAATTATTCATGTACAGGCAGTCCTCATTTTGCATAGTGTGGGACAGTAAAAATGACCATGTGACCTGAAACCATGCAATGCAATCTTATGATCAATGTGAAAAAATAAGATTTTTCAATGGCATTTAATAATACCTGTCAAAACATTTAAAATTCTCTGTCAGTTGCAAATATATAGGAAAAGAAAGAAATAGTAAGATTAAGTATTTAATTAGCATGCTATAATGTAAAACACTAGAAACATTGATAATTAAAGTGTTTTGTTTCTTTTTTAAACTTATCAAGCGTGGTTTGAACAGTACTTTCTTTCTTGTCTAGAACTGATGATGTGGAGCAAACAACTTTTCTACACCTCGGTGAATTGTCTCGTTTCTCAGTTTGGGTCATTTCCAATGTTTTCCCCTTATTCTTTCAAATGTGATAAAATATATCTGGGAGTTCCTTTAATGTGAAGTGGTTTTCGCTGGTGTTACTTCCTCTGGGACACCTTCATTTTTTAATTTTTTTATCATGACCACTTTCCTCACGTATGTTTGTCATTTTGCCTTCAGTAAGTTCATCTGACTGCACATCTATAGTCTTTCTAAAGGTGGCAGTGTCAACATTCCCATGGTCAGTTCTTTCTTCTATGAGCTCACTAATGTCCAATTAAAATTTCATTTCCATCTCCATCACATTTATTTCTTTGATGCACTTTCATCTCTGTTGACCAAGTCTTCCTTTTGGTTATGCATTTTTATAAACTGCTTATCACTGAGAGAAAAGGAGGCTGTGTAATTGCACACTTTGCTGTCAGTGCATGAACTGAGTAAGAGGTACACAGTGTTCATTCACCACAGACTTTGAAAGAAGTGCATGAGTGGTCACTGATCATGATGAAAGTGTTATTCACACAGTTATTTGTGGACTGGAGAAGTAGTAGCAGAGTTTATACTTACGTAGTTGACAGTTACTATATCATGGTAACTGAAATTTGGACCACGTTCTTGGGGGCCTGGTGTTATTTAACTGAACCTTGGTAACTGAGATTCATGCATATCAGAACCATGAAAAGTGAGCTCAAGTGGCTCAAGTCCAGCATGAGCCCCATAAGGTAAGACCCATGACTCAGGGAGTAATCGGCACAAATCCCCCACCCTCATCCTAACCACCAGCCATAGCATATAAAAAGCACTCAAATGTTTATTGAATTTGATTTTCTGCACTAGAGAAAGACCATGCAAATATATCTTAGTGTTAGAAGTTAGGGGACCTCTATTCCTGGTCTGGGTCTGCCACTGTGAGTAGTTTTTAGACTCTTCATCTAAACAAATGTATTATAACCATATATTCTACTTGTTACCTATGGATATAATCAAAATTCTACCAATTAGTGTGTACTCGTCACATCCAAATGGAAAAAATCGAGCCCTTTGTCTCAATTTATTCTGCAATTGGAACTTTGAAATGTGCATTCAAATTGTCATCACCATCCACCTGGTGGAATTCCTTTCTTTTTTGTGTGTTCATTTGTGCAAACCTGAGCTTTGGAAAAGATAATTTGGCCCCTTTCCATTCTCCATTGATTCTATATCACTCACCTATTCTCTCAGTCCCCACACCTTTAACCATATCACATGTCACTCCATTTCCCCAAGTATAGAAGGAAAGGAGTTCTGTTCAAAAGAGTTTTGTTCAGTCTAGAGCCTTGACATTCACAAGTCATGTAGCTTGAGACCTTTACAAATCTTCAGTTTTGTGCCAAAAATGACACTAATGCATAAAATCAACCTCCAAAATGTTTAAGTTATAACTAGAATTTTTAAGGGAATCTTGCAGACCCTTGGTGAGTCTTTAAATATGGGGGCGATCTTTTATATATTTATAAAGCAACTAAAATATTATGCTAATAAAACAAACCTTATACTATATCACCACCAGGTAATATTATTAACTTACCTGATGGCCAAAATAAAGTAAAAATGATGATGTTTCTCTCCTTCACATAAAGCATGTAGTAAGTTCATTCATTTTAAAAATGGTTAATTTATCTAAAACTCCCATATTCTAACTATGGACTTTTAGACTCTTCATATTCTCTTCACTTTCATCACCATTGTTATAGAATGCCTCTTTTTGGGAGGGCACTTTTTCTTAAAGAAAGGGATGTACTGCTTCTGGCAGTGTTCCTAGGAGCTCCCTAATGAGTCAAAAACACAAAATCATTTTGACATGTGGATGTTAGCAGTCATGTGAGTTCATTAAGAGCTAAGTGATCTGATCCATATAGCAGCCTAACTGTAAATGTAGTTCAAATTTACATCTCATCAAAATGACCAAACACTACTGCGAAGGGTAAGAGAAGAGGATTCTAAGCAAAGACAAGAGCATATGCAAAGGCCCTGTGGAGCAAGAAAGGGCATGGCATTACTTAGCTACCAAACACCACTGTGCCAAAGAGCAGAGAGCACAGAAAGATGTGGAGAGTAGCACAGATGGTCCAAAGACCACAGGGAAAGAGTTGTAAGGAAGGGAATCCCATGACCCAATTTTACAAATCCCTCTGGCTGCAGCGTGTCAAGTGGATATAAGGAGAGTCATAACAGATGTGAGAGAAGAAGCTGCAACAAGAGTCCAGAAGAGAGATGATGTGACTTGGCCCCTTGGTGGAACCAGGGAACATAGGGACAAGTGAATAGGTTCCAGAGATATCAAGAAGTCAACCCAATGTTCTAGAGTAGTGGTTCTCCAAGTGTGGTTCCAGAACAGCAGCATCAGCATCAGTTGGGAACTTGTTAGAAATACAGATTTGCTGGTCCACTCCAGACCAGCTGAACTGCAATCTCTGGACCCTAGCAATCGGGGTTTTCACAAGCCCTCTGAGAGGTTTTGACTGTGTTCAAGTGTGAGATCTATTAGACTAAGTAATAGAACAGGGAGAAGAAACTATAAAGAGGCACATATGAGTAAGGTTGGTTCTTGTGCAGGGCCTGGGTGGTGGCCATTGTTCTGCCAGGGCTGAATTCAAAACAAACAACAACAACAAAAATCCTACCAAACAGTAAGCAAAAAGACAGCAAAAGTCTTTCTTAAGTTCTAGTTAATGTGAAACTCTGTTCAAAGGACACGTGACAACCAAAAATTAAATATTTCTATGTAGCAAGATTTCTCACCCAAAATTAAGATGAATAACAGAGGGAGAGGAGATACATGTAATATTTATAATAGGAGGGAAAAGGTCACTATCCCTAATGCTCAAAGAACTCAGTGAGAAAACTCAGTCAAAACTGGATAAAGGGTGTGAGTGGGAATTTCACAAAAAGAAGAAACCCTGGCTAATAGTGAATGAAAAGATAATCAGTCATATTAGTAATCAAAGAAATGTGATAATGACAATGGGGTCAGCCTTTTTTGCCGGTCAGAAGGGCAAAAGAATTTTTTAGGACTGATAACATCCAGTATTAGAGTTTCAGGAAATGGGCAAATAGATCACAGTCTGCGCTCTTAGAATATAAATTGGTACAATCTTTGGTTATGGTAATTTTTTTGATTTTTTTTATTTTAATGTTTTTTTATTATACTATGTTAGTCACCATACAGTACATCCCCGGTTTCCGATGTAAAGTTCGATGATTCATTAGTTGCATATAACACCCAGTGCACCATGCAATACGTGCCCTCCTTACTACCCATCACCAGTCTATCCCATTCCCCCACCCCCCTCCCCTCTGAGGCCCTCAGTTTGTTTCTCAGAGTCCATAGTCTCTCATGCTTCATTCCTCCTTCTGATTACCCCCCTTCTTTATCCCTTTCTTCCCCTACCGATCTTCCTAGTTCTTATGTTCCATAGGTGAGAGAAATCATATGAAAATTGTCTTTCTCTGCTTGACTTATTTCACTTAGCATTATCTCCTCCAGTGCCGTCCATGTTGCAGCAAATGTTGAGAACTCGTTCTTTTTGATGGCTGAGTAATATTCCATTGTATATATGGACCACATCTTCTTAATCCATTCATCTGTTGAAAGGCATCTCGGTAATTTGATAGCATCTTTTAAAACTTAAAAATGCACATTCTCTATGAACCAGGAAAAAAAAATTCCTGTGAGATATGTGCCACAATAATTTTTGAAAGAAATAAACTATGAGACAGTTTAATTTCTATGTAGATACCTTCTTACTCATAATGTATCATATCAAGTAATTCTCGATTTACTTTCAGAGTAATTATGTTATAAATCCCTGAGGTCATTATACATTTCACCCAAGGAATTATAATATATAGCAATAACAACAACAACAAAAAACACTCAAAAGGAGTCACCGACTCTCAACTTTTCAAATATTTTATTTTAAATTTCAATGTGGAATTTCAACTGAGCATTTTTACTTCTCTTGGCAAACTATCTCAACAGAGAGCTCTTTCACCAGGGTGCGGGGAAAAAGCTTTCATTCCCTATGAAATCCAGTCCATTCTAAAAGAAGCTGATTAGGGAGGAGAAATGATGCCATGGATGTAGTAAATGGTGGTCCTGCAGTGGAAGACCTAACTGGCACCAAGCCTAAGACACAGGTAAGAAAGTCTGGTACTCTGTGGACCTTACCCAGGTGTGATGCATACTGCATTCAGTGTATTCAAATGCAGGCCAGCCTCAAACCCTGTCAACTAACAAATGTACAGCTAAGAGAGAATGTTTAAATTGAAGTAAAGCCCTGCAGCTTCTATAAAGCCTGACTGTCACTGACACACTGTCACTCCTAGCCCCACCCACCAGTCAGCATGGGCACCCTCCTCAGTGAACAGAGACCAAAATGTGGATGACAGATAAAAAATCAGAGGGAAGAGATGTTCAGGTTCTTTAGGAATAATACATTTTTAAAAAGATAGTTCATTGCTTTTTTGAATGATAAGCATGGACATAGCAAAAGTTCAAGAGGTGTATAGTGGAAGTAAGTCTGCTTCTCAGCCCCTGGTCCCCCCCCCTGCTGCCCCAGTTCCTCAATGTCTTCCCAGGATAGTCTAAGTGCATACAAATATTGCCCAGACACATAAATATATGGATCATGTTATACACACTCTTCTATTTTAGCTTATTTCACTTGACCATATATTTTGGAAATTGATTCAGATATCCTGAAATCTGGACCCATTTCAGTATATCTGGATCTCTCTCATTTAAAAAAAAAAGTTTAATACGTAAAAAAATTTTCACATGCCAAACGGAGCACATATATTACTGGATATTAACTTAGTTCACAAAATATTCATTTTAATTGGGGAATTCCCCATAGCTTTTATGTTGGATCTCACTTGTTTTTAAAATCACGTTATTTCAAATAAAATACAAATACAGAAAACTACATAAACCAAACATGTTGGCTTAATGAATTATTATGAAGCAAACACAAGGGCAAGAAATAAAACTTTGCCAGCCGCCCCCAAAGCCCCTTCGTAGACCCCACACTAATCACTGTCTCCTTTCTCCCACTATTAAGTAACATTAATCTGACTTTCAGAGTAATGCCTTCCTTTTGTTTTTCTTTTTATAGTTTTATCACCCAAATGTGCTTCCATAAACCCTATACTTCAATCCCACCTATTAAAAACCTGTTTTGATATGTCTTTTAAATCTCTTTTAATCTATATTTTTCTCCTCTGTCCTTTCATTTCTTTACAATTTATCTGGTGAAGAATCTGGGCTATTTGATAAGTAGAATTTCCCCTAATCTGGCTTTTTTATAAAGACTCACTTTCTATCATCTACTATCTGGTTACCTAGTGATGCTACTCATATAGGAAAGACATGAAAATTCTGGATTCTTTCCTTTCCCCGTTTTCAAGTTAAAGTATTGGTGCCCTCACATCTTCTGAAGGTGACTAATTCTTTTTGTTTTAATGTTGTCATTAATTCATGGGTTTAACTTATTTGATGGATTTCAACACATTTCAATGATCATATTTAGTGAAATTCAGATTGTCCCATCTTAGGTCAATATGAGCTTCTTCAATGTGGCTCCTGGGTCCTTTTGATCTGACTCTAGTGGTCCTTCATATCTTCTTTGCAATCTGGTGTGACAAGATATTCCAGGCTCATCTTGTACATTTCCTGCTCCAGGCCTCAAATCAATCATTTTGAAGCCCCTGTTTCTTTTGCAAAGAAGTAGTATTTCAGTGTCATTGAGTGGATCATTGTTTCTAGGCCTTTTTGGTGGACCAAGCTAGAAAACAAACAAACAAACATACAAAATACATGAATAAGATACCTCTGACTTTATATTTGTTTTAGTCAGGGTTCTTCAAAAAAACAGATCCATAGGAGAGATAGAGATAGAGAAGGAGAGAGATGATGATAGATGATAGATAGATGATAGATGGATAGATAGATAGATAGATAGATAGATAGATAGATAGATAGATATAGAGATGTAGATTAAATGTTTGTGGGTGTGTAGATAGATAAATAGAGATAGATCATAAGGAATGGGTTCACATCATTATGGAGGCTGAGAAGTTCCAAGCTCTGCAGTCAGCAAGCTGGAGACCCAGGAGAGCTAATACTATAGCCCCAGTCTGAGTCCAAAAGCCTGAGAAGCAGGAGAGGTGACGGTGTAAATTCCAGCTAGAGTCTGGAAGCAGGGAGTGTCGCAGCTTATAGACAGGCAGAGAGAGCAAATTCTCCCTCACTACTCTTTTTGTTCTATCAGGCCTTCAACTGATTGCATGAAGCCCCCACACATTAGAGAGGACAATGTGCTTTACTCAGTCTACCAATTCAAATGTTAATCTCACCAAGAAACACCCTCACAAACATATCCAGAACAATGTTTAATCAGATATCTGGGCATCCCATGGCCCAGTCAAATTGATGGTTAATATTAACCATCACTATACTGGTGTTTCCCATTTAAATTTGAGACCACAAGGCATTCACAAAACTTTCTCTCTCTTACCTCTGTATGTCTTTCCTTTCATTTAGAAAATCCTAATTCTCAAGGACACAAGTGATGGTAGAATTAGAACATCCCAAAGTCATTTGTTTTACCTCACATCACACACATAACATGCTCAGAATAATAGAATAAGGATACCAATAATATGATTAACGAAAAATATCTAAGAATTTTGCTGATATGCTTTCCTCATTCTCACTTCATTTTGTAATGGTTGTACTATGTCCTCATTGTCAGAGGATATGGCTGTTGCTTTCTATCCTTTCCTCTCAGCCTTCATTTACTCTTAGTTCTACTGGGTCACATATTTTTTTTAAGATTTATATATTTATTTTTGGAAGAGAGAGCACGTGCTTGGGGGGAGGGTTAGGGGGGTGGAGAGAGAGAATCCTCAAGCAGACTCCCCATTGAGTGCAGAGCCCAATGTGGGGCTCGATCCCAGGACCCTGAGATCATGATGTGAGCCAAAATCAAAAGTCGGCTGCTTAACCAAATGAGCCACCCAGGTTCTATATATTTAATGCTCACCTCCAGTCCTCATGATGATGCCTCTCTGACCCTTTTGGTTTCTGAGATTTGTTCTTTAGAATATTCTTCAGGAAGGGCCAATGGCAACAATATTCCATGAGTTCTTTCATGTTGGTAAAAGTCTGCTGTGTCCTTTATGGTTGAAGGTCACTTTTTCTGGGTATAAAACACGTAGCTCATATTTTCTTTTCTTGACCATTTTAATATGTTAATCCATTCTCTTTTGGCATAAAGTGTTATTGCCAAAAAAAAAAAAATCTGGTCATTGTCTATTTTTCTTTTCCTTATAAGTCATATTCTCTCTTTCTCTAGATGTTCAAAAGATTTTTTTTCTTCTTCTTTAAACCGTAGTCATTTTACGAGGCTATGTCTGAATGTTGGTCATTCTGGGCTAATATCGTCAAGTATGCATTGTACAAATTAAATACAGAGTTTCAGATCTTTTATCTCTGAGAAGTTTTCTTGGGTTAAGGCTCTTGCTTTGGTTTTCTTCTTGAAGAACATTTCTTATCCTGTGTTAGTACACTTTGGTGTTCAGTACTTTCTCTTAAATCCTTTTTATCTCTTTATCTCATTTTTGTTGTTTTTTTTCCTCTTTTGCACTTTTTTTGTATATCTCTTGAGACAATATCTGTTGTGTTTATTTGCTCTCATATTCCTTGTAGGTTAGGCTTCCTTCCTGGGTGAATTTTTCTTTTAGTTCTATTTTTTTCCCAAGTTCTGTTGCTTCATTTCTGAGTTTTTCTAACCCTGATTATGTTGTTTTTTTATGTCTATCATTTGCATAGCGGGTTTTTTTATTTTGAAATAGATCAAAACTAAAGCTTGATGTTTTATGACAATGTCTCTCTAGTACGACTTTATTGTTGGCTGCAGTTGCCCAGCTCTTCTTTTTTCTGATAACTTTGTATAGCATGGACCTTGATACTATTTTGTTGCTTGTTTTTTTCATGTGAAATCTGTTTTCCTGAAGTTTTAGAAAGAGGCAAGGCTTAGGAAAGCTCTTCAAACTTCCCAGGGCATCTATTTCTGTGTCAAAAAATATGGCCACCTGCTTTCCAAGACTTCCTGGCTGTTCCTTTCCCCCAGTTCAGAGTGAAATTTCTTTTTCTTTCCTTTTTCTCATCCTGTTCAATTTTGATTCCTATCCCAACACTTCTTCCCAAGCATGAGGCTCTGTCTTGGTCAATCTTAAGCGTTCCTCAGGGCCTGACTGCTCCAAGCTGCTCTCATCTTCTTACCATGAGCCCTTAACATTACCCTGTGCTGGAGAGCCCACTGTCTTAATGCCACCTGTGCTTCTCAGATTGGCTCACAGTGCTTTCCAGTGAATACTTAGTTTATTTTGGGCTTTTTCTGTTCTAGGTCCCTCAGGCACAACTCCCCTTTCTTCCTAACTTCTTTCAACCATTTATACTTGGTATCATACAAGTCTTGAGGCTATTGGTGGCTTACATATGCTGGAGTTCGTGGGGATCATTGACACTTAGTTTTATTGTAAATATTGTCTGCGGGTTTTGGATTTTGCTATACAGTTTCTCTGTGTCTTTGTAGGCATTGGGAGAAATTAAAAAATGATGCCCTTTCATAGGATCTGTTTGCTTTATTCTCTATAACAGGGCACAGTGTTTATTTAACCCGTCCCCCACTGATGGACATATACAGTGTTTCTGAATTTGGCTATCACAATCAATATATCCTTTGCATGCATTTGATGCACAAGCATAGGCATATCTATAGGATAAATTTCTAGAGGAGGAACAGTTAAATCCAAGAAGCAAACACAATAGGTGCTCAAAATATTTGTTGATTGTATACATTTGTTGAAATATATTCACCATAATAGTAAAAAGAAATTGTTCTTTTCTATAGCTCAGGTAGAGTCTTACTGTGAGAAATGTGCTTAGACTACTAAGTACAATTCTGGGATTCTTTGAGTAAAAGAAAGAGGGAAACAGAAAAGACATTGATTCATTCTTCCAGTTAGCAATTCCATATTGGCTGTTAGCAATTCTATATTGACCGCATATGCACTAGACTGTGATGGGGCCTGGGGATAGAGCAGAGGTCTGCTATGCCCTGATAGAGCTCACTGTTGAAAGGGGAGATGACTTCCTTGCTTCAGCACAACTTTGAGAATTAAATGAAAGCTATCCCTCATACTCACAGTCAGGCAACACTGCATAAAACACACTATCCAGCCTTTGTCTGCACTTGGAAAACTGGAGAGAAAACCCCAGTGCAGAAGGAAGAGGAGAAAAGCTATCTGTCCACTGTCTACTTGGTCATGTTATTTCTAGGAGTTGACCTACAACTCCTTTTTAAATTTTTTAAGAAGATTTTATTTTTTAGAGCAGTTTAGATTCACAGCAGAATTAAGAGGCTGGTACAGAGAGTTTCCATCTACCCCTGCCCACACACATGCACAGCCTTCTCCAATATTAACATCCTCCACCACAGTAGTACATTTGTTACAATAAGTGAACCTATGCTGACACATCATTATTATCCAAAGTACATAGTTTACCTTAGAGTTCACTCTGGGTGTCGCACCTTCTGTGGGTTGGAACACATGTATAATGACATATATCCTCCACTACTGTACTATACAGAATAATGTCACTGTCCTGAAACTCCTATGTATTCTGCCTATACATCCCTCCCTACCCCCCCTTCTGCCTCCTGGAAACTACTAATTTTTGTACTGTCTTCATAGATTTGCTTTTTCTGGAATATTGTATAGTTGGATTCATGTAGTATGTAACCTTTGTAGATGGGGTTCTTTCACTTAGTAATACACATTTAAGATTCCTCCATGTCTTTTCATGGCTTAATACCTCATTTCTTTTTAGCACGGAATAATATTACATTGTCAGGATTACCAGTTTATTAATTCATACCCCTACTGTAGGACATCTTGGTTGCTTCTAAGTTTTGACTGTTATGAATAAACATCCATGTGCAGGTTTTGTGTAGACAAAAATTTCCAACTCCTCTGGGTAAATACCAAGGAGCACAATTGCTGAATTTTATGGTCAGCGTATGTTTAGACTTGTAGGAATACAACTTTCCCTTTGAAGACACCCGAAGTTTTCTGTAAGTGGATGAGCTTGCTTCAAGGGGCCACCATGATGCTTAGGTCCCTGTTGTCACTGGGATACGAATGTGGTAACTTTAAAATGCATTGGCTAATACTAGAAATACAAAATGGTAAAAACAGCAGACTTTGCTTGAGCTTCATCCAAGCTCATTCTCCTTCCCAGAATACCAGCTTCCATGTTGATGTCCTTAATGTTGCCAGTGATGCCATCCTTCCCCAAGTCCAGGGTCAACAAATGCAGGACAGGTTCCTCGGCTCATGCAAACATCTCCACTTGCCACGCACACTCTTTCCCCTCTTGCCCTCACAATCTTTCTCACCATGGTGCTCTAGGCAACCTCTGCAGATTGAGAGGAGAAGCCATCCAAGTTGAGCCGTTTTTCACATCCCCTATGGGATGACTCCACACTGAAATCTTGGGCTCTTCATTCAGACTCCTCTGCAAGGAATCAATCCTCAAGATCCATTCTATTGCCACCATTCCTTGATCATCTCTGTACCTCCTCTACTCTTTCTGATAATCTTCCATAAGTTCTGCTTCCAGGTCAGTCTGTCACCCCTTCGAAGCCTGATTCATGTGGGCTGCTCTCACACTAATGGCATGTTCAAAGAAATGCAGTCCATTTGTAATTTTCACTTGTAAAATCACTCAGGTTCTTTGCGTTCCCTCAGCACCATGAAGGGGATACACAGAAACATTTCTCAAAATTCCTACTTGTCTATCCCCCCCCCTCTTGTCCCTTCCTGGAGCTTCTCCTGTGCTCTTTTGCTTCCAAACTCCCCCAGCCCCCAGCTCTGGACTCGGAGACTCTTCCAAGCCTCTCCTGTCTCTGAACTTTGCATCACAAAAGCCCGAAGAGCCAGCCTGGAAATGACCCAATCCTCTTTGGAGACCTGGGGGAGGAGAAGAAACCAGTGGGTGAACCCTCTCTATCAGGCAGATGGAGGTACCTTAGAACTCATAAAATAAAAAATCTTGTAAAAAAGAATATCACTTTGATTTTTTCTTGCTCCTTGATATAGATTTCCCCATAATTCCCTACTGTCAAGTGGTTAGAGTCCATACCCTTGGGCCTGGGAGTCAAGACAACTCCAAGTGTGCCCTTAATCCACATCTCCAGCTTATCTTCTGACCCTCATTCTGCCTTCCCATCCTCTTTCTCTGCTGTTCCTGAGCATGCCACCAACATCCCAGCAGGCTGGCTCCTCTCCACTTGTCTATTTCCTGTTTTTCCTTCTGTGTTCAGCCCCAGTGTCCTGGAACCAGTGCCTTAACATTCTTTGCTGTTTCAAGTCTTTCCAAGATCTCACACTGTACATAAATGTTTGTCCAATGGGTGAATAGTTGAATCTCTTCTTCCTCATCCTTCACTGGCATGGAAATCTCATTATTCAGGAAACATCTTTGAGCAACTCCAAAGGTTTCCTTAGCTTATTTTGTTTCTTTTAAAACAAGGATGTGATTTCTGTCACCATAATGCATCTCCACTCTTTCAAGCTTGTATTCATGAGCTCTGTTCTCTAATTTTATTTGGATGATTAAATTCCCAAAATATGTGTAAAAGAAAAGGTTGCATTATTTTGCAAACATGGCTGCTCTGTGGAATTTTTAAACAGATGTCAGATTTTCTGCACATCAGTGCTTTTTCTTCTCCTTAAGAGTCAATTGACATGGTCTTCTACTTCATGTCATTGACCATGGTCCTTGATTTCTGACATTTTTTGCCATCCACTTCACATGCAGTTCACACTCATAATACTTTGTACTCTCAGTTTTTATTACATGAGGCTCTGTTATAGGAATATTTTGTGGATTTATCAGCTCTAATAAAATTCTAAGCAGTTTCCTTGAAGCTCACTACCAAGGGGAAGCGGCTCAGATGGGTCTATGATCAGCTAGCAAGGAGATAACATGGGTTTAGTTCTGAGTTTCCATTTCTTGTTTCAACATTCCAGTTTGCAGAAAACTACAAGACCTTGATGAAAGGTATTGAGGACGATAAAACAAATGGACAGGATGTGTGTTCACGGATTGGAGGCATTAATATTAAAATGTCCATGCTACCCAAGATGATCTGCAGATTCAGTGTGATCCCTATCAAGATTGCATCGTTATTTCTCACAGAAATAGAAAAAATCAATCTTAAAATTCATATGGAACCACAAAAGCAAAAGTAATTGAGAAATAAGAACAGGGGCACCTGGGTGGCACAGCGCTTAAGCGTCTGCCTTCGGCTCAGGGCGTGATCCCAGCGTTATGGGATCGAGCCCCACATCAGGCTCCTCCACTATGAGCCTGCTTCTTCCTTTCCCACTCCCCCTGCTTGTGTTCCCTCTCTCGCTGGCTGTCTCTATCTCTGTCAAATGAATAAATAAAATCTTTAAAAAAAAGAGAGAGAAATAAGAACAAAGCTGGAGTGTGATCACTTCTTGATTTCAAACTATACAAATACTATACTATTACACAGCTGTAGTAATCAAAACAGCACGGTACTAGCATAAAGACAGACACACAGACCAATAAAACAGAATAAGGAAACAAACCCACGCATATACAGTCAACAAAACTTTGATACGGGCACACATGGGGAAAGGGTAATGTCTTCAAATCATGGTGCTAGAAAGACTGGTATCCTCAAACAAAAGAATGTTCAACATTACTAGTCATCAGGAAAATGCAAATCAAAAGCAAAATATCACCCCACACCTCTTATGATGACTTTAATCAAAAAGATAAGTGATAACAAGTATTGGCAAGGATGTAGACAAAGGAACCCTAGCACACTGTTGGTGGGAATGTAAATTGGTACAGCCACTATGGAAAACATTATAGCATTTCCTCAAATAATTAAAATAGAATTACCATGTGATCCAGCAATCCCTATTCTAGATATGTATGTATGTAGGTGTGTGTGTGTGTGTGTGTGTGTGTGTGATGAAATCAGTATTTCAGAGATATCTTCATTCCCACACATTTCATGGCTAAGCGTCTGTTGATGGATGAATAGGTAAAGACAATGAAGATAGATAGATTAGATAGATAGATGATGATAGATAGATAGATAGATAGATAGATAGATAGATGATAGAGAGATAGATAGATAGATAGTATGTGTACAGACAGATACACACAATGAAATATTATTCAGTCATGAGAAAGATGGAAATCCTGCCATTTGTAGCAACATGAATATACCTTGAGGTATATTATGCTAAGTGAAATAAGGCAAATACTATATAAATCACTCATATGTGAAATCTAAGAAACAAAAGTTGAACACATAGAAACAGGGTAGAATGGTGGTTACCAAGGTCAGGGGGTGGGGGAAATGCTGCTCAAGGAGTACAAAACTTCAGTTATAAGATGAATAAGTTCTAGGGCTCTAGTATACAGCATGGTGACTGTAATTAGCAATATTGTACTGCATATTGACATTTGCTAAGAGAGTAGATCTTAAGCGTTCTCACCACACAAAAAACAAGGTAACCATGTAAGGTGATGGATGTGTGAATTAACTTGATTTTGGTAATCAATTCACAAAGCATAGTTATACCCAATGATCAGGTTGTACACTTTAAATATGGACAATTTTCTTTGTCAGTTATACTTCAATAAAGCTGGTGGTGGGAAAAACATTCCAGTGTGCAAAGATTGTTCCTCTTACCTATCTACCGTGCGCATGGAACGGAGTTCAATGCTGCCTTTGTTAACGGCCCAGAAGCCTGAAGAACAGGTTCCCAGAGAGTTAGCCTCCTTCATTCGCCCTGTCACCTGAGCACAGGGGTGGGAAGGCAGCTCCCACCACAGCCCGCAGAGCTGCTGCCATCACACAGACTTCCTTGGACCCCACAGGTTGCAGCATCTGTTGGAGGATTAAACATATTTTGTTGCTAGATGATGTACCTTGAACAACAGAAATATACGGTAGTTCTGCAACCTCCAGAACAGGGAAGTCATTTTTCATGTTTATCCCTCAGTTTGGAATAAATCCTTTGTGAAACAGAGCTTTCCCTTAGTTATTCACAGAAAGCTCCTTTTAAAGGAATATCTTTGGACAAACTAACAAAGAGTACCACCCCTAGGTCGGACTCTTACACTGGTATGTGGCAGAAGTTAGCCCGCCATGTGAGAAGGCAAATGCTCTCGAACCAGATGAAGAGGCTGTAACAGACCAACAACTCTGTACTCAGATGCGAGGTTCTTTTCTCAATACCCCTGCTCTGTGACACCGTCATAACGTCAAATTAAAAAGAAACAAACAAACACATGGAAGCTTTTTAAAATTTGCTTCACAAAATGTTAATCTGGTTGCATTTTTATTATTATTTATTTTTCTCTTTATCTATATGATTTTTTAAATTTTTTTTTTAAAAGAAATTTTCCAAAGATTTTATTTATTTATTTGACAGAGATAGAGACAGCCAGCGAGAGAGGAAACACAAGCAGGGGAAGTGGGAGAGGGAGAAGCAGGCTCCCAGCAGAGAAGCCTGATGTGGGGCTCGATCCCATAACGCCGGGATCACGCCCTGAGCCGAAGGCAGACACTTAACGACTGAGCCACCCAGGCGCCCCTATCTATATGCTTTTATTTATTCATTTAACAAATATTACCTGAAAGCCTACTGTGTACCTGGAATTATTCTAACAGTGATCAAAGAATTTCTGCCATATGGAGTATGGTATCATAAAGAAGCCAGCACAACTCTGGGTACATAGTTACTCATGTTTAATAAATGTACAGACACTAAATATTTTAGGACCAGAGTGTCCATATGTAGAAACACTGGTCATTGTTTATGGTGCTATTATGTACAGGACATTGAAAATGCCCTTTAGCCAAAAGTAGAACACTCTTTCTTTTTTTTTTTTTTACTGCAACTCTACAATTAATAGTTCATTTTCTGACATTCAATTAACTTCTTGAGAGCAAAGACCGTGACATTCATGCTTGTATCCCTAGAATGGAGCACAGAGGCTGGAAAGAAGTCTATTTGTATTGAGTAAAATGGAGTGGACATTGCCAAAGGGAAATGGTGGATAAAAATGCAGTCTGTTCATTTGTAACATTGGCTACTTGAAGAATCATAAATAAATCTCAAAGAACTACTAGGCACAAAGAAAATTATAATGTTACAAAAAAAGACACAGAGCTTGCCTATAAGAGTTTACAGTATAAATTCTAGTAGAATAGATTAAATGTAACTAATCTGCCAATAAGGAAGCTCATTTGGGCGCAACTAAAACATAAATCAATTTTCTATTTAAAGAATGCTTCAGGGGTCCCTTTTATGGAGACACAAATTCCTTCCTGTGATATTTCAAGCACAGCCCCCTCCTCCGTTTGCTCACATATGAGTTGCCATTACTTTATAGTTTGGGGAGGAAATCATGAACTTTTTACCAAAATAAAATCTTGAATTTTTTCTTCAGAAATAAAAAAGGATGAATGTATAATGGTCTTGAGCCTGCTTAAAAGCTCATCATCAATGAACAAAACTTATACTTTCTTTGGGAAAGCATCAGTATCCTTTGAGTAGGACTGGTCCAGTCCCTGATAACCATTTTCCTCATATGCTATGCATAGATTAAGAGTCCACACAATTAATAAGCTCTATATTCCATCACCAAGTATGTCTTTTTTTGTTAGTCTCCCCACAGATGCCATGTTTTGAAAGATTCTAGATATCAAATTGCCTTTATTATTATCATTATTGTTTGTCCTTTTGAATGAATCAGAGACCTTTCATTAAGACCTTCTCAGTAGCATGAAATAACCATGTTTTCATCCCAAGTTGTTGTTAGCCCTGAGCAATGCAACCAATGTTAACGTGATAGTCTAGGCAAACCTATAAAAAGTAATTGAAATTGGGGCATCTGGGTGGCTCAGTCATTAAGCGTCTGCCTTCGGCTCAGGGCGTGATCCCGGAGTCCTGGGATCGAGCCCCACATCGGGCTCCTCTGCTGGGAGCCTGCTTCTTCCTCTCCCACTCCCCCTGCCTGTGTTCCCTCTCTCACTGGCTATCTCTCTCTCTGTCAAATAAATAAATAAAATGTTTAAAAAGAAGTAATTGAAATTATTAACATTATTAACATAATGAAAATAGACCAAGATTTCCACAGCTTCCCTAGAAAGCACTAAGATTTCAGGAACCTCCCAAACTTTATCACAATGTAAATTATTTCCATAATTTTAACTGATCCTTTTGTTTACCTCTTTTTAAAAACTTTTTTTTCTATTTTTGCAGAGTGGGGGGGAGCCGAAGTTCAAAAGTATAAATCCACCACAACACATGACTTCATTTTTCTGGACATGCCTGAGATATTCTCTTTTTTTAATTTCCATATAATTGACATATAACATTATATAAGTTTAAGGTGTTCAGAGTGTTGATTTGATACATTCGTGTGTTGCAGTATGATTATCCATGTAGCATTAGTGAACGTCTTTATCATGTCACATAATTACCATTTATTTTTTGTGGTGAGATTATTTAAAATCTAGTTTCTTGGCATCTTTGAAGTATATAATACAGTATAGTTGACTATAATCACGGTGCTGTGCGTTAGATCTCCAGAACCTATCCATCTTCTAACTGCAAGTTTGTACCCTTCGACTTTTTTTAGATTTTGTTTATGAGAGAGAGAGAGAGAGAGAGAGAGAGAGAGAGATTGAGAGAACAAGTGGGAGGAGGGGCAGAGGGAGAAGCAGACTCCCTGCAGACCAGGGAGCCCCATGTGGGACTCAATTCCAGAACCCTGGGATCATGACCTGCACTGAAGGCAGATGCTTAACCGACTGAGCCACCCAGACACCTCCCTTTGACATCTTTATTGTCATTTTTAGACGTAATTAATTTTTATTGAAATATAATTAACATACACTGCTAATTAGTTTCAGGTATACAATATAATGATTCAACAATTCTATACCTTAGTCAGTGCTCAAGATAAGTATACTCTTGATACCCTTTATCTGTTTCACCCATTTCCCCACCCACCTCCTCTCTGGCAACCAACAGTTTGTTCTCTGTAGTGGAGTGTGTTTTCCTGTGTGTCTCTTTTTGTTTGTTTCTTCATTTGTTTTGTCCCTTGAATTCCATATATGAATGAAATCATATGGTATCTGTTTTTCTTTGACTGACTTATTTCACTTAGTATTATACTCTCTAGGTCCATCCACATTGTTGCAGATGGCAAGATCTCATTCTTTTTATGGCTGAGTAATATTCCATCACATATATATATATATATATATACCCCTTCTTTATCCATTCACTTAGGTTGCTTCCATATCTTGGCTATTGTAAATAATGTTGCAATAAACATAGGGTGCATATATCTTTTCAAATTAGAGTTTTTGTTTTCTTTGAATAAATACTCAACAGTGGAATTATTGGATCATATGGTAATTCTATTTTGAATTTTTTTGCATATATATATATATATATATATATATATATATATATTTTTTTTTTTTTTTTTTTTAAGTAGGCTCCATGCTGGGCATGGAGATCTCACAACCATGAGATCAAGACCTGAGCCAAGATAAGAGCTGGGTGCTCCACCAGCTGAGCCACCCAGGCACCTCCTGTATTTTTTTTAAGTACCTACTTTTTATTTTATTTATTTTATTTTTTAAAGATTTTATTTATTTATTTGACAGAGATAGACACAGCCAGCGAGAGAGGGAACACAAGCAGGGGGAGTGGGAGAGGAAGAAGCAGGCTCATAGAGGAGGAGCCTGATGTGGGTCTCGATCCCATAACGCCGGGATCGCACCCTGAGCTGAAGGCAGACGCTTAACAACTGCACCACCCAGGCGCCCCCTATTTTGAATTTTTTGACAAACCTCCATTCTCTTTTCCATAGTGGCTACACCAGTTTGCGTTCCCACCAGTGTATGAAGGGTTCCTTTTTCTCCACATCCTCAGGAACACTTGTCATTTCTTGTGTTTTCTTTTTTTTTTTTAATAATAGTTTTTTATTATGTTATGTTAGTCACCATACAGTACATCCCAAGTTTTTGATGTAAAGTTCCATGATTCATTACTTGCATATAACACCCAGTGCACCATGCAATATGTGCCCTCCTTAATACCCATCACCGGCCTATCCCAATCCCCCCACCCCCTCCCCTCTAAAGCTTGTTTTTTCTTATTTTAGCCATTCTGACAGGTGGAAAGTGATATCTCATTGTGGTTGTGATTTACATTTTTCTTTTTTTTATTATAATAATATTTTTTATTATATTATGTTAGTCACCATACAGTACATCCCTGGTTTTTTATGTAAAGTTCCACTTTTCTGATGATTAGTGATGTTGAGCATCTTTTCATGTGTCTGTTGGCCATCTGGATGTCTTCTTCAGAAAAATTATTCAGGTTCTCTGCCCATTTTAATCTGATTATTGGGGAGGTGTTACATGTATAAGTTCTTTATATATTTTGGATATTAACCCCTTACCAAATATATCATTTGCAAATATCTTCTCCCATTCAGTAGGTTGCCTTTTTGTTCTTCTGATGGTTTCCTTCACTGTGCAAAAGTTTCTTATTTTGATATAGTCCCAATAGTTTGATTTTCTTTTGTTTTTCTTACCTCAGGAGACATATCTCGAAAACCGTTGCTGTGGCGAATGTCAGAGAAATTACTGCCTGTGTATCTTTCTGAGAGTTTTATGATTTCAGGCTTCACATTTAGGTCTTTAATCCATTTCGTGTTTATTTTTCTGTATGATATAAGAAAAATGGTCCAGTTTCATTCTTTTCCATGTAGCTGTCCAGTTTTCCCAGCACCTTTTATTGAAAAGACTGTTTTTTTCTTATTGTATATTCTTGCCTCCTTTGTTGAAGATTGACCACATAAGGATGAGTTTATTTCTGGGCTTTCTATTCTGTTGCATTGACCTATGTGTCTATTTCTGTGCCAGTATTACACCGTTTTTGATTACTACAACTTTGTAGTATATCTTGAAATCTGGGATTGTGATATGTGATACCTCAGCTTTGTTTTTCTTTTTTTTTTTTTTTTTTAAAGATTTTATTTATTTATTTATTCGACAGAGATAGAGACAGCCAGCGAGAGAGGGAACACAAGCAGGGGGAGTGGGAGAGGAAGAAGCAGGCTCCTAGCGGAGGAGCCTGATGTGGGGCTCGATCCCATAACGCCGGGATCACGCCCTGAGCTGAAGGCAGGCGCTTAACTGCTGTGCCACCCAGGCGCCCCATCAGCTTTGTTTTTCTTTCCCAAGATTGCTTTGGTTATTTGGGGCCTTTTTTATTTCATACAAATTTTACAATTATTTGTTCTAGCTCTATGAAAAATATTGTTGGTATCTTGATAGGGATTGCATTGAATCTTTAGATCCCTTTAGGTAGCATGGATATTTTAACAGGGTCCATTCTTCCAATACATGAGCATGGAATTTCTTTCCATTTGCTTGTGTCATCTTTAATTTCTTTCATCAATGTTTTATAGTTTTCATAGTATAGGACTTTCACCTCCTTGGTTAAATTTATTGCTAGATGTTTTATTATGTTTTGGTGCAACTGTAAGTAGGATTATTTTCTTAATTTCTATTTCTGCTACTTCATTATTGATGTATAGAAGCAACAGATATCTGTACACTGATTTTGTATCCTATGACTTTACTGAATTCACTTATTAGTTCTAGTAGTTTTTTGGTAAAGTCTTTAGGGTTTTCTATATGTAGTATTATGTCACCTGCAAATAGTGAAAGTTTTACTTCTTCCTTACCAATTTGGATGATTTTATTTCGCTTTGTTGTCCAATTGCTGTGGCTAGGACTTCCAGTAATATTTTGAATAAAAGTGGTGTGAGTGGACATCCTTCCCTTGTTCCTGATCTTAGGGGAAAGCTCTCAGTTTTTCACCATTGAGTATGATGTTAGCTATGTGTTTTTCATATATGGCTTTTATTGTGTTGAGATATGTTCCCTCTAAACCTACTTTGTTATACGCAAGTAATGAATCATGGAACTCTACATCAAAAACTAGGGATGTACTGTATGGTGACTAACATAATATAATAAAAAATTATTATTGAAAAAATAAATAAACCTACTTTGTTGAGAGTTTTTAACATGAATGGATGTTGTACTTTTTCAAATGTTTTTTCTGGATCTATTGAGATGATCATATGGTTTTTAATCCTTTCTCTTATTAATGTGATATATTATGTAGATCGATTTGCAAATATCGAACCACCCTTCCATCCCTGAAATAAATCCCACTTAATTGTGGTGAATGATTTTTAATGTACTGTTGGATTCAGTTTGCTAATATTTTGTTGAGGATTTTTGCATCTATGTTCACAGAGATATTGGCCTGCAGTTTTCCTTTTTTGTATCTTTATCTAGTTTTGGTATCAGGGTAATGCTGGCCTCACAGAATGAACTTGGAAGCTTTCCTTCCTCTTCTATTTCTTGGAATAGTTTGAAAATATAGAAGAGAGACCTGAGATAGATTCTTACATGTGCTCCCCTCCGTGTGTATGTTTGCAAAATAAAAAAAGGCATGTTTCAGATTCACAAGTGATTCAACTTAGCTAATGCAATTATACTATACTAATGGGTATATTGATATGGTAGTATCTAAAAGCATACCAAGTTTTGAGTACAACTCATTAGAAAGAACAGATGGTACCCATTTTATAAGATAATTATCCATTTTGTCTATATTTTTGTGTTGCCACATAATTTATCTGATAATACCAGTTTAGATCTCTGTGACTGTGCTCATTTATGAACATTTCTTTCTTTTTAAATGTTCTATTTTTTTATTATGTTATGTTAGTCACCATACAGTATTTCATCAGTTTTTGATGTAGTGTTCTGTGAATCATTATTTGCTTATAACACCCAGTGCTCATTGCAATATGTGCCCTCCTTAATACCCACCAACGGGCTAACCCATCTCCCCACCCCTCTCCCCTCTGAAACCTTCAGATTGTTTCCTGGAGTCCGTAGTGTCTCATTGTTCATCTCTACCTCTGATTCCCCCCCCTTCATTTTTCCCTTCCTTCTCCTAATGTTCTGATCTTATTGTAAAAAGAACGTTTAACGTAAGATGTATCCCCTTAACACTTTTTTAATTAGGTAGGTTCCATGCCCTGTGAATGGAGCTCAATGCGGGGCCCTAACCCACAACCCTGAGATCAAAATCTGAGCTGAGATCAAGAGTCAGACACTCAACCGACTGAGCCACTCAAACACTCCTCCTCTTAGTGAAATTTTAAGTGTACAATGTGTTATTGTTGGCTGTAGGTACAATGCTGTATGGCAGATCACTAAAGTTTATTTATTTCACTTGACTGAAACTTTATGCCCATTGATTACTAGTTCCTCATTTCCCCCTGTCCCCAGGCCTTGGTAACCACCGTTCCACTCTTTGATTCTATGCATTTGATTATTTTATGTACTGCATATGAGTGGAATCATGGGGTATCTGCCTTCCTATAACTGGTTTGTTTCACTTGGCATAATGTTCTCAAGTTTCCTCTGTGTTGTTGCATTTCGGAGAATTTACTCTTTAAGGACTGAATAGTATTCCATTGTATGTATATACTATATTTTCTTTATCCACTTATCCACTGACGGACACTTGGGTTGTTTCCATATTTTGGATATTGGGACTAATGCTGCAAAGAATGCAGGAGTACTAACTAATATCTATTTAGGATCCTGATTTCAATTCTTTTGGATAAATACTTATAAGTGGACTGATGAGAGAGATATAGTTTTGGGGCAGCCCCAGATAGACTCATTCTCTCTCTGGGGGGCCAGGGGGAGCTGGGAGCTGGGATTTTTCTTTTTTTAAAAAAGATTTTATTTATTTTGACACAGAGAGAGAGAGAGACAGCGAGAGAGGGAACACAAGCAGGGGGAGTGGGAGAGAGAGAAGCAGACTCCCCACTGAGCAGGGAGCCCCGATCCCAGGACCCTGGAATCACGACCTGAGTCGAAGGCAGATGCTTAACGACTGAGCCACCCAGGTGCCCCTAGGGAGCTGGGATTTTTCATCAGTTCAATCTGTGCTAAGCAGGAGGGAGAATCAGTGGAGACTACCAGCCTAAGCTGCCACCTCTGTTCTCCCCAGGTGCCTGGACTGTGCTGGACCCATCAGAGCTCCAAGACCCACAAGACAGAATCCAGTTCTCTGGGGAGCCCCCCTGAAAAGCTGGGACACTAGACACATGAACCAAACCCTTTTCTCCACTGAGTGAACTGGAAGCTAAGGGGTCGCTTCCTGATTGTTGGCATTGTGCCAAGGACAGGGTCTCTGGGGACAGGGTGTCCCAAATCTCACTGCCATAATCAATGAACCTGATTTTATGTTCTCCAAGGATGCAGGAGCCTTTCAATTAGTTTATTTCTCACAAAGAAAATTGGCCCGTGAATTGCTGCTGAATCGGTGTGTTTGTGGGGAGAAGGAGGATCTGGGGCTTCCTCCTTCACCATCTTGCTGACATCCTTACTCCTAAATATTCATTTTTCACTTTGTGGGTTTTTTTTTGTTTTTTTTGTTTTTTTTTTTTTTGCTACATGAAGTATAACAAAAAAGGAAAGAAACTTCTGAAACATTTTGGACCTCACCTCCCCTTTACAAATAAATACGTCGCTTTCTATGATTGAACTCTTTATGTCACATCTTAGCTGATACATTAATAACACTGACTGAATCCCTCAAAGCGTATCAGCACAATTCATCAACACAGGTGTGATTTAGTTGAAAAGAGAGGCTTTCGGGAAAAAATACTGGAACCGCCAAGCCCCTCTAGTCACTAAATATAGGACTGCAGATCAGTGAAGTAGGCGCTCTGTAGGAAACACTGTGGTGTGGCATCCCTCAGAGAAGCCTGCAGCGGCTCGTCAAGTGGGAGCTGCATGAGGTGGGGAGGGGGCCAGGTAAGCCTGAGGCACTGGGTTCTCTGACACCCATCTGGGTCTTCAGCTTATCAGATTGAAGATGAGGGGCAGGCAGCTCAACGTCTTCATTTCCAGAGCTCTTTGCCCTGATTTCCTGACCCTCACATCCGGGTCTCTGTTCTCTAAACAACTGGCTATTTCTTGTCAATTCAGGCTTGAATTTCTTCTACCTCTCTTTCTGTTTTCTACTTTTCATGGACTACCTCCCTCTTTCCTGGATTTTTTTGGTTAAGTTTTAAATTGTAACTCCACTATAGTTAACATACAGTGTTGTGTTAATTTCAGGTGTACAATATACTGATTCAACAACTCTGTACATCACCCAATGCTCATCTCAGCAGGTGCACTCCTTAATCCCCATCACGTTTCACCCAACCCGCATCATCAGTTTGTTCTCTATAAAGGGTCTATTGGGTCTATAGAGCGTTAAGAGTCTGTTTCTTGGCTTGTCTCTCTCCTCTCTCTCTCTCTCTCCTCTTCTTTGTTCATTTGTTTTGTTTCTTAAATTCCACATATAAGTGAAATAATTATGGTATTTGTCTTTCTCTGACTTACTTCTCTTAGCATTATACTCTGTAGCTCCATCCATGTTGCGGTAAATGGCAGGATTTCATTCTTTTTATGGCTGAGTAATATTCCATTGTATTTATATACCACATCTTCTTTATCTGTCTATCAGTGGACACTTGGGCTGCTTCCATAATTTGCCTGTTATAAATAATGCTCTAATTAACATAAGGATGCTTATATTCTTTAAGATCAGTGTTTTCATATTCTTTGGGTAAATACCCAGTAGAGCAATTCCTAGGTCATAAGGTAGTTCTATTTTTAACTTTTTGAGGAAGCTCCATACTGTTGTCTGCAGTGGCTATACCAGCTTGCATTCCTGCCAATAATGCAAGAGGGTTCCCCTTTCTCCACATCCTAGAAATAACAGTTAGTTCATATGTCTGTAGCTATAGTGGTATGGTTTTGTTTTTAATTGTTTTTTTCACAGATGACCCAGGAAACCCTCTGTGAAGGAACCCTAAACCTGTTGTCCCTGTGTTATAATAGAGAAATACAGAAATCAATGAAAAGAACTTTGTCTTTGTTACTATAGTTTTTCAATAGAAACTACACATGTGAGCCAGGTAAAGTAAGCTTATTATTTCCTCCTAATGAACATTAATACAATTCTTATCTGAAACACAATCTAGAAAACCCAGATCCTCAGAGACTGCCCTAATGGATGGTGGCTGCAGGCAGGGTCCCCTAAAGAAGGAACTCTCCCTTCTAGTCCAGTCACATGGCACTCCCACACCAGGATGGCAGTCCCCATGGAGGTAATGGGGGCCTGTCCTGTTCAGGGGTCTACATGGTGTCAGGAAGAACACAGAACAGTGTGACTTAGCCCAGCCTTCAAGAAAGAACCACAATATCCTTGTTGATAAAGCAGAGAATCAGCCAAGACATCCCCTGTAGAAACTAAGGAAAGAAAGTTACATGTCAAAGACAGAGAATGAATGGATGATAACTGGGGAAGATTCCCATGGCTGGTGCAGCAGAAAGACCACCCTCCCAGTGGTGAGGAACCAAACAGGAGCCCATCCAAGTTTTAAAGCTGAATCACGTTTTCTGAGCACTTGCTACGTGTCAGGCATGTGCCGAGTGTTTGACATTAAACATTTACAGCAAGCTCATGATGTAGATATCTTTATCTACAGATGGGGAAACTGAGACACAAAGGATTAAATAGCTTCTGAAGATCACACTTCTGGTCTTGGTGCAGCTGGGACACACACAAATCTGGGCTTGTCAACTCCAGGACCCACGCACTTACTCCACCAAGCACACTGCCCCCTGAGGGACAAGGACACAATATTGAAGAGTGCCTGCAAAGGGCGAAGTGTCATCTGTCTCATTGCAATAGTGACAAGTGGAGCTCTTATTGCTCAGGGAAGAAGAAGTCGATTCTCTCTGAGCTTCTATTGAAGTGATACAGGACAAACACCAAAAATTCCCTGATACCCACCATCCTGGCTCTTCTCCCACCTCACACTCATCCCTTTGCCAGGCTTGTCCTCTTCCTCCTGGCTATGTACTGGGAGGGCCTCCCATCTCTGTTCCAGGTGGTTTTTCTGATCCCTGGACCATCTTCTGTGGCTTCCTCTGTCTTTTCACGATGCACAGTTTGGTCCTGCAGTGCAAAGATCCTCAGGAAACTCAAACGCTCAGACTGTCGCTGGAAGACTGATCCTGGCTTCCCCCACATCCTCAGTCCTAGTGAGTGGGTCTGTGTCAGCCAGGGTCCCACCAAGGAAGCAGAACCATAAGGAACGATACAGAATGTAGGATTTAGTATGGGGATTTGACCTCACACATCTATGGGAACTGGTTAAAAAGTTCATGTAGAGCTGCTACTTCCTGATGGTGCTGGACCTGAAGTCTGCTCCTGGTCTGGCCGTCAAGAAGGACAGATAGACATGAAACGAGAACAAGGAACCCAAGCTAGAACCCTCAAAGATGACCTTGGAACACTTCTTGGCTTCTCCCTATCTCCAAACCTCACCTGCAGAAACCATCATTGTGGACATGAGCAAACTCCTGGCCCAACAGTCAAGGAGGCTAGAACAGGGGAATTGGTGGGAGTTGACTGCTGCAGGCCTGGCTGCTGTCCCATGCCAACAAGGTGACACAGAGCATCTGGGACAGTGTGCCTGGGCTGCAAAGCTCCTGCACCAAGCATAAAAATGATGCAACTGCTACTTCCCTTCCACTTGCAGATCTTGACAATGGTTTGCTCAGCTCTTGTCCACAGTGGCTGATAAGACCAAAAAACCTAGTTTGGAGGAGTCCTTGAAACCTACTCAGCTGTCTCTGGGATACTGTGCCTGTCATGGAGTATTTCCTTGGGCAGATGGGGCTTCCTGAGAGGTCGGGAAAGGGATGAGAAAGGAGGGAGGAACAATGAATGAACCCCTCTCATTCAACCAGTTCACCATTAATTGGATATTTCTCGTTAAAGGCTGAGAATAAAGAAAGGTAAAAGATACATCCTGTCCTCACAAGGTAGTCCGTATAGCAGGAACACAACGTGTAAACAGATGATCCCAGGTCTCATCATGTTGTCCCACCTCCTCTTACCTTAGGACCCACCCTTACTACATTTGAGGAATGGTCATGGCAAGAGTTACTCCTGCTTTAAATGTAAGGAGGCATCTCCCACCATCAGGATGACTATTGTCAAAAACACAGAAAAAACAAGTGCTGGCAAGGATGTGGAGAAGCTGGAACCCTTGTGCACTGTTGGTGGGAATGTAAATTGATGCAACCACTGCAGAAAACAGTATGGACGTTCCTCAAAAAATTAAAAATAGAGATGCCATATGATCCAGAAATTCCACTGATGCATATTTACACAAAATAATTGAAAGTAAGGACTCAAAAAGATATTTATGCCCATGTTCATAGCATAGAATTTTGTTATTCACAATAGCCAAAAGGTAGAAGCAACGCAAATGTTCATTGATGAATGAATGGATAAGCAAAATGTGGTCTATAGAAATAATGAAATATTATTCAATCTTAAAAAGGATGAAGATTCTGACACTTGCTACAACAATGAAACTTGAGGACATAATGCTAAATGAAGTAAACCAGGCACAAAAAGACAAATGCTGTATGATCCCACTTACATGAAGCACCTCGAGTAGTCAACTTCATAGAGGCAGAAGGTAGAACAGAGGTTGCCAGGGGCTGGGGAGGAGAGAAGAATGGGGAGTTAATATTTAATGGGTGCAGATTTTTGGTTTTGCAAAATGAAAAGAATTCTGGGGATGATCGGAGGTAGTGGTTGCGCAATAATGAGAATATACTTAACACAACTGAACTGTGCACCAAAAGTGGTTAAGATGGTAACTTTTATGTGGTGTGTATTTTGCCACAATTTTTTAAATGTAAGAAAGAATGTTGAAAGAGGGAGGTGTATATTGAAAATATTTAATTTCATCAACCAAAAATGTGTATCCTCTTTGACAAATTGGAGCAGCAGAGAGAAGCTGCCCTGACTTCCAGTCTCTCCCTTCCTTCCTTCCTTCCTTCCTTCCTTCCTTCCTTCCTTCCTTCCTTCCTTCCTTCCTTCCTTCCTCCTCTCTTCCCTTCCTTCCTTCCTTCCTTCCTTCCTTCCTTCCTTCCTTCCCTCTTTCCTTCCTTCCTTCCTTCCTTCCTTCCTTCCTTCCTTCCTTCCTTCCTTCCTTCCTTCCCTCTTCCCTTCCTCCTTCTTCCTTTTTTCCTTCTGCATTTCTGTATTTCTTTCTTTCTTCTTTTCACCTGTAGTTAAAATTGTTATTTTTGTGCCAGTTATAAACCATGAAATAACGTGGGATATGAGTTCCCTTTGCCTGTCGGCACTTCTACTTTTATTCATCTTTTGATGGGTTTTTGTATGTTCTTAGACCATGTACCACAGTGCGATTGTTCAAAAGTTCACATGATATCCATTCTCTCATTTCTCATTATCAAATATAACTTTAACCATTTCTAGTTTTGCCATAACAGAAAAGACTCAAGAGTTTATCTCTTCTCTTCTATTGCCCAATAAACGTTGCACACGCACATATAGACAACGTAGTACTTAGAAAACACTCTAACTCAGGTTTTTGGCCATAAATCAAATGTGTGGGTGGTGTAACCATACATTTTCTTGGTCTTGGGCTATGTGTAAGGTGACAAGTCTCCACCTGATCAGGGTTGTGTTCCCACAAATGTTAGATTTGTGTAAATGCTGTTCTATCTCCAACCAGAACAGCACATGATTTTGCTGTAGCTTAGTGATGTGTTATTTTGGAGAACTGAGTGAAATCTAACTATAGAATCTAAGAAAATCTATATTAAAGGGGGAAAAAAACCAAGCTTCAATGCTGGCTGCTTTTTTAACTGTTTCTTTGGAAATGATTGTAGACTCACAAGAAGTTGTAAAAACCATACGAAGAATTTCTTGAGCCCTCCAATGGTAACATAGCCATAGTGCGATCTCAAAACCAAGAAATTAATATTTGGCACACACTATTAACTAGACTAGGGACCTTATTTAGTTTTCCTTTTTCTTCTCTTTTTTTTTTTTTTTGCGAGCATGTATGTTACTTTTTAAAAAAATTTTTTTTATTATATTATGTTAGTCACCATACAGTACATCCCTGGTTTCTTTTTTCTTTTTTTTTTTTTCAAAGATTTTATTCACCTATTCGACAGAGACAGAGACAGCCAGCGAGAGAGGGAACACAAGCAGGGGGAGTGGGAGAGGAAGAAGCAGACTCATAGCAGAAGAGCCTGGTGTGGGGCTCGATCCCAGAACGCCGGGATCACGCCCTGAGCCGAAGGCAGACGCTTAACCGCTGTGCCACCCAGGCGCCCCCATCCCTGGTTTCTGATGCAAAGTTCGATGATTCATTCGTTGCGTATAACACCCAGTGCACCATGCAATACGTGCCCTCCTTAATACCCATCACCAGTCTATCCCATCCCCCCACCCCCCCACTCTGAAGCCCTCAGTTTGTTTCTCAGAGTCCATAGTCTCTCATGCTTCATTCCCCCTTCTGATTACCTCCCCTTTCTTTATCCCTTTCTTCCCCTACCGATCTTCCTAGTTCTTATGTTCCATAGATGAGAGAAATCATATGATAATTGTCTTTCTCTGCTTGACTTACTTCACTTAGAATTATCTCCTCCAGTGCCGTCCATGTTGCAGCAAATGTTGAGAAATCATTCTTTCTGATAGCTGAGTGATATTCCATTGTATATATGGACCACATCTTCTTAATCCAGTCATGTGTTGAAGCGCATCTCGGTTCCTTCCACGATTTAGCTATTGTGGACAATGCTGCTATGAACATTGGGGTGCATATGGCCCTTCTCTTCACTACGTCTTTATCTTTGGGGTAAATACCCAGTAGTGCAATGGCTGGCTCATAGGGTAGCTCAATTTTTAACTTTTTAAGGGACCTCCACACTGTTTTCCAGAGTGGCTGCACCAACCTACATTCCCACCAACAATGTAGGAGGGATCCCCTTTCTCCACATCCTCTCCAGCAATTGCTGTTTCCTGCCTTGTTAATTTTTGCCATTCTAACTGACGTAAGGTGGTATATTAGTGTGGTTTGGATTTGAATTTCCCTGATGGCTAATGATTTTGAACATTTTTTTCATGTGTCTGTTGGCCATTTGCATGTCCTCATTGGAAAAGTGTCTGTTCATATCTTCTGCCCATTTTATGATTTATTTGTTTCTCACGCATTGAGTTTGAGAAGTTCTTTGTAGATCTTGGATACCAGTCTTCTATCTGTAGCATCATTTTCAAATATATTCTCCCATTCCGTGGGCTGCCTCTTAGTTTTTTTTTTTATTATTATTTCCTTGGCTGTGCAGAAGCTTTTTATCTTGAAGTCCCACATGTTCATTATATCTTTTGTTTCTCTTGCCTTTGGAGATGTGTCATTAAAAAGGTTGCTTTGGCCGATGTCGTAGAGGTTGCTGCCTATGTTCTCCTCTAGGATTTTGATGGATTTCTGTCTCACATCGAGGTCTTTCATCCATTTGGAGTTTATCTTTGTGTATGGTGTGAGAGAGTGGTCAAGTTTCATTCTTTTGCATATAGCTGTCCAATTTTCCCAGCACCATTTATTGAAGAGACTGTCTTTTTCCCACTGGATGTTTTTTCCTGCTTTATCAAAGATTAGTTGCCCAAAGAGCTGAGGGTCCATTTCTGGGTTCTCTATTCTGTTCCATTGGTCTATGTGTCTGTTTTTGTGCCAGTACCATGCTGTCTTTGTGATCACAGCTTTGTAGTACAGCTCGAAATCCGGCATTGTGATGCCCCCAGCTTTGTTTTTCCTTTTCAGCAGTTCCTTGGCGATTCAGGGCCTTTTCTGGTTCCATACAAATTTAAGGACTATTTGTTCCAGTTCTTTGAAAAATGTCATCGGTATTTTGATCGGGATGGCATTGAAAGTGTAGATTGCTCTGGGTAGCCTGGACATTTTAACTATGTTAATTCTTCCAATCCATGAGCATGGAATATTTTTCCATCTTTTTGTGTCTTCCTCAATGTCTTTCAAGAGTGATTTATAGTTTCTAGAATATAGATCCTTTACGTCTCTGGTTAAGTTAATTCCAGGGTAACGTATGGTTTTTGGTGCTATTGTAAATGGGGTGGATTCCCTAATTTCTCTTTCTTTCATCTCATTATTTGTGTAAAGAAATGCAACTGATTTCTGAGCATTGATTTTGTATCCTGCCACATTACTGAATTGCTCTATAACTTCTAATAGTTTGGGAGTGGATTCTTTTGGGTTTTCCATAGAGTATCATGTCATCTGCGAAGAGAGACAGTTTGACTTCTTCTTTGCCAATTTGGATACCTTTGATCCCTTTTTGTTGTCTGATTGCTGTTGCAAGGACTTCTAGTACTATGTTGAATAATAGTGGCGAGAGTGGGCGTCCTTGTCGTGTTCCTGATCTTAAGGGAAAGGCTTCCAGCTTTCCCCCATTGAGAATGATATTTGCTGTAGGCTTTTCATAGATGGTTTTTATGAGATTGAGGAATGTACCCTCTATCCCTACACTCTGAAGGGTTTTAATAAGGAAAGGATGCTGTATTTTGTCAAATGCTTTTTCTGCATCTATTGAGAGAATCATATGATTTTTGGCTTTTTCCTTCTGGATAAAATCTAAGACACCGATCGATTTGCAAATGTTGAGCCACCCTTGCATCCCAGGGATGAATCCCACTTGGTCATGATGGATATTCCTTTTAATGTACTGTTGGATTCTATTAGCCAGGATGTTGTTGAGAATTTTGGTGTCCATATTCATTAGGGAAATCGGTCTGTAATTCTCCTTTTTGATGGGGTCTTTGCCTGGTTTGTGGATCAAGGTAATATTGGCCTCATAGAATGAGTTTGGTAGCTTTCCTTCTGTTTCTATTTTTTGAAATAACTTTAGGAGAATAGGTGTTATTTCTTCTTTGAATGTTTGGTAGAATTCCCCAGGAAAACTGTCCAGGCCTGGAGTTCTGTTTTTTGGAAGGTTGTTTATCACTGTTTCAATCTCTTCATAATTAATTGGCCTGTTTAAAAAATCAATTTCTTCCTGTTTCAGTCTTCGTAGTTTATAGGTTTCCAGGAAGTCCTCCATCTCTTCCAGATTGCTTAATTTATTGGCATAAAGCTGTTGATAAAAGTTTCTAATAATCCTTCCAATTTCATTGGTGTTGGTTGTGACCTCTCCTTTTTCATTCATAATTTTATTAATTTGGGTCGTTTCTCTATTCTTTTGTTTAAGTCTTGCCAGCGGTCTGTCAATTTTATTAATTCTTTCAAAGAACCAGCTTCTAGTTCTGTTGATCTGCTCTACTGTACTCCTGGTTTCTAATAAATTGATTTCTGCTCTAATCTTGGTCAACTGCTTCCTCGTGCGTGGATTAGGCCTGTCCCTCTGTTGCTGTTCCAGCTTCTTGAGGTGAGAATATAAAAACTGCATTTTAGATTTTTCTATTCTTTTGCGTGAGGCTTGGATGGCTATGTATTTCCCCCTTAGGACTGCCTTTGCAGTATCCCATGGGTTTTGGACCATTGTTTTTTCATTCTCGTTGGTCTCCGTAAATTGTTTAAATTGATTTTTGATTTCCTGGTTTATCGAATCATTCCTGAGCAGGAAGGCTCTTAGTCTCCGAGTGTTTGAGTTTCTTCCAAATTTTTCTTTGTGGTTGAGTTCCAATTTCAAAGCGTTGTGGTCTGAGAATATGCAGGGAATAATTTCAGTCTCTTGGTATCAGTTGAGACCTGTTTTGTGGCCCAGAACATGGTCTATTCTTGAGAATGTTCCATGGGCATTAGAATAGAATGAGTATTCTTTGGTTCTGGGGTGTAGTGTTCTATATATATCTATGAGGTCCAACTCGTCGAGTATGGCATTCAAAGCCTTTGCTTCTTTACTGAGTTTTTGCAAGGGTGTTCTGTCTATTTCTGATAGTAGGGTGTTGAGGTCCCCTACTATTAATGTATTTTTATCTATATGTCTCTTTATTCTGGTTAAGAGTTGGCTTGTGTATCTTGCTGCTCCCCTTGTTGGGGGCATATATATTTATAATTGTCATCTCCACTTGTTGGATACATCCTTTAAGAATAATATAGTGCCCTTCTGTGTCTCTAACTATAGTCTTTAGTTTAAAATCCAATCTGTCTGATATGAGAATTGCTACCCCAGCTTTTTTTTGAGGTCCATTGGCGTGAAAGATGGTATTCCATCCCTTTACTTTCAGTCTGAATGTATCTTTAGGTTCAAAATGAGTCTCTTGTAGACAGCAAATGGATGGGTCATGTCTTTTTATCCAATCTGCAACCCTGTGGCATTTTATGGGAGCATTCAAGGCCATTTACATTGAGACTGAGTATTGAGAGATATGATTTTAATGATGCCATGTTGTCAGTAAAGTCTTTGTTTCTGTAGATTGTGACTTTCTGTTCTGTATCACTCTTGGGTCTTTTTTACTTTTATAGAGCCCCCCTTAATATCTCCAGTAGGGCTGGTTTCGTGGTTATGAAATTGGTCAATGACTGGCGATTCTGTAAGTTCTTTATTTCTCCATCAATTCTGAATGACAGCCTTGCTGGATAAAAGATCCTTGGCTGCATGTTTTTCTCTGAAAGAGCTTTAAAAATGCCCCCCTAACCCTTTCTCTCATTCCAGGTCTGTGTAGACAGGTCTGACGTAATTCTGATACCTTTGCCTTGGTACGTGAGAGATTTCTTTGCCCCGGCCGCTTTCAATACTGTATCCTTGGATCTAATATTTGCGAAATGCACTATGACGTGACGTGGCGTAAGTTTGTCGTGGTTGAGCTTGGGAGGGGGTCCTCTGCCTCTTGGACACGAATGTTTGTTTCCCTTCCTAGATTAGGGAAGTTTTCAGCTACAATTTGTTCAAATATCTCTTCTAGACCTCTGTTTTTCTCCACCCCCTCGGGGATGCCGATGATTCTGACATTGGATCATTTCATTGAGTCAGTGATCTCTCGTAACCTACATTCGTGGGCGTGGATTTTTTTAAGTCCAGATTCTATTTTCGCTTTTCTTTTACTAACCCATCCTCCAATTCGCTAATACGTTCTTCTGCCTCAGTGACCCTGGCCATCAGAGCCTCTAGTTTTGACTGCATTCGGCTCATAGAATTTTTAATTTCTGCCAGATTCGCTCTCATTTCCGCCCTTAGAGATTCTATATTCTCATTAACATTTTCGTTAATACTTTTTTCAAGTTTACACATCATCTTGACCATTGTTACTCTGAATTCCATTTCTGATCATTTGGTTACATCCATATCCATTAGTTCTGTGGCAGAGGCCACAGACTCATTGTCTTTTCTTTGCTGGGGGGGATTTCTCCTTCTCGTCATTCTGATGAGGAGGGGTTGCGGGGTTGTCCAGAGCCCAAATTATTGACCGGGACCCAGGCCATGCGCCCTTGTTTTACAGGGACCTTAGGGATGTGGGCTTGATTTTTCAGCCTGCCTTCTGGGGGAGGGGCCTGCCGCGCCGATACTCAGGCAATTCTGTTTGGGTAGAGTCTCCGTGTCCCCTGCGAGGGGGGTTGGTGATGGGCACACTGTGAGCCGGTATTTCCAGGCTTTTGTTCTCTGGCGGCTTTCCTTGGCGGTTTGCTGTGCCTCTCCTGAGAGTCAGAGCAGCAGCGGCCGAATCTCAGCCTCTGTCTCAGAACAGAGGGATCACGGACCGTTCTCCACTGATGTTCTGGCCACTTTAACTCTGTTACTGTTGGTGCTGCTCAACCCTGCAGCGTCCGGGGATGTGCACCCCACACCCGGCATCCCAGCCCTCACTTCCAGGGCCGGCGCGTCTCTGTCCTTTGTGTTTCTAATGCCGCCAGCCGCCCCCGCGCGCTCCGGAGCTCCCGGTCTCAGTCTGGATCCCGTGAGCGCACCGGAGCTCCGTTTCAGTCTGGTGGCGCGCGCTCCCGGCTCACGGTCTCAGTCTGTTTTCTCGTGGGTGCCGTCGGGGAGTCCGCCCCTCCCCCGTGCAGGTGGCTACCTCTTCCCGGCGCCCGAACGTGGTGGCTCCCTCTCCCTTCCGTTTATCTTCCTATATCTGTGCACGGTTTCATGGCTCCCCACTTTGTACCTCAATACTCAGCGCTGGAGATGTTCATTTGTAGAGATCCAGATGTATCTTCCTGCGTCTCATGCTGGTTCCGTGGATGTTCAGGCTGGGCTGGTACCTATCCAGCTCGACTCAGGGGAGCGGCTGAAAAAGGGGTCCCCTACTCCTCCGCCATCTTCCCAACCTCTCCCCAGTTTTGCCTTTTTCTAACCTGTATTTGTGTATGTGTGTGTGTGTGCATATGTGTGTGTGCATGTGTGTGGGGGGGGTTGCAGTTTTTTTCTGTGTATAGATTCATGTAACACCATGCTCAGGACACAGAACTGTTCCATCATCATCATCTATGAACTTTCTACCATCTCTTTATAATCTCACCCTTCCACCCAGCTCTTGGTTCAGTTCATGACAACCTTTAACTTATTCTCCAACTTTGTAGTCTTGCCATTTTAAAGGTGCTTTAAGTTGACTCACCATAGGTAACCATTTCAGATTGGCTTTTTTCACTAAGCATCCTGCCCTTAAAATCCTCCAAGCTGTTGCATAGATCTAAAGTTTGTTCCTTTTTTTGCTGAGTATTATTCCATTTTGTAGGTGCACCAGAGTCTGTTCAACCTTGCACCCTTTGAAGGACATTTGTATTGTTTCTATTTTTTGACTAACATGAATAAAGTTGCTATGAACATTCATATAGACAGGTTTTTTGTGAACATAATTGTTCATTTCACTGCAAGATCATATGGTTAGTGTATGTTTAGTTTGCTAAGAAACAGTCAAACTACTTTCAAGGGTGACCATATCATTTTTATATTTCCACTAACAATGTATGAGAGTTTCAGTTTCTTGACATCCTTGCCATGTTTGGTGTTATTCTTATTATTATTTTAGTCATTCTAATAAGCATATGGTGGTATCTGATTGTGGTTTAAATTGTATTTCCCTAACAGCTAATGATGTTGCATATCTTCCATGTACTTATGTGCCCTCTGCATCTCCTTTCAGTGAAATGTTTTTTGTTCATGTATTTTGCCCATTTGTCTAATTGGGCTTTTTTGTGTGATTTTGTTTTTATTGTTGTCATTATTGTTTTTACTGTTATATCTTGAATGTTCTTTATGTATTCAACATACAAGTCCTTTGCCAGGTATGTGGTTTGCAAACATCTTCTCCTTGCCCATGGCTTGTCTTTTCATCATCTTATAAGGGTCTTTAACAAGCAAAAAGTTTTCATTTTGATGAAGTCTAATGTATTACTTTTTTATTTATAGATTGTGGGTTGGAAGTGAAGTTTAAGAATTTCTGCTTAGCTCTACATCCCAAAGATTTCCTCCTCCGTTTTCTTCTAAAAGTTTTATAGTTTTGTTTAACCTTTAAAACTCTGATCCATTTTGAGTTAATTTTTGTATAAGGTGTGAGATTTAGTTTGCAATTCTTTTTCCCCCCCATAGATGTTCAATTGCTGTAACATCTTCTGTTGAAAAGGTTACCTTTCCTACACAGAATTGCTTTTACACATTTGTCAAAAATCAGTTAGGCATATTTGTGTGAGTCGATTTCTGGGTTCTCTGCCTCTCCTGGGATCTATGCCCTTCCCTCTGCCTAAGCCACATTGTCTTGATTATAGTAGTTCTTATAGTAAGACTTAATATCTGCTAGAGTGATTCCTTGTACTTCATTCTTCTTTCTTAAGATATGCCTTTGCATATAAACTTTAAAATAGGCTTGGCTATGTCAAAAGGACTTGCTGGAAATTTGATATTGCATTAAGATTATGGAATAATTTGGGCGAGAATTGACACATTTACTGTGTTGAGTCTTCTATCCATGAACAGAGTCCATCTCCATTTGTTTACATCTTTGATTTTACCCATCAGTATTTTCTAATTTCGGCACACAGATTCTAGACATGGTCTGTTAGATTTATATCTAAATATTTCTCTCTTTTTTGAATAATTACAAATACTATCATATTTCTACATTTCGGTTTCTGCATGTCGTTGCTCATAAAAATACAATTTATTTTTGTGTGTTGATCTTGTATCCTACAACCTTCCCATACTCGCTTATTAGTTCTAAGACTTTTTTTCTAGATATCTTGAGATTGTCTACATAGAGAATCATGTCATCTGCAAATGGTCAGTTTTATTTCTTCCTTTTTGTTCTGTATGTTTTTAAATTGTTTTTTCTTGCCTTTTGGAGCTAAGAATTTCAGTACTATACTGAATAAGAGTAGTGAGAGCAGACATTATATTAGAGGAAAGAAATCTGTCTTTCACCATTGAGTATTCTGTTAGCAATAGGTTGCTTATAGATGCTCTCAGTCAAGTTTAGGAAGTTTTCTTCTATTCCTACTTTGCCGAGAGTTTTTCATAAAATGATGTTGAATTTTGTGCACAACCATATCAATTTTGGTTATATCAAAAATAATCATCTCCAATAGCCAAATCATCTTCTTACTCTATTCTTGAGTAAGAAGAACAAAGCTGGAGGTATCCCAGATTTCAAATATATTATAAAGCTATAATAATCAAAACCATATGGTTCTGGCACAAAATGGACACATAGATCAATGGAGCAAAATACAGAGCCCAGAAATAAGCCCATCCTTATATGGTCAATTATCCACCACAAAAGAAGCAAGAATAGACAATGAAGAAAAGACAGTCTTTTCAATAAATGGTGAGGGGAAAACTGGACAGCTACATGCAAAATAATGAAACTGGACCATTTTCTTACACCGTACACAAAAATAAACTCAAACTGGATTAAAGACCTAGATGTGGGACCTGAAACCATAAAACTCCTAAAAGAAAACATAGGCAATAATCTCTTGGACATCAGCCTTAGCAACATATTTATGGATATATCTCCTCAGGCAAGAGAAACAAAAGCAAAATTAAATTGTTGGGATTATGCCAAAATAAAAAGCCTTTGCATAGCAAAAGAAACCATCAACCAAACCTACTGAATGGGAGAATATATTTGCAAATGATATATCTGTTAAGGGGTTAATATCTAAAATATATACAGAATTTATATAACTCCACAACAAACACCAAGCTGATTAAAAAATGGGCTGAGAATCTATTCAGACATTTTCCCATGAAGACATACAGATGGCCAACAGACACATGAAAAGATTCTCAACATCACTCATCATCAGGGAAATGCAAATCAAAACCACAGTGATATATCACCTCATACCTGTCAGGGTGACTAAAATGAAAAAAACAAGAAATGACAAGTGTTGGCGAGGACGTCAAGAAAAAGGAACCCTTGTGCACTGTTGGTGGGAATGTAAATTGATGCAGCCACAGTGGAAAACAGTATGGAGGCTCCTCAAAAAATTAAAAGTGAAAATATCGTATGATCCAGTCATTCCACTATTGGGTACTCACCCAAAGAAAATGAAAACACTAATTTGAAAAGACATATGCACCCCTATGTTTATTGCAGCATTACTTGCAGTAGCCAAGATATGGAAGCCATGTCAGTGTCCATCCATAAATGAATGGGCAAAGAATTATCTCTATGACTTTTAGTTGTTCTTAGCAGAAAGGAGCTGAGAGAAGTGAATCTTCATAAGCTTGCCTAGAACCAGAGGCCTGGCTGTTTTTTATGCTAGAGGTTTTTCCCTCTTTTACTTTGTAGCTAGAAATCCCTGGACTTTTTTTTTTTAGAATATTGGAATAAATCACTTTTTTTTCAAACATATAAATGTCTTATAACATGCTTATTAAAATGTGATCAAGTACAGCATTGGGAATATATTCAGTAATACCGTAATAACTTTGCATGGTGACAGATGATAACTATACTTATCTTGGCAAGTGTTTCCTAATGTATATAAATGTCGAATCAGTATGTTGTACAACTTGAAACTAATATAATATTGTATGTCAACTATACTTCAGTTAAAATTGTTAAAAGTACATGGTTTGCATTGGTCAACATAAGATGTATTAAAAAAATGGGATGCCTGGGTGGCTCAGTCGGTTAAGCCTCTGCCTTTGCCAGGGTCATGGTCCCAGGGTTCTGGGATCAAGTCCTGCATTGGGCTCCCTGTTCAGCGAAGAGTCTGCTTCTCCCTCTGTCCCTCCCCCCTGCTCATGCTCTCGCTCTCAAATAAATAAATAAAATCTTTTTTAAAACAATATATATATAATCATATATATATAATTCTTTTAGCAGCTTAATGTGAACACTTTGTACAAAGTAAACTTCTTACTGCACTCTCCTTTTTTTTTAAGATTTTATTTTATTTTATTTATTTATTTATTTGAGAGAGAGAGTAAGTGAGAGAGAGAGAACACAAGCGGGGAGGGGCAGAGGGAGAGGGAGAAGAAGACTCCCCGCTGAGCAGGGAGCTAGACATGGGGCTTGACCAGGATCATGACCTGAACCAAAGGCAGATGCTTAACTGACTGAGCCACCCAGGCGCCCCTGCACTCTGCTTTTTAATATCATCAACTTCTTTCTTTTCATGACGCCTAAATAATCATGGAGTCCAGAAAAAAGTGACATAGAATTAGGTTAACAGAGAAAATTTTATTTTAGCTGAAAATACATTGTGATTTCTGTGCCAAAGAAATACATGCATGTGTGTGTTAAGTGACAGAATCACTGAAGGAAAGATTTTTTTTGGTTTGTTTCTTAGCTTTTTGCAATATTGAAATGAGAGTTTGGGCTCTCCTGCGGACAAGTGTCTCCACGGGCACCACCGCCCCAAATCAAGGCCCATCTCACTCTCCCTTAACTATGACAAACGACACTGCTGCAGAGCACCTGAAGCTTTTGCTATCACAGACCACCTGTCACAGGCTACCTGCCCGTGCGCCACCATCACAGAGGAGCAGGCCCGGAACGGTGGCACAGGAGGGGCTGGAAGGAATCGGGCAAGAGAAACACGAAATCCCATGACAAGTCATGCACCATCTTTCCATAATCATCTCCAATATAAATACAATGCATTTGCCATTTGCCAATAGTCATCCAAGAGTCCGGCCCAACCATATCTTTGCTCATCTTGTGTATAAAATGTATGTACTCCCTGAGATGTAGACTTCCCTTCCTTGTTTTCAGACGGCCCGCAGCCCTCTGACCCTGCCCATGCAGATTGAACACGGGCCTAGCACCTTTTACACCTGCAGCCTCTTGCAGCGATGGCCACCGTGAGCAGGCCCTAAGAGCAAGCTGCCAGTGTTGCAGGCCGTCCTGGGCGCCTGGTCTGGGTTGCCCTGTGCTGCTTCTATCTGTCACTTCTACCTCTTCCTTTTCCTGCCTGGCTTCTGCTTTTCCACCTGTCCTTCAGGATTGGCATTCCGGCCCCCATGATGCTCAGGGAGATCCCCCTGGGAAGCCCAGTCGTGCAGGTGACTTGGACGTGACACAGAAAGACTAGCTGTTCTGCCCTCGGCCATCTGGCCATCAGGAGGTCAGCTACATGGGGCTGAGACTTGACATAGCTGGCCTGCTTTTCTCCAGGCTCCTGATTCAGGGACAGTGTCAGAAATAAGACAAACGCTGGCATGAGGATTGCACACAACGTGAATGAATTCTGATTGCTGAATAAGTAAGCTTCCAGTTGCACACTGCGATGACAAACTCCCATGGGACTAGGTTCTCTGCAAAATTGCCTTCGGGGTACCCCAGGATTTTGTGACAGTGCAGAGACTGGAATCACCGTCAGCTCTTCTCCAGGTCTGGAAGGCAGTGCATTTCAAGTCCCACTGGAGGGCCCAGCAGGCTGACTAAGCACAAGTACCAACTTTCCAAGGGCCTGCAGTCTGAGGAGGGAGTGAGAGGGGAGAGTATTGATTCCAACTTGTGAAAGACAGCGAAGGATCAACATTAATTTTAGTTAAATATCTGTAAGATGTACTTTTAATGTCAGTCAATTATAATTCAACTGATATATAGTGAGATAAAAATTGCATTTGATTTTGGAGGTGGGGATATTTTGGTGTGTTTGGTGTGATGAGGTGGTGGGGGGTTCCGAAGCAAACCAGGAAAGCAGAACACAAAGATAGAAGGGTGAGGAAGGAACACCACAAGCCCAATAATCTTATGCAAAATTCTGCAGTCGGAAATTTCAGAAGGCAGCCATTTTCATGTCTGTTTTGTTAAATGGGGTGGGCGTTCCATTATGGGCTCAGTGCTCAGGGTCTAACCTGGGCCCTCCCAGTTGCATGGAGGGTACTTTCTGCCCCTGGTTGCCCCAGGCTGACCACGCCCAGCACCTCTGGTGATGTGAGCGCTGATGCCCCCAAGGATGTGGTCTCCAGAAACCCCTTCATGTGCAACAGATACAAGGGCCCACCACAGGGGAGGAAGGAGGCCCCTAGGGGTAGCATGGAAGAGGCTTGGCCAGTTTGCCAGAAAGGTGGGAGCTCAGTTCTGCCTAGAAGGTTAAAGTGTAAGAACTGCTACCATTCGGTGCTGGCCGTAATGTCTGGGATAAAGCTGGGACTCCATTCTATTTGCCCCTGAGTAGGCCAGGCCTCCTACCTGGTGCTGCTGGGGCCTAAACCCACAACTCACAGCCAGCTCTGCCCACCTCTTCCCACTAACACCCTCCCCATGTTTGGAGCCATCCACGGGGGTCTGTGAGCCTGGGACACCCAGCCTCAACCATGTGTGTTCAGGAGTCCGTAGATGGAATGGGAACACAGATTATATGGAGGAACTTGGAAGAGCTACAAGGCTGTACCATGTCCACATGGCCTCCTGGCATAGGGAATAACAAGAGAGGAGTCTACCCTGGGAAGTAAAGTCAGAAGCACAGCCTGATGTGGTCCACAGGACCGAGGACCATGGGGGAAGGACCTCCCACTGTGTGTTCAGGGTCACACCGCGCTGCCCCCTTTTGAGTGAGGTCGGTCACCGTGAAACTGACTTATCAAGTCTTAGCTGAGCTCTTTTGATGAGTCCACAATGTACTGAGGAATCACAAAAGAAGTCTGCCCCAGGCAAGTGTGATTTATGGGCATTAATTGCAACCACGTTCATTTCCTATAAAGTCAGGATGAAGCTGCCATTGCTGATGCAAGGAAAAAGATGTGTCTAAAATATTGGCTGGTGTCATCAATACCGGGAGCTCTTGAGCCAGGTCCCTTCTGCATTCTGATGAGGTAAGGATATTTGGGAAGGAAAATGCCTCCAGAACATAAATCTATTTGACACCAAATGTCTACTTCCCATGGTGAGCCAGACCCTGCTATGGAGGCCAGAGATGCAGACATGGAAAGAGTGCAGCTGAACCCTAGTTCAAGGAAAGAAAGGATCAAAAACTGCCTTGGGTTAGGCAGGCCCTTTGCTGGAGGTCATTACAAGCTCAAGCCCTGCTCCCACATCTCTCACCAAAACTGTAGCTCTTAACTGATGTAAAAGCAAGCTTGTCATCGGTGGTCATCTGCATTATGAGCAAAGGCAAAGGCTTTGAATGAGCTTGTGCAGTTTGGCTCAGCATGTCCCAGGCACTGCTGGTCAGAAGACGAGAGGCCCTTGGAGCACGTCAGAGCCCAGTCGAGCCCTGCCTAGACCTGCCAAGTCTGGTGGACCCACAAAGCCGTGCATTAAGAGTCAATGCTTGTTGCTGAAAGTCCCTGAAATTTTGAAATTATTTGTTCCACATCATTACTGTGTCCATGACCAAACCCAGGACTTTAGAGAAGTAAGACACTGATATGCTTCTGCCACTGTCTCAGAATTATTTTATAAATGACCTTAATACCAGCATAGTTTTCTTTCTCTTGCGTCTTTCAATACTGCACTGCTCCCCAGTCTGAAGCAGGAATTATTTTATTTTTAAGGTCTGCTACCTCCTCAGTGTGTATAATTTTGCCCTAATTTTGTAAAGCATGAAAATATATATGATCTCTAGAGATGAGACTGAAGTGCTAAAGATGGTGTCAGTGGTATTCCTGGGTGGAGGAGGTCTAGAGTGACTTGTGTACCACCTTAAAAATTTTCTGTACTTTCCATATTTTCTATCATAAACAATTATTTTAGAATCAGATCTAGATGCTGATTTTTAAGCAGATAAAGTTTAACATAAACATATTTTTATTTATTTATTTATTTGACAGCGAGAGACAGCCAGCGAGAGAGGGAACACAAGCAGGAGGAATGGGAGAGGAAGAAGCAGGCTCCCAGCGGAAGAGCCTGATGTGGGGCTCGATCCCAGAACGCCGGGATCATGCCCTGAGCCAAAGGCAGACGCTCAACGACTGCGCTACCCAGGGGCCCCTACATAAACATATTTTAAACATAAAGCTTTCTTCCTCAGATACTTTCTGCTGGTTGTCAAAAGCACAAACCAGGAAGATGAGTAAATCCTCACCCACTACAGTTCCTGCTCACTTTTTTCCAAAAGAGGAAACTGGCCAGAAATCTAAACAAAAAGATTTTCAGGTGTGGTTGGCCTCTTATGCTTAGGATTTGATGGAAGAAAAAATTGTCCTTGAGATCAGATCTTGATTAAATACAATTATGCTTTGATGCGATGCCAGTAAATCATTGCAAAAATCCCATTTGGACATTTAGAATGAGCAGGGGAGCAGTGAGCAAACCTTCCTAGATCCACTTGTCAGAAGTGGGCTATATCAGGTAGACCACTTTCTCCGCAGAAGTTGGAAGTAAAATCAGATTTATCAAAAAGTCACCTTTTCCATGAATGTGCCTAAACAGATACGTGAGGTTTTGAATGATACCTTTCTGTTTTAAAACCTGCCCAAATCAGAGTGATGGTCCTTCCTGGATTAGACCAGACTCTCTTTCTCTGAAGTGCAATAAAAGATGGAAATGTCATAACATCAAGGGACAGAGAACACTGTCCATTGCAAGGCTGAGGAATATCCTTTAGTCTTTGTCAGGGAAACAGAACCATTGAGATGAGGGATCTATGATGGGAATGAGACCTTACCAGCCACCGGAGGAGCCAGAGAAGTGAAGGTCTGAGAGAAGAAGTTGGAGGATCAGAGGGCTGACCAATAAGCCAGCCTGAGAAGTCAAGCACATCCCACCACCAACATCCATTAAGGGGGAGAAGGAGGCTACGGGAAGCGGTTCTTTATGTAGGTTTTCAGCCAAACATCTGGAGGTGGTCTGGGGCTACTGTTGGCCAGTAGAGAGGAAGAGATGGACATGTGGTGGAGGCAAGCTGGGATGAGCAGGATCCTGCTGGGCAACTCTGTGTGCATCTGTCCCCATATCTAACCATGTCGACCTTCAGAGAGTAATGGTGGCTGTCCATTGGCCAGAACTGGCTCAGTCCATGTCGTAAAGATGGGGAGGTGAAAGGAAATCTGGCTCTGTCAGCGAAGAAAAGTGGCTAGTAGACAGGCAGCTGAGAGTACCTGTGACAGAACTAGATAATTTAATTAATTCAAATAATTCATGGTTGTGGGGGACTGATGTGAGATAACACCGTCCCTGGCCTCTCCCTACAAGATGTCAAGAACACACCCCTCCTCCCAGTGGTGACAACCAAAAATGTGCCCAGACATTGCCAAATGTCCCTGGGGTGGTGACAGGCAAAGTCATTCCAGTTGAGAAACTTCTGTATCACGGAATATTGAATCAAGATTTTGGAAAGTAGTGACATGTATTCGGTCCTAGTGGTCTCACCACAAACAACAACAACAGCTGGATTTTTAATAATTTTTCGTGAGAATGAAAGTGTGTGCAATTAATAAACAATGAAGAGACTTTTAAAAATATTTTATTTGATCTTTATCTTTAAAAAACTTTTTATTAAAATAAAACATATATAGAGAAAAAAGTATAAATCATGATAGCTCTCAGTTCAATTGGGTCATTACTTAGAGGACACTGAAGTTAAAACTATGCTTTTTATATTTGCCTCAAATGTGTCAAAATGGAAATCTGTATTTCAACCACAAGTGATTCAAATCAGCCAACGCTGATAAATGTCTGAGAATCCTAATGTGCCAGACTCTTACTGGACCTGAAGACTCTTTCCTGACCAATGACAACAGCAACCTGTGTTTTAAGCCTTGTATGGACTTAAGGACTCATGCCACCTGTTCCATCGTACAAGCTTTAATTCTTGATTAGTATAATCACAATGAGCTAAAAATGTTAGGGCTTTTTTGCTAAAGCCCTAACATTTTCCTTCAAAGAGCGACTCAGTGGCTGTCCCCATGGGTGAGTGTACTATTGCTTGACAATTAGATAAATCCAAGATTTTATTTTCTCTTCACTGGGGAGCTCCTTTCTTTCCTTTAACAATCCTGGAGTATCCACCAAGATTGCTTTGTAGATTCTGCTCATCTGGAGCAACGTGCAGTCGAATGCAGGGAGTGTGCCCATAGTCAGGGAATCTGCTGCTTTTGGTGGTGAATCACTCAGCAGCAGTAGCATCTTTCTTTCTTAGTCATCAGTGGAGGCCAGGTCAGCAATATTCATCCCATGCACATAGTATGAGATTTTTTTGTGAAGCTAACGTGTGGGTTGAGTTTTCAATTTTAATTTGTAATCTCTAAACTATCTGCTGGAAGAAATGCTCATCACTGGGCCTGAGAACAAGGAGTTAATTGATCTACTAAACATCCAGTCCAAACTCTATCTGCAGAGTCTCCATAGATCTAAATCTTGCATATTCTAATTATTGACTATACCTTCTCATTCAAATACACATCAACTCATAAAAACCAATGTTGGCCAGAATACTGAACTACTTTTGACTCAGAAAGTCTGTCATTTACTACCCTTATCACAGTTGTCTGTGGTTTGTCTCTCTGGGTGTTGTTCTAAAAAGTCTGCAGAAAGTTTATGGTTGGGCTGTGCCTCGCCCCACACCCACGCAGGGACTGGTGGTTACCAAAATACTGAACTCACCTTGACCATTCAGTTGAGAAAGCACCGTGTTATATACTTCAACACTTAAACATCCTGCCTTCTGACTAGAGAAGAAATTCCTTCTGTTGTGTTTCTTTGTTAAACATGAACTGAAAACAAAGCACTTTCCCTTGGGGTCTCTGTGTTCTTATATGTATACTTATGGTAATACTAATTATTTTGTTTACTTGGTAAAGTGGAGGGCTTTTGCCAGGGATAATTTAGTGATATAATAATCATTATGAGGGATATTTGGTTTTGTAAGATTTTATATCCATGAGGAACATTGGAAATAAGATAGGACAAGATGCCAAATATACAACAGCCATTGTTTTAATGGTATTCTAACATTTATAAATGCTGAAATGATCCAAATTGGACTTTTTGAAAGGTCTTTGGCAGGATTAAGGAGAAAGTTGATGAGGAACATTTCTGATCCCCCAAATATTCCAGCAGCTCCCCAAAGTCATGCAGTCTCTGTCATCCTGCTTTTCCATCAATATCTCCCCATGTCACTTCTCTGCCTCCTACTCCCCTGAAACCTCTTGTGAGGAAGATATGCTTATGCCACACCAAATCCCTTGTTCTGTAGGTAGGTGGAGGGGACCTCCCCAAACTGACTCAAACTCTGAAAAATCTTATCCTTCTCTCCCGACAGCCATACTTACAGTGCACATGATGTCATGACTAGTTCTCTTCAAGTCTTTATTGCACCTGGCTAGCAGTGTTTATGCAGTGGTAGTTAAACCTTGGACCAGAGTACAATTTAGAGCTATAATAAATGAATTTGCAAATCCCACTGAGGATAGGAAAAAAGTTACTGAATAATTTAGATGCTTATTAGATACCTATACTCTAGGCGTTACCTTCACTAACTGATTAGGCTAATTGTCATTACTTTGGAAGGAAAATCACAGTTAGATAAGGCAAGATGTAATCCTAAGGACTTGCCAAAGGTTATAATGCCTTTGGTACTTAGAAAGCCTACAGCCTGCTAAAGAAATTGATAGGAAACTGTTCAGGGATATACATGAAGTTGTCTTGGTTAAAATAGATTGGATTCAAACTTCAACCTATTCAGAAAATATTGGAGATATAAGATATAGGTTAACTTTTCAATTATTTATGCAAGAGTCAGGTATAACACTTAACATGGTTAAAAAGATAAATGATATGTATATTTTACTACCATAAAAAATAAATCAAATTCAGGCTGCATAAACTTAAAAGAAAGTTAGGCATATACTTATAAGGTGCAATTATATCAGTGCTTAGAGGGAAATTTAAAATTGTAAACACCTATGTTAGAAAAGAAAAAAAAAACTAAAAAAAACCCTAACCTTCCACCTTAAGACACTAGAAAAGAAGAGCAAAATAACCCAAAGCAAGCAGAAGGAGAGAAAGAACAAGAATTAGAAGGAATTTGATGAAATAGAGAACAGAAAAACTATAAAGAAAATCAATACAACCAAAAGTTAGTTCTTTCAAAAGATCAACAAAATTGACCAATCTTTAGCTAGATTGTTCCAGAATAAAAGAGAATAAAATTACTAAAATTAGAGGGGAAAGTCCAAGATGGTGGACGAATAGGAGGCCTAAATTTTGTCTGATCCCAGGACTTCAGCTAGATAGGTATCAATTCTGAACACCAACGAACTCAACTGGAGACTGAAGAAAAGAATAGCGTCAACTCTATAAACAGAAAAGTGACCACTTTCTGCAAGAATGACAAGACAGAAAAACTCACCTCAAAAAAAAAAAAGAACAAGAGGCAGCACCAACGGCCAGGGACCTAATCAATATGGACATCAGTAAGATGTTGGAACTAGAGTTCAGAATAACAATTATAAAGACACTAACTGGGCTTGAAAAAAGCATAGAAGACACTAGAGAATCCATTTCCAGAGAAATAAAAGAACTAAAATCTAACCAAGTCAAAAATCAAAACAGCTATAAATGAGGTGCAATCAAAAATGGAGGCTGTAACTGCTAGGATAAATGAGGCAGAAGAGAGAATTAGTGATGTAGAAGACAAAATGATGGAGAATAAAGAAGCTGAGAAAAAGAGAGATAAACAACTATTGGAGCATGAGGGGAGAATTTGAGAGAGAAGTGATACCATAAAGTGAAACAATATTAGAATAATTGGGATCCCAGAAGAAGAAAGAGAGATGGGGGCAGAAGGTATATTGGAACAAATTACAGCAGACAACTTCCCTAATCTGGGGAAGGAAACAGTCATCAAAATCCAGGAGGCACAGAGAACCCCCCTCAAAATCAATAAAAATAAGTCAACACTCCAACATCCAATAGTAAAACTTACAAATCTCAGAGACAAAGAGAAAATCCTAAAAGCAGTTCAGGACAAGAGGTCTGTAACCTACAATGGTAGGAACATTAGATTGGCATCAGACCTACCCACAGAGACCTGGCAGGCCACAAAGGACTGGTATGATATATTCAGGGTACTAAATGAGAAAAATATGCAGCCAAGAATACTTTATTCAGCTATACTGCCATTGAAAATAGAAGGAGTGATAAAAAGCTTCCAGGACAAACAGAAACTCAAAGAATTTGCGATCACCAAACCAACCCTACAAGAAATATTGAAAGAGGTCCTCTAAGCAAAGAGAGAGCCCAAAGTAACATAGACCAGAAAGGAACAGATAATATACAGTAACAGTAACCTTACAGGCAATACAATGGCACTAAATTCATATCTTTCAGTAGTTACCCTGAACGTAAATGGGCTAAATGCCCTAATCAAGAGACATAGGGTATCAGATTGGATAAAAAAGCAAGACCCATTGATATGCTGTCTGCAAGAGACTCATTTTAGACCCAAAGACACCTCCAGATGTAAAGTGAGGGGGTAGAAAACCATTTATCATGCTAATGGACATCTAAAGAAAGCTTGGGGTGGCAATCTTTACATCAGTCAAATTAGATTTTAAACAAGGACTGTAATAAAAGATGAGGAAAGACACTATATCATACTTAAAGGGTCTATCCAACAAGAAGATCTAACAATTGTGAATATTTATGCCCCTAACATGGGAGCAGCCAATTATATAAGCCAATTAATAACAAAATCAAAGAAACACACTGACAATAATACAATAATAGTAGGGGAATTTAACATCCCCCTCACTGAAATGGACAGATCACCTAAGCAAAAGATCAATAAGGGAATGAGGGCTTTAAATGACACAGTAGACCAGATGGACTTCACAAATATATTCAGAACATTCCATCCCAAAGCAACAGAATACACATTCTTCTCTAGTTCACATGGAACATTCTCTTGAATAGGTCACATCCTGGGTCACAAATCAGGTCTCAACCAGTACCAAAGGATTAGGATCATTCCCTGCATATTTTCAGACCACAATGCTTTGAAACTCAAACTCAATCACAAGAGAAAAGTTGGAAAGAGCTCAACTACATGGAGGCTAAAGAGCATCCTACTAAAGAATGAATGGGTTAACCAGGAAATTAAAGAGGAATTTTTAAAAAATCATGGAAACAAATGAAAATGAAAACACAACTGTTCAAAATCCTTGGGATGCAGCAAAGGTGGTCCTAAGAGGGAAGTATATAGCAATACAAATCTTTCTCAAGAAACAAGAAAGGTCTCAAATACACAACCTAACCCTACACCTAAAGGAGTTTGAGAAAGAACAGCAAATAAAGCCTAAAGCCAGCAGGAGAAGAGAAATAATAAAGATTAAAGCAAAAATCAATGAAATAGAAACCAAAACAACAGTAAAACAGATCAATGGAACTAGGAGTTTGTTCTTTAAAAGAATTAATAAGATTGATAAACCCCTGGCCAGGATTATGCAAAAGAAAAGAGAAAGGACCCAAATAAATAAAATCATGAATGAAAAAGGAGAGGTCACAACCAACACTGAGGAAATACAAACAATTATAAGAACATATTATGAGCAACTATATGCCAACAAATTAGACAATCTGGAAGAAATGAATGCATTCTTAGAGACATAAAAACTACCAAAACTGAACCAAGAAGAAATAGAAAACCTGAACAGACTCATAACAAGCAAGGAAATTGAAGCAGTAACCAAAAATCTCCCAAAAAACAAGAGCCTAGGACCAGCGGGCTTCCCAGGGGAATTCTACCAAACATTCAAAAAGAATTAATACCTATTCTTCTGACACTGTTCCAAAAAATAGAAATGGAAGGAAAACTTCCAAAATCATTTTATGAAGCCAGCTAATGTTAATGCTAATGCTGGCCTTGATCCCAAAACCAGATAAAGACCCCACCAAAAAAGGAGTATTACAGAACAATATCCCTGATGAACATGGATGCAAAAATGTTCACCAAAATACTAGTCAATAGGATCCAACAGTACATTAAAAGGATTATTCACCACGACAAAGTGGGATTTATTCCTGGGCTGCAAGGTTGGTTCAACATCTGCAAATCAATCAATGTGGTACACTACATTAATAAAAGAAACGACAAGAACCATATGATACTCTCAATAGATGCAAAAAAACCGCATTTGACAAAGTACAGCATCTTTCTTGATGAAAACTCTTCACAGTGTAGGGATAAAGGGTACTTATTGCAAAATAATAAAAGCAATCTATGGAAAACCTATAGTGAGTATCATTCTCAATGGGGAAAACTGAGAGCTTTTCCCCTAAGTTCAGGAACATGGCAGGGATGTCCACTATCACTGCTGCTGTTCAACATAGTACTAGAAGTCCTAGCCTCGGCAATCAGACAACAAAAAGAAATAAAAGTCATCTGAATCGGCAAAGAAGTCAAACTCTCACCCTTTTCAGATGACATGATATTCTATGTGGAAAACCCAAACGACTCCACCCTCAAATTGCTAGAACTCATATAGGAATTCAGTAAAGTGGCAGGATATAAAATCAATGCACAGAAATCAGATGAATTTCTATACACCAACAATGAGACAGAAGAAAGAGAAATTAAGGAGTTTATCCCATTTACAATTGCACCCGAAACCATAAGATACCTAGGAATAAACCGAACCAAAGAGGCGAAGGACTTGTATTCAGAAAACTATAGAACATTCATGAAAGAAATTAAGGAAGACACAAAGAAATGGAAAAAACGTTCCACGCTCATGGATTGGAAGAACAAATATTGTTAAAATGTCTATGCTATCTAGAGCAATGTATACATTCAATGCAATCCCTATCAAAATACCATCAACTTTTTTTACAGAGCTGGAGCAAACCATCCTAAAATGTGTATGGAAGAAGAAAAGACCTCGAATAGTCAGAAGAACGTTGAAAACAAAAACCATTGCTGGTGGCTTCACAATTCTGGACTTCAAGCTCCATTACAAAGCTATAATCATCAAGACAGTATGGTACTGGCACAAAAACAGACACATAGATCAATGGAACAGAATAGAGAACCCAGAAATGGACCCTCAACATTATGACCAACTAATCTTCGACAAAGCAGGAAAGAATAGCCAATGGAAAAAAGACAGTCTCTTCAACAAATGGTGCTGGGAAAATTGGACAGCCACATGCAGAAGAGTGAAACTGGACCATTTCCTTACACCATACACAAAAATAGACTCAAAATGGATGAAAGATCTAAATGTGGGACAGGAATCCATCAAAATCCTTGAGGAGAATACAGGCAACACCCTCTTCGACCTTGGCCATAGGAACTTCTTCTTAGACACATTGCCAAAGACAAGGGAAACAAAGGCAAAAATGAACTATTGGGAATTAATCAAGATAAAAACTTTTGCACAGCAAAGGAAACAGTCTACAAAACCAAAAGATAATCGACAGAGTAGGAGAAAATATTTGCAAATCACATATCAGATAAAGGGCTAGTATCTAAAATCTATAAAGAACTTATCAAACTCAACTCCCAAAGAAAAAATAATCCAAACAAGAAATGGGCAGAAGACATGAACAGACATTTCTCCAAAGAAGACATTCAAATGGTGAACAGACACATGAAAAAGTGCTCAACATCACTTGGCATCAGGGAAATACAAATCAAAACCACAATGAGATACCACCTCACACCAGTCAGAATGGCTAAAATTAACAAGTCAGGAAAAGACAGATGTTGGCGAGGATGCAGAGAAAGGGGAACCCTGCAAACTGGTGCAGCTGCTCTAGAAAACAGTATGGAGGCTCCTCAAAAAGTTGAAAATAGAGCTACCCTATGACCCAGCATTTGCACTACTGAGTATTTACCCCAAAGATACAAATGTAGTGATCTGAAGTGGCACCTACACCCCAATGTTTATAGCTGCAATGTCCACAACAGCCAAACTATGGAAAGAGCCCAGATGTCCATTGACAAGTGAATGGATAAAGAAGATGTGGTATATATATATACAACGAACTATTATGCAGCAATCAAAAAGAGAAATCTTGTCATTTGCAATGACATGGATGGAACTAGAGGGTATTATGCTAAGGTATTATAATAAGTCAATCAGAGAAAGACAATTAGCATATGATCTCACCGATATGTGGAATTTGAGAAACAAGGCAGAGGATCATAGGGGAAGAGAGAAAAAGTAAAACAAGACAAAACCAGAAAAGGAGACAAACCATAAGAGACTCTTAATCTCAGGAAACAAACTGAGGGTTGCTGGAGCGAAGGGGGTTTGGGGGATGGGTGGCTGGGTGATGGACATTGGGGAGGGTATATGTTGTGGTGAACACTGTGTATTGTGTAAGACTGATGAATCACAGACCTGTACCCCTGAAGCAAATGATACATTATATGTTAATAAAAATAAAAGAATTACTAAAATCAGAAATGAAATCTTTACTACCCTTTTTTTTAAGACTTTTTTTTTAAGATTTTATTTATTTATTCAACAGAGATAGAGACAGCCAGCGAGAGAGGAACACAGCAGGGGGAGTGGGAGAGGGAGAAGCAGGCTCATAGCAGAGGAGCCTGATGTGGGGCTCGATCCCGCAGCGCTGGGATCACGCCCTGAGCCGAAGGCAGACGCTCAACTGCTGTGCCACCCAGGCGCCCTGAAATCTTTACTACCCTTGTACAGAAATAAAAAGTAATCATGAGGGAATACTATTAAAAACTTCTGTGCCAACAACTTAAATAAGGTAGATAAAATGGAAAAATTCTTAGAAAGACCCAGACTACCAAAACTGACTCAAGAGAAATATATATATATATATATATTCTAAATATATATATATTCTAAATATATATATATTCTAAATATATATATATTCTAAATATATATATTCTAAATATATAAATATATATATTCTAAATATATATTCTAAATATATATATAATCTAAATATATGTATAATATAAATATATATACATATATATACATACATATATGTATATGTATGTATATATATATATAAAGAAAAGAGATTGAATTAGTAATTGAGAAAAATAAATACTTTCCACAGAAAAAAAACCAGGACCAGATGGCTTCACTAGTGAATTCTACCATTTAATGGGGTCTGGTCTTTCATACATCTTCCAAAAAATTGAAGAAGAGGATACACTTCCCAACTCTTTCAGTACTAGGCAGAGCTATCACAAGAAAAGAAAACTACAGATCAATATCTTTTATGAGTACACATACAAAAATCCTCAAAAAATTACTAGTAAATGGAATCAAGCAATGTATGGAAAGGATTACACACCATGACCAAGCAGGATTTATCCCAGGAATGCAATGTTGGCTTAATATCCAACACTAAGTCATTGTAATATACAACATCAATAGAATAAATGATAAAACATATGATAATGGTAATAGATGTAGAAAAAAATTCAGCAGGATTCAACATCCCTTCATGATTTAAAAAAAAGAGAATGCTCTAAGAGCTAGGACTAGAAGGGAACTTCTTAAACCTCATAAAGGACATCCATGAAAACTTTATAGCTAATATCATACTAAGTAGGAAGAGACTGAATGCTTTCTCCCTAAGATCAAGAATGATATAAGATATCTGTTCTTATCACTTCTATTCAACCCTGTACTGTGGGTTCTAGCCAAGGCAATTAGGCAAGAAAATGAAATAAAAGCTATCAATATTAAAAGGAAGAAATGAAACTATTTGCAGATGGTATGATCTTGTACATAGCAAATCCTAAGGAGTTCATGAAAAAAATAATATTAGAATTAATAATAAATGAGTTCAGCAAAGTTTCAAGACACAAGATCAGTATGCAAAAGTCCATTGTATTTCAATATACCATCAACGAACAACTCAAAAATGAAGTTAGGAAAACAATTCCATCTATAAGACATCAAAAATAATTTAAAAAATAGGAATACATTTAACCAAAAAATGCATAACTTGTATTCTGGAAACTATAAAACATTGTTGAAAGAAATCAAAGAAGACCTAGAAAAATGGAGAAACTTCCCATGTTCATGGATTGAAAGACTTAATATTGTTAATATGGCACGCCCCAGATTGATCTGTAGAATCAATGCAATCCCTAGCAAAAGCTCAGCTTACTTACTTTCAGAAATTACAAGCTGTTTCTAAAACTCTTAAGGAAATTCAAGAGACCCAAAATAGCCAAAGAATTCTTGAAAAAGAACAGAGTTGTAAGATTCACAATTCCCAGTTTCGTAACTTAACACCCTACTGGTAAGAATATAAAATAGTGCAGCCACTTTGGAGAACAGCCCAGCAGTTCCCTAGATAGTTACCGTATAACCCAGTAATTCCACTCCTAGGTGTATATACCCAAAAGAAATAAAACATATGTCTACACAAATACTTGTACACTGCTATTCATAGCAGCATTACTCATAATAGCCCAAAAGTGGAAACAACTTAAATGTCTACCAATTATTGAATGGACAAATGAAATGTGGTATATTTTAACAGTGGAATATTTTTTGGCAAAAAGAATAAATGAAGTACTGATACATGCTACAACATGGATGAGCCTTGACATCATGATGCCAAGTGAAAGAAGCCAGTCACAAAGGACCACATATTGTACCATTTTATTTATATGAATGTCCCGAATAGGCAAATCTTCATAGGTAGAAAATAGGTTAGTGGTTGCTGAGGGCTGTAGGAGAGAGAATGGCTAAGGGGTGCAGTTTCTTTTTAAGACAATGAAACCGTGGGGGGTACCTGGGTGGCTCAGTCGTTAAGCATCTGCCTTTGGCTCAGGGTGTGATCCCGGTGTTCTGGGATCAAGCCCCACATCAGGCTCCTCTGCTGGGACCCTGCTTCTTCCTCTCCCACTCCCCTTGCTTGTGTTCCCTCTCTCGCTGGCTGTCTCTCTCTCTGTCAAATAAAGAAATAAAATCTTAAAAAAAAAAAAAAGACAATGAAAACGTTCTAAAATGGATTGTGGTGATAGACACACGACTCCATGAATATACTAACACACACTTAATCATGCACTTTAGATAGATAATCTGGCATATGAATTACATTTCAGTGAAGCTACTTACAAAGAGTTGGATATAGACAGGGAAGCAAACCACCAAAGGGCTCTATCTGAACAAGTCATGATAGCATTGATTCTCCCAAGTCACTGAATCAATAAGAAGAAATTGGGCGCATTGCAATCTTAGAGGACCTGCAAAATAGAGCAGGATGTTATCAGAGGACACTTAGAGATGAAGAATATGGAAAAGGGAAGGAATCCGTGGCCATCCAATTCAGGGAGCTCACACCAAACCTGAACTCCAGGGATGATATGACATGAGAGCATTCTGGTTCTCAGTTAACCCAGAATAAAGTCTAAAATGATGAAAAAATAGAGATACTGACAACTGCAGGGATTATGAAAAAAAAAAGGATGTGTCCAGCATCAAAGGAAGACTCAAAGTCAAAAGTATCTGGGAAAGAAAAGACCAAGTTTACTGGCAAAGAGCAAGGGAGTCGGACTTAGAAGCATTCACTCATTTGATATAAAGCACAAGTGTTTAAAAGAACAACGACAAAAACAAAAACCACACACACACACACACACACACACACACACACACACACACCTCTTGAAATATTGCTAAGGCTGCCACATATACCATAGACTGTTCCTAGTGAGAAATCAGTAATTTGCTCATATGTTTCTCACTGATTGTTATATTCATAAACATCCAATAGTTTTGTGGCAAGTGCTTGGTATTTTATTTATTTGGGGGGACTAGAATAAGATGTGGAGACCCTGCTTTTTTTGGTTTATCTCAGAGTTAATTAGGTGGGGTTCTTCCTGACTGTGACATGTCGGAGTGGAGGTAGGGCAAAATAGCAGGTTTATGCTTCCACACCAGTTTCATCTTGAAAGCAAAAATGTTAATTGTAGCCGAAAGAGCTCCAGGGACTTAATTCCAAAGGTCATAAAAGTGCAGAACTATGCTCCCTGTTTCCTCTTCCAGAAAAAAAGAAATTATTGTATTAATTTCCTTTTGATGCCTAAAAACTTAGCCGCTTAAAAACAACACCCATTTATTATTCCACAGTTATGTAGGCTCTCAGAAGGCAGTTGGCTCAGCTGGGCTCTCTGCTCAGGATCTCAAGGTGATGGCCAGGCCAGGCTGGGATTTTAGCTGAAGGCTCAGGGGAAGAATCTACTTCAGAGCTTATTCAGAAAGATGACAGAATTCAGTTCCATGCAGTGGTGGGAAACCGAGGTCCTGGTTTCCTGTCTGGTTGTCAGCCAGGGGCCAGGGGCCAGGGACCAGGGGCCACATTCCTTCACATGTGGCCTCTCCTTCTTCCCACCCACAATGGCACTTGGATTCCTTCTCATTCTCAGAATTTCTCTGACTTCCCTTTTTACCTTCCTCTTCTACCACCTCCTTTCCCATCAGCTGGAAAAAGTTCTCTGCTTTTAAGGACTCATGATGAAATCAGGTGCGTAGAGAGAATCTCTGACTCTTAATGTCACCTGACTTGGAACTTTCATTACAACTACAAAATCCCTTCTTGGCAGCGCCTAGATTAATGTTTGACTGAATAACTACTGACAGGACTCCTGGGACATGAGGGCATTATTAGGACCCTGCCTACCACATCCGTGCACATAAAAGAGACAAAAGGCCAATTCCTAGTTGACATAAGGGCTACCCTTTCTATCCTGAGCCCCACTGCAATAAAACAACCAGTCAGTCGCTCAGAGAAATTGATGCATTACAGTAGGTATTCCAACCCACTTCCTTTTCTACACACATTGACCCTTGACTACCACATTAGGACCAATAGAAGAACAACACTGGTTACTCCTTTGTGCTTCCATGCCTGTCAACTACCTGGCAGAAGACTTTTATATAAATGTGGCTGTCAGATCAAGTGCTCACTGGAAAGATTATTCTTAGAAAATAAAGAACCACTAGAAACACAATTTCACAGCATATTATTTCTGCACTTGACTTTCTTAAACTGGCCCAGACAATGACTTTTGGAACTTTAGATCCCTTACTCCAAATGGCACATGACAATTGATGAGCAAAAGCTCTGTTGATGGAAGGAATGGGATGGGAAGAGAACCTATAAAGATAAAGGTAGTTCCTTCTTGGTCATTGCCTAAGCCATTTTAATATTCTCTGAAATCAGAAGTTATTCAAGGAATAAACCAGTCATAGATCCTCAGAACAACCACAACAAATTCCTTGTACAAGTCTAAGCATGGCCTTCTTACAAACCTAGTGGAAAGGGATATCAGTTTGTGCAAGACTTAAAAGCCATTCCTGGAGTTATTCCTAGTTTTCCAGAAGTGCATAATGCTAATGTTCTTCTCTTTCCAGTTCCACTTACAGGTAAATAGTTTACGGTACTGGCCTCACTCACCTTCATGAGCATTTCTGTGAATAAAGACAGTTGATGGGTTTTCCTTTATTTGGAATGACTAACAATATAGTTGGTCAATAATGCCTCGGGGATTCACCCAGGCACCTTTAATTACTTCCAGCCTTTAAGTAATAACTTAAAAAAGGTAACATTCTTAAAAGGTTAAGATTTCATTCAGTGTAGAAGACCTTACTTCATATTTACCTCTCCTGGAAAATAATGATTCAACCTACCTCTTGGAAGAGGAAGTGGCTGAATATGGTAAAGCCTGAAGGAAAAGTTACAGTTTTACCAAGAGGTAGTACAGTAGTGAGGAGGTGACCTCTCCACCAAAGAGCATCCTCTACCCCAAAACTGGATTGAATGGATCCAGCAATATTCAAACCCAACAACTAAATGGGAATGGATAGGATTTGCAGAACTTAAGAGGTATTATAGGCAATGGGTTCTCAATCTTTCCAGACTAACTGGACTCCTTCAAGAACTTACCAAAAACAGGTAATCAGAATTTACTTAAGAAGCTGCAACTGGCTTTGCCACTTCGAAATCTAAATTATAGGCGACCCCCATCCCAGGTCTACCAGAATACAAAAAAAAAAAAAAAAATCCTCATCATCATCATCATCATCATCATCATCATCATCATCTTATGTCCTTTCAGTACATTTCCTTGTGCTGAAGCAAAAAAAAGGGTGTCAGGAGGGTACCCGTGATAGAGGCTTTGGCTCAGCAACATGGGAAACACCGCCTCCTATTTAGGTATTTCTCTAGATTCAATGGCTAGTGTCTTCCTCCCTGTTATGTGCCATGACTGTGGCTGCAAAACTGGTAGATGCTTCTGTGGATGTCACTCTTGCCACACCACTAATTCCATAGGTTCCACATGCTGTTCAATCCTGACTACTAGCTAGCAACATCCAGTACGGCTCAGTAGGCAGATTCTCTATGACTGACGGCTATTGCAGGCCTCTCGTATGACCATTTGTCACTGATGGAATCTCAATCCTGCAGTGTTCCTTCCACCACTTGATGAAGGAGCCTCATGACTCTATAACGGCAACTGTAAAATTGAGTGTCCAAGAGGAAGATCAAGTTGATGTTTCCCTAGGGAATGTGGAACAACTGTTCTTTTTAAATGATCAAGGTCAATACCATTGAGGTTTGGCAGCGACTGCATAAAACTGTGTAAGAGGATAAATTTCCACCCAAATCTGGGTCAGCCCAAGTGGTGGAACTAATAGCCTTGACAAGAGCAGGTGTCAAAAGGGTACAAGTTAAGGCACATAGTGAGAGCAATGATAAAGAAGGTGAAGGGAATGCACTGGTAGATCATTAAACAACATAAGTGGCACTTTTGTCCTTGCTGATAGGACTTACTTATGATGAGACAAATATAAGAAAATGAATATATTTATACATAAAATCTGTTTCAGACATAGGATATTCAGCCTCAGGTTCAGGACAAAAAAAACATTTGCTAAAATCAAGTTGTTCTGTCAATTTCAATGGTTCCTAATGCAGCTAAAATGGCCCTTTGGTCGCGCCCAAAAAATGACGTAAAGGTTAACCAAAATGCAATAACACTGCTTCCACCATGAATAAGAGTTTACGGGGAGATTTCTCCTTGGTAGCTAGAGATGTGGAGGGCTTATGCCTAATCTGTACCATCATAACCCAGAAAAAAAAAAAAACTGTGAAGGTGGGATACATATGGGTCTGAGCCATATTCCAGAGGAATTTCAAACTCATAAAGATGGGGGCACCTGGGTGGCTCAGTTGGCTAAGCGTCTGCCTTCGGCTCAGTCATGATCCCAGGGTCCTGGGATCAAGCCCCACATTGGGCTCCCTGCTCAGCGGGGAACCTATTTCTCCCTCTTCCCCCCACCTGTGCACTCTCTCTCACTATCTCTGTCACTGTCTCTCTCTCTCAAATAAATTAAAAAATCTTAAAAAAAACACACACACATAAAGATGGGCTTTATGCAGTTACCCAAGTCACAAGATTATGAACATGTGCTCGGGATCACTTATAAAGTCTGGATGGCAAAGACTTCTCAAGCAGAAAAGTCACTGCAAGAATTGCAGTATCTACACAAATTGTTAGACAATGTTTTTTCCCACCTGGGGGATACTAGCCCTACTCCCTAGTGTTAAAGGTACTGGGACAGTCATAAAGGAACTTGGTAAGGTGTTCTCATTTAATTAAAAGTCGTATTGCTCTCACTCACCACAGTTTCCAGGAAAAGTAGAGGGACCAAAGGAACTCTCAAAAACTTTAAATTGGGGCGGCAGGAGCAGGAAGGGTACAGTGGTACTTCTTTGTGGCAGTCGGGCTTTTTTTCATTTCAGCCGAGGTAGTTTAAAAGTTGAGGGAATATGGAAAAGAGCTGCCCCTCCTAGCCCTCTTTCTCCTGAGTTTGTGACTCTGAGGTCCAAGATGGGCAGTCTGCTCTGTTCTGGGGAGGCTCCCAGGGCACTGGCAGGGCACTGGCCCAATTAATGGCCCAGAAAGTCTACCGATTGGCCATCATCCCCAGGACTCTGGAAGGGGCCAAAGCCCCTGGAGCTGGTGACCTTGGTGGAGGTCATTTGTCATTTAGCTATGATGCTGCCGAAGAGCGTAAGGCTCAAAATACATTTGAAGAGATGGAGAAAAAAGTTGGGTCGAGTGTATCTCTTGGTAAATGAGCTGGAATTAACAGGGACAGCACTTTAGTAAGAACAAAACCTGAAAGTATGGTATCTCAGCACATACTACTCTCTTGGGCTCCACGCTGACTTGGAACGCGGCCGGGAAGACTATGATTCAACACCAGAGAGGGTCTATTGTTACTGTAGGATGCATTATTGGCTTAAAAGACAATTCTGGCCAATCTGTGTACAGTGCCAGTAAAGGAAGATTCTTTGAATTTGCACATACTCCTGCTAAAGGAGTAACAAGAAAGAAAATTACAGTGAATGTAGTTGTACCAGGATTGGTTCACACAGAGAGGATGAAAGACTTAAACATTTAAAGAAAAATACCTCTCTTGGGAAGTTTGGAGAACCTATTAATGTGCACATGACATTGTGTTTCTTTTGGAAACACAATATATGGTTACATTTTTTATGAATTATATTTTTTATTATATTATGTTAGTCAATGGGGCGCCTGGGTGGCACAGTGGTTAAGCGTCTGCCTTCGGCTCAGGGCGTGATCCTAGCGTTCTGGGATCGAGCCCCACATCAGGCTCCTCCGCTATGAGCCTGCTTCTTCCTCTCCCACTCCCCCTGCTTGTGTTCCCTCTCTCGCTGGCTGTCTCTATCTCTGTCAAATAAATAAATTAAAAAATCTTTAAAAAAAAAAACATACAGTACATCCCTGGTTTTTGATGTAAAGTTTGATGATTCATTAGTTGCGTATAACACCCAGTGCACCATGCAATACGTGCCCTCCTTACTACCCATCACCAGCCTATCCCATTCCCCCACAGCCTCCCCTCTGAAGCTCTCAGTTTGTTTCCCAGAGTCCATAATCTCTCGTGGTTTATTCCCCCTTCTGTTTACCGCCCCCCTTCATTCTTCCCTTCCTTCTCCTACCAATCTTCCTACTTCTTATGTTCCATAAATGAGTGAAACCATATTATAATTGTCTTTCTCTGCTTGACTTATTTCACTTAGCATTATCTCCTCCAGTGCCGTCCATGTTGCAGCAAATGTTGAGAAATCATTCTTTCTGATAGCTGAGTGATATTCCATTGTATATATGGACCACATCTTCTTAATCCAGTCATCTGTTGAAGGGCATCTTGGCTCCTTCCACGATTTAGCTATTGTGGACAATGCTGCTATGAACATGAGCATATGGCCCTTCTCTTCACTACGTCTGTATCTTTGGGGTAAATACCCAGTAGTGCAATGGCTGGCTCATAGGGTAGCTCAATTTTTAACTTTCTGAGGGACCTCCACACTGTTTTCCAGAGTGGCTGTACCAACTTGCATTCTCACCAACAATGTAGGAGGGATCCCCTTTCTCCACATCCTCTCCAACAATTGTTGTTTCTTGCCTTGTCTATTTTTGCCATTCTAACTGTCATAAGGTGGTATCTCAGTGTGGTTTTGATTTGAATTTCCCTGATGGCTAATGATTTTGAACATTTTTTCATGTGTCTGTTAGCCATTTGTATGTCTTCATTGGAAAAGTGTCTGTTCATATCTTCTGCCCATTTTATGATTTGTTTCTTTCTTGTGTATTGAGTTTGAGAAGTTCTTTGTAGATCTTGGATACCAGTCTTTTATCTGTTTATGGTGCCTGAGTTGTGCACCATGTATGGTCACGCCTGGGTGATCTCAGGATCATGAGTTAGAATTGCCATGTATTACAGGACATGTTCTGGTGGTGGAGGGGGATTACAACTCATGATATAATCAGATTTTTAAGTTATAATAATGATTAGAATCAAGGGCACACTTTTGGTTGACTCTTGATTTGACAGGCATACCTACATGGGTGATATTTGCTACAAATGTTCATTTCCATTTTTACATGACTATGTCTGAAAAGAACAACGTGTGACCAATTGTGTTTTCTAAAAGGTATGTACCAATTGAAAATAATAGTAAATAAATAAATAAATAAATAGTATGTACCTTATAGTCTGTAGCAACTTTAGTAAACAGACATTTTGCAAGTGACCAAAACAGGTATTATCTTAATTTATGTATTTTCTCTCAAAATTATATAGCCTAGTTGCTTTGAATTGTTTCATTGTATCAGACTAAATTCGCTAGAAGTTAACCTTGTGGGCCACTGCCAAAATAAAAGTATTTACAGGGCACTGTTTAGTTGTCAATACTTCAGCAACCCTGCTAAAAGTTAAGTATTGTATTCCTTTTCCATATGCCTTGGAAGATCAGTTGTTACACAGGTTAAAAAAAAAGTGTCAGTATCCATTAGATACAGACATGAGTTTAGAGTCTGGCTTCTTTGAGTGGCATTACTCTTGACTGAGCAGCTGGGCAAAATAACCTACCAATATAAGTGTAGAATAATTGACCCCCATAAAAATTCTCAAAGATGATGAGGATTAACCCTTCAGGTTTTACTATCTGGTACAATAATGAACTACACAGATCTCATCAACTTAGGAAATAGAAGCAATTTTTTTTAATTCACTAAACACTCAGTAGGGCAAACTACTTAAAAACATCTAAGAGGGGCGCCTGGGTGGATCAGTCAGTTGAACATCCAATTCTTGGTTTTGGCTTGGGTGGTGATCTCAAGCTAGTGGAATTGAGTCCCTCATTGGGCCCGTGTTCAGTGGGGTGTCTGCTTCCCCTTTCCCTCTGCACCCCCCACTCACACACTCTGTCTCTCGAATATATACATGAATCTGTTAAAAAAATCAGCATAAGAAATAATGACATTTTAAAAATTAAGAGTATTTTGCATTAATAAATATAATGATTCCTAACCTAAAATTTTAGAAAAATAATAGCTAATTACTTATGATTAGTCATAAATGATAATGTAAATAAATATGCAATAACAATGAATTAAATATCTTTACAAGGAGCAAGTAAAGCATTGGTCTTTTTTTTTTTTTTTAATAATGATTTTTTATTATATTATGTTAGTCACCATGCAGTACATCCCCGGTTTTCGATGTAAGGCTCGGTGATTCATTAGTTGTGTATAACACCCAGTGCACCATGCAATATGTGCCCTCCTTACTACCCATCACCGGTCTATCCCATTCCCCCACCCCCTCCCCTCTGAGGCCCTCGGTTTGTTTCTCATAGTCCATAGTCTCTCATGTTTCATTCCCCCTTCTGATTACCCCCCCTTTCTTTATCCCTTTCTTCCCCTACTGATCATTCTAGTTCTTATGTTCCATAGATGAGAGAAATCATATGATAGTTGTCTTTCTCTGTTTGACTTATTTCACTTAGCATTATCTCCTCCAGTGCCGTCCATGTTGTAGCAAATGTTGAGAACTCGTTCTTTCTGATTGCTGAGTAATATTCCATTGTATATATGGACCACAACTTCTTAATCCAGTCATCTGTTGCAGGGCATCTCGGCTCCTTCCACGATTTAGCTATTGTGGACATTGCTGCTATGAACATTGGGGTGCATATGGCCCCTCTCTTCACTACGTCTGTATCTTTGGGGTAAACACCCAGTAGTGCAATGGCTGGATCATAGGGTAGCTCAATTTTTAACTTTTTAAGGGACCTCCACACGGTTTTCCAGAGTGGCTGTACCAACTTGCATTCCCACCAACAATGTAGGAGGGATCCCCTTTCTCCACATCCTCTCCAACAATTGTTGTTTCTTGCCTTGTCTATTTTTGCCATTCTAACTGGCGTAAGGTGGTATCTCAGTGTGGTTTGATTTGAATTTCCCTGATGGCTAATGATTTTGAACATTTTTTCATGTGTCTGTTAGCCATTTGTATGTCTTCATTGGAAAAGTGTCTGTTCATATCTTCTGCCCATTTTTTGATTTGTTTATTTGTTTCTCGTGTATTGAGTTTGAGAAGATATTTGCCCAAGAATGAAAGATAAAGACAAACTGAATGTAAAATATCAGCAACATCTATTTTGCGTTGAACTCTTTGGTGGTGAATAGTGTGATATTTAAATGTCATTGGATTCATGTTGGTTTTTATTATTTATCATTTAAAAATGTTTTTTCGAATTTTTATTTAAATTCTAGTTAATATATAGTATAATATTGGTTTCAGGAGTAGAATTTAGTGATTCATCACTTACGTATACTACCCAGTGCTCATCACAAGTGCCTCCTTAATACCTATCACCCATCAAGCCCATTCCCTTCTCACCTCCGCTCCAGCAACCCTCGGTTTGTTCTCTATTATTAAGAGTTTCTTATGGTTTGCTTCTCTCTCTCTCTCTTTGCTATTCCGTATGTTCATCTGTTTTGTTTCTTAAATTCTACATATGAATGAACTCATATGGCATTTGTCTTTCGCCGACTTAATTTGCTTAGCATAATACACTCTAGCTCCATCCACATCATTGCAAATGATGAAATTTCATTCTTTTGATGGCTGAGTAATATTCCATTAGTACTCCATTATTACATACACATACCACATCTTCTTTATCCATTCATCAGTTGGTGGACATTTGGGTTCTTTCCATAATTTGGCTGTTGTTGATTGTGCTGCTATAAACATCGGCGTGCATGTGTCCCTTCAAATCAGTATTTTTGTATCCTTTGGGTAAATATCTAGTAGTGCAATTGCTTGGTTATAGGGTAGCTCTATTTTCAACTTTTTGAGGAATCTCCATACTGTTTTCCAGAGTGGCTGTGCCAGTTTGCATTCCCACCAACAGTGTAAGAGGGTTCCCCTTTCTCCGCATCCTCACCAACATCTGATGTTTCCTGTGTTGATGATCTTAGCCATTCTGACCAGTGTGAGGTGGTATCTCATCGTGGTTTTGATTTGTATATCCCTGATGAGTGATGTTGAGTATTTTTTCATGTGTCTGTTGGCCATCTGGTTGTCTACTTTGGAAAAAAGTCTGTTCATGTTTTGCCCATTTCTTAACTGGATTATTTGTTTTTTGGGTGCTGAGTTTGATAAGTTCTTTACAGATTTGAATACTAACCCTTTATCAGATATGTCATTTGCAAATATTTTCTGTCTTTTGGTTTTATTGTTTTCTTCACTGTGCAGAAGCTTTTTATCTTGATGCCATCCCAGTAGTTCATTTTTGCTTTTGTTTCCCTTGCCTCCAGAGGCTTGTTTAGTAAGAAGCTGCTACGGCCAAGGTCAAAGAGGTTGTACCTGTGTTCTCCTCCAGGATTTTGATGGTTTAAATGTTTTAAATATTTACTGCATTTTTATAGATTTATTGAAGCTGAACATTATTTTATATAAACATTTAATTTTATAATGCAAGTCATTGCAAAAGTATGAATAGGATATATTAAATCAATACAATATGATAAATGTAATAAAAATAAAAAGCAATAAGTCCAGTCTAAGGTCTAAATTAAGAAAAAAAAACCTTAAATTGGTCATGTTCTCTGAAACTCTTGGATATCCCTGGCTAAGAATTTTATCCCTAATGGCCATCAGGCAGCCCATTCTGGAACTCATAGACTATAAACTTATGAGACAATAACTAGAAGACCATGCACCTGCAAGTCTTAGTTCCCATCACTGATTTGACTTTGCATCATACAGAACTAGCTAAGTGCTGTCAAAATGAAATTCAATAATTACTCTTATCTTCCAGGGGTGCAAGCTAGATTTCTTAAAACTTTCACTTTTAGAACCTCTTCAGTCCTTCAACCTAGATACTAAGTATTCTGGAAAAGACACCAATTGGAACTCTTCTGTGGTGCAATGCTGGAAAGGATCCTATGAAGGCATCTTAATAGATACTATCATGAAACTACAAAGAGTTTATTCTTGGATCCATGTATTTATCTCCTATGCAAAAGAAGGCCATAGACAGCCCACAGAATGGGAGAATATATTTGCAAATGACACTACAGATAAAGGACTGGTATCCAAGATCTACAAAGAACTTCTCAAACTCAATACACGAGAAACAAATAAACAAATCAAAAAATGGGCAGAAGATATGAACAGATACTTTTCCAACGAAGACATACAAATGGCTAACAGACACATGAAAAAATGTTCAAAATCATTAGCCATCAAGGAAATTCAAATCAAAACCACACTGAGATACCACCTTACGCCAGTTAGAATGGCAAAAATAGACAAGGCAAGAAACAACAATTGTTGGAGAGGATGTGGAGAAAGGGGATCCCTCCTACATTGTTGGTGGGAATGCAAGTTGGTACAGCCACTCTGGAAAACCGTGTGGAGGTCCCTTAAAAAGTTAAAAATTGAGCTACCCTATGATCCAGCCATTGCACTACTGGGTGTTTACCCCAAAGATACAGACGTAGTGAAGAGAAGGGCCATATGCACTCCAATGTTCATAGCAGCATTGTCCACAATAGCTAAATCGTGGAAGGAACTGAGATGCCCTTCAACAGATGACTGGATTAAGAAGTTGTGGTCCATATATACAATGGAATATTACTCAGCTATCAGAAGAAACGAGTTCTCAACATTTGCTGCAACATGGACGGCACTGGAGGAGATAATGCTAAGTGAAATAAGTCAAGCAGAGAAAGACAACTATCATATGATTTCTCTCATCTATGGAACATAAGAACTAGGAAGATCGGTAGGGGAAGAAAGGGATAAAGAAGGGGGGTGATCAGAAGGGGGAATGAAACATGAGAGACTATGGACTCTGAGAAACAAACTGAGGGCCTCAGAGGGGAGGGGGTGGGGGAATGGGATAGGCTGGTGATGGGTAGTAAGGAGGGCACGTATTGCATGGTGCACTGGGTGTTATACGCAACTAATGAATCATCGAACTTTACATCAAAAACCAGGGATGTACTGTATGGTGACTAACATAATAAAAAATCATTAAAAAAAAAAAAACAAGAAGGCCATAGAAACTGATTTGATAACAGAGGACAACTGGGAATATATATCATTGGGTATCTCAAAATGAGCCTTAAAAATACATCTAGATGAAGTAAACTACCTGATGACTGACAGCAGCTACCCAAGTGATTTGAACCAAGCTGATGAAGACTTGAAGTAGACAGTCTTCTACCCAAGATTACCAGAACAAGACCCATTGCCCAAAACTATTAATTTTCTTTATTTCCTTCCTTCCTGCCTGCCTTCCTTCTTTTTAAATTCTTTTTCTTTCTGCTTTCTACTTCTGTCTCTAATTCTTATAGATACTGATTCCTTTTTGTTTACTTAACCTTGCTGATACTTAATATACTAACTATGAATTATTTTACGTTTTTTAATATTCTTAAGGCATGTACCCATGGAGATCTTATGCTCATCGTGGCCTTTTTTCCCTTTCTAAGAATGTAAATCCTCCAGGAAATCTGACAAATTGCTGGACTTTTCATCCATCACCAACATCTGGTGTATCCCATATAATTAGATATCAAGCATTTCATATTTCTGCTCAAGATTTCCAACCTTTTGATGCTAACTTGTCCTATTAAATCATGTGGATTAAACATGTGTCTTCATTTATAGCCACTGGTACCAGTTGCTAGAGTTATACTTATTCTGAATATTTGACTCATCCTGGACCCGACATCTTTTCCAAAGGTTGAACTAAAAACTGAGTAGGTTTTCTCTGATTATTCTTATGTTCCTATGCAAATTTTTTAAATGTATACTAAATTCCATGACTAATGTAAAAATTGTTTCCTCAAGCGGTAGCATATGTGTCATGGAAAATCTCATCAAACCCAAATCAAAACTGAAAACTAAAATTTGGACCAAGAAACAAAGTTTGTGCTAACACTACATAGAGGAAGGTAAATATATTTGTGCATTTGGAGAATTCAAATATATCAAGCAATTAACATTCATTGTATACTAAAGGTGGAACATAAACTTTGGCCATAAGACTTTATATGAAAGTTGTGCTGACCAGTAAATTCTTAATTTGTGGACATCAAGAAATGCATTAATAAAAAGGTTTTAAATTCCCCATATCTTTCAGGTACCTTTAACACTCACCTGATGCTTCCACTGAAATGCAACTCTATCTGGATGAATTAGAGATGGTGGGATTCACATCTTTATGAAGGTATACAAAATTTCTATTGTTATGGCAAATGAAATTGTTTGTGCTCTACAGGCTCGAAAACGAGCCTGGACTTTCTTGATGAAGTGGTAGTAGATTACAGGATTGCTTTAGATTATACACTCTCAGAACAAGGCAATATCTGTGTGCTGGCTAAACCTCCTGTTAAAACCAGATAAATGAGAAGTTCCTTACATAAAATTCAAGAACAAGCCAACTGGTTATCCAAAATGTGACAACACATACCATAGGATCTTTTCACACAGCTTCAGTTTGGCAAAGGGAAGAGTACTTTGTAAATATTAGTTATGCTGTTTCTAGCTCTGTTTCTAATCAGTACAGTTGTCAAATTATTTATAAACAGGTTCTAAAATGCTGTTGCATACTTACCATCTCATCAAACATCAAATGATCTTAAATAAAAACGATTCTAAAGCAACTCTAATAAACACAATTTCTGAGCGATTGGTACCTATGATAGAGTGTGATGATGGCCCCAATTCTTCTGTCCTTAGCTTCTTCCATGTGCCCTCTCTCTTTGAGGCATGGAATCGTAGGAAAAGTGCAAAGCCAAGACTATAACAGGAACATGAGAAAAACTCTGCATATAGCCTGAATATATTCACAAGGTAAAACTAGAGGATTTTGAAGCCAGTAGTGCACTGAGAATAACCATAGCAACCAGATAACCCAAACCCAGCTCAACTACTGCTTACGTTGACTAAACTTCCCACCCTAAAAGCCTAGTAGAAGATGTTCCCATTCCCATTTCAGTGCAAAATACCACTTACTTCCGCCTTTACTGAACAACACACCATGTCTAGCTTTCAACCAGAAATTACAAGACATATAAAAAGGCAAGAAAAAGCAAACTCTTTCAAGAGACAGAGCAATGAACAGAAGCAGATTTAGATATGACTGGATGTTGGGAGTACAGACAGGATATTTTAAATGACTACAATTAATATGTTAAAGATTTATGGAAAAGTTGACAATATGCATGAACAGAAGAGGAATTTCAACAAAGAAATAAGAACTATAAGGAAGAATCAAATGGAATGCCAGAATAAAACAAATTTGGTCAAAACAATGATGAATGCCAGAGTGGGCTCATTAAGACTTGACACCACAGAGGAAAGGATCAGTCAACTGGAAGAGAGGTCAATAGAAATTACCCAAACCAAAACACAGACGAGAAAAAAAAAAGAGGAGAATCCAAAAGCTGTGAGACAATATCAAACAGTCTAATATTGTATAATATGAATCTCAGAAGGGGAAGAGAATGAGAAAGGGGCAGAAAAAAATGTTTGAAGAGATAATGGCTGAGATTTTTACAGAAATAATGAAAGAAATGAACCATAGACTCAAGAGGCTTGGTGAATACTGATCAAGATCAATACTGCCCTACCTCAGAACCATCCACCTAAATGCATCATATTCAAATAGTCAAATTCAAAAAGAGAGGGTGAGAGAGAGAGAAAGAGAGAGAGAATCTTGGAGGCCAGAAGGAAAAAAACACACAAGATAAAGAGGAAAATAGGTAAGAATTACAGTAGATTCTCTTCAAAAACTATGCAGGCCAACAGACGTAGTGAAGAGAAGGGCCATATGCACCCCAATGTTCATAGCAGCATTGCCCACAATAGCTAAATCGTGGAAGCAGCCGAGATGCCCTTCAACAGATGACTGGATTAAGAAGATGTGGTCCATATATACAATGGAATATTACTCAGCTATCAGAAAGAATGATTTCTCAACATTTGCTGCAACATGGACGGCACTGGAGGAGATAATGCTAAGTGAAATAAGTCAAGCAGAGAAAGACAATTATCGTATGATTTCTCTCATCTATGGAACATAAGAACTAGGACGATCGGTAGGGGAAGAAAGGGATAAAGAAGGGGGGGTGATCAGAAGGGGGAATGAAGCACGAGAGACTATGGGCTCTGAGAAACAAACTGAGGGCCTCAGAGGGGAGGGGGGTGGGGGAATGGGATAGACCGGTGATGGGTAGTAAGGAGGGCACGTATTGCATGGTGCACTGGGTGTTATACGCAACTAATGAATCATCGAGCCTTACATCGAAAACCGGGGATGTACTGTATGGTGACTAACATAATATAATAAAAAATCATTAAAAAACAACAACAACTATGCAGGCCAAGAGACAATGGAACATTTTTAAAGTGCAGAAAGAACAGAACTCTCACCTCCGAATGCTATATCCAATGAAAAAATATTGCAAAATGTAAGGAAAAATAGACTTTTTCAGACAAACAAAAACTGAGGGAATTCATTATTGGCAGATTTACATTGTATGAAATAGTAAAGGAAGTTTTTAAGGTAGAAGAATTCTGATAGCAAACAGAAATTTGGATTAATACAAAAAAATACAACATTGTCACTGGAGAAAATCAAATAAAACCAGCATGAGATACCACGACACACCTATTACAATGGCTAAAATTTTAAGAATCGGAAAATACTAACAGAATGCAAAGCAACAGTTACTCTCATATCTTGCAGGTGGGAACTCAAGGTGGTGCAGTCACGTGGGGAAAGAGTTTGTCAGTTTCTTATAAAGTTAAACACATACTAAACAACCCAATAATCTTACTCAGGTGGTGTCACCCAAATGAAATGAAAACTTATCTTGTTACAAAAATCTGTATGCAAATGATTAAAATTGCTTTATTCATAATCACCAAGCAGTAAACATATCCTAACTGTCCAAGAACCAGGGTGAGTTGATAACCACATTTTGTACATCAATGCAATGGAATACAATTCAGCTGTCAAAAGAGATGAACTGCTGGTAACACACAACAACTGCGATGAATCTCAGATGCCTCGTACTATATGCAAGAAGCCAGATTCAAAAGGCATATGACATGCTAAAACAGGCAAAATTAAAGGGAAGTAAAACAAATCATGGGTTGCCAATGGCTGGGAATTAGGAGTTGGGGGTGATTTTTAGGGGTGGGGGGATCTTCGTGTATCTTAGTTGTGTGGGTGGCGATAGCACTGGTTACACAACTACTTGTGATTGTCAAATCTCAGAGAACTGTATACTAATAAGAGAGAATTGTCCTGTGTAGACATCACACTTTATTAAATATAAAATAAATAAATAAAATTTTAAAAGTCCACTCGATAAGGCACTCAAAACTGATCTGAATCTAACCTGAATCTGAAAGCTTGATCATTTCTTATCTTTTGCATTCAACCTTTCATCCCTGACTAGGGCAGGGCCAGGAAAAAGTCCTCCGGAAGAACAATTTTACAATCATCGCAACACTTGCCTGGCACTTATCAAATCTGAATGCTGTTCCAACCCGCCGAAGCTGATAAGTGACTCTGATAACGAAGCTCGTAAGTAAACTCCGAGCAGTGCCCTAGCAAAGCTAACGAACAACCAAAAGTCTGAACCACCTCAGTAAGGGTCACCCAAAAACTCTTTCCCAGCTAAAGAAAGAGCCAGGCTTCACAAAACTATGTACATCCATATGGACGCCTTCTGCCCGATCCAGAGTACAAGCTGCGATCCTTAATTGGCAAAACCACAATGAGCCTCTCTTTTTCTAGCACACGAAATCAGCAATTTTTTTCCTTTTGGGGAACCATTCAGTGAAATATATAAACGCAGCGCTCACATTTTCAGTCACAGAGTAGCCCTTCTTCCTTTAACGACATGGCAGGATAACCACCACCCAGGTCAGGAAATAGAACGTAGCTAGCATCCCAGAAGTGATGCTTTTTTCCAAACACTGTCCTGTCCCTCCTCCTCCAAAGTAACCACTATCGTATGTCTATTTTTTTTAAAGATTTTATTTATTTATTTGAGAGAGAACATGAGGAGGGCAAGGGGCAGAGGAAGAAGCAGACTCCCCACTGAGCAAGGAGCTGGACATGGGGCTCGATCCCAAGACACTTGGGTTATGACCTAAGCTGAAGGCAGCTACTCAACGGACTGAACCACCCAGGCGCCCCAATCGCTATTGTATTTCTAACACCACGGGTTATTTTTGCCTTTTTTAGAACTTCGCAGAAAATGGAATCATACCAAATCATCCAGATAATTTTATGCCTGGCTTCTTTCTCTCCACATTATGCTTGCAGAAATCTGCATTGCTGCATGAGTAGTTGTTCGTTTTTATTGCTGTATGATATTCCACTGCATGAAGATATCATGCTACAATTATCTACGTGCTATGTAGGATATTTGGACCGTTTCAGGTTTGAGGTGTTACAAGTAATGCTGTAAGGAGCATTCCACTACATGCCTTTTAGATATATATACCTTTTGGGTTTTGAACTACAGAGTATACTCCTAATTTAAAATTAAATTAAAATTTGAAGTAATGATCAAATTCAATCAGTATTTCTTTAGATTTCTTGCTGGAAAATAGTACAAATACATGCTTGCATGTAAATTTCTTTTTGAGGGGAGGAGTGCAGAGGGAGAGAGAAAGAATCTTAAGCAGGCTCCATGCCAAGTGTGAGCCAGTCAAGGGAGCCTGATCTCACGACCCTGAGATCATGATCTAAGCCAAAAGGAAGAGTTGGACGCTTATCCAATGAACCACCCACGTGCCCCAGGTGTAGAAGTTTTTAACGTTTGTTTATTTCCATCCTTTACCGTTAGAATCCAGTTATTAAAACTATTCTGAAATATTAATGATATTTAGATGAATTAATAGTGGTATAACTGTGGCATTCTTTCTTTTTTTTTCTGATTCGTAAGAATTTTTTTTTTTAAGATTTTGTTTATTTATTCGACAGAGATAGAGACAGCCAGCGAGAGAGGGAACACAAGCAGGGGGAGTGGGAGAAGAAGAAGCAGGCTCCTAGCGGAGGAGCCTGATGTGGGGCTCGATCCCATAACACGCCCTGAGCCGAAGGCAGATGCTTAACCGCTGTGCCACCCAGGCGCCCCAAGAATTCTTTTTTTAATGTAAATTGCACACAAGGCCAAAAATGTTTAGTGTTTTAATTGAGAAAGGAAATTAAAATTCCATTCAGAACACAGAGAATTATATCCTTTGAGAAGAAGAAACTTTATATAATAGAATTCAGACGGCCTCCCTGTGTTTTAATTTAGCTGACCTAAATTGTCTCTGAGATTTTACTTTAAAACCTGAGTATACACAACAAGGGCCACATAATATTCGATGGAATCCTACAATTCGGTAGAACATTTAATGAGCTACACACACATACACAAATGTCCAAGTATCCATGGCTGTACTACACAGAAGTCATAAAACCATTCATGGCTTACAGTCTCCTTTTGGTTATTAATGGCTACTCTCAGAGCCATTATTAAACTAGTGTAAAAAGTATAGCCCATGGAATAACTGTTCTTGTCCATTTGACTACAAATGTGAGAAGTGACACAGTCCTTAACCTTTAAAACACAGATGTTTTCCCCACGCCCACATCTACTTAGAGACCAGGACACTATTTACCTAAAGAGAATATAGATGCCCGATTAAATCCCCACAAAGCTACTGTCCTTTGGGTTACTACGGGAATACTGAACCTCTAGAAGAAACAGTAGATGGGTCGAAAAGACAACTGGGTCATAGTTTTAGTTTTACTGCTGTCTTATTGTGCGTGCTTTTTAAAAATCAGATTTGTGAGGGTTTTTCCCGGAAGTAAAAACATTTTCTTTTTCTTTTTTTTTTTTAATAGTAGGGTAATATATGTCCTGGCATAGTGCTTTCGTGGATCATCCTCTTCACGGTGTTATCTGGGCTTGGTGACGTTTATGACAAGTCCACGTTTACTGGCTTAGGCCCTGCTGCCTGGCCTGGCAGAGCGGGGTATGGCTGCTTCTCACGGGGTGGGGGGGGGCACCCCACCCCAGCCTGCAGGCACATTTGTCTCTGCCTGCCCTCTGCTGTCCACTCCAACCACAAGCTCGAGGCTCACCCAGGTCCGTTCAGTCATTGCCCTGACCCCATGCCCAGCTCGGTGGAGCCCTGAAACCCCCAGGGGGTGCTGGGTCTGAGTCCCAACCACTCGGAGCCCCAGCCTCTCCATCTGTCACACACATGTTCAGTGTGCTTCACAGGGAAACAGGAAGAATGAGAGGGAGTCATTTCTAAGAATCATTTTTAGTAACCGCATTGCATGCTGGGTGCAGCCTTATGTTCTGCTGATCAACGCCTGTTGACATAAAGTATAAAGTATGTCATACAAGAAACAACAATTGTTGGAGAGGATGTAGAGAAAGGGGATCCCTCCTACATTGTTGGTGGGAACGCAAGTTGGTACAGCCACTCTGGAAAACAGTGTGGAGGTCCCTTAAAAAGTTAAAAATTGAGCTACCCTATGACCCAGCCATTGCACTAATGGGCATTTACCCCAAAGATACAGACGTAGTGAAGAGAAGGGCCATATCCACCCCAATGTTCATAGCAGCAATGTCCACAATAGCTAAATCATGGAAGGAACCGAGATGCCCTTCAACAGATGACTGGATTAAGAAGTTGTGGTCCATATATACAATGGAATATTACTCAGCTATCAGAAAGAACGAGTTCTCAACATTTGCTGCAACACGGACGGCACTGGAGGAGATAATGCTAAGTGAAATAAGTCAAGCAGAGAGAGACAATTATCATATGGTTTTTCTCATCTACGGAACATAAGAACTAGGAAGATCGGTAGGGGAAGAAAGGGATAAAGAAAGGGGGGTAATCAGAAGGGGGAATGAAGCATGAGAGACTATGGACTCTGAGAAACAAAGTGAGGGCTTCAGAGGGGAGGGGGATGGTGAATGGGATAGGCTGGTGATGGGTAGTAAGGAGGGCACGTATTGCATGGTGCACTGGGTGTTATATGCAACGAATGAATCATCGAACTTTGCATCAGAAACCAGGGATGTACTGTATAGTGACTAACATAATATAATAAAAAAGGGGGGGGCAATGAAGCATGAGAGACTATGGACTCTGAGAAACAAACTGAGGGCTTCAGAGGGGAGGGGGGTGGGGGAATGGGATAGGCTGGTGATGGGTAGTAAGGGGGCACGTATTGCATGGTGCACTGGGTGTTATACGCAACTAATGAATCATCGAACTTTACATCAAAAACCAGGGATGTACTGTATGGTGACTAACATAATATAATAAAAAATATTATTATAAAAAAAATAAAGTATGTCACAGAAGTATACGAAAATCTGAAGAATTCTTAAATGTGAATTTGTTTATGCTATGAAAGTCAAGTGCCGTGTTTTCTCAATGCTGTGAGCTCTTTTTTTTTTTTAATGTTTATTTTTAAGCAGGCTCCACACCCAGCATGGAGCCCAACGCGGAGCTTGAATTCACGACCCTGAGATCAAGAGTTGGACACTTAACTGACTGAGCCACCCCGGCACCCCAGTGCTGTGAGCTTTTAATTTGGTGACACGGTCTGTGCCTGGGACTGAGGACAACTGTGTTAATGTACACGTGGTCGTTCTGCGTCTTAGAGGTGCAGGGTAGACCTTGGTGGGTGGCTGCAGCCATGGCACCAATGACTTCACCTCTTTTTTTGCATCTGCCGAAGCCTGCTTTGTGCCTTCTCAATCTCTTTAAACGTTTCTGCACCAAACTGGAGAATCCACAGCTGCTGTGTCCCAGTGCCTGGGCAGCCCTGGAGGTCGGTTTTCAAACCTGCCATGCTTTCCTCTATGGGAAGAGATTCTTTTTCTTCTAACGCCCCTGTGTCCCCTTGTACCATTTGGATCCCATGGTCGAGTGCATCAGGTACAGCTGGGACTGAAGCTGATGGCTGAAGCTATCTCCCCCTTTTCCTGACATACAGCTACAATTTCCCAGCATCCCTTGCAGGTAGAGGCGGTCATGCTGTTGCCATTTCTGTCTGACCCAGCTAAGATTAAAGGCCTGGGTGGCTCAGTCAGTTAAGCACCTGCCTTTGGCTCCAGTCATGATCCCAGGGTCCTGGGATGGAGCCCTGCATCAGGCTCCCAGCTCAGCGGGGAGCCTGCTTCCCCCTCTCCCCCCACCCTGGCTTGTGCGCTCATGCTCTCTCTCTTTCTCTGACAAAATCTTATAAAAAATTTTTTAAATAAAAAATTTTTAAATGAAATAAAATTGCTCGTGCATAGGAAGTGGTGTTCTTTCTCTGTGCTCAGGGTGGGTGCAGTGAGTGTCCCACTGCCCCGGCCCCACACTGGCCTGTAAGACCTCGTGTTTAGAGTTCACTTACTAAAATATGGGCATTTTGATGATTAGAACAGCCTACACTCACTAGTTCTGCAACCAGTCTTGTAGTCTCCTTGCCAACATCTGGAACTCCCTTGTCCCTTTATCCTTTTATACTATCTGGGCAACCCTGCCAGAATGGACCAGCCTTCTGCCTCTCCGCTCATGTGCGGGCGCTGTGGGGCACGGCCAGAGAGAAATCCTCGTCGTGCATTTCCTCCGTGGGGGGTGCCACCTGCCCGCAATCCTGGCGTGTCCCCAGGTCAGCTCTCTCTCTACCACCTTCTGTGGTGATGATTTCAAGTCTCCGGTTTTCTGAAGCCCTGGATGCTCCTGCTCCCTTCTTCCTTCAAAGAGAAAGCTGCCATCGTTGGTCGGGACTTGCCACAAGGGCTGGCTTCTGGGCGCGCCACTCGGAATTCTCCTTGCCCGGCTGGCGAGTCACCAGCAGCCCTTCCCCGGGCACTGGACCCCAGCCCTTGACCTCTGCAGGGACCCTCATGCCCTCCCTCTCCCGCCTCTTCCGCTCTCTTAGTGCCTTGCTTTGGGGCCCTGGACTCCACATGCGGAAGGCTCTACACGCTGAGCCTAGTTCAATAGTAAAAACACACACGGCCGCTTTCAAGCTTCAAACACCACTTACAGAGCAGCTGCCGAGGACTTTCAATCGAGCCAAAACGCAGATAGTGCTCGGCTCTCCTGGTCTCTCTCTCTTAACTAACCGTCGTACTCCACCTGGATAAACGGTTCTTTCCAAAGGGGTGGCACAGGTCATTTGCTGCGGGGAGCGCAAAACATCAGTTTCCACCACTTGCTTTCTTGCTGGGGATAATGGAGACCTTCCAGGGAACACTTACACCCCTCCGACTCCCTCCTCGTGGGAGGAAACTGGGGTGTGCTGGAAAACCTGCCCTGAAAGGTGCACAGCGTTTGGGGAAGTGCGCTCACAGCACAAGCCGCAGGAGCGCTTGGCCTGATGAGCCCGCCGAGTTCTGTCTGTCTTCCCAGGCGCCACATCGCCCGCCACGCAGCCAGGCCTGCCCGCCGCGCCTCCCCTCCTTTGACGGCCCTCATGGCTGAGTGTGTTTAGAAGCCCTGTTTTGAACGTCTGAATATTCAGGGGATGACCCACCTGCATTATGCAAAGCGTAGCGCGTGTGCCCTGAACAAATGCTCGGCATGTATTTAAATCCTCTTCGGAGAGAAAACAGAAGTTGTTCATACACTTGGATGTCTAATCGGCATCTCGAACGTCACGTGTCCAAAACGGAATTCGCATTCTCCTTCCTCCCCAGCCGCCTCCATCCCCGCGGGGTGTCAGCAGCGCAGGCGCACCATCCAGCAGCGAGATTTGACTCTTCGGTTCTCGCTCGCCCAACATGCCACCCATGCACAATATTGTTGTTGGCTTGACTTTCCAGTTACGCCCGCACCGCCGCTGCCCTGCCTGCCCCCCCACCCAAAGGCCCAGAGTGCCACCATTTTTCCTGGACGGTTTCGATGGCCTCCACGGGTCCTCTTGTTCCCACTCTTGTCTCATCAGTGCTGCTCTCCATAACAAGCTAGAAGAGGGGGTGGGGCGCCTGGGTGGCTCAGTCGGTTGAGCTTCCCACTCTCGGTTTTGGCTCAGGTGGTGATCTCAGTGTCGTGGAATCGAGCCCCGCATCGGGCTCCATGCTCAGCAGGGAGTCTGCCCCAGATTCTCTCTCCCTCTCTCTGCCCCTCTGGCTCACGCTCTCTCTCTCTGTCTCTAAAATAAAATGAATAAATCTTTTTAAAAAGAAAAACTAGGCAGTTTTCATCATGAAAATCAGATTGCACTGTTCCCTGCTGAAAACGGCCTTCTCCCCCTTATGGAAGCAGATCCGAAGTCCCCGAGGTGCCCTTACTAGCTGGTGGCCAGGTGCTGCCCCTCCCCCATCCCCACCCCGTCTGCTCCCTGCACCTTGCTGCTCCCCTCCCCCAGCTTTATTGTGACATCACTGACATACAACATTGTGCAAATTCACGGGGTACAACATGATGATTTTGATTCAGGTACATATTGAGCAGGTCAGTCAGGTCTCGCCTCGCACTCCTTGCTGCTTCCTGAGCCTGCCAGGCAAAATCCCATCTTACAGCTTTCGCTTGTGCTCCGCCCTCAGCCAGGAAAGCTCTTCCCTGGGATGTGAGCCCTTCCAGCGGCCTTCCTTGACGTCTGTATTAGTTTGCAGGGCTGCCGGAACCACAGGCTGGGTGGGTTAAAACTGCACGGCTCTGAGAAAGAAATAGATGCTCTCACAGCTCTGGAGTGGGAAGCCCCAAATGAAGGAGTCAAGCCAGGTCATGTTCTCTCTCCAGGCTCAAGAGAAGAATCTGTTCTGTACTTTGCCTTAGCTTCTAAGGGTTCCCAAAAATCCTTCATGTTTCTTGGCTTGTAGGTGGGTCCCCCCAATCTCTGCTTCCATTGTCACCTGGAGTTCCCCCTCTATGTCTGTGTGTGGTCTCCTCTTCTCATAAGGACACCAGTCATGTTGGGTTAGAGCCCCCCTAATTCAGTAATGACCTCATCTTGGCTACCTCTGCACAGACCCTAGTTCCGAATAAAGTCACATTCACAGGCACTGGAGGTTAGGATGCCAACACATCTTTTCAAGGGACACAATTTAACTCATAACTACCTCCCATCTTTGCAGAATCCCGATCTCCTCTATCATCTCTGCCTGCTTTTTTCCCCATGGCATTTTCCACTATCCAAAAATATGCATTTGGCTATCCCAAAGGATGATGGCAGCTGTTGAAATTAGACTCTCTCCACCCATGTTCCTAAAAATTGTACAGGTAAGCAAGGAGAGAAAACCCAACCACTCGTTGCTCACGTCTACAGCACACCTAAGAGGCAGAGAGTGACGAACATAGCTAAAAGTGCAGGCCTGGCCCAGCAAGATGGCACCAGCGCGAAACATGGCAGAAGAAGATGGCATCATTTATGAAAGAAAGTGCCCCTCACTCTGCCAACAGAAGAGGGAGCAGTTGATCTGCAAAACCAGGTAGACTGCGCAGACCCCTGTCCCGTCTCCATTGCCGGGCCAGGAAAATGCAACATCAACAATCCAAAAAAAAAAAAAAGCCAAAGGAAACTAACAGCCATACAGAGTTACAGTAAAAATAAAACCAAAAATGAGAACCAAAACTCTGGTCACTTTGGAAAACAGTTAAGCAGTTGTTTAAAAAATTAAACATAGAATTACCAGCTGACCCAGCAATTCCGATTCTAGGTAGAGGCCGAAAAGAAATGAAAACATCCGTCCCCACAAAACCTTGTACATGAATGTTCACAGCAGTCTTACCTTGTACTACTCCCCTGCGAGTGGAAACGACGGACATGCCCATCGAGGGCTGAATGGATAAGCAGCCCGGGGCATCCCACACACGGAGGACAGTGAGGCAGTAAACAGGGAGGAAATCTGATCCATACTTCAGCGTGGAGGGACCGGGAGAACCCCACGCCACGTGAGAGAAGCCAGTCACAAAGGAGCACACAGTGTAAGACCCCACTCCTAGGAAATCTCTAGAAGACGCAACTGCAGGGTTGGAAAGCCCACTTAGTAGTCGCCAAGGGGCCGGGCCGGAAGGGGTATGGGTAGCAACCGCTAATGGGTGTAGGTTTATTCTGAGGGGGAAGAAAATGTTCTGGATCGGAGAGTGGTGAAGGTTGCACAACTCTGTGATTACACTAAAACCCACTGAATAGTGTACCCTAAAAGTGAATTTTAGGGTATGTGACTTTTATCTTAAAAAATAATGTACAAGGAGAAACATGGGGAAAAAGTTTTAATTATCAATAATAATAAATAACAAATAATTAATAAGTAAATAAAAGATAAAAAGCTGGGGCAGATGAAAACCCACCCACACAATTGCAGCTGTGCCAGTTATGAGGTGACTGCCTCTCACTTCCAAACCCGCTTCTTCTACTCTGTTTTATTTAATTAACTTATTTATTTATTTTTAGAGCGAGCTCGTGTGAGCGGTGGGGGGGAGGGGCAGAGGGAGGGAGAGAGAGAATCTCAACCAGACTCCGCGCTCAGTGTGGAGCCCGACACGGGGCTCGATCTCACAACCCCGAGAGTATGACCTGAGCTGAAGTCAAGAGTCGGGCGCTTCACCGCCGGAACCACCCAGGCGCCCCTCTCCTCTGCTTCATGCTGACGCCCTGTCCCTGGGCCTGAGGTGCAGGACAGACGGGAGGATGGTGCGATTTCTATAGTAGTCAAAGTTTACACAGGGCGCCAAGTACCTGTTTCACTCGCGCTTTATCCTTTACATGTCCAGGAACCAAAAATCTTACATGGTTATGTTTTTGCCCCAGTAATTTAATTTCTAGGAATTTATTTCAAGAATGTATAGGAGACACTTTTTGTAAACCTGAAAAAATGGGGGTGCCTCGGTGACTCAGTGGGTTACATGTGTGCCTTCGGCCCAGGGGTCAGGCTCGCGGCTCCAGTTAATGAAACACACACACACACACACACATGCATTCTCACACACATACACACTCATTCACACACACATGTACACACTTTCTCCTACAACTCTATCCTTCCTGGCACAGGCACACACTTCACACGTTCACATGTACACACACTTCCTCTCACACACCACACGCATAATTCCATGCACTCTTACACACTCACACACCTATGTTCTCTCATACTGTCACACACTCGCCCATCCACACTTTACACACACGCACACACTCGCTTAGGCTGTCACCCACGCCCATGCTCACAGCCAGGCCACACCCCTGCAGGGGCCCCCACTGCTTTTCCGCTGGGCCCGAAGCAGAGTCAAGGAGCCTTCGAACCAGCAGGCGTGGAGGCTCGAGGGCGCTGTTCACGAGAACGACTTCGGCAGGAAAACGCGCTTCCGGAGGACTTGCTCCTGGTCCTGGCGCGCAAGGCTGGCCCCGCGGCGATGTCGTCGGGCTCCACCTGCAAGGCGGCCCCCCAGCCCCAGGAGGGCACAAGTGCTCTCGTGGTCCCGGTCAGCCGCCCGAGGGCCAGGACCCGGCCTGTGGCAGGTCTTCGAGCGTCCCCCTGCCACACAAGGGCCTCGGGGGCAGGGATCCGGTCACTTCCCCACGTGCGTCTTCTCTGCGGCCAGTGAGGTGCTGATTTCAGTGTCCCGCCGCCCTCGTCCCTACCCCCCAAGGCCGACACCCCCCAGGGCCAAAAGCAAGGGAGCCCAGCTGCGCAGAAACGGCTGCCTGCAGAGGTGAGGAGCCCCCGGGCTGGGCTCACGGGCGACACCCCCGCCCATCCCAGGGTTCACCCAGCGCTCTCACCACATCGCGTCAGAGCTGCCAGATGCCACTCACGCCACGTCAGCTCGGCTGTCAGGATAAAGGACTTGATTGCATCTCTTATTTGCGACAAAACTTGAGTGACACGCAGATTCTGAATATCTTATTTTGCAGCAATTTCAATCTGGGTTAAATGCAGCCTGTCAAATTCACCTTCCAGACAGAGCCGCGGAGGGGGCTGGGGCCTGCGGGGAGAGGTGGGGACGTGGGTGACAGGGAAAGGGTGCTGAGTCCCCGGACCTGGGACACAGAGCCGGACTTGCGCATCACCCCTGGAGTGGGGGGCACAGAACGGGGGTTCCACCATCCATTCCCCGCCACCACTTTGTTGGGGGAATGACCCAAACTGAGTCAAGTCACTGGAGGATTCAGGTCTCCAGGGATGGAAGGACACGGGCCGGGCCTTAGAGGCCGCACATACCCCTGGCCCCCCCACTACCGCCGTGTTATGAAGTTGCCAAACCGAATCGTTACTCTCCCAAGAGGATTGGTGGGCCTCAGCGGTAATGGGACTAAGGAGCACTTTCTAAGAAGAAGAATACACAATGATGGCACAAAATTGCTAGGGCCCCCAAGGGGCCCACGGAAGGGGTCTGCAAGGCAAGGGTCTCTGTCCCCCAGGCCCAGAGGACACTCAGCAGCCCAAGGCCTCACACCCGCAGAAGCCTCAGATGGGAAGCTGTTCGCCATTTATCAGCAAGGCAGCTTTTGTTTGAGTTCTGTTCCAACCCCTCATTTTTCACCTGGTGGAAAGACACACCTTTTAACGTAAAAACTGGCTCCAGATCAGAGTTCCCTGGTTGCTTGTGGGGTCCTCATGGGCTCTCTGTTTGGACAGGTGAGCCCAACGAGCTGTGAGGCTGTGGCCCCTTCAAAGGCAGCACTTGATGTCCCAGAGGAGCCCCGTCTTCCTCGAATGCCACCCACCATGGCATCAGCTTTGTCAGTGGACACAGCACCCCCCCCAAGGCTTTGGGAGGCTGGGAGGCGACCTCCTGACAGGGTCCACGCAGCCCCACATTTGCATGCTCAAGTTTTTCTGTTAAGGTCCTGCTTTTCTGAGGAAGTCGGTCATAAGCCCTCCAAAGGGGCCCTTGACCACCCCACAAGGTGCAAAGATTTCTAGGTGAAAATTAAAGAAAAACACTGCTGCATTCTCTTATTTTTTCCCTCTTAAAAATCAAATAAAATACGGGAAATTCCAGTTATCCGGAATGACTGGAGTTTTGATGGCTCCTGGAACACTGAGGTTGATTGGCAGTTACCACACAGGCCCACAGGCGCCATTTTGTGAAGGCTTATCATTAAATGCCCACTTGCTCTTCACAGGCTGAGTTTAGGATGGGTTGAGCTATAGGTATGTCCCATTTTCTGGGACATGGGGACCCAGGTCCAGTTGCTGTGTGTTCAGAGAATTCTGGTAATGACTGTTTGCTCTAATGGAATCTGGAAAATCCAGTGTGCATGGTCACTTGCCCCTCTGGCCTGTGGACCAGACAGGAGGCTCACTTAGGAAAGGATAAAGGGTGTCATGGGTCCCTGCTGGCTTTGCTGGCTATGTGAGGCCCTGCCTGGCCCTCAGAGATGGTGCCCTGAGCTGTGAACTGCCTGGGTGTCAGCTCCGGGCAAAAAGCATGGGGTTGAAGGAGAAACCGGTGCTAGTGGGCCTGGGACACTGGATAACACTAAGGCGGCCAGGAAAGCCCTCTCCTCACCCACCCGCCCCCGCCCCAGAGTCAGCAAATGGTCCCCTGTCCTCCTGGTTGGCCTGAGCAGAGTTTTGTTGTTGTTGTTTTAAGATTTACTTATTTATTTGAGAGAGAGAGAAAGTGTGCAAGCAGGGGGAGGGGCAGAGGGAGAGGGAGAGAGAGAACCCCAAGCAGACTCCCCACTGAGCATGGAGCCGGATGGGTGGGGCTCGATCTCACGGCCCTGAGATCCTGACCTGAGCCGCAATCAAGAGTCACTTAACTGACTGAGGCACCCAGGTGCCCCTGGCCTGAGCAAAGTTTTAATCAGATTTTTCTTTCTTCTAAGTCCCCATGAGATAAACTGCTTTGAGGGATTAAGAATTTTGAGGAATGGAAGGAAAAATAAAAGAAGGGACAGTTTTTCCTCTCAGCATAGAAATATATGTAAATCTTTCAAATGAGAAACAGGAACCGGGTCAGAGAAACATGGGGTGAGGGATGGGGAAGGGGAGAAGGAGGGGGGTCCCTCTCACCGGATCTGCTTCCCTTCCCTGCACTTCCTGCTCCCTCCCTGCCCCTCACAGACCCGCCCCCCCAAATGGCCTCCATCTGGCCAGGTCTGAGGCCAAGCCCCTCCCCCCCCCCACTCCTGCCCCTGCTCCCCCGGTCTCAGCCATGGCTGTTGCCTCCTCCGAGCTCCTCCTCCTCTCACAGGACCCTTCGCTAGTTGGAGGCTCTTGCGCAGCCTGCTCTGGGTTCGCTCAACCCAGTGAGGTGTTGCCCTGTCCAGAGACGCCCAAACTCTCATCTCCACCTGCCACGGGGCATTCAGGTCCCCTCAGCTCCAGCACCTCCCCTCCTTCTCCCCTTCTCTCTCATGGCCGCAAGTGTGTCTCATGGTCTTCAGCCCCATCACCCCAAGGCTCTCACCACACATGGCCCAGGAGCCCTTGACAGCTCCCCATTCTCAGTGTGTCCTCAGGTTCCCCTCCTTGCACCCCTCCGAGGGTCTGTCTCCTGGTCATTGGCCCCCCTCCCACCAGCCCCCCTGCAGACACCTGCGCACCCCCAGCTCTGCCCCCTTACTACCAAGCCCTGTGGGTTCTGCCCCCACAGGGAGCCCCTCCTTCATTCCCCAGTCGCATCCCCTCCTGGGGCTCTTCTCCACCCCTCCCTTCATCTCCCACAGGCCCTCTTCTCTGGCCACCCCAAAGCACGCCCCACCCACGTGTCCTGCCCCGGCAGCTGGTGCTGGTGGCTCTGTGGACAGCTCTGCGCCTGGCTCTCACGCGGACGAGGCAGAGGTGGAGAGAGTTTTCCATCCCATCTGGCAGGCGGAGGGCTCCCGGCTGTCCCAGCCCCCCACGCTGTGCATACTGACCAGATCCCAAAGGGCGCTGCTGGGCCGCCGTGTGCTTTGTCATTTTGATGGATATTGCCAGATGGCCCTCCGATGTGGGGTGCTCTGTGGGCTCTTCTGCCTAGCAGAGGGCTCTGCAGTATGGCAGCAAATCGTAGGTCGGCCTCTTTCGCAAGCAGGTGAAGATCGTCCCGCGCACAGAAAATGTCAAAGGCCTGGTGACCGAGCTGTTTGTGTTAGGACAAGTCCTTCCCCTTCATCTGGGTGTTAAAAGTCGAGCTGTTCTGGCCCAGAAGCCACAAGCCAGGTTATATAATGCTCGGGGAATGAGTGGTGGATCGTGGGGGCCTTTGTGGAGGCGAAATTCAGGTGAAATGCAGGAGGCAGGGAGGGTGGCAGGGGAAGATGGGGGATGGGGGGGCGGTGATTCAGGCTGCAGACACATTGCAGAGGGCCCGAGATAACAGCCCCTGGGAATTCGGTCCAGGAAGTTCTGGCCCTGGCCCTGTCCTGAGCTGTTCCAAGGAAAGAGCTCTTAGAGGAGGAGAGGGGGGAGGGGAGGAGTACAGGGAGAGGGAGGAGAAAGGGGAGGGGGAGAGGGAGATGGGCAGTTGGAGAGGGGGAGGGGAGGTAGTGAGGGGGAAGGGAGGGAGGGGGGAGGAGCAGGGGAAAAGGGGAAGAGGAAAGGGGAGGGGAGGGACCTGGCTCCTCTTGAAAGGGTAGGAGGCGCCCATGGATATTCCTGCCTGGGGTGGGACCACAGCACCTAGACCCTCCGGGCCCCATTCCTCCGGTGCTGCGGGAGCCGGGGTCTCGAGGAGTGCGCGCGGAGTGCCTGCAGGAGTGGTCAGGCCGCTGAAGTCCAGTCCCCTGCTCTGCAGGACTCCTGGAAGGCCTCACGCTTCAGAATGATGAGGCCTCCTCTTGGGTTATTGAAAAGAAGAGGGTTGTTTTCTTCCGTGTCCAAATACAATGACACAGGCATGCAGGGAGGTGGGCTCGATGTGTGAATGGGACGGTGCCCAGGGCAGGTGAGCCTGGGACAGGGCGGTGGGAGGCATCCAGCAGAGAGGAGCCCCCTAATGAATGTCGTGTGCCGGGCCCAGAATGTTCTGTCGATCATCCCTCCTGGACGCCCCGGGTCCACCGGCCCTGCCCAGCAAAGGGAGGGAAGGAGAACCCAGGGCCAGCAAGCAACGTGCCCAGAGATGTAGTGGAACAGCCTTTCCCAGCTCAGTGAGCAGTTTCCCCGGTGGGTCCTGGGGAGTGGCTGCGGCTCCCCCCGCAAGCCTGGCCGGTCCTCCTGGTGCTCAGCCCACAGGGAGCCAGGGAGACACGAACCCCCGATTCAGGTGGAAGATGGGATAATGTGCAGCATTGCGGAGATGGTTCTTTAAAAACTGCTGGTGGCCATGTCCCTCTCGCAGCCCGTGATGAGTTCAGGGAAAAGTTTTTCTTGCTCACAAGTACTGCATTGAATTAGCACTTTAGTTTTTGAATTCTTTGTCTTTGCCCTAAATTAACAATTGAAGACAATAATTTCTAAAATGAAAACGGCTTTCATCCACCATTTGAGTCTTAGCAGGCAGACAGAGGAAGCCATTCCCACGAGCACTGGTTGGCCCCTTCTGTTAGCAGGACCAAAGGAGCTGGCAGGCCAGCTGGGAGGTGAGCATGGGCTTGCGGGTGACAGGAAGGCAGAGAAGTTCAGGTGCACCCTTGGGCATGGGGGGGGGTTGGGGGCACTCAGTGCCATGAGGTGGGCAGCAATCAGGGAGGGCTTCCTGGAGGAAGTGAGATGGGGGCTCAGAGAGTGGTCTCCCAGGTAAGGGGAAGGCCCACTCTTTAGCACCCACATGTGAGGTGCCTGAGGGAGCCCCAGACCAGCAGACTTGTCCTGGAGGTTTGATTTGGTTGGGCCGGTGATGGGTTGGGTGATGGCTCTGGGCCCAGGGCACTGCCTCCCCATCTTAAGTCCCTGCAGCCCTGGGGCTGGGGAGAGGTGATGACCAGTGACTGGTGCCCTGGAGAGACAAGAGGTTACAGTGCCCCCCTGAGAGTAGCTTCACAGGGGGGCTGTTGTTCTCCTCCTGCCTCCAGCCTCCTGCAGCCCCCACCCCTGGGCAAGGGAGGCAGAGGGTGAGAGAGAGACCCCAGGTGCAGCAGGGCAGACGGTGAGGGGAGGATCCAGCTGGGAAAAAGGAGGACCGCCCAGAAGAGGGGGCGCATGGTGTGAGCAGAGAATGTGCCGCCTGCTGCAGGAGATCTGGGGCTGGTGCACAGACAGTGACTGTAGCCTGGCCGGGGGAGGAGGAGAACCGGATGCACTGATGACACGGAAGACAGTGCACAGGAAGGACAGGAAGGGAGGTCGAGGAAGAGCAGCCTTGAAAGGCTCAGGGTGCTGGCAGCCCCAGGCTCAGGCCCTCAGCCAGATCAGTGTTTTCCGCCTGTGGGGGCAGTGAATGCTGCCATAAGGGACACACTCCCGGCTTAAAATGAAATATCCACTATGGTCTGGGAGCAGACTCATGCCCAGGTGTGTGAGTACTGATGCCCGTACCTAAGCAGTGACCCTCCTGGGTGGTGAACCCTCAGGGAGTAGGAAAAATGAAAGCTTATTGGAGAAATGACAAGTCACCAATAAACCTTGTGTATGTCTCCACATCAGAACACTTAAGAGGGAGAGTGGGGAGCAGAGTTAATTCCCAAGCCGAGGTTTGGGTGGCCATTGGGTTTCATGTCCACTTGCTTGAAACTCAGGGATAGACATTCAAGGGATGCTTCAGGCACAGCTGGATCAGGTGTTCAAACTGTGTTATCAGAACTCTGCTTCCTTGCGTACCATGCGTTGGCTTTGTTTTTAGACAAGGATGGGCCCCAGCAAAATCACATCTACCCATCATTGTTCTTCATGTGGTTCAGCAGGGCACTTGGGGCTTGGGTGGGGACCAGGGGAGGGACCTGTCCCTTTCCTGCATTCTCATTGCTCCAAACTGTAAACTAAGAAATGGCCACTCAAAACAGACACTTGAACATATGAAATCTATGAACATTAGGGAACCATTCACCAAATGGTTGGGGTGAAGAGCTAAAGAAATCCACAAGCCCAGTTATGGTGTGAGAACAAAACTTAACCAGCTCGCTCTTTTATTATTTATTTATTTATTTTTTAAAGATTTTATTTATTTATTCGACAGAGATAGAGAGAGCCAGTGAGAGAGGGAACACAGCAGGGGGAGTGGGAGAGGAGGAAGCAGGCTCATAGCAGAGGAGCCTGATGTGGGGCTCGATCCCATAACGCCGGGATCACGCTCTGAGCCGAAGGCAGACGCTCAACCGCTGTGCCACCCAGGCGCCCCCCAGCTCGCTCTTTTAGAAGGAAAAACGAAGAATCCGAAACCTGGAGTTTCTCCTTTGAAACTAAAAGCCAGCTTTCCCCAGTAAATCGGGACGCTAGCTAGATGTGTTCGACAAACAAAAGAATCATTTTGAATTGTGAGGAAATACATTTCTCCCTCTCAACATTGAACTCACTGTTTCTAACTTGTTGTTACGCAGGAAGGAAAAAACCCTCCTTGTTCCTGACCATGGTGAGTTCCTACATCTCGTCTTTGCTCGTGACGGAGTGAAGACGGTAAGTCCTACTCACCAAAGGCCAGGCTGCGGCGTGCCGCAGGCGAGGGGAGCCTCCCCTTCCAGTAAGGGGACACCCCTATGTCGGACTCCCTGAAGCCTGCAAATGAGAGCTGGTGAATTGCAGGCTCGCTTCAAGGAGAATTTCTGGGGGCAACGTCAACATGACAGGGGAAAATCCCATTTCTTGGGCAGCTGGGGGCCTGGATGGTCCCTCCACAGGACCCAGGGATGCCGCCCAGTTCCGGACGCCTGGCCCTGGCAAGCTGCTGGGGGGACTGGTGCCTGAGGCCCTTCGTGTGAGTATTGTAAGGGAGAGGCCAGCAGACACGGGGTCCCCAAGCAGCATGACCACTAATGTGGAAGTGAGGTCTCTGGGTGGAAATCAGGGTCATGGACTACAGGTCTGTGTCTCCCCAAATTCATCCACAGAAGCTCATCACCCCCTTCTGATGGAATGAGGAGGTGCGGGTCGGGGGAGGAGATTAGGTCATGAAGGTGGAGTCCTCATGAATGGGATTAGGGTCCTTATAGGAGGCCCCCGGGAGCCCTGTCAGCCCTCCACCGTGTGAGGGTACAATGAAGAGATGTGTCTCCTCAGAACCCCACCATACCGGTGCCCTGTTCTTGGACTTCCGGCCCCCCGGAACTGTGAGAAATACACTTCTGTGTTTAAAGCCCCCCCCCCCCCCGCCCCCGTCTATGATAATTTGTTACAATAGCCCAACTAAGACAGCCAGGTGTTTCCCGGGGCCCTTTCTATTTTTATCCTTCTTCCCAATTTTAAAAATAAACCCTGCTTGTTAGGGAAGAATGTAAAATGTACAGGCACTCACTGTGAGCCCCGTAATACCTGTCTCCTGTCCAGCCGCAGAGATGAGCTTTGGTAATGGTCTGACACACAGTCCTCAAGAACTCCGACGCGCGTACAGACGCATCACAGGCAGAGATGGCCATTTAACCATCGGGACTTGAGGACGGTGAATTTCATGTTATGTGTTTTTTTTACCAGAAAAAAAAAAAAAGATCTGATCAGTTGTAAAGACATAAAGACACCACGTTTTCTTGCCAAACAAAACAACGGATCTACTGTAACAATAATACTTGCTGAAGACTGCGTGCTTTCTGTGGCTTTGCTCATCGAAACAGTAGTGATCTTTGGGGCACGTGTGGCTTAGTTGGTGAAGCATCTGCCTTCGGCTCAGGTCATGATCCCAGGGTCTGGGGATCGAGCCTCACGTCGGGCTCCTGGCTCAGTGGGGAGCCTGCTTCTCCCTCTCTCCCCACCGTGGCTTGTACTGTCTCTCGCTCTCTCTTGCTCACTCTCTCTCTCTCAAATAAATAAAATGTTTTAAAAAAACCAGTAGTGATCCTACTGGCTGGGTCTTAGCTGGGGCGGTCACAGCACCGTGCCACAGGCTGTGGGCTTACCCAACAGAAATGTATTCTCCCACAGCTCTGGAGGCGGGGGGTCCTCAAGGCAGCTGCAGGGTTGGGTGCCGGGGAGGGCTCCCTTTGGGTTGCTGACAGCCACGTTCTCCCAGTGCTCACAGGACCTCTCCTTTAGGTCAGCGCGCTGGGGGACCGGAGGGGAGAGAGCTTGGGAGAGCCTGAACACGAGCACTGCTGTGTCTCTCCTTGTGAGGGCACCAATTCCATCATGCGGGCCCCACCCCTCATGACCTCCTCTGCCCCTACTCACCTCCCAAAAGCGTACCCCCAGCCTTGTGGGGCTGAGGGCACAATAGGAATTTGGGAAGGACACAGCTCGCCCATAGCAGGCTCCATGCTGTCGCCAGTCGATGGGGAGGTGGTGGCAAAGAGAGGCAAAGCCTTCTGGAAAGGTCCCGGGGTGCATGGAAGAGGTGGGCCCACCTGGGAATCTGGCCCTGAGTAGCACTGTGCCTCTGGGCTCATTGTTGCTCTCTCTTCCTAGCTGCCAGCTCCCCTCCGTGTCACCATGGGTTCATCTGCTCTGTTTGCTGTGACCCTAGCCCAGCCAGGCTGGGTTTCCAGTCCTTTGTGTCTTAGTTCCATACTCACGGAGAGTGGATCAGTTCTAGCTTTTCCCCCGTTACAAAGAACACCACAGCCAACATCCTTGTAGACCTGACTTGTTTTCCTGTGAGATAAAGTTTTAGCAGCAGAATTGCTGGGTTCAAAGGGTTTGGAAGTTGTAAGTTCAAGGTCTCTTGCTCAGTTGTCCCAGAGAGAGTGGAACCACTGTCCCGTGTGAGCATGTGTTTCCCGAGGCTGAGCCCCGCTCTGAGTGTCCTCTCTCTTTTTAGTCTTCGCCACGCGGATGAGACCCAAGGGAAAGTGAGACCTTGGTGTTGTCTTTGACGATTCTTGAGTGGTGGTCGAAGTCGAGTGTGTTTTCCTGTTTCTTGGCTATTAGACTTCCAGGAACTGCCTGTCACTAAGCTCTGCTCTTGGATTTGTTTTCTTTTTAAAACTGAGCTGCGAGACCTCTTCGTGTATGAAGAGAAGGAGCTTTGCTATGACGTGTTGTGAATATTTTCTTCTGCCGTGATAGGAAAGATTCACAATCTGCACTGTTCAATGTGGTAGCCCCCGACCGTGCCAGACTATAAAGCATTTGAATTGTGGCTAGAATAAAAGCACTGAATTTTTTTTATTGATTTAATTGTATTTAGTTGAACTTTAAATAGTCACTCGATGAGGCGAAAATTTGCCGTTTGACTTCTGGTTTGCTATCCATAGTTTTTCTTATTCTTTTAAAGTCAGCTCATCAGCCATACTTTCGACATTTATTTTTATGTTGTCATATTTATCTCTTTTCCTTCATGGCTTTTGAGTTTTGTGGCACATTTTAAAAGGCCTTTGGGGGGCACTGGGGTGGCTCTGTTGGTTAAGCATCCCACTGTTGATTTGGGCTCAGGTCATGATCTCAGGGCCGTGGGATCGAGCCCTGTGCTGGGCTCTGCACTGGGCGTGGAGTCGGCTTGAGATTCTCTCTCCGTCCCCCTCTGCTCCTCCCCGCACTTGCGTGTGTATGCGCACTCTCTCTCAAATAAATAAAATCTTTAAAAAGGCCTCTCTTGTCCCCAAATTATTAAATATTTACCCTTATTCTCCTCTAGTACTTATATAATTTCATTTTTCAGATTGCACTTTTCAATTTTTGGAATTTGTTAAGATTGCAATGGGGCACAACTCCCTGCCAAGGGGCTGGCCAAGATCATTTATTGAAGAGTCCATCTTTCCTTGTTCACCTCAAACGCCGCCTTTATCATGATATCTGCACTTTATCTCCAGTGATAGGGCAAGAAACATATTATAGGGGCACCTGGGTGGCACAGCAGTTAAGCACCTGCCTTCGGCTCAGGGCGTGATCCCGGCGTTATGGGATCGAGCCTCACATCAGGCTCCTCTGCTATGAGCCTGCTTCTTCCTCTCCCACTCCCCCTGCTTGTGTTCCCTCTCTCGCTGGCTGTCTCTATCTCTGTCAAATAAATAAATAAAATCTAAAAAAAAAAAAAAAAAGAAACAGTGTGTGTGTGTGTCTGTGCGAATGTGTGTGTAGATAGAGATAAAGCAAACATGGAGAAAAGTTAGCATAGCGATTGTGAATCAGGACAGTCTACAGATCATTACCCTGTTCTGACTTGTCTGTATGCCTAAACTTTTCATAATAAAATTGTGTTTCAAGTATCTAAAAGAAGCCACATATAAATGCAATCGTATGGTATGTCTTCTCTTATTTCACTTAGCGTGATCCCTCCATCCATGTTGTCGTGAATGGAAGATTTCATTCTTTTTGTGGCTGGTATTCCACTGTGTGTGTGTGTGTGTGTGTGTGTGTGTGCGCACGTGCGTGCGTGCGTGTGAGTGCACACACATCACATCTTCTCTATCCGCTCTCCCGTGCATGGGCATCTACTGAGGGTTACCTCCGTGATCTCGGCTCCTGTAAAGAGCACTGCCGAGGAGCACGGCGTAGGGAACGTGGTCAATCACATCACAGTACCGCTGCATGGCGACAGACGGCGACCACACGGGTCGAGGTGAGCACTGAGTAACGTATAGGCTCGTCCAATCCCTATGTTGTGCACCTGAAACCAATCTAATATTATAGGTCAGCTGCGTTTCATTTAAAAAAAGAAAATGTAAAAGAAATGTGAGACTAGAGATGAGGTCCCCACTTCGCAAACAGGTGGCCGAGCAGGAGGTAAGTTCCCGCGGGTGAGCCAGGGTGCGGCCAGGAGGGAGTGGGCGCCAGCCGGGCGGTGGGACACCCAGGGGGTGGGACTCAGACAACGGACACGGGGGAAGAGGAAGCTTGAGGGGCTGCAGGCTGGGGTTGCCATGTAGAAAAATGCTCTGGCTCATGCGGACCGCAGCGTGGAGAGAGGCCAGGCCGCCGTGCGGGAGCCACAGCGAGGGGAGCCGTGGGGGCCTCGCCTGGACTGAGCGGGAAGGACGGGGATGGCGCTGTGGCTTCAGGGTTGGTGGTGGTCGTGCAAGCAGGAGACTGGCCGCTGCGGGAGTGGGCGTTTGTGGACACGGCTCCCCTCTCGCTGTAAAAGCGGGGGCCACGTGTCCCTCGCCGTGGTCTCTCCCATCAGGCCACATCAGGGCCCTGCCCGTGGTCTGCAGCGTGGGTGAAACCAAACTCCCTCGCCCTGACTACCACGGACGTTCGTTCGTCTCCTCAGGAAGCCTGGGATGTGGAGCAGGCAGAAGGAAGAAGAGAGGGTGAAGAGAAGGAAGTGAAGAAGCTGGAGAAGAAAGAAGAGGTGGAGGAAGAGAGGCCCACACCCGGGTGGGGAAGGGCAGAGGCCCTGCCTGGCCAGGGAAGGACTCTGTCCTCATGGGGCCCTGTTCCCTCCGCAGCGCATTTCTTTCCAGTGCATTTCAAACTTGGAAATTGTTCCGTAGGTAACAAGTCGGGTTTTTATCGTTTTCTTCCTAATTGCAAGGCTCACGAGAACAGTAGCGGGTGCCATCTGTACCGTATTCATCATCCTGCCGCAATGGGGGAAAATGAGTAATTTTAGCATAAAATGTAGAACTGCCATGAAATTCAAATTGCAGTAAGTTGACAAGAATTATGTTTGCGGAAAAGCTCATCTAGGAGGAGAAAGTCATCACGTGGAAAGCAGCAGCCTCACCGACGGAGAAAAAGGACCGGTGCGGCTGAGAGGCTGGGACCAGGCCCTGGGGCCCGGGGCTCGTGCGGGGTGACCATTCTGCCTCGGGGCAGCAGCCCGATCTTTCCTGCACCCTCCTGCTCTTGAACATACGACAGGACGGAGAACACAGGAAGGTGGGCAGCGCCCCTGCAAATAAGAGAGTTATGATTCCACGGATCATCAGCTGAGTAGGCAAAATGCTTGCCAAATCATTGATGCATCGGAGGGGACGTCTCATTACCTTCTGGAAACAGGGTTGTTTTCTGAAAGGGGTCGCCAGTAACACCCACGAACAACGAACCTGGCCCTCAGCCTGTGATCTAGTCACAGATCCAGGGACGCAGATCCAGCCGGAGGAAAGGAACATTCCCACGGATCCCAGTTGTTCACATCAGAGCTAAGGCAGACGGGAAATGCGGCTGCCCATCTGCAACCCGACAACTGCCCTACACACTCATTTTGGCTCTGATAACTTGTAAGTCACTCCTTGCCCTTGAAAGCGAAAACGATTTAGGCTCTAAATTCTTTGTGCAAAGGCGGAGCACGTGCACATCTGTTATACTGTCCTCTCTACGTGGCAGAGGGCCCAGACCCTTCTGTCCATCACAGCCACCAGAATTAGCACCTCCTGCGGTCTGTGGACCCAGAGGTGCCTAAATTTAACACGCGGTCACTTTCACCAAGGCTGGCTGGTCCTGTGTGACTTTCCTCCAAATACCGCAGTGCAGCTGGACTGAGTTAGTGTCCCCCATGCACACGGAAGCTCCAGATCCTTCTGCAATTCCAGCGGCCCTAATCAATGCAGCCTTGGGCTTCGCGGGGCAGGAAGCCACACACGCTGCAGTCCTTTCCCTCTGAGCCAGGCAGGAGTGGCCATCAGTTGGGTGAGGCGCTGATACCCATCTGCCAATTTCCCCAAGTTAAGAGTTTCAGTGCGGCCAAGGGTCACCAGGAAATGAGCCCTGACATTCCAACCTGCCCTTGATAAGACCAGAACGCGGGGTGGAACCGGCAGATAGGTTAAACTGGAAGTTGTGACCAGTGTGTTGCCATTTGTTGACAGGGCACGTGCCACGCATGCCCTTCTGTGCTGTACTCGTTCTCAGCAGCGTCCCAGACCATTCCCCAGGGCGGGACGTGCGGGGAAACTCCCGTTTGGGGCAGTCAGTGTACATGTCAGGACAGACTCACTGCTGCAGCAAGCTGCCCCCCTAAGCTGAGCAGTTACCACTCCGTCCCAGGGGCGACTGTTGTTGGGAAAAGAGCAGGAAGTACAACGTGGGAGGCTTTCTCCTGGCTGGGCTGCGAGTGTGACACATTCAGAGGTGACAAAGGTCACTAAGAGCAAGAGAAAGGAGGACGGTGTCTAAGTGCCAGGACCAAGAGGGGGTGCCGGGGCACTGCGAGAATGGCAGCCTCGATCACGCTACCATCTGCTACATGCTGGGTAATTTCTTTGAAGGTAAAGAACAAGCCAAAGAGCTGGAATCTTCCATAACTATCACCCACACTTAGCGATGCTAGCTAGCATGCTCCTGGGGATCCAAGTGTTCTCTCTTGAGACACAATGCAGTTTGTGCTTCCTCCAAATTCCAATCAAGATGATTTAGAAGAAATTTGTGCATAAGAAACAGGAGTACACTTGAAAGTGGAGCTAAGTGCCATGGGGGGTGGGGGGGTTCCTGCAGGCAAGTGGGTGGCTCAGTTTCCGGCTGTTTTCAAGGTAATGGCCACATTCCTTCATTAACCGTGTGCCCCAGAGCCGCAGAACATTCCCAGCACTAGTATGTCAACTTCTGACCCTGCAGGTGAGGGACTTGACTCTGGTCTCGATTCTTGTGCGACATTCATCAAAACTCTTTGAGGGGTGCTGTGTGTTTCTGGGGCTTGAGGCCTGTGAGGAAGGTTGGTCTGAACCTGTTGGTTTCCATCTGCTCTCAGGATTGCCCTGTGTCCCCACAGCGTCTGCACACAAGCCCGGGGAGATAGGCTCAGACATCTGGGGGCGGGAAAGGACCGTACCCCGGACGCCTACTCAGATGCTGCCCCAGGTTACGCGCTGTCACAAGTGAGGTGTGTTAACACTTGCTACAACTGGGGGAGGGGGGGCAGGTCCCTGAGGCCTGACAGAACACCTCAACCACGTTTACTTCAATATTCAAATACGAAGGGAAAAAGAAAAACCTGTCCCCTAGGGGAAGAGACACGAAGGCATGGGTGGGAGGTCCCAGCTTCATGGGGCACTGGTCCCATTCGGGGAGCCTCCATTTGCACCTCCACCCTCCGCTCTGGCTCCCGTGAGATGAACCCAATGAACCCCTGGGGCCTATTGTGTTACACTAATAAATAACCAAGAGTCTGCTACGGAAGTCCACTTTGCTCTAAATCACTTGGCTTCAAGGATTTCTGAAACCCTACAGCTCTCCACTCACGACTCCATTTCTGCCTGGTAGGCCCCAAGACTGGGGTTCCTTAGACCTCAAGCTTTGCCTTGCACTTGGCTTCCCCCTCACCTTCAAGTTGTCCCCATACGACACGAAGAGACACATTCTTACAGATGCTCTGGGAAGCCCCATGTCCTGAAAGTCCCTTCCAAGAAGCCCTAACACCGAGGTTCTAGCCAATGGAACCCTCTGCCTTCTGATTAAAAGCTTGTTTCTGCCACAAACCAGTTGCTAAGCACTGAACAGTTTAAAATGAGTATACTGTGCTTTTCTCCTCAACATTTAGACATTAGCAAATTGGTTCGTCTGTTTTCACATTTTACTTATAGGTCAGGTTCTAGTAAAAATAAAACCAAAAACCAAAAAAAAGAAAAAAAAATGTGGGGCACTTGGGTGGCTCAGTCGGTTAAGCATCCGCTTTCAGCTCAGGTCATGATCTTGGGGTCCTCGGACTGAGCCCCGTGCTGGGCTCCCAGCTCAGCAGGGAGCCTGCTTCTCTCTCGCTCTCTCCCTCTTTGCCCCCCCCCACACTTGTGCTCTAATAAATATTAAAAAAAAATAATTGTGACCTCGAGCTTAGCACAAATACACCAGCATCAAAGCCTCCACACCCCGTGTGTGTGAGTTCCCACACGGCAGAGCAGGGCAGCACACCGCCGGGCAACCTCCTGCAGTCCGCTCGCTGCACTTGCCAGGTGCCCCAAGTGAAAACCGGCTTACAGATTCCTTGCCTGGCATCCTTCCAGTAGGGAAAACACTCAGTGTTAAGAAAACTCAATTTTTAGTCTTCATGGGTACGTGGTTTCTAAGACAATCGGAAACACAGTTCACAGGAAACAGCCTGACCTGCAAAGGGGGAGCAGAGACAGAGGGCTCCTGCCAGTCACATGTCTCTAGCGAGCACCTTCTGTGCCAACTTCTGGCCAATCCAAGTGCCCACCGTGACCTGGTCAAGACACGCTCTAGCGTGCGCCGTTTGTAAAGCCATGGTTTCCTACAAGACAGGACAGAACAAGTTCAACTTATACCTTCTTTGTGAATTCTAACACACCAGATTTTCTATCCTTGGGTAGGTGTCCCTTCACTGTCAAGTGGCTTGAAAGGAAAGCACACTGAAAGTTAAAAATGCCATTAACTGAGGCTACTTTTACTGTGACCACATTTATTGAGATGACCACATGGTTCTGACAGTCTGCACATTGCAGCAGGTTTCCCCAGCTCTCTATCTGGGAAAACTTGGTTAAGGAACCCCAGAACAGAGTCATCCTCAGTGACCCAACCTGGGACATCACTGTGCCCAGTCATTTCTGCAAAAACAGGAGCCAGCTTCTTATCCAGCAAGTGATTTTTAAACTGCCAGTCAAGGCAAGCGACACATACTTTGTCCCCCATTTGCCTGCATCTGCTGCCACATCCCCGACTGGCCAACTGCACCCCACCCGGGCTGGAGAGCCACTGTGTCCAGCGCTGCGTCCCCTCACCTGCATCTCCACCCGTGTCGCGCTGCACCAAGTGAAAACGTGCTAAGTCAAAAGGAGGAGGACTTGACTCAACACTAGTGGACAGACATTCATGGGGTGTTCTGGTATGAGAATATTAGTCATATGGCAAAGGGCACAAACAGCTGTCTGACACCCAAACTTGACCCTCTGAGTCATTTCAGTGTTCCATGCTCGGTGCTACAGGAAGACGGTCTGAGGGAACAAAACGCCCTTATTCCTATAAACATTAAAAAGCACCGGGTATATAAACCTTGCCCAGCATTCATTCAGTATAGTAACAGCCAGGTAGGTAGGTACAAACAACAGACTTGCAGATTATGTTCCTTCCACTAACTGACACATACAGACACCTGGAGTCTTGATGAGGCCCTGTGTACGTGGGTGTGGGTTCACAGTAAGGACACATTTAAAACAGAACAGCCTAGTGCACCTGAACAGCCAAGGTAACTGTGTGCCAACTACCAATAAAGAGAACAGACTAAATGGAATGCAACACACATCTCACACTATGTATAAAATTAACTCAAAATGGATCACAGACAGAAATATAAAACCTAAAACACTTTTGAAACAAAAATTTTTCTTTGGTTGAGGCAAAGATTTCTTAGATATGACACTAAAAGCATGATCTATATAAGAAATGAACTGGACTTCCTCAAAATTAGTAACTTGGGCTCCTCAGAAGACACTAAGAAAATGAACAGACTGAGAGAAGATATATTCGCAAATCACACATCTGATAATGAATCTGCATTCAGATTACATGAAGAACTCTCAAAACAGTAAGGGAACAGTGCACTTTACAGAAATGAGAAACGACCTGAACAGAAGATACCTCACCAACGAATGCACGGTGGCTAAATGAAATGACGCTCAACATCTCAGGTCATTAGGGAGATGCAATCGAACCCATAAGGAGACAGCCCGTTGGAACGCCCGAAACAAAACGCCCAAGAAGAGCAATTGCTGCCAAGGGCCTGGGGCCGCCGGCCGCTCTGAGACGGCTCAGGATGCAGGACAGGGCCTCTGGCAGGCGGGGCGGCAGTTTCTTAGTAAGTTCAACTTACACTTCAATACGAGCCAGTGGTCCCACTTGTAGGTGCTTCAATCAAGTAGAAGAATTTATGTTCACACAAGAACCTACGTGCAAATGTTTGTAGCATTTGCATGTATTTTACTCATCATCTCCAAACCTGGAAACTACCCCCAAGTGCACCTGCGGGTGGACAAACAGACCGAGGCGTGCTCACACGATGGCGCAGGTGGAACACTGCTCTGCAGTAAGACTAACACCTGCAACTTCATGCATGAATCTCAAATGCTTTATGCTGAGTGAAAGAAGGCACACTCAAGGCTGCATACTGCGGGATCCCACTCACAGGACACCCTCGAGGAGAGACTGCAGGGGCAGAAAAGAGATCACTGTCTGCTCGGGGCTGGAGGAGTAGGGGGAGGGGAAGAATGAACTTTTGGGGGATGATGAAACCGATGTAGTAATAGTAATGGTTATAAAACTACGTATGTCTGTCAAAATCTGGAGAACTATACACTAAAACGGATACTTTTACCGTACATACATTTTAACCATGACAAAAAAGATGGAGCAAGCAGACTAAATCTACACAGATGTTCGCTTTCTACCAACAGCCTAAATGTCAATACGGTGGTGGTTAAATAAATATGGCAATCACGATGGAATATTTACAGCCAGGAATATTTACAGCCATTAAAAATCATTTTCTACCCCCAAATGTAACAACACAAGAAAACACCCATGTTATGTTTTTGGAAAAAAGCAGGATACAAAAATACATACAAATTGGTTCTAAGGAACACAAATGCACACCTAAATATATGTATATGTACAGATACAGTGGGAACACACTACAGCCGGCCTCCTCTTGTTCTGTCTCAAGGTTTCCGTGACCGGCACTGCTCACCCATCACGGTGCACTGGCTGCGGGGACACACTGCACACGCCCCACCAGCCAGAGGTGGCAGAAGGTGACTAGGTGATGAGCGCCAGCGTGTGGGATTTTCAACAGGATTATAAAGCTGCACAAAACTACAAATAGCAGGCAAACAGAACAAACCAGCACTTTATTTTAAAAAGTTTTATTCTGCAGATTTAGAAATTTGAGATTTTTTAATAACTGCAAAAGAAATTCAGTCACACCTAATGATTGATTAACAGAATGTAGTGGTGTATTATCTAAACAGAAATCGTGCTGATGTGCCATAATAAATTGTCTATTAGTAAAAAAATACACTTTCGGGCACAGCATGGTATCACAAATTACAGTCAGGGTACTTTGCAAGAATTTAATCAAACTAGAGAATTCTGAGTAACTGTATCTTTTAAATGCAGCACTTAAAAATGTAACAACTCTGTGCATTCTTTTTCTTAAAAAAATGACCTTGTATGTGTCATAGAAATGCTGCTTTATTGCTGCAGAGGTCAAAGTTCAAGGCTCAAGAGGTACAGGAGAGAAATACAAAGGTAGCCTTAAGAAACTTGGTTTTGTTTATGTATAAAAAAGGTAAAGTTTATAAAAGTTAATTTACAAACCAAGAACAAAAGTGGTATGCACGCATTATGTACAAGCATCCTTAAAACGTCAAAATTTTCAAATGCATAGCCAAAAGAACAGAAAACCACCACTGCCCCTTGAAGGGGGGAAAAAAATCCCCAAATCACACCATTATTTTCTTCTGGGTGATTATACATTTCTGAAACCACCAAATCCACAATTTACTCAATCTTTTTCATGATACAGTATCTAGATGCGCACAAAAGCCATAAAAACTTAGTAATACATGGAGAGAATGATCTAAGAATTAAAAACATGAGGGTAAGGCATTCCTGCTGGTTAGTATGTCTGTGGTGATATGGTTAATTTGTAGATCCAAAGAGGCCACAGAACCAGTCTCACATGCTTTGGTGTCCTTCCCTAAAAAAAATGTGTTTTCATATACAATAAGTAATTGTCTTCACTTGACTCCCGTCCCCCCCACCCCCCAAAAGCTATAAATTCCCCTTGCTGTACATTTCTGTTAAATCCACTACATTGGTTTATATGGTCCAGGTACATTTTTAAAATGTGTGCATATTACCTCATGCATAATAAAATAAAATGTGTGTGCCAGGCCAGGGCCATAATAAAGTTTGAAAAAGTGTACTTTGGAAAGAATAGAACTCAAATGCACCCTGTTTACTGGCTGGTATTTTAACGGAAATCAGTATGTGAAGTAAGCAGTGACCATAAAAAAGTACAAAAATCATTACAAAGCAAGCCATCTCTGACCCTCCAGCCAATGCCGCTAGCTTTTCCACCACAAACACGCAGTCTGCAGCATGTTTTCGGATCACGGTGCAGGGAGGGGCCTGCTCACTAACCTGCATCTGTTCAAACAAAATGCTTAATACTAACAAACTGCAGTATCAATTCTAAGAAAAGTATAATACTTGATAGAGTGCTTCCACTTAGATTTAGTAAGTTTAACCCAGTTTCACATTATTTAATCAAGTTCCTACATTTTAAGAATTAAAAGTGGTCAATCAGGACAGAAACACAGTTTGCTCCAACAAGGTAATTTGGATCTCCAGGAAGACACTTGTTTTGCCATGTTTTAGGATCACCTAGGAGAGAAAAGAAGTTCCTGTCATTGGCAGTTGGTGAAACCGCTAGCCGTTGAGGTCTGCAATCACGGGGCAAACATGGAGACATACACTCAGATACAACTCTCTCCTATTTCTTCAGCATATGCACTTGTATCAAAACTCTAGGTGCTGTATATTTCAATGAAGACTCACTGGTATCTCAGGATTCAAAGCAGTTTCAGATTTCTCTTTTATTGTGTTTTCAAGTTCATGTCTTTTCACAAATCATGAATAGAAGCTGGGGTGACCATAAATGCCTGAGGTCGTTCTGGTGCCGGGGGCCATATAATTATTCACAGCACTTTTGAAAGTTGGGACAAACATGCTATGATCACCCATTTGAACTGAGTAGGAGAACATATTTCTCACACTCAACTACACAGCAACATATGAATACCTGAAAGTTCTGCAGAATCTCGTTCCTAAAGACCCTTCTTTCCCCTTTACCAAAAAAAAAATCAGTTTAAGTCTGGACCAAGAGCTTCTCAGCCCTGATCTTAGCTGTGTGACAAAATCACTCTCGTAGTTCTGAGAACTCATCGACTGCTGAATCTGAATTGGGGCTTGGGTATCTGAATTTAACAAGCTTTTGGTGATTGGAGATCTGTAGCTAGAGCTAAGAAGCCCCAGGCAGTGGACACCAAGTATGAAGAAGGCTGGGATGACTGTCTTTATGGCATCCGAGATAACTGATGTTCAGAGCTGCTGACTTTTGCCTTCCTTCTGCCCACCATCCCCCCTCTGTGGGACAATGTCTGGGGATGTTTCTGCCTGTCACAACTGACATCTAGTGAGCAGAGGCCAGGGATGCAGTGAAACATCCCACAGCGCACAGGACAGTTCCTACGACAAAGCATTATTATCTGGCCATAATGTCAACAGTGCTAAGGTAGAGAGAACCTGCCTACAGGGAGCGGGACGTCACCTGAATGGTCCCAGTCACAACGGGCTCAGCACTTTAAAACAGAGTGACTAAACAGAAGCTAACTGACTTCACAAATATATGTGGGCTTATGCTGTACTGTAGATAAACAGCTTGTTTAGGCAATGAAGTAGAGTTATGACAACTCTTTGGAAGTAAATTAAAAAATCTTAACTTTAGGCTCAAATTTCTTTCCAATATACTAACATTTGTTGGGATTAAAGTCAGTTGTCGTCAAAATCTACCCCTGAATTTCCGAACGGAAATTCACAGTAACAAAGCATTCTAAAGCCACACAGGATTATACAGAAGTACATTTCTGTTCTAGGTGAATGTACCCAAATTTAACACAGGAAAAAGTTGTTTCAATCTAACAAAATAACTTATGCTCGGTGGCAAAAAATACAAAATTTAACAAAGAGAGAAATCATTTATGCCTCATATACTATCTGGGAAAAATCACCATAAAACAAGTAACTACAACAATTATTTTAAAGCTTCTCATCCTAATTTGGTTTAGAAAACAATCAGAGCTCATGCTACAACCTGACTTTTAGAATATATATATATATATGTTTAAAATGCAGCTTCATTAATATTAATTCAAACTAGGCTAATAAAATGCTTCTCAGTGGAGTCCCTGAGGGAACAGCTCTACTATCTAGTGTGTTAAAATTAATTTATTAGCTTTCTCAAGAAAATGGTATACTTGTAGATACCAGGAAATATATATTTATGTATGATTTTTAATCTCAGGTAGTAAGAGAATATGTTCCTATAATTTTTATACCCTAAAGCTCTATTTCACATTAAAACTGTATAATGCTCACCTGGTTTACTAAAAATTCAGAAACAAAACTTTAAATTCTTATTTTTCTATATGAGGTTAAATTAAAGTGATCTATACCAAAAATACAGAATGTTTCAACTGGTAACTGATGTAGTCACCCAAGGAAGTGAGAAATGCGAAAATGCAATGGAAGGTTTGAAGCTATGATCTTAAGAGCAAAAAGCCATGTAAAAGTAGTGTGTATAATAGAAGCTATTCAGAGTTTAACACTGAGAAACCATGGCCAAGCATGATCACAGTGGAAGGTACTTTTTGTCTTTCAAGTTTCTCTGGTGTATATACTTTGTAGGTTGAGAAATTAAAGAAAGGTAACCAAAAACAGAAATTACTGTATAAAGGAATCAAATCATTTTAATAAGAAGATGAAAACACCTATATATGCAGGGCAGTAATAGTTTTCCCACTGCATCTTAATTTTGAGAGAACAAATAATTTTCTTGAACACCAAGAAACAGTCAACTTTTGGCCAATCATCAATGTTTAAAAGGCAGAAACTTCTGTACCTTTCCACATTCATGTGTGCATGCACCACAAGGAAATTTTAAAACACTGGTGATGCCTACAAGGCCACAGGAACAGAGGTAGAGATTTGCTCACAAACAGCATGGGTAGCTCCAACAGCCCAGGGATTAATCAATGACAGTACCCAAAGCCCCCAAAGGACAGAGTGAAGACAGCATACCCGACGAGGAGTCGGATGATTTTAGAGCAAAAGACCAACCGTCAGGAGTCATGGACGCACAGTGTGGTAAGCGCAGCTCCACGGGCTTCAGGAACTTGAGGCCATGGGGCCCACACATCACTAAAGGGCTCAGCAGTGTCTCACCTGCAGTCAAAGGGGGTGGGGGTGGGAAGTTAGATGGCCATCTTCCTTCTAGACCACAGTTCTCCTCACACCCCCTTCTAATGATGTGCTTTAAAGCCAAATGCAATTAATTCTCTACAGCCGCAGTGACCAAGAAAAATACAATAGAAGACACACGTGTCATTTAGAATTTTCTAGTAGCCACTTTGAAATAAAAAACAGGTGAAATACACTTTAATATTTATGTAACCCAATATATCCAAAACATTATTTCAACATGTAATCAATACAGTAAATCTCTGCATTCAGTGTGTATTTTTATACTTCCAGCACATTTCAATGCAAAATAGCCATAGGTAATTTAAGAAACAAAACAGATGAACACAGGGGAAGGGAAGGAAAAATAAAATAAGATAAAAACAGAGAGGGAGGCAAACTGTAAGAGATTCTAACTATAGAGAACACACTGAGGGTTGATGGAGGGGAGGTAGGTGGGACACAGGCCAGATGGGTGATGGCATTAAGGAGGGCACTTGGGTTGTGATGAGCACTGGGTGTTATATGTAAGTGATGAATCACTAAATTCTACTCCTGAAACTAATATTACACTATATGTTAACTAATTTGAATTTAAATAAAATCTTAAAGAAAAAAAAAGTGAAAAGCTGGAAAAAAATATTACACGAAAACTTCTTCCAGAAAAATTAATCTGGGAATAAATTTTATGACAAAGTAGAAAATATGCATAAACAGGAACTCTGCCCCATCTTAGTAATTTTAGTCATTTTTATGATTTTTAAAATAATCTGTGATTTCCTTATTGTCACAACAAAGGATAATGTTAGCCCATTAGGACTGCATTTCAAAACTGCTTACATCTATCACTTCTCTTTTTTAAGTTTTTGGTGAAATAGTATTTCATTTTGTATCCTTTGTTTTCAATGAAATTTTTAACCAAGGATGTAAAAAAAACAACAAACAAAAAACCAAAAAAAAAAAAAAAGTAGCCACAGGTTGCTGATGGCGACTGCATTAGATCATGGGGTTTTTGTGAGATATATTCAAATGTACTTTTTATAAAAGTTACTTATAGGGTACCTGGGTGGCTCAGTCAGTTAAGTGTCTGCCTTTGGCTCAGGTCACGATCCTGGGTCCTGGGATCGAGTCCCCCATCGGGCTCCCTACTCCGCAGGGAGTCTGCTTCTCCCTCTCCCTGCCACTCCCCCTGCTTCTGTGTGCTCTCTATCAAATAAATAAAATCTTAAAAAGAAATGTTACTTATATCTGATGTTTTAAATGTTTTATTTGCTGCAGACTCTGGCTTATAAAAGATTCATGCAGGGCCAACATGTGCTAGTGTTCCGCAAAATGTAAGAAACTGAGCTAAAGTGACGTATTTAAGGAAGTAAAGCACCTGCTACAAGATTCCAAAAGAAGTCCTCACACAGTTCATTATATCGTCCTGACAGATCCAGAAAGATTATGAAAAATAACACTTTCCTAGATTTCTCAAGAAGTTCAGAAACACACATGGTAATACCTAATAGGGATATGTTATTTACTCTGTTGAGCCTTTACCAGTGCCAGGGCTAGCTGATGAGCACCTGCCCTAAGACGCTTCTCTTCCACAATCAGGTAACGGGCATGGAGCAAAGTCTTTCTGACTGGGTGTTACCTAGACCCATCTCCAGAGATGCAAGGGGTAAATAGCTCAAAGACAGATTTGTTGAGGTCAGCTAAGACCACCCAGCAGACAGGTGGAGGAATGCTCAAAGGCCTGTCTGTCACCTGTCATCATTGTCACTTTCATACCGAAAGTAAAGCCCACCGTGTGGGCTTTAAGTCTAGTGTGCTCACCTCTACCACCTTGGCCTTACTATGGGATACCCCCTGCATACCTATGATGCCATTCCAGGGCACCCTCCTACACAGTGCTCATTTGAGGGGCCTTCCCTGATAGGAGGAACATGCTGCGGTTGGCAAAGTAGAAAAGGGGTCCAGATTGTCCTCTCAACTAAGCACTGCAAGCGTTGAAGAGCACAGAGGGCAACTCTAGTTATTAAAACTACAGAGAAAAATAAACACACTTACCTTTCTCCTTATCTAAAGGCGGGAGGATGCTGTTGTCTCGGCAGACCTTGAAATAGATTTCCTGCTCAATTCCCTCAGGAATGGCTCCTTGTGGGATAATTATACTAACTCCAGTTTCTATGGAACTCAACACCCCACCATTGCTGTTAAACACGCCTCGGGCTGTGGCCACCACAGTATGACCATCCTCATCTTCATCTTCTTCCACAGCTGAAGGGCTAAGAGTTCAGAAACAACTAATAAGTAAACCCCCAACAATACACAGGAGTTCCCACTAAGACTCTAACAGGTGGTTTCATTTTATTTTATTTCTCCATAGAATCAGGAAGGTAAGTTTTCAGTGACACATTTTACTCACAGGAGTAATAATAAATCATATTCTTCCTGGAGAAATCAATTTCACTTTTTGAAGGTAACTAATCAATTTCCCTTCATTACTAATTTTTGCAACTAGAATGTACAAAGTCTTACCATCTTGCTCGCCCAACTACTATAGTTGATTGGTTTTAAGAAACACATTTTAACATCCATGAAATTCATGTTTTAAAACTGGCAGTCATGGTTTAATTGGCAGCACTTTTCTCCTTCTTAGTGATACGTAAGACAATGGTGCATCCTACAACTGACGGCATCTGAGACCTGGCAAGTATTAACTAGGTTCTCCACCTCCCTAGGATTTTGAGCAGCACTCCCTGAGAATCAGTCCTTGCTGTCAAAAGCCTCCACAGTGCCATGAGGTAATACTCTGGTGGGGTACACCTCAAGCACCACGGAAAAAAACCAGTATATTCACTTAGTACACAACGAATACCAAAGGCCAAGGGGATGTGGTATTAATGACTGTTTCAAAAATGTAGGCTTATCAAGACTTCCTGAAGTAAAATTTTGAGTCACAGCCTAAAGGTGAGCAGAAAGATGGAATGACACAGTAAGTGTGTGAAGGGAAGCTGCAGCTTCATTCCTGCACGACCAGAGCATCAGGGACAATGCTGATGTGTGTGAGGAAGACCAGGTTTCCCATCCCCCACCACTGGAAAGGTTCACAAAGAGGGGAAGGCAGCACACTGCCATGACCATTCTTGTTCCTGGGAAGCAGACCACAGGTGGCCCTCCTGGCCCCAGGTTCTGCCAGCCTGGTGCTTCTGTTTCAGTGGGTGGCCTGACAATATAAGTGGATTCAGGAGGCTGAGGTGTGCTTATGTGTGGCCAGAATGGGTCTGGTTAGTCACCACGTAAGGACAAGAGGGAAAGGAGTATATGGAATATGGATCCAGGTAGGCTCGCTTTGTCTCATTTGCTCAGACATCTTACTCATTACAACTATAAAAAGAGCTGCTGTTTTTTTAACAACCATTCTGAGGTTGTACATTTTTATTTCTAACATCACTGTTGAACAAACAGTGGACAAGGAACACAGATGCTTATGTTTTTGAGATATTCTCCAAGTGTACCTCACCAGCCCAAGGTTAAAGGTTACGGAAACCTATGGTTGGTTAAGAGTATGGGCTCTGAGGTCAGATGACCAGGGGCTGCCGAATGTAGGCTCCCCTCACCCTGGCTGGCTGTGTGACTCTACACAAACCACCATGTCACTCAACCTCAGTTCTTAGTAAAATGTGGATAATGACAGCACCTACTCACCATATGTGGTTGTTAGCTTTATTACTTCATTAACATTATCTTGTAGGACCTTTCACATAACAGCACTCATTGCAACATTTTGGACAACACTGTTTAGTTTAAAATTGAAGTTAAAATGTTCATTTTAAGTCCCAAATCACAGAAACTACACTCACAGTAGACAAATCACAAGACCAAGAAAAAGGCAAAACTCTTACCTCACAGGAATAGCTTTAGGCACTGTGCTGATATTGTTCATTTGATATTTAGGCTTATCTGCGTGGATGGAGAAAGTTTCAACCCCACTGTCAAACTCAGGAGGCTGTGCCGCACCGTGTGTTTTCGCAAGTGTTTTGGGAGAAGCGGGGGCTTTTGAAGACAAGTCAGGTTTATGTGCCGTTTCACTTGGCAGCAGATTGTGGTTGAATTTAGGACTTTCGAACTTGCGCTCAAATGGCCGGGCAGAACTTGTGTATGGTTTTGGCGTGAATCGATTATATGCTGGAGTGACCGTTTTCTGAGTCTGTTCAGCTCCATTAACTGGAGCTTTATCTGGGAAACTTTTCTGGGGATAGAAAGTAGACTGAACAGTGTCTTCTCGGTTCGGTGGTCTGAACGTTGCTGGCTTATTCTGAGATGGAGGTGGGTCTGGTTTGGACACTAAAGAATTCTGAAAATCCAGCGACACCGAATTACCTGAAACAATAAACACATATTAACATTTTTAAAACTTCCTCAAAGAAGTTTTAACAGCCCCTCTGGTGTCTCTCCCATTTTAATTTGTCCCGATGCTGGAGTCAAGGCCCAGGTCAGGGTCCCCACTGCTAGAAGATGGCTCTTGAGCCCTGGTGGCTGTCTGTGACACTGAGGGACCAGGAGGGGGATGGACACATGTGGTGCTTTAGTATATCCTGCTGCCTTGGAGTCAGGGTCATGCTGCTAAGATTCCAGGCCTCCCAGAGCCTGGTGTCTGAGTATCCCCTCTCCAACATCCATAACAAATTAGAAACAGAATGACAATACAGCCATGATAAAAAAAAAAAAAAAATGAACACTATAAAACTCACCTAACTAAAGTCAAAGGAAAGCCACAAAATGGGAGAAGCTATTTACAACCTGTATAATTACATGGAATTAGGATCTAAAACCTTTAAAGAACTCCTACGTGCACACAAGAAGATTCAACCATAGAGAAGATGGGCAAAGCCCTTCAGAGGCAACAACGAAGTGAAGACTGGAATGCTCAGTTACCATACAAGATGTACAACCACACTACTAGGAAAATGCAGACCCAAAACAAACCCCAAATGCTGTTTCACACCCATTAGACTGGCAACACTTCAGTTTGGTAATACCGAGAGTTGGCAAAGATGTGGAAGAGGAATTTCCATGTATGGCTGGTGGCAGTATCGAATGAATTCTAGAAACTCATTCAGAAAAAAATAACATCAATGCTACACAAAGTCTTCCAGAAAAAGAGAGAAGGAACATGTCCTCGGCTCCCTTTTATGAAACTAGCACAAAAACAACAGCAAAACCAGACAGGGACATCATTTAAAAAAATAATAATAATAATAAACCCAAATTCCTTGTGAACACAGCAATATATTTTACTACATTAACAGAACAAAGAAGAAAAAGGTTATGATCATCTTAATGCTCTGTGACCAGATGCTTTCAGCAAACTAGAAGGGAATACAAGGGAACGTCCAAAACATAATAAAGGGTAGTTATGAGAAGCCACAAAAATAGCTAACGTGGTAAGGGTGAAATATTAAATCCTTTCTCCCTAAGATCGGGAAGCAAAGATGTCTGCTCTGAGTAATCACTTCTTCTCAACATTTTACTTGAGGTCCTTGCCAGCATAAAAAGGGAAGAAAAAGGAATAAAAGGCGTTTAAGGATTGGAAAGAATTAAAATTTTATCAGCAGATATGAGAGTGTGGAAAGAAAATCCTAACATGGGTAATGTCAATCTACCACTACGACTCTACAGCACATCTGGCTGAAGACTTGGCCTAGAATTTGATTCCTACATAAATAATTGAGAAATGTCTATAGTAGCAAAAAGGCAACAGGAGAATGGATAAATCGTGGTATATTCTTAAGGTAAAGTAGACAACCCCCCCCTTTTTTTTTTCAAAGGGCCAAATAAAACAAGGGGCATTTGGAGGTGAAGGCAGCAGTCCCCCTTTCGGGGAATCTGATGGAAGGCAAAGAGACACAGTTTGAGGAGGCAGCGGGAACAAAGCAAGGTGCTCTGAACACTGGACTAGTGAGCTGTACACGTCTGAGGACGGAGGGAAAGGGAAAGATGAAGCCAGCAGGAATGAGGGAGAGTGGCCCAGGGAGAGAGACGGTGTGGGTAAGGGGAAATAGTTATTGCGCAGAGACCTGTGAAGGCGCGAGTGTGGACAAAAACTCAGAGGTACAGCTGTTAAAATGAATCAACTGGAGCTGCTGGCCACCTTGCTGGGCTCTTGCCACAGTACCTAACAGCAAGGTGCTAAGGGACACATGTTATGTGGAAATTTATAGCCTTCCTATATCCACAAGTGAAGAAGGAACATAACAGTGATTTTTACAAACTACCAAATATTTAGATTCAGACATACTGGCAAACAAATACTACGTCCAGAAATTGAGCTGTGCTAGTAAAGGAGATTAAAATCTATTTAGCTAAAAGGCTTGTCTGATATGATGGTCATAGTCATAAAAACAGGAGATGTACTTTTACTTACCAAAACCCCTAGTTTTCATTGTTCCCAGCCTAAGGGTTTCAAGTATATCTATTTGAATGAAAAACCCTTTTGCTTACAAACTGAAAGTCAATTTTGTAAGTATTCCTCTATTACAGCAATAATGGCAACTTTCGAACTTCCTACCTTCACCATGTGCCCCCTTGGCATGCGTGTGGAGGGCAAGAGAGGAGCTGGTACTGGGCTGAGCAGGCTGGGCGTACTGGGAGGGCAATGGGGGAGGAGGGGGAGTTGCCTGCACTGGCTCATAGCGCTTCTCACCAAATGCTCTATCCATGCCATCAGCTTCAGGAGACTTTCCCCTGTGAAAAAACGAAGACAATGCCAACATATGAAAATGGATTTACATTTACAAAACAAGTACTCATTCCTCTAAGTATCCCTGAGTTTATAAAACAAAAATCTAGAAATTTCACAATTTACTCTTAGGAGTATAAATGGCTAACTCTACCCAAATATACAAACAAGTTCAACCATTTATCAGCACGAGAAATGTAAAGACAGCACAGATACTTGAAGAATATTAGTAAAACATCCAGAAGATGGCAACCAAAAGGCAGATGAAATTTTGGGTATACTTGTAATATTAATCATGTTGCTTACAAAAACCAGCAATGGCTGAGAGGTTTGAGAAAGTCTTCCAAATATTTTGAAAAATATTTATTGGCCCCAATCTTCCTTAGATTCATTTCTGATTTGGTATCTAAGGTACAAAAAAAGCCTTGGTTTCTGGCATGCTTAGAGCACCACAAAAAAATGGTTTTCTACACCAGAGACTGGCAAATTTTTTTATTGTAAAGGGCTGTACAGTAAATGCTGTTGGCTTTTGGGGCCATACAGACTCTTGCACAACTATTCTGCCCCAAAGCAGCCATAATATGTAAATGAAATAGGTGTGGTTGTGTTCCAGTAACACCAAAAATACTGGACATCTGTCACTTGGCAATTGCCCTTAATTTACCAGATCCATTTTTTGTTTAACAACTGCCATAGTAGCAGACACTGCTTGATTTTACAAGGCTCATTTAAATCAAATTGTGCCATGTATGCTTATTTTTTTTAGATTGCCAATTTTAATATGTAACATGTAAAATTCAAACAAAAGAAATCTTTAAAATAGACCCATAATTACAACACTGCCATCTAAACCTTTGCAGAGAGCCAAAGCTGCACTGGCTTTATGTGCACAAACAAAACAGACATCTCGACCATACTTTCACAGAAAATTTCATTGAAGAAGTCTAGTCTTGTGATTAGCTTTAAAACCACGCTGTTACGTTGCTTTCAGGCTCTTACGCAAAGCATTTGAAGACTTTAAAATCTAAAAGTGCACGTAATGCCAGTGATGCAGTGAGGGACACCTTATGTAACAGCCTCACATTAATGCCAGTCTTACCACTTGACGCTCCTTTTCAAGTAGTCATAGCTAGTGTAAGAGCCAAGAAATCTAGGTGACGGCAAAGCAAGCGCAATAGAAAAACGAAAGGAAATGGTCAATCTAACTAAGAACATTTGCAGCGAATGGAACTCAAATGTCATTTTAAAATAGCAACCAAAAGATACACATTCACCATTTCAGAATAATTTGACCAAAAAAGAAAATATCACTACCTCTCATTTAAGCTAGGAAAATCACCCACCAATTACAATAGGGTAACGTAGTTCGGTCCCGCCTGCCCGCCTGCCCACCCTCCACATATTTTCACTGCGCAGCTAGTGAGTAGCAAGGTGCTTGAACTTTAGTCCTCTTTCACTTCTGCCCTTTGGCTTCACTTGCTAGTGCTAAGTAAAGAAATGAACTAAATAAAGGAGGGATACTAAGAAAAAGCAGCAGGCTCTGAGTAAGAATGAAATGCTCCATTAAAAGAAAAGGGCCGGACAAAAGAAATCCTCTAAGTGCAAACAGGAAGAAACCCTATAACACAGGCTGTGCAGCTCCCCAGCAGGGTAATGAGGAATGAATGGGCGGTGGAAATAGGCCTGCCTTTGAAACACGACTGATTAACCTACGCTCCTTCTAGCAAGACCTTATCCATCACCAGTCCTAGAGCTAAGCCCTGGGATGGGTGGAGCCTATTTGTAGAGCTGCCATGCTTGAATCTCATAGCTTCTCTCCTTGAACGTCACTCACACAGGAACAACCTAATGTCAATCTTACTTAGTTCTTAAGAAGCTGAAAACTGCTAACATTTGTTTTGAGACCTGGAAGTCTCACAGTAAGTGGACTCTTGAGAGAGAGCTATTCTAGTGCCAGTAAAATCCTTAGTTGCCCTGAAGAAGCGGAGTCTCTGGGCTGGGACAGGTACACAGACCCGGAGGGAGATGCTCTTCCAGCCGTCGGGGGATCCTGGAAACTGCTCACTGGCTGTGAAGACGAACATCTGAGCCACTATTTCCAAACCTTCCCAGTCTGACCCAGCTCTCCAGAACTGTAAGACAGGTGATACCCACTTGCTTTCTGGGGCGTCTGTCCTATGCTAGCAGACTTTTCCCCTCTCTAACTCCCACCATTTCTGAGGTGTGTTTTTATTTTTTATATGTTTTTTTAAAGATTTTTCTTTATTTATGAGAGAGAGAGAGAGAAAGAGCGCACAAGTAGGCATAGCAGAAGGCAGAGGGAGAGGGAGAAGCAGACTCCCTGCTGAGCAGGGAGCCTGATATGGGGCCGGATCCCAGGACCCTGGGATCATGACCTGAGCCAAAGGCAGACGCTTAACCGACTGAGCCACCCAAGTGCCCCACTGAGGTGTGTTTTTAAGTGGAATGTAAGCAAATATTATCCAGAAGAAGACAACTTTGATATTTCTGTTTTTTTACTTTAGAAAATAAAGGCCTGCAGGCAGTCTACTGGTGACAAAAAACAGTAAATGGTTTTGAAATACAGGACAAAAAGGATTGTATATTTTAAATGGTTTTCCAGTTGTTAAAGCTGTCTTAAGGAGGCACAAGAGTACAACAGCACTAGAGGGGGGAGACGTAGAAACACCTCCTCTCTTAGTCATCCTGTCTTATTCCTCATTCCCCTTCCCAATGCTCTACGCACCGGATACCCACATGGGGAAACGCAGCACAACTATGAAGAGTTTTCACTTTATGCCACAAAGGAAGGAAATGTATACTAGCGTCCATCTCAAGTCACACTGTGCCACTCTCATAACACTCACAACAGGAAACATTCAAGAGTCCTGGGCGTATGCACAAAGACAGATGTCATCTATTTCTGTCAAAGGCAATATATCCTTAAGAAACCTCTGACCAGCTCAGACTCGTTCCTCGCAGAGCTGTATTAATGGAGAGGGGGGCAGCTGATGTGCCTAGTACACTGTGCCCTGTGCTGCTGAGTCCCCACCCACTAAATACTAGGCAGCGTTCTAGACCCTGTCGGAAAATTATACATCACAAATATGTTACTAAGTCTTCTTTGAAGAAAAACTCAATTAACTCAAAACCAAAAATGCTTTGTCAGCTGATTCTCTGAAAAGACTTTTTATTTACTTTTTAGACCTAAATGTATTCTTTTAAGGCTGTATTGTTTACCAAGTACATAAAAAAAATTTAAAAAATAAAATAAAATAAAATCTCTCTCCTTATACTACACCCTTGGACCTGCTTCTAACAAGAATGAAATACGGGGCGCCTGGGTGGCTCAGTCAGTTAAGCGTCTGCCTTTGGCTTGGGTCATCATCTCAGGTCCTTGGGCTCATGCACTGCCGGTGTTGGGGGTCCTTGCTCAGCGGGGAGTCGGCTTCTCCCTCTGCCTCTACCTCTTCCCTATGCTCGCGTTCTCTGTCTCAAGTAAATAAATAAATAAAATCTTAAAAAAAAAAAAAAAGAATGAATGTGTTTAATGACTGAAGTAAAAGTGAGCTCATTAAGACTCACTGAGTCTGGATGCTCTCTCCAGATGTGCTGGGCACCTCTCTAGTGTTGTGTTAGGGGAGGTTCACAACACTGGTATAAGACACTGTTTGCATTTAACAATGCCCACAGCACTCAAAGTTTGCATTTGCAGTTCTCACAAGCAGCTTTCTTCTCTAGACAAAGATTTAAATGCATGACAGTGGAAAAAAGGTTTTAAAACTTCACCTCAAATGATGTCTAAGAAAAGAGTGGTAATTAAAATTAGGTTTTTAATATTGGAGGTTTTAAAGTATATTCTAAAAAAATTCCACTCAATAGTAAATAACAAATGATAGCTAAATCCAGATAATCCCAAGCATCTAATTTACTAAATATCTGGGTGCTTTGGAAATTAGACACAAGAAGGATCTGTGATGGCTTTCTGATGTGTCAAATTGGGTAAGCCGAACTATAGTCCCCATCATTTGCTCAAACACTAATGTAGGTGCTGCTGTGACAGGGATTTACAGATGTAATGCCTCTCATCAGTTGAGTTCACTTAATCAAAAGGGAGATCTGGACGGAACCTTTTAAAGAGAACTTAGGCCTTCCCTGAACTCAGAGATTCCCAAACAGTTCTGCATCTTCTCTTCCTGTCCTGTGAACTCATGCTTGTTTACTGGCAGGGTCCCACAATGGTGTAAATGAATTCCTTGTAATAAATCCACATCTGCTCCTCATTCTCCACCTGTGCCTATGTGAGTTTATATATCCCACTCTGAGTGGGTCTGTATACCAACAAAAACCCCAAGTGAGAAAGACGAATCAACAAGATCCTCAAGAGACAAGTCAACAAAAGGGAGGAGCACACAACAGGGAAAAGACAACTAGGAGTCAAGAAACTTGGGTGCTCGGTCCTAGCTCTACCCCTGTAATGTCATCTCAGTGGACTTCAGTTTGCTCATGCATAAAACTGGACCAGAAACTTTAAAGTCCCTCAAGCTCCAACAATAAAAAAAGATAAGCTCTTTCTCACCTTGGGGGGGGAAAAAAAGAACACTCTATTGTCCTCCTTCAAATAATGTTGCCCCTGCCATGCTATTTTCATATTTAAAAAGCAAAAACAGAAAAGGAAAAGCTGCAGCATTAAGTGTGTTGTGCAGAGGGGAGACTTATGATTCACCTAAAACTCAGGGTCTTCACAGTTTACTCCCCTACCTGAAAACACTTCAATTTTAACACTTTTCGTAAGGCAAAAGTTCTGTGTATCTGCTATCAGAGTTTAAGGACAAAACATGCACACACATCCTAGAGCTAGAAACTATGCACAGTGCGAAACCACTGGAGCCGCCAGAAATCATGTATTACGGACTTGACGGCATTCCTTCCAAATACACCGAATTTCACGTGATTAACTCCACCAACTGAACCTTTATGGCTCTTATTTTTAAAAGTAAGTCTTAGGTGAAATAACTTACTTTGAAGAATAACTAGAAAAGTTTGGTTGATTCTGAGAATGAACTGGCTTGGCAGGCTCTGAGAGATGGCCAGCAGGAATGTGTGTAGAAGGCTTGTTTTCAAAACTTCTTCGGTCAAAGTATGAGAGCTGTTTTCGATAATATTCTTCATCCTCCTCGGGATCGTAATGATTAGACCGAACAATATCTTCGGGTGGCTTCATTTGAGGTTTTTGAGGTTCTGGGATCCTGACAATGAATGACAAATGGAACAACTTTTTAGATGTTAATTTTACAAAGAAAATGGAATATATAAATGTTTTGTCTTGACCTTTCACTGCTATGATTATTCAGGATCGAGCCAAGCAATCCAACAGTCAAAACAGTCACTTCAAATCCCATGCCTTCATACATTATACTCAGGCGGCCCTCTTCTGGCTCATGAGGCCTTTAACACAAGCTAATAAGCTTGATATTGATCTGGTTTAACCTCACAGCAGGTTAGAAGCAGTTACTTAGAAAGAGAAAAAAGAATATAAACTAAGACAGTGGACAGCTTCCCGAAGTACACACACCAATTTTAGCAACAAGTAACAACTGAGAGAATTTAAGAACTTTAATCCAGGATCGATAAATGATTCTCATATAAGGAAATGGCTCTATACAGTCCAAAGTTCTAGAGGGCACAGGAAGCAGTGGGGAAGAAATTGTTAAGCAAATTAACAGAGATCTTCTTTAACTTACAATGGGATTATATCCCGATAGATCCAGAGGAGGTGAAAATACCGTTAAGTCAAAAATGCATTTAATACACCCAACTTACCAAACACCACAGCTTAGCCTAGTCTACCTTAAATGTGTTCAGAACACATACTTTAGCCTACAGTTGGGTAAAATCATCTAACATAAAGCCTGTTTTATAATAAAGTGGTATCTCATGTAATTTATTGAATACTATTACTGAAAATGAAAAACAGAATGACTGTATGGCTACAGAACAGCTTTAAGTGTGCTGGTTGTCTAACCCCTGATCGTGTGGCTGACTGGGACCTGCCCCTGCCACTGCACAGTATCAGGAGATAGTACTGTATCATATGTGGGAAACAATCAAAATTCAAAAAGTACGATTTCTACTGAATGCATATATTGCTTTCATGCTGATGTAAAGTTGGAAGAATCCTAAGTCACATCACTGGAAGTTGGGGACTGTCTGCACTGTTATGTAGGCTCTGCTTAGTGAATTTTAGGAACCTGCCTCAAAAATAGATAAATAGGTTTCGCACCAAAAAGAGGGCTAAGCTTTCAGTAATTACAAGTTTATTTTATGTAAAACAACTCATTTGCTAATGATACTGGCTAAAGGAGACCCCGCAGTAGTTTACGTTTACATGAAAAGCACTAGATACCATTCAGGGGAAAATTTGTATGTTAGATAGTAGTTCCTCTTTATTATAAGCACAAATGTAAGCAAGTAAAACACCTAAGTTAGGCAGAGAAACTATTCAAACCCAGTCTGTCGCTTACTCGCAGTGTGACAAGGACCCTGCTAAGAGAGTTGCTGGCCAGATTTCTCTCCCAGCTCCACCAAGTCCTAGAAGCTACTCAACCCCTCTCAGCCCCAGTGCCTCTCTTTAAAATGGGGAAAAGGACCATTTACCCACACTGCACTGAAGTGCTTAGAGCAACTGCAAGTATATGGCACCGTGCTTACTAAATGATTAATTTTTGTTATTTTAGGCAAACTGGGTCTGTGTCTTTACCCCTAAAAACTAAAAAGAGTTTGCATGTCTAAAAGCACTTCTAAAACTAAAGAACGTAATACAAATGAAGGGCTTTTTTTAAATTGTAATCGCTTGCTAGAAAAGTATCTCTTTGAAAGACTTGATTACTAAAGGCATAACAAAGATCTGTGACAGAAGGCATAATCAAGACCTTTATTTTTCTTTCTAGGGCCACTGTCTTAATTAGAAAGGCTGGTAGTTTTCATTTAAGGACAAACAAGATCCTTTCCCTTTTCCTTCCTCTCCTCTACTAACGTAGTAAAAAGCTTCCTCACTGACCGAAAGGGTTAGATTCCTGGTCAGTTCCATGTCACAAACACCACAAAGCATACCCACCTGTACAGTGTTTTGTCATGTTCACTGAACTGATTCTGAGGAGTGGCTTTAGGGGCAATGATGGGAGCACCTGGAGGTTTAGATGCTACCTCTGGAGGCTGCAAAACAGAACACAAACATGGCCCAAGAACAGATAATTACAAAAAAGGCTTCATTTATGCAGGGGAGGGAGAGCTAGGAAGCATTCTGAACTGCCCCTTCACTGAATGTGCCCATGCATCCAAGGCAGGAAAGGCATGGTTACATGCTTACCTTAAAACCAGCAGTGGGGTTTTCATCCTTCTTGCTCTCCAATGATGCAGATCTTTTGTTTTCAAACATTTTCACTCTAGTGAGCACAGACTGGGGCTTCATTGCTGGATCTTCCTCCTCTTCAGTCAGAGTTGGGGGTGGAGGCAGTGGTTTGGTATTTGAAGGCAGAACTTCTGGCTTGTGTTGAGATGCGGGAATTAGAGGAGGGACAACTGCAGCACCATGGAGAGGCTCATAGTGGCCTGCTTTAGAGGTAAATCCTTGTGGTGGTACTTGCTCGTAACTTCGTGGGTATTGGTCAAAATACTGTTTGGGTTCAGACGCCTTCGGGCCTGCTGAATAGGACTGTGCTTCTGGCCTGTACCTGTTGTGCATGTCATACCCAGGAGCTGGCTGCTCTTCATGTCGTAGGGTGGAGGTTCTAGGTGGCTGGTCATAGCGTGGTCTGCTGTCATAGGACAGAGGGGCTGGCTCTTCAAAACGTGGGTAATAGCCTCGTTCTGAGGACTCTTCAGGATGCTGTCTGGAGTCAAGGTCCCGAGGGTGCTGATTATCAAAAGAAGGCCGAGGCTGGTAGGGCTGTTTGTCATCATAATATGACCACTGCTCTTCATATGTAGGAATGCGCTCTTCGTAGCGGAGACGATGGTCATAGCTTCGAGAAAACTGGTCTGTGTAACTTGAGGAGTCGTATCTGTACGTGGGCTGCTCGAGGTCTCTGTTGGCTTGTTTCTCTACATATGGGGGTTGGGATTCATAGCTCAGATTAGGCTCTTTGTCTGGCCTCTGCCCTGGGTGACCAACAGCTGGCTGTTTCAAAACGTGATTCTGTCTCATCATTTCCTCAGGATAGGGATCTTTTCTATACACCTGTATAAAAAATTAAGTACAAAGGCTTGTTTTCAATTCTAGTCTATTTTAATAGACAGAAATATAATTTAATATGCGAAAATGGTATATTCTACCACTTATTACCAAGACAAGAAAGAGATTAGTGAGAAAGCTAGTTTAAGTGAAAGCTCAAAATTTATAATGCAGGTAGGGGGGCTTTTATGTTTTAGCATGTTCTAAATGAAAAGTGAGTTAAAGATAATTATTAAATTTAGAAGAAAATTAATACACTGAACTACTGATTCCACTTGATTTGGACACCAAAAATAAAAATCATAAAAGAAAACTTATGGACACCATACTTTACAAAACACAAAAATGCTTATGATGAGTCACGACTACATATTATAAGGAATTCTGAAAAATACCAAAAGCCAAAAAATAAAAGTAATAAAACAGTAAGCACAAATCCCAATTAAAAGGCCTATTTTCAAATTATCAGTATACCACCAGAAGCCATGCAAACTATAAAACTGAAATGATTCGTATTGATTTGAAAGCACTATGGTATGTAAGCCCACAGTAAAAAAGCAAAAGGAACACTTAAAGGGCAAAGCAAAAATGATCATGTGCTAGACCGATGGAGAGCGACAAATGAGGGCAACACTGCAGCACAGGTACCTTTGCTGGATCTACATGCGACGGCAATGATGGCTCTTGATCTCTTAGCATTATGTGAGCTGCCTCAGTACTTGGTGTTCTTAAAGAATCAGCTTGTGGTGAGTAAGAGGTGGAAGGAGCTGGGGTGGGCCCCTCCAGTTTGACATTAGTGAAAGTTACATTATGGTTAACAGCAGAGGTTGATGATGCTGGGTTTGTTTCAGGCGAAAGGTAAGGGACTGGAGATGAGGCTTCTGCTTTCTGTGAAGTGTTTAAAATATTTTAAATATAGTGTTTTTGTTTACTGCTAACTTCCCACTTCCATTTATAGGGGCTGGTAGACATACATTTTAAGTGTGCTGAATAACAAAACTATGACCTCACGTCCTCAATTAAAAAAAAAAAATTCAGTATCCTGCTGTGTAAGACGAACATACAACGTTTAGTATTAAGTCCTTGATATTCTCTAATCAAAATTAAAGATTAATTCTTAATCCAAAGAAAGGACAAAATATATTCTTCAACTCAATCACCACATTCGAAAATTTAAAAATGCACCTCTAACTACAAAACGTTGAATGCTTGCTGCTTACCTGTTGAGAGGCTGTTTTAAATCCAGGGGAGTCTATTCTATGAATTGGTTGTGGCTGCGCTTGTGGTGAATAAGGAGGATATGTTTGGTTTTCATGATGCATTCCAGAGGAGTCCTCTCTTACAGGCTCAGAGGACCGTGTAATGGCAGACTCCGGTGGAGTCCCAACCTCATCATTAAGAGTTTCATCTAGTTCTTGATCAGTGTAGGCCCCGCCTTCTGTATCTGTGTCTTCATAGTCAGAAGTGTGTCTACTGTCCGTGCTATACATTGAGTATTCACTACCTGGGGCTGACAGGTAGGACAGACGATCATCATGCAAATCAAGGTCATCACTTGTAGCACCATCCGCCTGGGTCAAATAAAAGTAAATTAAAAATTTTATTCAGTAATTCTTTAAGAGATGGCCTTTATTTTACAAGGGAGATTGAAAAGGATATTTTTCTTTGGAGAAATCACATCTATTTCTTGAAACTTCTGGCGAGGAAAGGTCAAGAAGATTGTACAAGCACACATGCAGACACACAGAGCATCCTTTGAGATCTGAAGGACTTAGAAGAATGAAACGTTGGCTGCTCAGCCACGACAAAGCTGGACTCTGAGGCTCAGCCCCAGAAGTCAATGAAGGAACCCTGACACCACTCGGGTTTACAAAACCTAATCAGTCACTAGTTTATCAGCCCAAAGCAAGGTGAAGAGGGAGAATGGTACCAAACCAAACTCACAGAAACAAGGACACACTGACAGAACAGCGCATTTAAGAGTAACTATGAAAATAAATGCCACAGTTCAAGTTGAGTAAGAGCTTACATGTATTTATATATATATATATAAATATTATATAAAGAAAACAACTTTTTAAAAAGTTGGTATTTGGCCTTCAAGTTTTTGTAAAACACAATGCAAAAGCACCATCACCTAAGTGCCAGCTGCCTCATTAAATTAAGAATTATTGTCTTTATTATTTTTCACAGATGTAGTATCCAATGGATGGTGAGGGAGAAATGCAATTATGTTTCTCTTTTGTACATAATTAAGAGCTGAGTTGGTTTTTATTAGTCTACAGTATCTTCTGAGTAGACCAGAAAGAAAATGAGAAGCATCTGAGGGAAAGGAATCTAAAGAGTTGCATCAACAGGCTGTCATTAGATACTAGTTTGGAACTAGTACGGGGATTAATTAGAACAGTCCCTGAAGATCTTGCCTGGACATTGTGCCCAGTTGGGCACTAGAGTTTAAGGATCTGGAATCCAGAATTCAGACAATCCTTCTTCCATTTTAAGTACAGACTGAAGGACAAACATAAGGCTTGAGCCGCCTGAATGGAACATTCCACACAGTCCTATGCCTGCTCTCGTAAGAGCCTGACCCTGAGTACTGCTCTCCAAATAAGAAAGACTAGGGTATGTGAGGCCTCCCAGGGGCTCTGGTTTTCAACAGAGTACCTGCTGGGCTCAGGGACTGAGAATTCCAGGGCTCTGCTCTATGTTACAGCAGAGTCTCTCCCATTAAAATCTCAATGGCTTCTCAACTCTATAATGGTTGCTGCAGAAGAGAAGTCTTTTTGCTATCTACTCTAACCTTTAACTTCCCAGGGTTCTGGAAGACTATAACCCAGCAGCCAGCCAGGGAAATATTTAAGTCCTTGAATTAACTTGGAACTCATCAATCCACCTAGCTTTTGCAGTGGTATGAAATGCACAAGTGAGCAAGAACCATGGGTTGCTTTGAACCAAGAAATGACATACGCCTAAGTGTTAAGAAAGTCTCAGGATGACTTTTCTTGGCTTAGTAGGGAACACACAAGACTGTGTCAGACCTTGTAAAAAAGAACTCTTTCCAGCAATTAGACCAGAGTAGTTCATTCAGGAAAGTCAATGTGAAATGAATTGGTTTTGGTTTAAGAATCTATTATGATAAAATATACATGAACAGAAGGGGCAGGAGATCTATCAAGCTTGATTTAAATTGTAACAACCTATTCTGATTCACAAAATCCATCAATCTATTCTAATAATAAATGATTTGTTTTTCCTCACATAAATTAGGGGTGTTAGACCTGCATTTTAAAATCCAAGCAAAGACAGGAAGCATACATAATATCACGAAAAGAAATCATAGAAAATTAGGATTTGTGGATTAAAAAAAAACCCTCAGAGAGGCAGATAGCCTACTTTGTGCATTTATAAACTAATTTCACTTCAGGAATCACCAATGCAAGCTGTTAACCATTCTACCTGACAAAGGCTGCTAATAGAATTTGTGTTTTTACAGATTAGTATGGAGAGGACTGCAATCCTTTGTATCAAATGCCACATGAGTAAAAGTTAGTAATAGTGTGTTTCTGTAAAGAGATGCAGTGGTTTTTTTTCTACCTCGATTTGTCTGTCAAGTGTCCCAGCTAATATGCCAGTTATTCAAAGAGGTCTGATGATCTCATATGCATAGTCCATCCCCTAAAGTGGTACTGATGAGAAAAACCACAATTCTGACACATTAATACAGGAGGGAATAGCAGACCAGACACGACCTCTAGATGTAAACATTTTAACATCTCTTCTTGCAGAGGTTGTGTTTTCTGGATAAAGGGCACCGTGGTCCTAAGCATGCAGCATGCACTGCTAGAGCATCTGTAGCCATAGCCAGGCAGAGGAAAGTAGGGGTCATGCAGGGGCCAAACACAACAAAAACCAAGCCAACAAGGAAATACCAAAACAAAACAAAACAAAACGAGATATTCTCAGTCTTCTCTAGCAACCAAAACATGTTAATATTGTACTGAAGGTAAAAGACACTAAAAACAAAAGTTTCTTTCAGCTGTATTAACTTGCCCAACAAAATGCACAGACCTTTCCCATCAAAGACTGCTATAAAACCAGAAAGACTGACAACAGAAAGTAGTTATTTTAAAGCTGGCCATTTGAATGTATATAAAAATCAAAATTTGTATTTAAAAAGGATGTATTACTCTGTCCAACATCTCCTAGTGTTGTAACAATATGAACAGGTACTAAGGGGGGAAAAATTCCCTAGGTAAACAAAGTAATAAAATAAGTTCTTTACTTACAACTTCTCAAAGCCTTTCCTACACTGATGGATACAGTGCTGCCCCTCACTGCACTGCCCGCCCCTCTCAGGGGGCTATGGCTATAGTATTTCCCACTCATTACTTGCTGTTAGAGTGCCTTTTTCTTCCAGACCAAGTCCTGAATCTCATGTGCAGAGAGGACAGCACTTTGGGGGAACACGACCTAGCCCACTCAACTCTCCTCACTTTCAAAGGAGGAAACTGAAGCCAGGTTCTAAGTCATTCCTCATTCAGACAGGGGCAGAGCCAGAACTCAACCTTGCTCTTTTAGTTAGCATTTGAGAACTCTCTGAGAGAGCACCACTGAAGTGGTAAATTCAATAGGTGGGGAAATTTCAGAACATTTTACTCTCGAAAACAACTTTCATTGTTTCAAATTATAAAAACTTAAAAAGCAAACTCTCCCCAAATTACTCTAATATACTGATCTAATCAGAAGGCAATGGTAACTCCAAGGCATCTCTGATTAGTCATATCAACTACTGTAAGGGTTAAGTAACAGGAAGTTTCTTACCTTTCCCTCAGAAACCCATACCAACTGGTTCTGTTGTTGCTGAATTGCTTCTTTCAATGCACCATACCAACCATCATTCATTGAATTTAAGTTAATTGTAGCTGAAAATAAATTAACAACATTGTTTTACAATTAGAACAGTCAAAAGCCAGAATTCATTCAACTCTGCATGCATTAGCTCAATCATCATTCTTAGTTTTTGATGGATAATGTTTGAGGACACACACCTCTGAAATTTCTATTTTGGTGCTGTACATTTTCTTTGACTCAAACATCAGCTGTTAATACAACAGGAAGCTTTCCAAGGCAAAGGTTACATTTAGCTTTTAGCATTTGAACACCACAGTATTTTTGTCTACATATTGTTGCCTAGACATTTTAAACTACATAAAGGCCTTTAATATACTCACTTGTAAAAAGATGATGATTATTTTTACGAAGTTTATGAGATCGTTCATATAATTTCCTGGCACTTTTCCGGGATTCTGGACATAACCTCATTCTCATAGTTTTCACACCTTGCTTAGAATCAGGGTTAAGAAATACTACAATTGGATACCACTGGGCATAATTCAGACGATCAACTGCATTTGGTGTTACATCTAATAAAGCATGTTTGTCCTGGAGGCACGCACACACACAAAATAAACAAGGACACAAGATACAGTTAATTAAGAATCATCACCTTCAAAAAAAGTCACAGCCTACACTACATTCCAATGGTAATGGACCTTTAATCGGGCTCCAAAATGTCTCTAGAGTACATGTTAGAAAAATTTGTAATCAGAATTCAATATGATTTCTAGCCCAATTAAAACAAAACAAAACACTTCACCAGCTCACTTAAAAATAGCCCCAATACTTGCAAGTTGACAGTATTATTTGTGTTCTGTAAGTGAAAAAAAGTATACGAATTTAATGTGCCTGACATGATCTTGTGGAGTAACATATTCCCATACTGTTTCCTTGAAAGTGGTTATTGGAATGCCTTTCAGTATGGGTTTAATCTTCTTATGGTAGACGAGTAGTAATTTTTAAAAACTACTACTTCCAAATTAACTAAACTCCATCCCACTCAAAAATACAACATTCACAGATTATAATGAAATAGATCAATTTTAATAACTTACCTGATCTATAATTTGCTTTATTGTATGAAGGCGAATAATTCCAGAGCTACGTTGGTCAGTTCCAGCATCTCGTGGTTCACTTTCTATTCATGACATCACAGGACAAAAACAAAACATCAAATGTCCATTGGTTAGACCATGGTTTCTCAACTACTGGGCACTACACCACACACTGGGCTCCAAAGTACTTAGTTATAGGGGCCGTCCTGTGCACTATAGCCTGTTCAGCAGCATTTCTGGCCTCCTCCTGCTACATGCCTCTCGTCCACATTATGACCAATAAAAATGTCTCCAGGAGTGGCCAGTATCCTCAATGGGACAGAACTGCCCCTGGCTGAGTTCCAATAGGTTAGATTAACACTTCCCAACAATTCTGGAATTAGACAAGCCAAGTGAGGCACTTGCTTCAGGAGCAGTATTCAATGGGGTGCCAAAAACCTCAGCAATCAAGTAATACTTAGCTGCAATATGTTGTTTGAAAGCTCAAAATTAATAATCCACAATAAACAACATACCAAAATTTTAAATAGAATCAGTAAGTGAAACCTGAGTAAGAATTATTTAAGACTGTCACTTGGTCAAGAAAAATTGTCAAATATGGCAATTCCTTCAACTGAGAATTAAATTTTAAAAAGGAGATTTAAAAATAATATTGATGAGCTTGTTTCCATTAAAGGAAAATAAAATTATAAATTCTATTTTGGTATAAATAAAATACTAAAACTTGAAATAACGTGAGTTTTAATACATGTTTTTTACGTTTTCCAAAATTTTTCTATGTCCTGGAGAAAGACATTAAAAAAGATGTAAAAATATGTATGTATGCACACGTTTTTTCTTTTGACTAATGCTCTAAGATGGCTTGGCATGGCACTATTTCCAAATGTTTTACACATTGTGACATGCAGAGAAAAAGGCATTATTTGTATGGCCAACAGAGATAAACTTAGGAGGCCTCTTCTGGGTGGAGCCCCATCCAGCCACTGGGGGGCTGATGAAATCAATACCTGGGCAGGTCCACAACCCATCAGCAACAATGCTGTAGCAGACTGGCTGGGGAGTTCTGGGTTAGAGGCCTTTTTGGAACCTGGGAGCAGAGAAGGCTGTTAATTTGTAACTGAGACAGCCTGTGGTTTCACACTGGCAACCTGTCCCACCCTACTGGTATATAATATGCCAAGTGCACCTTGAGCCAGTTACTAACCAAAAATCTCAAAGGTCCAATTTACACAAAGTTCTTCACTAAAACGGCAAAGCAAGGTTTGTGACTCTGGTCACAAGGAAAGCATGAAAGACGAAGAGGAGCTCTGGTGTTTCAGATCAGACAAAATCAGAGATTTGGAAGGGCAAAGGTCACACTGAAGGACAAGCTGAATGACTCTAGAGAACAAGACTAACCTAAGATAAAGCTCCACGAGCAAACGGCAGAATTTCAAATCTGGTGAACAGAGAATTAAAGAGAGAGATCAAATGGGAGTTTTGGCTGGAGAAAATACTACTAATTCTTTAACAAAAAATACTCTCATTGGACTCAGAAGGATACATAACTAAGCTATCTGAATCCCTTTTTAAAGAGCCCGGCTGAAATGTAGAATAAACCCAATTAAAGCAACCAGTTACTCCCTCAGGTAGAACTTTACAAGTCTTCACACTTACTTTTCCTAAATTTAAAAACCCTAGGTTTGGTTAGGGGTGGGGTCACCACCAACTTCTTTAGGCCAAATGTTACCTATCAACGACCCAAAAAAAACTCTTCTGAAAAAACTAACAAACTGAATAGGGAATCAGAAATAAACATTTTCGGGGCACCTGGGTGGCTCAGTCATTAAGCATCTGCCTTCCGCTCAGGGCATAATCCCAGGGTCCTGGGATTGAGCCCCTCATTGGGCTCCCTGCTCCGCTGGGAGCCTGCTTCTTCTTCTCCCCCTCTCCCCCTGCTTGTGTTCCCTCTCTCGCTGGCTGTCTCTGTCAAATAAATAAATAAAATCTTAAAAAAAAAAAAAAAGAAATATACATTTTCTAAACTTGCTCAAATTTTACTATCATTTGTCTGCAAATCTTCTGTTTCATAAAACAATCTTCATTCAACTTCACCAACAACCTAAGTAAAAAGCAATATAATAAAAAAGCAATGTTCTGATTCTTTAAATTAAAACTGTTAATGCGGGTCTTATCTAGTGACAGTAGAAACACCAACTACACGGCTCATTCCCACCTATATTTGGGAATTCTGAGAAAATTATCATAAATACGGGAAAAGCTATATTCCTGAGGATTTAAATCTTTTGGGAAACAAAGCAGAGCAGAAACAAGCAAATAAAATATGGACAGATGTCTCCATCCTTTATAAAATATAAAATTAAAACCAACTATGTAAACAACAGAAGCTAATCAACCAAAATTAGGTTGCAAAATGAATAAAAAAAATAAGGTATTATCTATTAAGAAGGAAAACAATAAATAAAGCTCCACACAAAAGTTTGCTTACAAACGGCAACAGGGTGGAAGAAAATACAACAGGGTAAAATTTAGGATGATGATATACATCAAAATTAATTTTCTTAGCTTTCCAAATAGAGACTATTTCTATAATTAGAGGGAAAAAAATAGTTTAAGTTTTTATATATAGCTCAAAGCAAGCCAAAGCGGTCATAACTAAGTCTGTATATTTAAAGTACCACAATAGCTAAACTAATTAAATAATAAAAGAATCTGCAAGCAAAATCTGTTAGGCATTTAAAGCACTAGATCTTCAATATTTATATTTAACACTAACTTACTGTAAATGCCTACAATAATAACTGATGGCATGAACCATGCTTTTATTACCCTAGTAAAAAGAGTGTTTCTCTTAGCTCAATGACTGAAAGCACTGGACTGAAGCCAGGAAGGGTTGGGTTCAAAGTTGAGTTTTGTCACTCACTAGCTGGGTGTCATTAGGAAAGTTTAGAGTAAAGAAATTGGTTGGTGATGGTCCCGACCACCCTAAGACTCAAGCTGCTCAACTTCAGCATGGATACTCTAATATTTATGACATGGTGATATTGTCAGGATTTATTACAAGATAGTATACAATTTTCATATAAAGCCCAGAGCTTCATAAATGGTGATTCTTTTTATTATTAAAGGGTATTAGTAGAACAAGGATACAATCACTCAAATTTCCCTCCAAATTAAATAAACTGGGTAAATTGCAAATTTTCACTTATAGGAAGTTTTACTTCTATTAAGTGAATGGACAGACCCATCCTTTAGAGGAATACCAAATAAGGTAATACCCTCAACCTCATCTAAGTCAGTCTTAAGGCCACTTACTTGCAATCTGATAAATATCTGGTTCCTCTCTTGCCAGCTTTTCTCTGGCAACATCAGCTATGGGTCCAAAGATAGTTACAGGCCTCAGAAATCCAGCTGGGGAGAAATTCAAAGAAAAAAATAACATAGTTCATACTTTTTCTTTCTTAAGCACATTGACGTTAAATGGCATTAAGGTTAATCTATAGAAAATAAACTACCTTCTCGAAGAACAACTCTTTCATAGGCTGGAAACTTTGTTTGAACTGGCTGAGCTGACAAATCCTCTCTGCTTTTTCGAAGATTTCTCTTGGAACTGCGAAGACCCCGGAATCTCCAGAAGTCAGCACGGTCTCCCCCAGCTGTTTTTGGAAGTGTGTACTGTACACTGGCTAACTGCTCAGCCCTAAACAAGATAGAGGATAGACAACAGATGGATAAATATATTTAAAAAAACAAAATGGAAAAAGACCCACAGATGAAACAAAATATCAAAATACTGGACACAACTTCACATGCAGCTTAAACCTTCATGGCTAAACTAAGATAAAGAAGTTTTGGGGGCATTTGGGAGGTTCAGTCGGTTAAGCATCTGACTCTTGATCTCAGTTCAGGTCTTGATCTCAGGGTCGTGAGTTCAAAGCCCCACATTGGTCTCCACACTGAGCATGGAGCCCACTTAAATAAAGAAATAATAAAATAAAAAAATAAAATAGTTTGTACAACTAATTCAGTCACAGATACAGTGAATACAATGAAAACTAATTCTTTACATTGCCAAAATGTCCCAATGGGATTCAAGTCTTCCATCATCATTTACTTATTATATGAGAAGTATCCAAACATTCATACCTGTTCTTGTTAGGGATGATGCCTCGTTCTACTTCTTTATGATTTTTACCAATTCGAATAGCGAGCCAAGAGCCTAGTTTCCCATTGTATAAGGTATCCACAACACGGAACACCTCTCCTTTGTTAAAACTAAGTCCATAGGGAGATTCCTTTTCATATTCAAAATGGGTTCTAATATAGAAAGAATCTCCTACATCTGATTCTACGATGCGACGATAAACTAAAAGGAATCAAAACAAAAACATTATCAATAGCTAGTAAAATAAGAAATTACTCTGAAGAAAACAGATTATGTGAAGATGCTGGGGCAATAATAATAAAACCAACAGCATTCAACATACGTTGAATCCTTCCTCTGTGTGAGGTACCACATCAGGCATTCTATCTCATGTGCAGCACCATTACTTCATGAAATAGGAATGCTTAGCACCTCCATTTTGCAGATGAGGAGAGTAACGCAGAAACAGATCAAGCAACTTGTCCAAAACCACACATAGTGCTATTTATATCATCTAACTTAATTTTGCTACAAATATTACACATATTCCCATTTTCTAAACAAGTGGTTTTCAAATGAGGGTAATTTTGTTCCCCCAGGGGATATTTGGCAATATCTGGAGACATTCTTGATTGGGTATGTGTGCTACTGGGATCTAGTGGATAGAGGCCAGGGATGTTTCTAAGCATCCTACAAAAAAGTCAGCTCCTACAAAAAAGAATTATTTGGCCCAAAACGACAATAGTGCTGAGGTTGAGAAACCCTGTTCTAACTGAAAAGCGTATCTGCCTAATCAAAGAAAATAAAGCATTCTCTTTAATTAATGCTAACACAAAAATGTATTGCTTACACAACATCAATGAAAAAATTTGGAAGCTAACTATACTTTGTATGGTTCTGATGGCTAATAAACCACCAGGATTTTTCTATGCCTTGTGAAGGGCTGGATAGTATTCTACTTAAACTAAAATGTCATAAAGGTGGTCCTATTATCGTGTTTTCTAATGAGCATAGTGTAAGACTGTGTCTCTAAGTGACTTAAACTCTGAGGTTAAAAAATTCATTTATCACTCAACTGTGAATGATTTATTTAAAAGTGGAAATTAAAATCCCTATTTAAGTTCTCAAAATTCTATAGATTTTCTCCATTTTCTGACAGTATCTCACCATCTTTCTTCTTCTGAGCCAATATGGTCACTTCTTCTCCTTTAGGGAGGTCGAGTAGGAAAAGGACAGCTTCTTCTCTTATGATGTTTGTGAAATCTACATTGTTTACCTGTTAAAATATATTTCACGAATTACTCTTGGTCATATTTTAAGATTATGAAAATACTTATCTACACAGAAAACAAAGATTCTCAGACTTTACCTAATTTGGAAATATCACAGCTTTCAGAGGGAAAAAACTGACTTTCCTTTGGAGAAAAATAATATACTCTAATTTAAAATATGTAGAAACCAAGTAAATTGAATAAAAGTGTTAAATTCACTGAAAGAGTAGCCACAATGCATCCTGGCATTAATGATCATCTACTGCAAAATCTAACCAATTTAGACCAAAAAGACAACTAATTCCAAATATTTATTATTATAAACTCTGGCTTTACATTTTGAAATTATAAATTCCACGAATGTAACTCAAAACTAATAAAATGTTGTATACCAATATACCTCAACAAAAAAAGATTTTCTTTAATTCTGTGAATTTAATAATAGAGCCTTACTTTTTACTAGTCTCTGAAAAAGAAATCAGAAGGAAGATAAAAAGAAACCGTGTATGCATTGTCCCAACTCTGTAAGACCATCTATCTGTATGATGTAAGCTCAATGTCTGCGAAGTCAGTATATACTTAAATCAGAAGCTCTTAAGGAACAATGGAAAATTATCAAAATGTTATTGGTGACTATATGCAGGATTACAGGTAGATTTTCTTCTTTTTACCGTTTGAAAATTTTCCACATTAATAAAAAAATTAACATGCACTACTTTTATGATACAAAACAAAAGCAAATTATTAAGAAATAATTTTAAAATGATGTACATAAGGATGCCTGGATGGCTCAGTTGGTAGAGCACGTGACTCTTGATCTCGGGGTTGTGAATTTGAGCCCCATGTTTGGGGGTAGAGCTTACTTTAAAAAGAAAGTAAGAGCTTTTAAAAAATAAAATAAAATGATGTATGTATGCCCTGATTATTTCAAATAGGATATGAGATGGTTAAGAGATAGGTCTTAATTTCTTTAGTATAGTGAACATCATCTGCATGATGATGGTTTGTCTGTGTACAATGTAAATACCACCAGGAGGAATCAAAGTACAGTGTCAGATGGAAACCAGTAAGTCAAAGATGATAGCCTGACTTTTATGGGAAGTTTGAAGGGAAAGGAGAGAAGGAGGAAAATGGCCACAAGTAGCTGGCACAGTAGGGAGGGGACTCAGGCAGAGCTCAAAGTGAAGATGCTGATGGTGGGCTGCTGACATAAGCCCTCAAAGTCGAGATGGAGACCTGTAGCAAGAGAGAAGCAGGGAGCTGCTGACATTCTCCAAGCTTTAGAAGAACCATTAAGGAAGGGTGGAAAAGAATTTATAAGATTAGACAAGTACCAGAATGACAGTACTATGGAATCCAAGGAAGAAAGCTCTTCAAGAAAGATTACTTAAGACAGTCAAAACACTGCTAGGAAATAAAGGAAAATGAGGGCTGAGGGTGCCAATAGGTCAATGATGGCTTATGAAACTTCAGATTTGAGTAGTGGTTATGGTAGAAGTCAGACTATAAAACTTCATGACAGTGATGACTAAAAAGGAAGCAGGGTAGGCGCTGACAATTTCAACAGCAAAAGGAGAGAGGTAAGACAGTGGAGGACAGATGAAGAGCCAGAGGAGAGGGAAAGAGAAAACCATGAGCAAAGCAGCAAGGTTCTGAGCTAGAGACTGAATCCAGGACATGGGGCAGGAGGTAGATCAAATGCAGAAAGACCAGAATAGAGGTGGCAATGACAGTCTGCACTGGCGAGGTAGAGCAAATAGGAACTCACATTTAATAGATATGATCTTCTGGTTAAAACAGGACATAGTTTATCTGCCAAGAGATCTGGATGTTTTAAGGAGACAGATAAAGATGATACTATATGACCAGACAGCATCGCTTATGGCAAAGATAGAAAAACAACAACAGCAAAAGAAGAGAGACCACACCTAAGCTGGGCTTTTTGACTCCTGTAACTGGTCCTGTCTCTTGTGGGGTATGAAGCTTCAGAGCCAGGGAGCTGACACATTTGCCCGATGGACACCCCATTTCCTTGCATGTGAGCCATCTGCAGGGTAAAGAAAGCCCCACAGCGCTATGTGGACTGCTGCAAGGACTGCTCCCTCTCCCATGGTAGAGGAAAAACTGATGGCAAGTTGTGGCCCATGTTAGTCCTGTCAGCCTGAATGTCTAGTTGAACTTAAAAAGACTACTTGGTGGATATTATAGGGATCTAAGACCTATTTTTTTTTTGGTAGGTTCTATGAGATTAAATGAAACCAGAGGATCACATTCTGTAGTAACACATATCACGGCAATAAACAAGAGCAAATGCAGAAATGGGAAGAGACGAGGCCAGTACAACCAAGACCAGATGGATTCCTCTTCTGAAACGGTTACTGGGTTCAAGAGACTGACTTAAGACTACAACTAAATTATAATAATAGGTTTGTTGTATTTGATGTCTTTCTCTAAAGATCTAAGTACTTTCAAACCATATCTCTGATATACTGACATACCCTGAGAATTTGATCACCCTCTTCTAAGCCTTCTTTGGCTGCAGGGCTATCTTCTAGAACACCAGCTACAAATATTCCAACATCATTTCCACCAGCCAGGCGCAGACCCACACTATCTCCTTTTCTGAATTTTACCAATTTCATGCTGGGCCTGTTAAAACAAATATTTTATTTAAAACGGTTAAGAGAAGCTTGAAAAGTTACAGTAAACTGCTACAATGAAAACCACACTCAGAATGAAACAAAGAACCATCATCTCTGAAATTCCCCTCATACCACTAATTTACTGAATACAATTTAGTATTAGAACTCCAAATCAGCTTTACTGGCACTTTCTTTTATTCTCTGATTAATAAGTTTTAAAATATCTGAATTTAATATGCAATTACTTTTTACAACTAACTTATAAAACTACTTTAAAACAATGTTTTCCCAACTCTTAGTGTCTTGGATGCATACGGGGCATTTGCAATGGTTAAAAACATCTTCCATTTTTTCCATCCCAATTCATACCGTATTATCTATACAGATTAACTAAGAAGTACTGTTTTTCAAAGGTAGAAACTGAAGCATAAATTGACAAATTTTCCTAAAGCAGGGAATCAAAATGAGGCTCCAAGCACTGTGATCTCCACAGCCAAGAGACAGTGGTTTTTAAGCTTGGCAGTTGGTGCACTCTGACACAGATCACTTACTCTGCAGCCTCTTTGAATTTCAAATAAAAAACTTATCATCATTCAGCCTTTCTGGATTAGTCACATGTTCAATCTCTGCCCTTTTCTTACTAGAGAGAGAATGGAAAAGGAATTAATGTATGCACATTCTTTTATAATCAGTGTAGTGCCAAAACCTTGTGATCGTCCTGAAATAAAAACTAAAGGGTGTCTTAGAAGAATGGGTAGGCAGAAACGATCATAATTACAAACTACCCTTTAAGGTAACTAATCACATTTTACATACATAATTACAAATTACCCATCTAGGCTTCCGTAACTCTCTCACTTTTCTAGTCAAGAAGACACATAATTCTATTACCTACTCTGACACGAAGTGCAGAAAAAGTCCCTTTCCTCTTAATTCACTAAGTAACAATTAACAAATGATTAGAAGCCAATAGAAAGTAAAAAACACAAATCAAATAAATGAATAAATGAGTTGAGGAAAGACAGGGGGATCTAATTCTTTCAAATCAACTAAAGACCACCTTAAGCTTTCAGATCTTATAAGGTATTCACACTTGTTCCATTTCCTTACCTGGAACGGACATTAACTAGACGTTAAACATCAGAGCCTGTAGGTTAGATGAAGTCAGTCATTCATTGTCAGGGTTGGTGGCATCCCTGGTGCCTCCATGAATGCACTGGCCAGTGTTATCTTGGGCCATGTGAATCATTTAGCTGTGATAGTGTCCTATTTTTCCAGGGAAGTCCAGAGCCTGCTCACAGACTCCTCTCCCAAACCAACTGTACAGAGAGCTTTTTGAAACACTCCCTCAAAGTCCTTGAGACTCCAGGTCTCTGGTAGTCAGTCCTTTTGTAACCCAGGCTGATCTACTATGCCTCAAAAAGTAAAAATCGTTGATTGTAGTCTGCATCCCTTAGTAAAATCTATCTTTTTAAAGGACAGCTTTAGGATGCCTGGGTGGTTCAGTCAGTTAAGCGTCTGCCTTCAGCTCAGGTCATGATCTCAGGGTCCTGGGATCAAGTCCCGCATCGGGCTCCCTGCTCAGCAGGGAGCCTGCTTCTCCCTCTCCCTCAGCCTCTCCCCTTGCTTGTGCTCTCTCTCTCTCAAGTGAATAAATAAAATCTTTAAAAAAATAAAAAAATAAAAAATAAAGGACAGCCTTAGGCCCAGTCTCAGTGTCATGTACCCCAGATGACTAACATTTTATACTCTGCTTTACCTGCATTACATCAACTACTTGCAGTAACAAAAAGTAAACCCATTAACCACTTCCGCCCCAAATCCAGTCACTGGATTTGAATGAATAACCAAATGTTTCCTGACTCAGCTGCCCACAACCTCAAATCCTCCTTGGTATCTGCTCTTCAGGGCTCTCTTGAGAAACCGGTCTCTGGAATTAAACATTCCAGTTTTCTTAAACCTTAAGGAGTTATAAATGCTTTCAGCAATTCTGAACAAAAGAAAAGAAGGATACTATTCCTTCATAATTTATAAAATTCTGAATTATCAGTTATCTGATATTAACAATATACAATTTTAATCATGCGTCCTACCCATCTATTTCAGGAGTTCTTTCTATCTAGCTGGGTCTTGCAGTAACAACCCAATTTTCTTCAGCAAAGAAAACAGGTAAGAGAGGGGTCTACATCTAACCCACTTAAAAGTTTGGTTATTTTCAATTACTTATATCACGTCCCTTTCACCACAGCGGCAACAAAAGACTAATTTGATGATCAAGATGGTTTGAAATTTATCTCTCAATCTCATTAAGTATAAAACAGAACAGTAAAAGGTATGGAATATAAAAAACTTACTTTTGAGTTGCTAACTAATCTAGCACAAGTTTTCAGCCAAGGGTAATTCTGTCCCCAAGAAACATTTGGCAAAGTCTGCGGACATTTTTGGTTGTTACAACTGGGAGGTGCTACTGGCAGCTAGTGGTCAGGGGTGCTGCTTAACATTCCACACTGTGAAGGACAGGCCACCACAATAAACAAGGACCCAGTCCAAAATGTCAACAGTGTTAAAATGGAGAAACAATCGTGTTTGCTTTTTTTAAATGCTAGGGCATTAGAAAACTTGTGAAAATTCTGATTTCTAAGCAGAAAACAATTTTTAATTTTTGTAATTCCCAACCTAAAAACTAGGTAGGTGACAGTGGTGAGAAAGTCAACACCCAAAGTTTCTTTTTTGTTCTCCAATCCAATTCTATCATATAAATAATTTGAAATAAAACCTTAATCATAGCATCAAGTGGTATGCACTCTTTTAAAAAGGATATGCAATATGGTTTGCAACAGAATTCTCACTTAAACAACAGTGAATAACGGACAGAGAAAACAATACAAGTTTAAAATCGCATTACCGGAGAATCCCATCTTCATGAGTTGAATTAGGTAGGACGCCATCAGACGGACTGACAGGTAAATCCACGTCTGGTTGTCCAACTTGAGCATACACAGGCTTTGGTTCTAAAAGAAAGAAAATTTAAAAATTGTGCAGGAATCACTTTATTAAACACTGGAATAATAATGTAAGCACCCAGGAAAATACCAAACAATAAAAAGCCCACAAAATACATAAAAATTCATCAGCAAAAATATAAGCTCAGAAAACCTGATAAGGAACATATATACTATATATTTTAAAGTACAGAGTACAGTTATAAATTCTGATGTCTTTACAGCAAGTATGCATATTACACGGTTACCTGTGCCTTCCAAAGCTTCAGCTTGTTAGGGTTTGAAAAATCTATGGGGGGCGTGGGGGGGGGGGGCAGGGAGAGGAGGAAGAGGAGGAAAGAGACAAAGAGAGAATCCCTACATTTCTCTAAGGCTGTCAAAGCAGCCCTCTTCACAGTGGTAAAATTTGTTTTCAAATATCCACATTCTTGCTACTAAACAAGCAGAGTAAAAAGATTTGAGAGAAGGAATTGAGAGACATTAGAACCCAAATCTCCTGGCCTTTCAAGCAAATTCATCTTGGTACCTTGCAGATTCTTATGTCTGGTCTCATATACATCTCTACAGTGTATAACTTACAGCGTTTATGAAAACACTTTCAATAGGTAAAATAACTAAAAAATTTCTTAAGCCAATCTTATATTTCTCCTAAATAAGCAGTGCTGGAGAACAACTTTACTCACTGTGAATAGCTGTTAACTATGAAATATATGAAATTTTTATTTCTATCCAGACAAATTTTTTAAAAAATCATGAAAGCCTACTGATCCCTGCCAACCTCATACCCATAAGGAATATGCGAGAAGTCAAATACAGAAAAATTCAAACAGAGGTATTAGGAGAAGCAGTAGTATTAACTGTAGAAATAACAATAATCATAATCACTGTAGTATCTTTAAGTCGCCTGTAAATTCTGACAATTATTTTATTTAGGCTGATTGCAAATGTTTTCTGAATGTAGTATTTTGCTAGGTTTACCTGGAAGAGTGGGCACTTGTTTCTCATTTCTCTCAACTACAACTTCTTCTACCGTTTTAGGTATATGATCATCCGCATGCTTCACAGGAGTTGAGACAGCCCCGGGTTTAGAAATTCTCTCTTCCTCTCTGCTCCGGAGACTACACATTAGTAAAATTTTAAAAACTATGAGCATAAAGATGATTGTGAAAATCATTTGTAAGAGAACAGTCTAAGAACAGTCAAGCAAACTTTGAAAAACAATGACAAGGGATTTGTTCTATCAAAATGTTATAAAAACCTAGTAAATAAAACTTGAGCGGTATTGCCACAGAAACAGAAAACAGATCAAAGTAATAAAACAGAAAATAGATGAATCTATCCACAGAAGTAAAATTTATTATGGAAATGGCAGTTCAAAACTGTCAGAGAAGAACATGCTATTTATTCAATAAATGATGTTAGGACAAATGTCCACAAATTTAGAAACATTAGATCTCTATGCATATTAATGACAAAAATACAATTTCAGATGGGAATTTAAGTCTAAAACATATTTTTTAAAAATTTGTATCATTGAAAATAGAGGACTGTTAAAGTAAAACTCAAGGCACAAAACCCTTATACAATAGTAATTACATAAAAATGCAAGTAATTAAAAATATATTTTTTTTTGGTTAAGCCAAATGAAATGGGTTTTTTTAGTTCAAACAGCTGAATATGAGCAATTTCATATAGTTCGACCTAACATACGTAATGAGTTTAATACCTTAATATTTTAGTATTGACCAATTTATATATTGGCCTAACAACACATATAAGAATTTGATATTTAGAACATATAAGGAACTATAAATCAGTTTAAAGGAGACAACTCAAGAGAAAAACAAGTATTAGGAAGAGATAATTCACCAAAAATATACATATACAAATAACAATAAACATGAAAATATGTTCACCCTCACCAGTAACTAGGAAAATGCACATTAAAATAGCTTTAACTTATCTTATTCGTGAGAACTTTCACATGATAACACAAAACACAGGGAAGGACATGGAGAAAGAGATACAGGGATGGTAAAATAAATGTAAGTAAGTACAACTACTTAAGGACAAAATGGGAGTTACTTATTGAAACAAAAAAGGCAAACATGCAAAAACCTGTAATTCCACTTCTAAGTTTATCCTAGAGAAATACATACATGTCCAAGAATGCATTTTTTTCAAACTTTTTGTTATGGAAAATTACAAACATGCATAGTAACTCAGAGAACAGTATCATAAAAATCTTGTGTATTTCAAAAATTTTCAACATTCTATCAGCAATTCAGTCTGAGGCTAACAAGTAGCTTAACACCCAAACCTTGACAATGAGAGGACAAACAGAAAATAATAAATATTTTAAACTATAAATGGAGGAAAAAATTCTAAATAAAATGCTAGCTAATGGAATATAGTAATGTATTAAAAGATCATTTTACAGTGATCACAGCAGGGTTATTTCACAAGTATATGGCTGGCTTAACACTAAAGATCTATCACATAATTCCTTATTACATTCAAATATTACAAGAAAAAAATATCGGTCAAACAGGAATGTGAAAAAAAAATTCAACAGCCATTCCTAATAAAAATCACAAATAAAGCAAAAATATAGACTACACAATTAATTATGAGACTATTTCCCAAAACCAAGAGCTAAGACCACACTAAACAGGGAAATGCAGAATGTATTTACACTGAAATTAGTAACAACACAGTGATACCTGCCAATACGATGGTTATTTAACACTATTTTGAAGACCCAGATGATATAACCATGAGGTAATAGGCTTGAAATACTGGGGAGAATTTTAGTGCATAAAAAAGAATACAAAACAAATTATATAAATTATATTTTTAAAAAATCAACAGATTTTCCTCAATGTCCTCTACAATCAGAAGAAAATGAAAAGGGAAGAGTACGCCAGCAACAATAGCATCAGAAACTGTAAAACACCTAAAGAGAAATCTGTACCATCTTAGATTGGGGGAGAGCTCCCCAAATAAGTAAGATAAACGTCAGAAGCCATAAAGACGAAAACATTTCACTATTAAAAATGTTTAATTGCACAAGAAAAGATATTATAAAGACTTATATTTACAACACACTCCCCAAAAGAGCTACTACTGACTGATGAAGAAATGAAAAAGAACAACACAGAAGACAAATGAGCAACACCTGGCAATTCACTGAGGAAGCAATACTATGGCAATAATCTTATAAAACGATGCTCAGCTCCACTAATCAGAAAACCATCAACTGGAAATAAGGAGTTACCAATCTGCAACCATGAGGTTGGTAAACATGGAATTCTGAGAAACAAGTGTAGTCTCAAACATTACTTTTACAAAGTAATCCGGATTATTCATGAAAATTTAAAAATAATACCGATATACTTTTTAATGACTTCAGAAATAAAAAGAGCCAGTATATGAAATCATGGACAAAGATGCTTACACAACAGTGATTGCAAAGACAAAGACCTAGAAACAGAATTTCCATAGTAGTTTCTCATCAAAAGAATAAGCTGGAAGGATGTTCACCCTGTATTGTTAAGTAAAATTAGCTAGCTGGAAAATAACGTGCAGAGTCTGACCTTTTTTAGTTATTAAAAACACACACAGGACAATCTTCTTGGGTTCCCTACCTCCTCGGGAGCTTTGTACTATCTCACTTTGCTATGGCTCAATAAACCTTGCTTTGCTGCCCACCAAAAAATATAAAATAAAATTAAAATAAAAATTAAAAAATACAATAAAATGATTAAAATACAATAAAATAATAAAATAAATAAAATAAAATCACACATAAACTCTATACATGATGCCAAATAAAAATACGTGTAAGTATGGAATAAGGCTTAATTCAAGAGCAGTGAGAAATAGGGTAAGGTGGAGTTGACCTATTTCACTTGTTCTAATAAGCAAATGTTGCTTTTAGAATTGAAGACAAAAACTAATACATTAAAATAAGTTACAATGAAAGAGACCTGTATGTGGAAACATGAGAATAACTCTGAAACAAGATGTGAAGCACAAACTGCAGAGTATCTATGGTGTGACATCAGGAGGTATCTCCATAGCTCTATAATAAACACACATGCCCACATGGAGAAAGACCTAGATGGGTATAACCAAACAGGCAACAGTGTTTCTCCCCTCAGGGAGAAGTAGACAAAACAGAACCCAAGTGGAATTTGAGGTTTATCTACACTATCTCAATTTTTACAACAAAAAATATGTATACATTACTTACCGAGTAAAGACTGAAATGTTTTAAAATATTTTAAAACAATGTTCATTTTAAAATAATGTTTATTATTTTTAAATGGAATTAAGTCTAACTTTAAACAAAGAATTTCGTTCTATTAATGCATATTATTAGCAGTCTCTGATAAAGAAAAAGTTTCTTCCCTGTTACCCTTCTGAAAGGATAAAACGTAGGCATTTTTCATAGTTTCTATTTTCTATTCACTCAACTATTCTAGGGGGGTGTACTCTGTTTTAAGTTATATATATTAATATGAGCTGCATGTAGGTAAAACAGTCTTTTAGGAAGAACTATGAAAGTCAAGGTATTTTCTAAATCAAACCAGAATGAACTATTTTTAAACCATAAAAGGTCAAAATTTTTAGCTACTGCTTATGTAATAAAATCTCATGTACAATTAGTCCAAGAATAAATAAATACAATTAAGCTTTATCCCCAAACTGCTCTAGGCCCTTCAGAGTATAAAGGGCAGAAGAAAATAGAAGATTCCCCTTACATTCTTTGCATTAAAAAATGCAAATGATATATTACGAAATGAACATTTTAAAGAAAGTGAGATTAAAGAATGCATAATTTTAATAATTCTACAGATTATTGCTCTGCAACAAGAAAACTTTAAACTGCTTTAAAAAAAATCCTAAAAACAAATACTTACATTGACTCTCTTTCTTATAATTTAAACTTCTTAAACTTAAAATGACTGACATTAATGATTACTACCATCTTGGTAACTTAGAATCAATTGTAATACTTCAATGTAAACACCCTCCGTCCGTAATGATAACCAACAAGTTGTCATTTGTTGTGCAATAGGGCGCTTGCTCCATCACATACAACTGCCCATACTTCCATCTTTGGTTAATTTTCATACAGTATTGACCATCACCCTTTCCACCCCTCCCACCCCGGTAACAACTGTTATGACTTCAATAACATTTCAGGTGGATGGAACTCATATTAACCTATGAAATTTTTCACTGCTCTTTTTAGTGCATTTCTGTTATCTACCAAAAGATGGAGGCATTAGTCAATAATACATGTAGATCAGCAGCAGTGTTGTTAACAGGATTATCAAGCAAGTCATCCATGTAACTAAACTTTCTAAAATCTGTATTAAATGAAATGAGGTAAAATCAATGAATACATTTTATTTAACCCATTACATCCAAAATATTATTTCATTAGGTAATCAAGATAAATTATTAATGAGGTAATTTATGTCTTTTTGTGTGTGCTCAGTCATCAAAATCCAATGTGTCATTTCACACTTAAAATACATCTCAGTTTGGACTGGCCACATTTCAAACACTCAGCAACCACATGTGGCTGTAGAAACAATGTTGGGAATGATCTACAGTTACAGTACAAGAATAATCAAATTTTCCAAACATTTAAAAAGTTCTATTATGAGCAAATGGGATCATTATGTCTACTGCAAGACAAAAACTGAATTCAGACACACTGAATTAGTCTATAACCAGTGGTGCTTATCAAAAGAAACTGGTGAAGCTGTGACAATGAAAACACATTTTCCTCAAATCTTCCATACATGATTCTACCCAACTGGCTCTGAAACAGATATAAGTTTTACCCCCAAAAATTAAAAAAAATAAATGAAATAAACAAAAAAATTTTTTTTGCTATTAAGAGGAAGGCTGACTTAATACAAAAACCACTTCTGTCCTGAGTCAGACTCATGTTTATCTACATACTCTGGCTCCGAGTAGCTGAGACAGACATTTCAGACATTCTCAAGGACCTCAAGATCCTCTTAAGGGCATTTCTGTTTTTCCCCTGGAGGTTAGGAGACAGGGTTTATTTTCCAGATTTTTCATTTGTACATCAATCTAATGGCAGTGATCCATCTATCTAGAAGCTCTGGGCTGGTTAAAAACTCTATGGAAGACAGTTGTTAAGAGATGGGGTGCAACACAATCTCTGAAGAGTTTTTACAGTTCACATAAATGAATTCATTGTAAACAACCTTCTTTAAGTCTTATCCGGTCAACTGTGTAAACTGGGTAGCAGCATAACATGCACTCGTATCAGATCAGCAAGGAGTAACAAATTGTTTTAAGTGAGAAACTTGAGGTGCGAGTAAAATCACAAGTGTTTGGGCCTATAGGTAGAGAGCAGAGGGCAGGCGGCTTGGTGAGGGCCTCTCCCTCTGGAGACCAACTTCAAATTCCTAATTACATACTAAATGACTTATCCCCAAAAACGGATTTATACTTTCTTTTCAGAAACTCACTTACTGCATAAAGGGAGGCAAGACCTACAGAACCAAGGATGAAAACAAGAACTAGATACTAATTCCTTTAAAGGCTACTGGGCTACCTCAGCCATAATTAACAATAAAGATATGTTTAGAAATTAACTTAACCATATCCCACAGCTTTTCTCCAGTAACAGGGGAGTTCAGCTGGGAGGGCTAGAAGACATGAAAAAAAAAATAAGGGCACACTGAAGTCTGACTATTTAGAATGTTATGACCATTGCTCAATCTTCTAAATTTTATATGGAAAGAAAATGATATTTATACATTGTAGTCCCTCCTTAATAGCAATAAAAAAACTTATGATCTCTTTCTGCATGGCACATACAGAATTCTAGGGATGACAAAGGCAGAGAGATGCAGAGATTCTAAGCTGGTACTTGGGCACAGAAGTAAAGAGTGGTATGCTAAGAAAGCAAAGGAATAATTATACCTATTTTGTGTATTTACAAGCTAATTTCCCACAATTTAAGTTTATTTTTTACCTATTGTAATCTACTTTCTAGAAATAAATACGTGCCTGTATATATGCTTTTGAAAAAATTTGAGTTATCTACACTGCTCATTTTGGAAAATGGCTTCCAGGCGATAACCCAGATACAAACTTTTATGAAGCTTATTATTTTGTACAGAGCTTCTAATCTTACATGTTCATTTATGATGGTGATGATGACTAACCTGGTCCATCTGATTTAGAAGGAAAACAGATCTGTTGTTTGAACTATGATTTTTGTAGAAATGCATAATTTTTAATAATGACAAGGACTAAGGAAGACCTTTTTTTAATTTAAGGATAGCATCATTAAGCCTTCATCAGTGGTATGATTATCAGGTACTTAGATTAATATTTGGAGTAAAACAATCTTTTTAAGATTTATTTATTTTAGAAAGAGAGGGAGAGAACCCCTAGCAGACTCCCCACTGAGTGCGCAGTCCGATACGGGGATCGATCCCACTGCCCAGAGATCATGACCCAAGCCAAAACCAAGAATCGGATGCTCAACAAACTGACCCAGGTAGGTTCCCCTAGAGTGAAACAATCATCTGACTGAGTGGTACGTTTGGTTGATTTTACAACAAGAGACCAATGTTGCAACTCTCTCATTTTTTATGAACATTTTCACAAGGACAACAGAAAACTGTTCTACATTATTTAAATCTGGAAATAAGACTCTTCACACATTTACTATTTTTAACACACATTACCAAGTGGACAGTCCATTTTTAAACACCATACTTTATGTTTTATATTGTACTTGTATAAGAGCTGATGAATTAATTAAAATTCACTTTTACTTTTTAAATTGTGGCTATAAAATATAACATTTAAGCCTGCTTTTCTGCCATTAGATCTATAAACTCCCCTTATGTGTTAAAATTGACCAGCAATCACTGAGCACACACATTCTTACACTTGGGTTTCTAGTTAATGACTACAGAAATGCACCAACTATGGTCTTCCCTCAGCCTGGCTCCTTAGAGAGCATATCAAAAACAGCCTCAGCTTGGAATTTCAACCTGGTAACCAAAATTCCCAAGGATTGAAAACAAGTTGGCTCCCATCTAAGTAACAAAAGTTCAGGATGGGTGAACAGTATTCCACTCATTTTGAAATGTTAGACAAAGACTCTTACCCAAAAAACCCCAAATTCAAATAATAAACAACTTAAAAAAAAAACTTTCATATTTTTCCAACTGAAACAATGTTTTCCAAAACAGAAGAAAAAACTTCTTAGAACTCCAATCACTATCTCCTTTGCTCTTGTGATCTAGCCACACAGGTCATCTTGCTGTTATTCCAACCAGTTGAGAAATGGCACATGCTATTTTTATTTTGTAATAATCTTCATTGAGAGAGCTCTTTCTTACTCATTTCAAAATAAGGTCACTTTAAAGAAGCCTTCTTGATCATGTTATCTAATATTGTCCTCTCTGCCTTCTCTATCATACTATACCCTGATTTTCTTTATAGTATTTACCACTAAAGAAAATTACTTTTTCATATTTCAAACTTACTTATCTGCTTTCTTCACCTGGATGTAAGCCCTAAAATTCTATGACAATATGGATCTTGCCTAGACTGTTCAGGGCATAATTTATAACAATATATTGATAACATATACATGGTATCAATAAATATTTAGTCTAGTAAGAATTAGCAGGATAATGTCAATAGTAAAAAAAATATATCTTGGAACATTCGCTGTAAAATGTTCACGGTGCTGCATCAACACACAACCAACTGCCTTAGTCCAACTGGAAGACATAGGAGCCAATTGAAAGAAGTCATTAATCCATTAATTATTTTCACTGAGACACTTCAAGAATCGTTATCTTTCTTCATAGCCCTCTTTTTCCACAGATGAAGGAGAAACCAAAACCAAACAAACCAACATGCCCTCAACATGCCTTCATAGTCTGAGAAAGAAAATGTAGCAGTACCTACACTAAGTTAATTACCAACATTATCACATGTAAATCTTGTTCTGAATAAAGCATCTATCTATTAAAATAGGAGGTAATAAAACCTTTTTTACTTAAGACAAAGAACTAAAACCAAAGATCAGAAAACAAAATCTGAAATTCACCAGTCAAAAGATGGGCAGTTCTCCACATGTTAACATAGTAAAAGAAATGTCCAACTGGGGGCGCCTGGGGGGCTCAGTTGTTAAGTGTCTGCCTTTGGCTCAGGACGTGATCCCAGGGTCCTAGGATGGAGCCCCGCATCAGGCTCCCTATTCTGCTGGGAGCCTGCATCTTCCTTTCCCATTCCCCCTGCTTGTGTTCCCTCTCTCGCTGGCTGTCTCTCCCTGTGTCAAATAAATAAAATCTTAAAAAAAAAAAAAAGAAAAGAAAAGAAAAGAAATGTCCAACTGATACATGTAAATGTCTCAATTTTTAGCCTACTGGCAAAGTTCCAGAGAGAACCAAGCAATACCTGACAGAAACTATATATACTAGAATTAAAAAATATTTATAATAGCTCTCTAATATCTAAGAAAACAATTATGGAAGGTAACCAAAAACGTAAAGTGTCTAAGTAAAAATAATGATCTTTAATATAAAAGCCAAGACTCCTCTAAGGTATTTAAGCAGATACATTATATACCCTATATGCATAGGTATTAGGATTTACCTGGCACTCCTGGAGAACAAGATTATGAGCTTAAATTCAACCTTGTATAGTAAAAGGCTGATAGTAAAAGGTGGACTGTACAGGTAAATGGTTTTCAATCCAAATATATCAGCTTAACCAGGTTCAACACTTGGATTTAGTCTAGAAATTTCTCATTTGTAAAATTCAATTTTACTATCATGCATTTACTATACCATAAACTGTATCAATCCTGATACCACGAAATTCAGAATTTAGTGGAAGCCTTTTCTCTCAGGAGAAATAAACAATGAATAAAGAGAATATTGTAAATTTTATAAAGTTTCAAATTTCTTAAAACACTGCTTTCAAGTACTTCAAAAGCAAAAATTTTTATTAAACAGATATGCTAAATATAAATTAAATCTTTTCTATTTGTTAAAATACATTCCCTAAAAACTTCAGACAACAACTCAGGCTTTAAATAAACTGTCAGTTTATGGAATGACTGAGTGTAAGTAATACAAAACATAATCTTTACAACCCAAATTCAACATTATCTTAGTCTGAGCTTTTACTGCAATATAATTTTTTCAGTCTGCACCTGCTCATGATAATCAGTAGCATCACAGGACAGAACAAAAAAGGTAAACATATGTTGTCACTCAAGGGTGAAAAGTCCTAAAACGGATCTGTTAAATTAAATGTTACACAGTAGGGAGAGTAAACTATAACCAAGCAGAGGCTTGGAACATAGCCTGCAAATCAAATACTCTCTAGACGTGCAGGGATCACAGTGAGATCAGTGAGGGAATCTTCTCAGTGCAAGCTACTTGGTAATCACCATGCAGCCACTACTGCCACCAGCTGTGGGCTCTCTCAGTATCCCCAGCTTGTAGAGTGCAAGTCTTGACCTAGACTGGGCTCTGAAACATCACTGAATAAAATACAAAACAAACCTGGCAACAGCATCAAGGTATAAGGTATAAGAAAGGTATAAGGAAATCACTGTAATAATTCTCTCTATACATATATTGTTTTTTAGCTTTAAAACATGACTATTTTAACATTCTAGACCAGGGACTGGCTAACTTTTTCCTTATATGGCTCTCTGAGTCATACAGTCTGTTGCAACTTCTCAGTTATGCCATTACAGGATGGGTTCCAATAAAACTTTATTTGCAAAAATCAGGCAGCAGGCTGTATTTGGCCCATAGTTTGTAGTCTGCCAACTCCTGTTCCAGACAATAGTGAGGATACATTGCTCACCTAGTTATAATGAATTAACAAACTAATGTGTTTTTCTCAAGAGGTCTGTCCATGTTATGTTTGCTCTCTCAGGAAAGAACATCACGTAGAAGGATGTAAGTAGGTCACAACAATGACGGAATGCTGTGTAGGACCCATGGTGTTTTTTAATATCAGGATTTTACTCTTAGCATCTAAATTATTTCTCAACACAGGATAATCCTCTACAACTCCACAGTTATTTGAATTTTAACATGAACTTTAGGGGAAGAAATAAAACCTTTAAGCAACTGGTACTATTGTATATCTTGCCCGTGGGCAGGTCATGGAGTTCTCAGGAATTAAATTCTCAGCACAAAAATCTGGAAATAATCTGAAGACTTTGGGTCTTCTGTAGTTGGAAGTACTATCTTTTCTTTAGTATATGCTACATGTTCTAACCATGTTCCTAAATCTGGTAGTGCACAGAAGACAATGATACCAGGAACTTAAAAAAACAAAAAAACCCACTATTCCCTGCCTCCATCTGAGAACAGGGCCCAGGATTCTGTATTTTTAAAAGATCTCATATAACTGGCGTTACCCATGAAAATACCTGAGGTTCCAAATTAAAACCCCCCAACTGTAATATAAAAAATATTAAAAAAAAAAACACCTCAACTTTTAAGTTACAGATGCCAAATGTCAATGAAATCTAAATGAAAAAAAGGAGACATCAAAAAAACTTTCTAAAATTTCAAACTTGCTCACCATAAAAACTAATGGCCAAAATTTGGATTTTTTTTTAAGGGAAATAATGTCCAAATTGTTTGATACCAGCATGGTATCTAGGTGAGAGAAATGTGTTAAAATTACAGCTGCTCCCATGAATCATCCAAGGGTGTCAGTTATATCACTATGTATGTGTTGTGGCAGTAATCCTTTCCAGGTAACATCTATGCTGTGTGAGGAAGATTGTTAGAACTAATATATTAACTTGCAGCAGTTAAAAATAATAATCAGGGGCGCCTGGGTGGCACAGCAGTTAAGCGTCTGCCTTCGGCTCAGGGCGTGATCCCGGCGTTATGGGATCGAGCCCCACATCAGGCTCCTCTGCTGTGAACCTGCTTCTTCCTCTCCCACTCCCCCTGCTCGTGTTCCCTCTCTCGCTGGCTGTCTCTATCTCTGTCAAATAAATAAATAAAATCTTAAAAAATAATAATAATAATAATCAGTTATAAGATAAACCAGGATGGCTTATGACATACTATTAATATTCCTCTTCAAAAAATCATTTCAACCTTAAAATAGAAATCAGAGTTAATATAATTTATAAATCTAAAATTTAAAATTTAGAAAGAATCAGCTTCACAAATTTCTAAAACCAGCAGTGCACAGCCGTATCACTATGACTTTTGGCCATCTTTTAAAAAGCTTTCTTTTGGCCAGATACTCCTCCTTTCTCTGTATACTTCCTTCTTTCTTGCCTCCTCACCTTCCTTAAGAAATGTACTCCCCAAGGTCCAGTTCTTGACCTCTCCACATTGTTTTTCTTAGCAAATTTAGTGACTTCTATGGCTTGAGCTAACACCTCCATGCAAATAAGTCCCAAATTACCATCTCTAATCCTAAACTGTTCCACTCAAGTTTTGAAGTGCCTCCTGAAGAGCTCCATATGGATTATTATTAAAAACCACAGATCAACTGGGTGGCCTACAGAGCCCTGGGAATGTCCACAAATTTAATGTAAAATGCTACATGTATGTGTGTATGTGCCCTTTTCTAGAGATAAGGGCCATAATTTTCAGTTTCTCAAATGTATATGCAACCTCAAAGACCATATAAACTCAAGTAAGTCATATACTATTAGCATACCAGACTCTTTGGCATAAATACTAGAGAGTATATTTTTAAAGGGAAAACAAAGTCCAGTTTAAACTGTCTAGGAAAGGACTGCTAGCATATAGTTAACTTTTCCAAGCAACAGATTCTATAAGCTGGCTAGTACCTTTTTATGCAGTGGATCAACAAGCTGCAGCTTAAGACCAATTGTTTTCATAAAAAGTTTCATTGGAACACCACCCTGTCTGTTCATTTACATACTGTCTACAGTTACACTTCTCTGGTACAAAGACAGAGTAGTGACAAGAAGCTGTGTAGCTTGCATACCTAAAATATTTACTTTTTTGCTCTTTAAGAAGTTTCACCGACCTCTGGTTTTCTAGATAATCTCTAAATTGATTAAGAAAACCACACACACAAACATGCACACACACACAAACACACACACACACACACACCCATGTGCGCACACACATACACAAACCCTACCTAAACTTGGTAATCAAAAGAAAATCTGTCTTCTAGTTTTATTTGTAAGCAATACCAGAAATATGTATCAAGCACATATAACTATATTAACAATAGAGTGTGATTTACCTCCCACTGCTGGGCTGCTGTGGAGAGTGTCTGGAATGATCAGAAGGCTCTGACCGCTGGTCAGGTGATCGTGACCGGCTGTGGCGGGGAGGTCTGTCATGTGATCGACCAGAATGATCTGAGGCCAGTGACTGAATTTCTGAAATGTCTGTTAGGTAAAAGGGTGCGATTTATTTTCCCATGAAATGATCACAGTAAAATATAAGTTACTCCAATGATAATGGATATAAGCTACTAAATATAATTTCATATAAGATTGTTGTTTTAAGCATTAGCTTCATCAACCACTGATAAAAATGGTGAGCTGCCTACAGAAAAAAAAAAGTGACAACATCGATGGACCTTGAAGGCATATGCTTAAGTGAAATAAGCCAGAGAAAGACTAAAACAAAACAAAACAACCAACCACAAAAAAACCACAAACCCACACAACGACCAAACTCATAGAAAATAGATCAGATTTGTGGTTACCAGGGATGGGAAGGAGAGGGGGGAAGGGGAATTAGAGCAAGGTGCAAACTTCCAGTTACAAAATAAATGAGCCCCAGGGATATAATGTACAACATGATGACTATAGCTAACAGTGCTGTATGGTACATAAAGTTGTTAAAGAGACTAGATCCTAAGAGTCCTCACCACAAGGAGAACTTTTTTTCTTTTTATTTTATCTGTAGGAGAAGATAACGGACATTAACCAAATATACTATGGTAACTGTTTCACAATATATGTAGATCAAACCATCATGTTATTCGCTTTAAACTTCCACACTGATGTTGAAGTAAACCCTCTACTCCAATATATATATTTGTAATTCTTAGACTTTGAAGGTGTCTGGCTTGTAGAAAATTATTTCACTCAAACATATCAAATCTTCCTACTACTTTAACAGGTCACTTAAAGGGACTCTCCAAACAGAACTGTACTTACCATCTCTCTCAGAGGCATTAGCAGAGTGGATACTGTCAGAAAGATCAGGGACGTTCAATAGGGTAGCCCGTTCATCCCTCTGAACTACCATTTTTAACTTGCCTTTAGACCTTTCTATCAATGTTTTTGCATCTGTCAGTGACATATTTTCTGTCACGGTACCATTTATCTGCAACGGAAAAGGAACTAGGTTGAAAATAAATGACAAAAATACAAATGTTAACGTAATGTTATGAAACAGGAATATTTAAGTTATCCTTGGCTTGCTGTAAGAACCAAAATATTCCCTTTATACTTTTCTGTATTACCAAAAGTACTCCTCTTCCCTGAAATAATAAAATTTTAACATACTGTTGCTTTGTCAGAAAACCCAAAGTAGTATCACCGAGCCTATCCCCAAAAGCCTGTCACTTTCTATTACTTATCAGCAAACTAACAAACATTTCAATAATATTTAGAGCAGTTACCAAAACCACTTATTGTATAAGACTAGACATCTCTGCCTACAAAGTAGCTCCAATCAGTAAATGATATTCATTTGTAGTGATTAATTCGTTCTGGATGACTCCATGCCTAAAGAAAAACCAGTGCTGACACGTAATAATGGACAAACTATTTTTGTCCATTAAAAGTGGCAAACCATCCAGTGCCCAAACATTGATTTTAATTTCTTCGGCAAAACTGCTTTGAACATGAGAAGAAACTATACGGTTACACCAGAATTTGTTTTCTATTTCACAGTTCATTAAAATGTAAGAACAGGACTATACCTTTAGTACAACATCGCCTTCTTGAATATTGCCATCTCTTGCTGCCAAACTATCTTGTGAAATTTCCTTTACAAATATATGGCTGGCCAATCGAAGACCATATTCTGAAAGAATATATTTAAATGTCTTTAGTGTAAAATGCTAAGGGACTTAAATAGAGTTTAAAAGTATAATAGTAATCACCACGTTGAGTTTTTAAGTACAAGAAATAACAAGAAATTACTGGTTACCCTGCAAAGATGACATTTTCCCTAATCATCAAAAGTGTGCATGTCAATGTGAAAGCAAAGGAAGTATATGATTCGAGCAGAAGACAGAGACCTTATTCCCATTTTACTCAGAGAAAAAAGTCCTGAAGAGCAGACCATTTTCTTTCTATGTTATAATAATAAACTCAGAAGGTTTAATGAATACAATTCTAAAAAGTGAACTGCTTGAGGTTGGAAAAACTCTAGAAAGGTTGACAATTTTACTGATGACTTGTGTTACCAAGCATACAGTGTTTTTGTTTTCCCCAATTTCCTAGAGCAAAAGTCTTTCCAGTTCTACACACCTCTAACACTGAAGAGACATATGCAGAGCATCAGGACATACACTCTGTATTAGTGCAAACAAAGGCTTCAACTAGCTGTGCAGATACAGGCGGGCGTTATAAATGCCAGTCCTTTCCTTTTAACACTAACCAAATATCCAAAAGGGAGGCAACATTAATTCTATCTGTGGGTGAGGAAATGGTCAGAGTTGGGCAAGGTTACCAGGAGTGTCCAGAAAACTGTCCAGGTACCTGCAAAACTGCAGAATTTTGTTTGTCTGTTTGTGAATTAGAACAATGATGACAACATAATGTCAACAGGAAAAGCACTGCTCCTGGTTCTCTCAGGAGAAAGGAAAGGACTGTGTCTTTCTGCATTAAAGAAAAGGGGGGGGGGGACCCAAAAAATTCATCTTGGGGTTTCTGTTTTTAAAATGGGATGGGCAGCAGGTCAGCTAACTCAAGCTTGTAAAAGTTACATCAGAGTTACAGCTTAACTTAAGGCAAATATACAGAGTGCTCACAAGCAGGAAAATCAGGGTAAAAAAATAAAATGACTTTTGAGCAGATCTAGGCAGTTGTGTGCTTAATAAATGGTTGTCATATCACAAAAGAATACAGTATTGATGACAAGCCTGTCCTTATTTAAGATTAAAAAGTACAGGGGTACCTGGGTGGCTCAGTCAGTTAACTGTCTGCTTTCAGCTCAGGTCATGATCCCAGGGCCTGGGATGGAGCCCCGTGTTGGGCTCTCTGCTCAGTGGAGAGCCTGCTTCTCCCTCTCCCTCTGCCCCTACCCACCCCCTTTTGCTCTCTCTCACTCTCAAATAAATGAAAAAATCTTTAAAAAAAAAAAAAGATTAAAAAGTTATCAACGACCAATACAGGGATGACTTCAAGATAATCCTCATATATTCATTTACTCCAAGTGTTTACTTGGGTCAACATAACTATGTGCCAGGCACTATGGATAAAAAGCAGCAAATGAGAGCTAGTCCCTGCACTCTGGCAACTTCCACACACAGCAGGGCTAAATATAAGTGTGAGAGGAGTTCAGATAAAGGCAATACAGGGTTTCCTCTCCAGTATGGAGTCAGAGAAGGCTCCCTGAAGGAACAAATACTCAAGTGGAAATACTACTATTCCAGAAGGATGAGGGTATGTGTGTGTATGTGGGGTGGGGGTGGGGGGGTGGTAGAGACAGAATGGTTAAAAACAAATGCATCTCTGTGAGGGTGTCTGCAGAACTGACTGGAAGGGATTCAGAGACTAGTTTTTGAGACTCATTAAGTTCACTTAAGGGATGATGGCTGCTCACCAGAACCCCCCCCCCCAAAAACTATTAGAGGATGTGAGGTAACTAAGATATCATGTAAATGATGCTGTGATAAACTTCACTATAATCATTTTATAATGTATACATATATCAAACCATCATGTTTACATCTTAAATGCATAAAATTTTAAATATTTATATACGTCAATTACATCTCAATACAGCTGGAAGAAAAATGATTATGGTAGCTTGGATAAGGGTGTTGGTGGTGGAGAAAGGCAGAAGTGGGATGGTATTTAGGAAGTTAGCATTTTTATTAACTGGGTATAGGAAAGTGAGGAAAAGAGAGATGTTAAGGGTAACTACCATGTTATCCATAACTGGCATGAGAAACCAGGTAGATGAGAATATATTGAACGAGTAACTTCATAAGAAACCAAAAATTTTAAGAGGAAGATGTGAGTTTCATTCAAGATGTGTTGAGTCTGAGGGAGCTACATGAAACAGCCAAGTGAGTACGCCTAATGTTGTCAGCTGGCTTGCAAAAGTACACAGACACGACCTGGAGAAGTAAGTTTTGCTATCAGCAGCAGATAACTGAGGCAATAGTAGATGAGACTGCCTAAAGAGGCTATGTTGAAGAAAAAGAGAGATTCTGGAACAAAAATCTACCTAAGATTAGAGGGTAGGATGAGGAGAATGAAGTTGCAAAGAATACAGAAAGGGGATGGGAGACCCAGAAGGACACAATATTAACATTCTTTTGAAGCCGAGAGAAGACATTATTTCAAAACACAGAAGTCGTGCTCGCTTCAGTATTACATATACAAAATACAGGAAGTGGTTAATGCTATGCAAAATGGTACTTCAGACAAGTAAAATAAAAACCGAAAATTTCTACTGAATTAGTGTGAACAGTCTGGGGAGCAAGGTGAAACAGATATTAGGCCAGAGAGGGTTGAAAAATGAGTGGTAAAACGAAGTAGAAACAGCAGGGGTAGACAGTTTGAGAAATCCACTACGGAGCAGGGTGGGGAGCAAGAACTAGAAAAAGATCTGTCAGGTGCTGGTAGAGCACATCAAACTGAGCCTGCATGATATTCTTAGCACAACACCTTTTTACCAAAATGATCAGTCACAGATGCTTTCCTGCATTTGAGAGACATGTCCACAGCAGGAGGATGCCACAATCAGATTCATTCTTATCAAATCTGATTGAGGGGAGGCAGCAGGCTTCAGTTTCAAAAATTGTAAAGATGTCCTTCCTGCATTAAAGAGAGATGCCCTATCAGGGGGCTCCTTTCCCTTAATCTCTTCATTTAAAAAGTATTCCCCCGCCCACCCCGCCTAAGCCCAAGATTTCTTCCCATGGTTATGCTACTACTGACCCTAACAGCTAGGTAAAACACTGAATTTGAGCTTGGTGATGGTATGACATTTGTTAGCATAATTTGTATTTGGCTATCCTAATCACAATAAGAAACCCCAAATCCAACTACTAGACAATTTACTTGAAGGACTATCTGCTAGAGAAGAGATGATCCCTGAAGCCTGTTAAAAGGGACATGACTTATGGCAATAGGACATAACAAAGAAGATAACAAAAGACAACAAAAGCAAGGATAGGAAGGAATGGCAATTTTCTTACCACAATTAGTGTTAACATTTTCATGTGAAAATGATAAAAGAGTTGGTAGAGAATACCTTCATTTTTCCGGGATTTCACCAATGTGACTTTGGTGGGTTTGGCAGGTTGACTGGAGGCCACAGATCGCCTATCAGACCGTGGGGACAAACTCCTCTCTCTGCTTGCACTTCTATCCCTTGCCCAACTCTTCTCACTCCTTCTACTGACCAGACCGCCACGGCTGCTTCTTGGGTCATGGACTTCCTCATCGTAACTATCTTCTTCATTCTCAGATACCGGTTCAGGATCAGGACGACTAACTGGTATCTGAACTTTCTTCTTCCTCCGAATGGTCTACAAATAAAGATTACAAGAAAGCTGACTGATTTCCATATATATACTATCATTTCTAAGGAAGGAAAATTACAGTTTTCTGGTCCCATATCAATTAAACTAATTATGAATGAGAGAGACACAATACACAAAAAATTATAACAAATTACTAGGAAATACATTTCCATAATGTGTTTTCTGCTCTCTTGACAAACAGATCTGGTTAAGAACCAAATTTGGAATAGTGAGGGGCGCCTGGATGGCTCAGTCATTAAGCGTCTGCCTTCAGCTCAGGTCGTGATCCCAGTATTCTGGGATGGAGCCCCACATCGGGCTCCCTGCTCAGCGGGAAGCCTACTTCTCCCTCTCCCACTTCACCTGCTTGTGTTCCCTCTGTTGCTGCCTCTCTCTCTGTCAAATAAATACATAAAATCTTTAAAAAAAAATTTTGGAATAGTGATCCAAATGAAGTCCTTAGTTACTTAATTCAGAAAGATTTTCTAGGTGTAATATCACAAGCTTAAAGAAAAACTAATAATTGTTGGTGGCTGGAATAAAGGATGGGGCACTGTACTCTAATACCATCAAATATACTGTAGCTGCTACCAAGCAAACTTGCAAGCCCAACTTGACTCCTTGAAATTTTCAGAATCCATCAGTATCAAGGCCCACAACTATCCTACTGAAACTCTTAACAGGGAAATTTACTGTACTTCCACACTAACAATCAACTTAGTAACACTGGAGCTAATAACTCTATTATACTTCACCAATACAAACTGCTGTCAGTTTCTGTATCTCTCCAATTTATAATTTCTCATCTTGGTATAAATCCCCTTTTCTGGCTTTCTTTCCTCAATGACTCTGACAAGTGGCTCAATTTTCCCTGTTCATTTATTTCCTTCACTTTCTGTAGGTTCAAGGTCTACAAGCATTACCTTCTGACTGAGTGGCCTCTTGATCCCTGGACTGCGTGCACCTCACCTTCTCACCCTGATACACCCTGGATCTCATCAGAGATCTGTAGGATCTTCTTGGGTTAACACTCCTTGTCTTCTACTTTTGATGCCTTGATCTACTGAAACTTTTCTATTCCCATCTTCTTTCTGATTCCTTTCTCTCCTGTTTTCCCAGTCCGTTAATTCTTTCCTGGTTTCACCTGCCTTGCTCTCAAGTTTTCCTGAAATGTCATGCTGTGATATTTAAATGACTTTCTCCTGACCTCTCAATCACCTGCCATGAAAAACTCCAGTCCTGTATTATCTTTACTTTCAGATGGCTGCATTTCCACACTTTGCTGAACAGGTCCTCCATAAATTCATTTTACTTGACAGAATTCTTTTGCTGGTTCAGTAATCCTTTCCTCTACCCCTTGCCTCTCTATGGAATTTACTAACACAGGTATTCCAAAACCATTCTCCAAGATCCCAATCAGTTAACCTGACTCAAAGAGATCAGTGCCACTTTACAGTATAGAGGTATACTCCTACGATTTTTCAGTATCTCATTTATTTAGTCTTCCTTCGGGGCTCAAAGACCAAGTTGATCCTCTTCCTGTAAGAATGAAATCCTCCCATATGAGCTCTTATCCTTATCCCTACCCACCTCTAAGACCTTCGACAATAACAACCCCTGAAGTTACCTACAACTTTCATCTCTCCCTCAAATTTGTCCTCTGCCTACTACTAATCTGCTAATTAATCTTCTATTCCTCTGTCTTGCTACATATTTCCAAGTTATCCTATCTCCTCCCTTTGTGGCTAATTTTCTTCAAAGGGCTGCTCTACACTTAATACTGCTTGCTGCTCCTTTCTACTACCAAGGGTGACCAGAGAAGGCCCTTCTGAGGAAACAACACTGAAGCTGAAGAAGCAAGATGCCAACACATAAAAAGAACAGACAGCTCAGCTCCCTGTTAGGAACTGAGAGAAGGATGCCTGTCATTCCACCCTCTGTGCCCCAAGCTCAGGCCCTTATCAAGTACCATTTACTATAAAGCATTCTTAACTGACTCTTTGCATTTTAGTCTCACCTCTATCTCAATCTCCAAAAACTAATTTAGAAGTAATACTTTTGCAGTATTACTTTATATCTTCAATTCCCCCCTAGTAATATACAAATAAAAACAAAGTAACCAGATGAGGACTAGGAGCTTTCCGTGTATTCCTCCAAAAGAGTGCCTGCCACCTCTTTGGAAATTTAATGTACCTCAATCCCCAATGTGCATTATGGTTACTAATGTGTATACCCATCTATCCTATTAAGATTCAAGTTCCTCGGAGAAGGTCCTTGCCATGCATTTAACTATACCTATAATGAAATATTTGCAACCAGCTAAGTGCTTAACTTATTGAAAAATATCCAATCTGTTCCAATTCTCTATGTATATTATAGTTAATGGTTATAAACTTACAAGAAGATATTTAGCAGGTTTGACAATTATGCTTGATTTTAACACTGAAAATTTTGAAAGAAATTTGGGGGGAAATGCTTACTTCAAAACAGTTTAGTTGAATTAAAGATTCAAATGTAAAATAAAACAATGAAATCCTACAAGTACTAAAATAAAATATAGGATATATGCTTTTATAACTCTGGTAAAGGCTTTTGTAAGCCTGACACCAAAGGCAAAACCAATCAAGTGAGTATCTGACAGACATGACAACATAAAAATGAAATCATTTCAGTGTTGAAACAAAATGACATAAAAACAACCCCCCCAATCACCATAAACAACTTAAACTCACAAAAGAAAATGGGCAAACAATACACGTAGTATATATGACATAAGGCTAACCATCCTAATATATATAGCTCTCCAGCACGACGATCGTCACCATAAAAATGCAAAGGAGTAAGCAAAAAAGAAATATAAATGGGCAGTATATATACTACGAGATGATCAAACTCATTTGTACTGTAAAATATTTCATTTGAAATACTATGTTCAGTCTGTTGGCAAAGATTTAAAAACTGTCGATAAAACTGGACTCTCAATACCCTATTGGCTTTCTGAAGGGCACTGACGATACATATATCAAGTCATTCATGCCTTCTGACTGAAAAACCACTCCTAGGAAGTTATTCCTAAACAGTCACTGAACAAGTAGATAGAAACACAATGATCTAAAACACAGTATTTTTTTTAATACTTGTAGAAACTGGACACTGAAATCCCCAACCATGAATGGGTTAGGTAAGTAGCCACATGGAGATATACTGAAGTGCTCACAGAGGTCATCTCTAGATGTTTCTGCCCATTTACTTCATAATGCTTTTTTAGGATGTTCAGAATTTTAGTAAAAACTATACATGCTCACTGTGTCATAAACTATTTCTAACTTCACTTATTGTTAAAGCTAAATTAGCCTATTTATGGTAGTTACATTATCTAGTAGAGTTCTAACATTTTAGTTCAACAATAAAGAATTTATATGCTTAATACCCAAGGACCTCTTAGTTTATGGAAAGATAATTTATATGTAAACAACCAACCACCCCAATGTAAGAGCACAAGGAAGAAAAGAAAGCAGACTGCGGAGAGGGGAAGAGGAGCTGGTTATTCAGAATTGGAAAAAAAAAAAAAAAAAAAAAAAAACCCAAAAACTAAACAAGCAAAATCAATGTATATAATGACCTTGAGGCTCTGGTTATGGCTGGGGATGAATTAAGAGTTAAGAAAGACACCTCACAATGAAAGACCACGATCTAAGACACTGCGGTTTTATTCTAAATGTCATATGACAATGATAAACTTAAAGTAAGACATGATCCAACTGCTTCAAATGTAGAAAAGAACAGCTCTCTGCTGATTAAAACACGCTTCTACCTAATCCCCCTATAACATCTCCCTATAGAGCAAAAAATACTTGCCCAACCTTCCTGAGTTCTGCCTTTCCAATTCATGTAGCTAAGTACAGTCAGAGCAAAATCCATCCTCGAGCTGCCCCAAATCCTTTTCCTATTTCAAATACATTACAGGTTTTGGACCTACTTCTTATAAAATAATTTCTATGGGGAAAAGTCTAGGGTGCAGGAATACAACTTTCTTAGATACGTTATCAATGTGGAGTATATATGTTGAATATTTTGCACGGCAAACAAAACAGCTCCACATTTCAGAGGAATAGAGAGCTTAAAAGTTAGGGTTATAGGTGAAGCTCACAACTTCATGCACCCTAAGGAGCTCACCTTGGAATGTGCAAATGAAAAACACAATGAGTAATAATAACAATGCTCAGGATCAGCAGCTAAGGCAAGAATGCTAAATTCAATTTTAAGATAAACAATTATAAAAATCAGCAATTTGCTTCCATAAACACTACAATCTCATATTCTAAAAACTATTTAAAAACGTTACTACCCACTAGCCAGAATGTATATAAACTGTGATTTAAAAATAACATTATAGTTATAAAAATATAATTACAATGAAGTTGTAAAAAATATATATACTCAAAAGAAGATGTCTGTCATTTGGAATGCAGTAACTCAACAGTGATCTACTGCAATTTGAGAAAACTCTCACCTCACCAGCAATACCACAGGTGTGGAAATAAACCATATGGCAAGGAGCCTACAAAAGGGAAGAGGGCCTAGCAACTGTGGGGTGCACAGTCTCAGGGAATACACCTTCTAGCTCTCATCAATTCCCTAAGGTCAAAATGCAATGCAGGCCTTCCCCTCACACCCTCTCCGTTCTTTTGGGTACACTGTGGTTCTGAGTGTCTGCTAGAAAGTAGAAAAGTTCTCAAAAGAAAAGGCAGGGCAAACCATCTAGCTGCCTACCCGGCCTCTTCTTCCTGCTTTTTATACCTGAACTAAAGGCCTCAAAGCAGTGCCTTAATCAGTCCTTTCAGAAGTTAGATGGGCAAAAACATGGGGGAGGAGCAAAGTGGGTAAAAAGCAGCTAATATGCTCCTAAATGTGGATATAATTTTAAGTAGGACTTTTATATTAAATCCATTTTGCGCCACATTTTTACCTGTGATTTGAGGCCAGTTAATCAAGAGTTAACTGAACTTCTCCCTTACTTAAAAAAAAAAAAAAAGACTTCTTAGAAAAATAATAAAATAGAAGACAGATTCCAGCTATATACTAAAACAGTAACATTAAAATGCACCCTGAACAACCCTACAAAGAAAATCTTACCACTTTCTCTCTCCTCAAACTGTATCACAGTAACAAGGAAAGTGGTTGATGATGTATGTGTTCAAGGGACAATGTAAAACTTGCCCATTAAACAAATCCTGTAACAGAAAACAGGGCTAAATATTTCAAACAGACTACATGCCAAGATTCAGTCTAACTTAAGTACGTAAAAAAGAAGGAAACATTAAGCCATAAAAAGACGACCATTCAATCACCCCCACCTTTCCTCTTCAATCAAAAAAAGAAAAAAATAAAGTAAGTGATAAAACATACCACCAGTATTAGAAGAAACATTCCTGTGAGCTAACTTTACTACTGATCCAGTTGTCATTTTCTTAAAGGGTTAAGTGAATTAAAAAACCAGAAATACATCAACCATAAAGTTGACACTTTTACTAAATTAAAGGTAAAAGATACTTACAATTTTTGCATTCTTCCCACTCTTCCTTAGTTGCTGAACAGCAAAAGCATGTTCAACATTGTCCATTGAAACTCCATTAACCATTGCAACTCGGTCATTTTCCCTAAGAAAAAAAAGGTCACCAAAATAACATGTTAGAAAAAAACATACAGACAAGTTTGTGAATATATTTTCAAGATGGGAACTTCCACAAAAATAGTTTAATTATAGTTCATCTATTTGTCTTCGGATCAATGATACAATAATGTCAAACGATTTATTTTCTGATTTCCTACAATGTTTAGTAACTAACCACAGGCCATTAATTTTTTTAAATCATTAATACAATGTTTTTACAAAAGAATGAACAGGTACCACAATACCAAAAATAATTTTTGGTGGTACAATTAGAGGGCATTAAATGATATTATGTTACATAGCTGGAAAAAATTATTCCCTTTTTAAAAAATAAAGTCTTTCTCCTTCCAGTTTTCTTTCAATCCTTCTGACTATACACTCACTTTTTTGCTAGCTACTGTATCTTTTGCCTCTCTTTATCTTGCTTATTTTAACAATAAGGACAAGATTAAGCGTGAGAGGCTCCTGAAGCCTAAATTCCACCCCAAAATGAGTAGTAAGTTTTCTCTTCACCATCTTTATTTTTACAGTAACCACCTATTTAAGGTAAGGGATACTAGCTTTCCATTTATGATAGAGATAAGTAGAAATGTACGTTAATTTAAAGAAATCACTAGCAGAGTATGCCAGTGACTGAGGGTAGGAACAGTGCTTGTAACACAGGTGCCCCAAAGAAACATGCTTACTGTAGCTGTCCTTCAGCGGGTCCCCCTTTCAGCACATCTGAAATTACTATGGAAGTTTCCCCACTCTGAAAATGAGGGTTGTCTCTTCCACCAGATATTGCAATTCCAAATCCAAATCCAGGAGCCTAAAGTAATAATTGCAGAAAAACACCATTATTACAAAAAATAATTGTTCAATGTATCAATCTAAAAAAGTTTAAATATAAAAATTACAATCTTATTACATCTGTGATCCAAACACCTGCTTGTGTAGATACATACTAGAATCATCTATCCTGGTATGGGAATACATACTCTAATAAATGCTGGACATAAAAGAATATTAAAATTTGATTACATGAATGCTTTCTAAGTATTAAAATACATTTAAAAATTCAGAACTCTGAAATCCTGCATTTATTTTTTAATATCAGAAGGGCTTCTGAAGGTACTGCAGTGCACTAGTTTCATCATCACAAACACTGGCAAGTAATTTATAGAATGAACACTTAATTAGTATAGACATCTGCTGCCATTTTGTATAATAAAACATCAATAGCTGTGAAAATCAAATATGTTATTTCAACTTTCTTCAATTATGCTAAAAATCTCTTTAGAAGTAGTACATTATAATAAGGTCTTATATGAACGTTGCATGTAACAAAGTAGAACCGTATCAAACCATTTAAAATACATTTTTAATTAAAGATAATAAAAAATATACTTCGAAATGAGCTGAAAATCTTAATCACAATGACCAAGGGCAGACCAATACAAAGAAAATTCAAAATATTTCCAAGTTACTAAAAAATTACCTAATCTCAAAAAAATCTATACCATTCCCTTGAAAGGAAATGAAGTATACAGAGTAGTCTGAAGAAACATCAAATATTTTCCTAGGGTTCCAGAAACACTAAAGCAGAGGAGTGTGTTTTCATATAAACTATACTATACTACACACTACAATCCAAGCCACCTGATGATAAAGGCTGTCCAGTCCACAACAAAGGAGACCACATCCACCATGGACTAGGTATATGTCATGACCTTCCCTCCCACACCAAAGCCTACTGAAGTAGCAAAAGAAAAAGAAAGAAGAAAAACTCTTCTTAAGAAAGAATACTGGGGCACGTAGGTGGCTCAGTCAGTTAAGCATCTGCCTTTGGCAGGGTCCTGGGATCAAGCCCCGCATCAGGCTCCCTGCTCAGAGGGGAGACTGCCTCTCCTTCTCTCTCTGCCATTCCCCCCGCTTGTGCTCTGTGGCTCTGTCAAATAAATAAATAAAATCTTATTAAAAAAAAAAAAACGGTAATTCCACTCATAGGTATATACCCCTCCTCAAATGAAAACATATGTCCACACAAAAACTTAAACCCAAATGTCCATAGCAGAATCATCTATAATAGCTGAAAAAGGGAAACAACACAAATGTCCATCAACTGATAGAATGGATAAATAAAACACTGTATAGCCATACAATGGAATATTATTTGCAATAAAAAGAAATGAAGCACTAACACATGCCGTAAAAGAAGCCAATCATAAAGGAACACATATAGTATAATTCGATTTATAAGAAATTTTCAGAGAAGATAAACCTGTAAAGACAGAAAGACAAATCTATAAAGTGGTGGTTGTCTAAAGCAACGAGTGGAAAAGGATGGAGAGACTGGGGAGTAATGGCTTATGGTACACTATTTCTTTTTCGGGTAATGTAAATATTTAAGAAATGACTGATGATGGTCATACAATTCTGTGAACATACTAAGAACCACTGAATTGTATGCTTTGCAAGGTGAATTGCATGGTATGTGAATTATATTGCAATAAGGCTAATGCAAAAAAAGGTTAATGTCGAAATAAATAAACAGGAAAACTCTGGGTAGCCAAAAACAATGGCATTTGTATGAATCCATTTCCCTATATATCCTCCCAAAATACTACTACAAGAATAAATCACTACACAAAACCATTCCCTTAGTATAACTTAAAGACCAACAATATCCAAATTTCAAAAGAGAAACAGGACTAAAATTTCAAAAATAAGAAATGATTAGAAAGAAACAACTGTTAGCACGGAATTAGAAAATACAAGAAACTACTTCACAGAACAAATTTAAATACATTTGAAAATAGATGAAGCAGGCGTACCTGGGTGGCTCAGTCAGTTAAGTGTCTGCCTTCGGCTCAGGGCATGATCCCAGGGTCCTGGGATGCAGCCAGGCATCATGCACCCTGCTCAGCAGGGAGTCTACTTCTCCCTCTGCCCCCCCCCCAACTTGCCTGCATACAGGCTCTCCCTCTCTCTCAAATAAATAAACAAAATCTTTAAAAAAAAAAAAAAGGAAAGAAAAAGAAAACCTAGATGAACCAGGTAATTCCTAGGGAAATACAGATTATTGAAATGACTCAGAAATTAAAAACGCAATTTAAACAATGCAATTTCTAGAGATGAAATAGAGAAAATTATCCCACACAAAAAGCACCAGCCACAGACGATTTCATAGGGGAATTCTACCAAGACATCATTGTCCAGGTAGCCTCGAAACTCCATAAATTGTTCCAGAGCACTGAAAATGAAGGACAGCTTCTAAACTTTTTATTAAGCAACTATAATATTGACATCTAAATGATAGTGACTGTCCATAAAGACAGAGCCCCACTCCAAATATTAAAGCCCAAAATGATTTCTATATAACTATACAAAAAGTATTAAGCAAAAAAAGAGCAAACAGAGGGCAACTTCCTACAAATACTCCATGACAAAGGGATTTATTATAGGAATGCAAGATTGATGTATAAGGAAATTCACTGGTATCATACACATATCCTATTACTAAATATAAAAGAAAAAAAATTCTGATTATATCCACAGACCTTAAAGAGGCCTTTGACAAAATCCAACAGTTACTAGTAAGAAATTTTTAAAAAGTTCAAGAAAATTCGTTCAATCTCTTGTAACAGCTGCTTTTTATTAAAGTACATGAAGAAAATCCAGCTTCACATACAACACAGTTAAAAAAAAGGAAGAGTTTTTTTAGTAGCCCTTTCAGGTGATTATGGATATTCAGGTTTGATTTTATACCAAAATTTGATGTGAGTTTCTTAACAGTTGCAATGTACAATCTGAAATATACTAATGAACTCTTTGTACTCAAATACCCATTGGCAGGTTTTGTACTTCCAATGGGTATTTTATCTATCATGGTTTTATAATAGCATGCCTTGGTCATTTGAAAAATACTTAGGCAAATCTTTTAAATAATGACATATTTCATTATATATCTTTTAAAAATTGTGTATTGTGGTGCCTGGGTGGCTTGGTTGGTTAAACATCTGACTTCAGCTCAGGTCATGATCTCCGGGTCCTGGGATGGAGCCCCGCATCTGTTCTGGGTTCAGCAGGGAGTCTGCTTGTCCCTCCGCTCCTACCCACCCACCCCCGCTTGTACTCTTGCACTCTCTCAAAATCTCAAATAAATAAAATCACACACAAAAAAATAAAAATAGATTGTGTATTATCATTACCAATCTCATCAAAATCTCTAAGTACTGAAAAGCCATTAGCTCATGGTAGCAGGTGAAAGCTTTCCAAATGTTAGTTTTTGTTTTAAATTCAATTTTCTTTATTGGCAACAAATACATCAGGATTATTTTCCCTGAAGCAACAGGTACTCATTCATTTGAGAAAAATGTCTGTCAAATATTCAAGTCAGGATAACCATACATTCCTTAAAGTAAAAATAGTGTTACACACACAGACATACACATAAATTGTTTCCAATTCTAACAATCATACAAGTACTCAGTATAAAGTGTCTTATGCATATACCCATTTCAATGCATAATTTGAAAACTGTACTCAAAAGCTGAGATGTGATAAAACTAAAACTAATAATTTTTACTGCTTTGAATCATTCTGAAACAAACTTGGAACTGTTCTTTAAACTGTGAGCGTGTGGCAGTGACTGTTAGTAAGCTTTGGTGCCACTGCCTTGATTTGGACTATGGAGGCCAGTTTTACCCACCACTGCTGCACCTTTACTACAAATATCGATATAGTGAAAAAGACAAATAACATTTTCATACCGTTAGGAAAATAATTTGCTCTAGAGCCTACAAAAGTTTCAGAGACCGTTTGGGGTCCTCAGGCCATACTTTGAAAACACTGATACTAGGAACTACTAAAAAATAAGAAAAAGAGGGGAAAAAACCCCACAAAAACAATAAAACAACGAAACAGATCATTTGCAGTAGATAAGATGTTAAAACTTGTAATTAGAGAAATGCAAATTAAACCACACAGTGAACGGTAAAACTTAAAAGTATGACAAGACATTTTGTTGGGAAGGCTGTAGAGAAAAAGTACACACTGCGAATGGATATGTAAATTTAATTCTTTAGAAATTTGTTAATACCTAAAAAAATTACAAAAGCACTAATCTTTTGACAGTGCAAACCAATTTCTAGGAATTTACCTTGAAGATACATATGCACCTCCAATTGTTTGTTAATTGCAAATACTGGGGAAAAACCTAAATGCCCAAGGAATACCTATAGAGCAGTGGGGAGTAGGGGGTGGGATTATTCTTTTTTTTTTTTTTCCTCCTTGGAAGAGACTCAGACTAATCTTTTATCCTATATACTTTTATGTTGTTCATTTACATCTTGTTTGGTAATTCTTTTATTTAAAAATGTTAAAATAACACAAAAATATCCTAAAGAAATGCTGAAAATGTCAGGAACTTTCAGTGAGAAAGACAGAGATGAGAAGATATTTTCCTAAAGATTTACTTGCGAGCAAATATAGGTGTAGTTTTTGGCTGCAGTGAGCCAGGGTCGAAAACCTGGTCTGGACCACTGCTTCTATGCAGCTCTGGCACTTAGTAAGGCATCTAAATCCTGGATCAGTGCTTGCTACAGTTCATTTAATGACTACCCAGAAGTCTGTGGTCCCCAAATCTGGCTGGGGATGAGAAACACTTGGGAACAGTTTCAAACCTCTTGTTGATGTACAACCCCCCACGTCATACCAATTAAAAAAAATAAAAAACTGGGAGAGGTGAGATGGCAGGCATTTTTTTTTCTTAAATGTTTTATGCATTTATCTGACAGTGAGAGAGAGAGAGAGAGAGAGAGAGCGCACACAAGCAGGAGGAGCAGCAGGCAGAGTGAGAGGGAGAAGCAGGCTCCCTGGCAAGGAGCCCAATGCAGGGCTCAATCCCAGGACCTTGGGATCATGACCTGAGACAAAAGCAGACGCTTAACGGACTGAGCCACCCAGGCACCCCTGGCAGGCATTTTTAAAAAAGTGATTCTAATGGGCAGCCCGTGCTGACCACCTCAGCCTTAAACGGTTTGTGAACTTCAGACCAGGGTGGCAATCAAGAACTTCAAAGGTTTCAACTATTCCACACTTCCCCTTCCCTCTATCTTCACCATTGTCTTATTTGGCCTTCTCAATAGTTTCTTACCTCCACCAGTCTACAATTTACCCTACTTCCTTCATGAAGGGTTATCATTCTAAACCAAATCTGATCCTGTCATTCCAATGCCCATAGGTCCAAATTCCTTAGTATGAAGCATCGTGAAATACAACTCCCGACTTGCTTCCCGGCACCCCAGTATTTGCTCTAAACACACTGACCTACAAATCCTGACTTAAACACGCCATGCATTAGCAAAGTCTATGCTTTTGCATCTCCTCCCTACACCCAGGTTTCCTTTAGGCCATCACCAGTCTTGCAAGCTTCAGCTCATCCTTCAAAATCCAAGTCAATGTCATCTCATTCATAAAACCATTCCACTTTTCCACTGTTCGAAGAGGTACACACTTCTGCTACTTAACACATGGCACTGTAAATAACCTCGGTATCAAAGTCCACTCTGGGAGGGGTTCACATACTCATCTACATATTCCAGCTAAGTACAATCCCGCAGGAACCTAAGACAAAGTGGTTTGTCAATAATAGTGAACCAAAACAAGCATATGGTTAATTATTCAAATTAAGTTCCCATTTATAGAAAGTTGTCTTTTGGGATGCCTGGGTGGCTCTGTCAGTTGAGCATCTGCCTTCGGCTCACGTCATGATCCCAGGGTCCTGGAATGGAGTCCCGCATCCGCCTCCCTGCTCAGTGCGGAGCCCGCCTCTCCCTCTCCCTCTCCCTCTCCTTCTCTCTCTCCCTCTGACAAATAAATAAATAAAATCTTAAAAAAAAAAGTCACTAAAGAAAAAAAAGAGTTGTCTTTTTTTTTAACTAGCACTAATTTGAGTACTAGAAGCTCAGATTTCTGGAAAAATTAATAGCCACGGTAGTACCATGGATTTTGAACCTTCCTGAATTCTCAAATAAGAACAAGCAGGGCAGCTATACAATAAACAAAAAGCCCACGGACATTTACAACAAATCCCAGTAACCAATATATCCCCTCAAGGTGCAAAACACAAGCAGTCAGGGAGGAGCAACTAGCTATGAGACTTGTGTGTCCCCAAAACCTACATGGAAGGAAAGACATACAGTGTCCAACATACCTAAGATACGAAGAACCCTCAAGTAACTGACAGGTATTCACTGGAAAGAATGGCAGGACAATCTGAGAACAGCAGCTAAACTTGGGAGGGTTTTGCCTGCTCCCAACAGTAGGTGAGAGAAAGGAGCCTGACAATAGAGCCGTAATCAATTGGAGCAGTGTAACCTTTAAGAATTCTCAACACTGACCTGTCAGGCCTTTCTGGGCCAGGGCCCCACACTGCAGAGAAACTGCTGGCAGTGGAATCAAAACTGGGTGGGACAGGAACAACAGAGACAAAAGAGAAGGTCCACATAAAAGTGTGCAAATGGCAAATAGCTAGGAAATGTCAGAAAACAGCACTTGTGTTTTTTGGCAGACATACATGCATGTACGTGTACACACACACACACACACACACACACACAGGAAAACTAAGCCAATTTCTTAAAAACTCACTAATTTAACATAAAATGAGCAAAGAAAGTAACAGAATCAAATCCCTTACAAAATTACTATAAATACAGCAAGTAGAATAATAGCCCTACAGAAAATGGAAGGATGCCAGAATGAGAGCCCCCCCAAAGGCTCATAGCTGTTACTATTACAAAGCAATCTAAAAGGCGTAAGAAAATATGTAAGACACGAAAGAACATAAATAAGAACTAGAAAAACTAAAAAATGAGTTGACAGAATTTAAGAGCCAATTATAAGTTTCAAAAAGTCATTTTTGATAGCACCACAAGACAAATAATACTACAAAAGAAAAAGAAAGTGAAAGGAGAAATCTTTTCAAAAACAAAAAAGAAATGATGCATAAGATTTTTTAAAAAGATGTGAGAGAAAATTACAAATATTGGAAGATAGGCAATAGAGATACAACATATGCATAGCAAGAGTTCCTAAAAAACTAAACTAAGGGGAAAGAACAGTAAAAACTGTAAAAAAAAAAACAAAAACAAACAAAACTTTTCTACTATTATTTTTTTAATTGAAGCTACATACTCAAAGGACACACATCACTGTAGATATGAGAGTTACACGAGAGTTATCTGAGAGTATCAATTCGGAGAGACCAACACCAAGATCTACTCAAATAAAATGACTAGATTTAAGGAAAAGGGTTCTTTGGCATCTTGGCAAAAAGACCTCATAATTTACAAAGAAAGAAACTTAGATTATCATCACACTTGTTATGCCAAAGATAACATAGTCAAAGTACTCAAAACAGTGAGCCAAGGATTTTATACCCAGTAGAATGGACCTCCAAGTAAAAAAGGCACAGATAAGCTAATAAACATGCAAAACCAGAGAATACTGTTTTCATGATCCCGTCCTAAAAAATCTAATTGAGAATGACTTTCTGACAATCAAAATGACAAGAGACACACAAAGAGGACTAGTGATAAGTATTAAGTATATACTTACTTATAATACTAAGATTAAATGAGGATTAAGGGATGAAAGGATCAAATTATGTAATAACTATATGATCTAGATATACTAAAAAAACCATTTTTTAAAACGGGGAGAGGAGTAAGGATAGCATATATAAAAATTCTTACTATTGTTTCCAGTAATTAAAATTGATAGTGGCTGAATTATTATTATTCTGGACAACTGTATGCTCTGTACTGGACTTACTAAAAGACTAACATGGTTGTCTTTCTGAGGCATTTTCAAAAGAAATGAAAATTATTCCATTTTATTCTCTTATATCTTTACCATAAACACTTGGTAGATGTGCCAAAAGATAGTTGACTTTTATATATTTACATGAAAAAATGTCTAAGATAATGGGTTTAAATAATTTTTTTTATTATGGTGGGGGGAAGTGATTTAAAGCAGTATAATATGATCTCATTTATTTGTATGTGCACACACATACATGGTTATAGTTTTTGGATGGAAGAGCATCAAAGAATTTTACTTTCACCATGTTTTATCCTTTTGAGACCATAAGCAGCCACGAGCAGCAATAACTTAAATGTATTTATCTTTGCCTGGTAGGGAAATGGAATTTATGGCCTGGGATCTGTTCAGTTATTTGTCCAGTTTTACTGGACACCAGCCATGCCCATTCCTTTACATACCATTATGACAGCTTTTGCTTTGAGTAGTTCCAACAGGGACCCTATTATAGCCTACAAAGCTGAAGCAATTTACTATCTGACCCTTTACAGAGAAGATTTGCCCACTCTTGTATGTTAAAGCATTTCTTGATTCCTAAGAAAGAAAGAAAGAAAGAAAAGGGAAAAAGTAGTTCCTAAAAGTTGCAATAACATCTGGATAATCTCTTTTCCAAACATTCTTCTCTAAGTCTCTTCAAAGATGCCCAATTCTCTACTTTTTCTCCTGGTTTTCCATGCCACATTTTTACAATTGGCCACCTTAATCCTAACTTTTTTCGCCAATTATAGTTTTCCTCTTTCTCCACTTAATTCTTCCAATCAACCCTCAACATTCTATGGAACTTATTCTAGCTGTTTGTTTTTGCAATGGATAAAACCAAACAGAGCCTCAGCAATCATCCAATTCAACTTCCTTTTTACAAATGAAGGCAGAGGCCTGGGGTCCTACATGTGCCTCTACCACTTTCGGATTATGACTTATGTAGGACCTCTGTGGACTTGGGAGTTCCCGGACTTGAACAAAAGAGATTAGGATTTTATTAACTCTGATACACTTTGATTCTTTTTTTTTTTTTTAAGATTTTATTTATTTATTTGACAGAGATAGAGACAGCCAGCGAGAGAGGGAACACAAGCAGGGGGAGTGGGAGAGGAAGAAACAGGCTCATAGCGGAGAAGCCTGACGTGGGGCTCGATCCCAGAACGCCGGGATCACGCCCTGAGCCGAAGGCAGACGCTTAACCGCTGTGCCACCCAGGTGCCCCTGATACACTTTGATTCTATGAAGTCCCAAGAGATGTAAAAGGCCTGTTCAAAATTAGTGGTAAACCCAAACTAGATCAGAAGTCACAAGACCCCTACAATTTTTCTACGTTATCTTGGTAGTTCCCAAAATGTTGCTTAAATTATCATGACGGTTAGATGGGTTCCTTTTTATATCTGTGTCCTTAAACAGTCCCCTGGCTACTCAAATTATGTGTGTATGTGTCCATTTATTCTTATACTCTGCCTCTCCTACAGTTCTGATTCCCAATCTGTAGCTTCCATTTCTAATTCCTATTCTATTCTTCTCTTTTTCCCAGCTTTTTATAAGACACTTCAATTGCTCTTCTCCAAAATGTTGACTTTCTCCACAAAACCGACCTTACCACCTACGTTCTACACTTGAAAAAAAAAAGAAAAAGAAAAAAAAAAAGACAAACTTTGGCTTCTTCCTTACCAAACTTACTACTTTTTATTTTATTTATTGCATGTAAAGGAAGCTTATGTGATACAATTACATAAATTCTGAATTTCAGAAATTACATTCCATAAATATTTTTTAAATTTAAAATTAATTTGATATATAAATGGAAAAAGCATTATATGCTGAGTCCAGCAACCTGGGTTCAAATTACAGCTCTTTTGCAGCATTCCACTAGACCTTTCTGAAACTCAGTTTACTCCATGTGGTTATTAACACCTACTTCACAGAACATTAAATAAAATGAAGAGTTCAGAACATTTACACTGTACTGTATCGAGATAAACATGGTCTCCAACCAGCTAAAACAAGCCTACCTTAGCTTACATGATTACTTCAATATAAATGCTTACCTTTTACCTATCTTCTACCAGAGTTTGGTGCTACTCAGGAGATATGTAGAATTCACCCCCCTTCTTGAAACAGGTTAAATGAGATATAATTCACATATCATAAAATTCACCCTTTAAAATGTATAATTCAATGTTTTTGTATATTCACAGAGGTGTACAAGTTACCACAATTTGGTAACATTTTCATCACCCTAAAAATAAATTCCTTACCTTTAGCCATCATCCCGTAATGCCCCCAACACTAAGGAATCACTAGTCTACCTACTTTCTGTCTATTCACCTGTTCTATTTCATATAAATGGAATCATACGATATATGGTCCTTTGACTAGCTTGCTTCACTTAGTCTAATGTTTTCAACATTTATCCACATTGTAGCACTTCATTTCTTTTTATTACTAAATAATATTCCCTTCTGTGGCTATACTCCACATTTTGCTTTTTCATTATTCATCAGGTGGTGGGCAATTAGGTTTTTTCGACTTTCTATTATGAGTAATGCTGCTATGAACACTAATGTAAAGGTTATTGTGTGAATAATTTTTTTCCCATTTCTGTTGGGTGTAAACGTAGGACTGGAACTGCTGGGTCACGTGGTAATTCTATGCCTAATTTTTGAGGAACTCCCTGTTTTCCATCATGGCTACACCATTTTACATTTCCACCAGCCAACATCCACATCCTTGCTGACACTTGTTACTGTCAGTTATAACAGCCATTCTAGTAGGTGTGATAGACTATCTCACTGTGGTGTTTGACATATATTTCCCTGATCACTAATGATATTAAGCATCTTTTCATAAGCTAATTGAATATTTCTGCATTTTCTTTAGAGAAATGTCTATTCAAATCCTTTGTCCGTTTTCAATTAAATTACTTGCCTTTTTATTGTTGTTATAGGAGTTTTTATATATTCTGGATATAAGTCCCTTATCAGATATATGTTTGCAAAAATTTTCTTCCAAAGCTTTTCATTTTGATGTGATCCAATTTATCTGTTTTCTTTCTCTTTTGTTGTTTGTGCTTTTAACATCATATCTAAGAAAACCATTGCCTAAATCAAGGTCACAAAGATTTATTCCTCCATTTTCTTCTAGGAATTTTATAGTTTCAGCCCTTAAACATTTAAGTCTATGATCCATTTTAAGTGAATTTTGTACATGGTATGAGGTGTAAGTCCAAAACCACTATGTTGCTGGGTGTTGTCCCAGCACCATCAGTTACAAAGACTATACTTTCCCCCACTGCATTGTCTTGGCACCTTGTTCCAAGTTTACTTCTTATTCAATCGCCTCCCTAGCTGACTCCCAAACTGACATTTGCTCACCCTTAGAATTATCTCCTAACTACATTCCTTGATTTCAACTTTCACCCTTTAATTCTTTAGTATATAAATACTCATTTAATCTTTTATAATGCTTTTTCAGAAAATAAAAAAGATGACCAACTCATTCTTTTAAATTCCTAAATCATAATTTATTTCATTTCTCAAAGGAGTATAAAAATGTATATGCATTTTCTAAGCGAGAATTCTGAAACTAAAGTAAGTGGGGATGTGTCACGGTGGCAAGCGGGATGGAACATAGGACCTTTTGAATGCAGTTACCATCTCAAGCTACAGACCTGCACTTGCCAATATGATAGCCATTAGATACATGATGACTGAGCACTTAAACCATGGCTAGTCTTACCTAAAATGTGCTGAAATTGTAAAATGTATACTGGTTTTGTAAGACTCATTATGAAAAAAAAAATCAATTTTTGAATATTGAATAGAGAAAATGGTATTCTAAACATATTAAGTTAAATAAGATTATAAAATTAACTTCACCTGTATTTTACGTTTTTTAATGTGAAGACTAAAAAATTTTAGATTACATACGTGGTTTGCTTTTGCAGTGTACTGCTACTGGATAATACTGCTATTACAGACCTCCTAAGAGTGACTTTGTTGACTAGGCGGGCCTTCTAGATAATTAAGTTTTATTGGACATAACCAAGTATCAAGCACCAAGGGGATATAAAATTAAGATTTCCTACCCTTAAGAAAATTATAATGCAGTAGGAGATGGGAGAGACAACAACCTGAGGAACATATTCATCTGTCACTGAGGACGAATAGGGAGACCAGAATCTATGAGGCAAGGAGTTCTGCCTGTTTCTATTCTCTGATATAATTCCAAGGACTACAACCGTGCTTATTGGACAGTGGAGCACCCAAAAATTACTTAGCCTTAAAGATCAAATAGGATTTCAATGGCTTCTAGTATTCTCAGGTAAAGAAAGTTTCCTCTGAGAAAGCAAATAAAAGAATGAGGCGGGGCGTCTGGGTGGCACAGCGGTTAAGCGTCTGCCTTCGGCTCAGGGCGTGATCCCGGCGTCGAGCCCCACATCAGGCTCCTCCACTATGAGCCTGCTTCTTCCTCTCCCATTCCCCCTGCTTGTGTTCCCTCTCTCGCTGGCTGTCTCTATCTCTGTCGAATAAATAAATAAAATCTTAAAAAAAAAAAAAAAAAAGAATGAGGCAATACAGAAGCATACCATATATTGTTCTTGACAATAAACAGGAGAGAATGTTAGTTTTAATCCACAGCAATTTTGTTCTTTTAAAAGAAGTTACTTGCAACCTTTCTTACCACTGACTACCAGACGTCAAAGAATATAATTTGACCTTATCTGGCAATACTCAATATTTATACTCCAGGTTACTGCCAAAAGAATATAGCCTCAAATTATCTCCTTTACTTTTTACTATTGCCAAAAGTACACTAGCTCACCTTGAGGAGAATGACTTTCTCATTTCTCTGTCAATATTTCTTAAAAATGTGATGCCAGAGGCCATGGCCCTCCATTTCAAACTGGAACGTTTTAAAAAACACGTATTAGGGGCCCCACTCCAAACCAAATGAATCAGAATCTCTGTTAGTTAGGGGATGACCTCGTTAACTTCTCTTTACAATAAACCCAGAGAGCCACTGCTCTAGATCAGTGGTCAGCAAACCATGGCCTCCAGGCCAAATAGATAAGTAAATAAAGTTCTATCCGAACACAGCTATACCGATTTGTTTACCTATTGTCTGTGGCTGCTTCTGCAATACAACTGCAGAGCTGAGTAGTTGTGACAAATTTATGATCTGCAAGATGTAAAATGCTTATCATCCAGCTTGTCACAGCAAATTTTGCTGATAACACTCTAGTCTAAATTTTATTTGAGATCAACTTGGAACACCAAAAGACTGATATATTTCAAAGTACTATTCTGCAGCCTTAGAGAAAGAAGTTAACTGAATTATGCTTTGGCATAAGTCTCTCAACTTGTACGGACAGGGCTGTTTTTGGAAACCTCCAAAAAATAACTCCTGAAAAAAAAAAAATTCCTGGAGGGATGTCATTGAGAACTTCTATTCTGTCACAGTCTCTTTGATGAGGCCCAGAGGCAACACAGGTCTATGTTCCCAGCACAACAGTTAACTGCTTAAAAACCAAAAAATTATGAATTCTATATTCATCTCTATGTATCTTCTGATGACATTTTTCTGGGCCAGTACCCCTCTCATGGCAAAAGAAAAATAAGCACAAGAGGTCAGCTACAAAGCAGAACTTACACTCATCTTCTAAATAGAAAACTCAGACTTGCCTATTATGCCTACCATGAGTTGGTATGACACCTCTAACATATTTAAAAAATTGGACTGTTTTCTCAATATTCAAGATCTTTTCCTACTTTGCCTAAGCTAATGAGATAAAGATCTGTAGCAAATGCACTTAGCATTTCCCCATATTTAAAATCCTAACAAAACCAGGCAAAACAGTAGAAAGGAGAAACAAACTCTAGATAATTTAAGTGTCTTCTTTCATTCTGCTTATTTAAAAACTAAAAAGATACGAGGAAAAAACAAACATAATATGATAATGACAAATGATCTAGCTTCTACCTAAAGAAATTATATAAAGAAGAGCAATTTAAACCCAATGTAAGCAGAAGAAAGGAAATACTAAAAAGAGCAGAAATCAAGTAAATAGGGGCGCCTGGGTGGCTCAGTCATTAGGCATCTGCCTTCGGCTCAGGGCGTGATCCTGGAGTACTGGGATCCAGACCCGCCTCAGGCTCCCTGCTCCACTGGGAGCCTGCTTCTTCCTCTCCCACTCCCCCTGCTTGTGTTCCCTCTCTCACTGGCTGTCTCTCTCTGTCAAATAAATAAATAAAATCTTAAAAAAAAAATCAAGGAAATAGAAGACAAAATAAAGAGTATCAATGAAAACAAAAGCTAGTATTTTGAAAAGATCAATAAGACTGTTAAACCTCTAGCTAGACTGACCAAGAAATGAAATACACAAATTACTAATATCAGAAATGAAAAAAAGGACATTATTACAGATCCTACAACATTAGAAAAAGGGAATATTACTAACCACTTTATGTACATAAATTTGACAACTCAGACGAAAGGGACAAATACTTTGAAACATACAAATTATCAAAGCTACCAAAACAAAACCTCAAGAAACAAAAAGCAAAAAACCCCACAAAGAAATACGTAACCTGAATAGTCCTACGTAAAATTAAAGAAACCGAAGTTATAAGTAAAAGCCTTCCCATAAAAAAACCTCTCCAGGACCAGATGGTTACACTGGTGAATTCCACCAAACATTTAAGTAAGAAATAACATCAACTGTACAGGAACTCTACCAGAGAACACAACAGGAAGAAATACTTCCCAATCGCTTGTTTTGAGGCTAGTAGCTTTCCCTGACACCAAAACCAAATAAAAACAATACAAGAAAAAAGTCCTAACCCAATTCCTCATGAACACAGAAACAAGTATTTTCAGAAAACATTAGCAAATTAACCTGGCAATATATAAAATGCATAATGTATCACAATCAAACAATTTATCTTGGGAATGCAAAGCTGTTCAATATTTAAAAATCAAGAAACTATACCAACAAACTAATAAAAAAAAAACCTCATATAATAACCTCAGACAATATTTGTAAAAAAAAAAAGTATTGGTAAAATTCAAGATCCATTTATGATTTTTTTAAAAGTCTCTTAGCAAACTAAATATAAAAGGTAACCTCCTCAACACAGTAAATGGCAAAACAGAAATGCAAGGGAACTTCTTTAACCTACTAACATGATAACAGGCATATACAATAACCCAACAGCTAATCATACTTAATGGTCAAAGACAGAATGCTTTCATCTAAAATTAGGAAAATGGAGGAGTGCCTGGGTGGCTCAACTGGTTAAGTGTCCGAACTCCTGGATTTCAGCTCAGGTCATGATCTCAGGGTTGTGAGACTCAGCCCTGAATAGGGGTCCATGCTGGGTGTGGAGCTTGCTTGGGATTCTCTCTCCCCCTCTGCCCTCTCCTGCTCTCTCTCTCTCAAATAAATAAAAATAAAATTAGAAATAAGGAAAGGATGTCTGCTCACCATTTCTATTTAACAGCATAGCTGGTGCAATAAGGCAAGAAAAAGAAATAAACTGTGTATAGATCAAAAAGAAGAACTAAAACTGCCTCTATTCACAGATACCATGACTATCTACATATAAGAAAAGTCACAAGTTCATTATTTTAAAAAATTGTATTTCTGCATATGAATGAGCAATCAAAAATTGAAATTAAAAAAAAATACCACTTAAAATAGTACCAGGAAACATGAAATGTACTTAACTAAAATCTAGCAAAATGTGTGTAAGACCTGCATGCTGAACACTACAAAACAGTAATAAGAAAATAAAAGAATAGAAGATACATCAAGTTCAAGGTTTGAAAGACTCAATATTGTTGTCAATTCTCCCTGAATGAATCTGTAGATCAATGCAATCCCAATAAAAATCTCGGATTTTATTTGACAAACTTACTCTAAAATTTATGTAGAAACACAAGAGAACTAAAATAGTTGAGACAATTAAAAAAAAGAAAAAAAAAAGAAATTTGGAGGATTCACATTACCTGATTTCTGTACCTAAAATAAAGCTATGGTAACAAAGGCAGAAGTAACTGGCAGAAGGCATAGACACACAGATCAACAGCAACAGACTAGGGGAAGACCAATCTTTGACCAAAGTAGAAAGCATTTGGGGCGCCTGGGTGGCTCAGTCGTTAAGCATCTGCCTTCAGGTCAGGGCGTGATCCTGGCGTTAAGGGATCGAGCCCCGCATCAGGGTCCTCCACTGGGAGCCTGCTTCTTCCTCTCCCACTCCCCCTGCTTGTGTTCCCTCTCTCTCTGTCAAATAAATAAATAAAATCTTTAAAACAAAACAAAACAAAACAAAAACAAAGTAGAAAGCATTTAATAGAGAAAGGATAATCTTTTCACAAATGGTTGCTCAAAATTTTATGGACATCCATATTAAAAAAAAAATTCTCTGCCCACATCTCTTAACATATACATAATTTAACTCAAATAAAACATCCAGAAAAAAACCTTAGACCTTGGGCTTAGCAAAGACATCTCAAAAGCATAACTGATAAAAGGAAAGACTAACAAATGGGACTTTATCAAAATTTGAAACTTATGTTCCACAAAAGACACTGTTAAGAGAAGGAAAAAAATCAAGTTGCAGACTGGGGAAAATATTTGCAAAACAATACCTGATAAAGAACTTGAATCTGCAATATATAAAGAATTCTCAAAACACAGGAACAACTACCGTGCACACCAAGGGACACAACTGACAGAGAGAAAAGGCAATCCACAAAATGACAAAAAATATTACAAGTCACATATCTGCTAAGGGGTTAATATTCAGAACATATATAAAGAATTCCTACAACTCAACAACTAAAAACAACCCCATTAAAAAACGGGCAAAGGACTTGAACAGACAGTAATTTTATATTTATTTTACCAAAATCTAAATACAAAACAAAACAAAAAACCCTCAATAAAAGAAAACAAACAACCCAATTAAAAGTGGGCAAAAGATTTAAATACATTTTACCAAAGAAGATCTGTGGATGAGAGGCACACACATACCGAACATCATTAGTCTTTAGAGAATTGTAAAGTAAAACCACAATGACAAACACTACACATCTATTAGAATGGCTAAAATGGAGGGGGGGAACCCTGATTAAGTTCAAATGTTGATAAGGATACAAAAGCAACAAAACTCTTATATACTGCTAGTGGAGGTGCAAAATGGTATTGACAGTTTGGCGGTTTCCTATAAAGTTAAACATTCACTTACCATAAGACCCAGACCAAGTCCATTCCTAAGTATTTACCAAGGAGAAATGAAAAGTATGTTTATACAAAAACCCATACACTAGAGCAGGATTATTTATAATCACCAAGAACTGCAAACAACCCAAATTATTCTACATTCATACAGTGGAATGATACTCAAGCAATAAAAAGGAACTAAAAATAACATCAACAAAAGAAACTATTGATACAAGCAACATCATGGAGAAATCTCAAATGCATTCAGCTGAGAGTTTAAGAAGCCAGTCTCAAAAGGCTATATATTGTGTATACATACATATTGTATGAGTTCACTTCCATGACTGTGTGGAAGTTGTAAAAGTACAGAACGGAAAACACATCAGTGGCTGCCAAGTGCTAGAGTGAGGGAACAAAGTTGACTACAAATGGGTACAAAAAAAGTTTTACGTGATGGGACAATTCTATATTTTGGTTGGGCTGGTGGTTACATGACTATATGAATTCGTCAAACTCAGAACTGTATACTAAGGATAAATTATACTATATGCAAATTATACAAGTAAAAGCAATAAAGGTTTATTTATTTAAGAAAATAAATGTAATGTGGTAAAATACATAATATCAAATTATATCACAACCAAACTAAACAATTATAAGGTATGAGGTTATTTTACAACATGTTTAATCTGATTTAAATATTCTATTAGCACATTTCAGAATTGGCCACGTGTTAGCCTTAAAAATTAAAAGTTAAGGTTATTATTACTTAATGATTTCTTTTACCATTTAGGGAGACATAAAAAAAGTCAGCTGTAGCTTATCTGAAATCACTGGTTTTTTTAAAGATTTTATTTATTTGAGAGAGAGAGAGGGAGAGGAAGCAAGAGAGCACAAGCCAGGGACGGGGGTGGAGAGGCAGAGGAAGAAACTGACTCCCCACTGAGGAGGGGGCCCAACTCGGGGCTCGATTCCAGGACCTTAGGATCATGACCTGAGCCAAAGGCAGATGCTTAACTGACTGATCTACCCAGGCGCCCCTGAAATCACTGTTTTCTAATAATTAACTTACCCATTATTATGTACAGATTCAAACATTCACAAGATAATCATGGGCAGAATTCAGGAACATGATTTACCTACACTTTGCCATTTTCTTAGTAATGGACACAGCTGACAGAAACAGTACTGTGAAGTATTTAAATATTCTCTAATCTCAGGGTACCAGGGTAGCTCAGTCCATTAAAGCAGTGGACTCTTGATTCAGCTCAGGTCATGATCTCAGGGTCACGGGATGGAGGCCCGTGTCAGGCTCTGTGCTGAGCGTGGAGCCTGCTTAAGATTCTCTCTCTCCTTCTCCCTCTGCCCCTCCCCATTCGGGCACGCACTCAAGCTCTCTCTCAAAAAAAAATTCTCTAATCTCTTTCTATTCATTAAGGGGAAGAGTAATCAGAAGAGTTAGCTCTCTTCAAAGGCGGAAAAGGGGAGAGTTATAGGAGGAACTTACTTCATGTTAAGCACAAACAGCTGCCATTAGCCCCATTTTAAACCTAAACTCAGGCTTTATCAGGGGGTTAGATCACTTGCCCACTTCTAAAGGAAAAAAAGCAGCACTAGGATTCAAATTCAGGACAGTCTCACTGCAGACAGAGCTCTTACTCTTACCTAGTTTACTCCTATTTGCTCTCTGTCCATCTGCAATTGCTTAAGCAATAGCTTGGGTCTACATGTTTCAAATCAAGAATATCCTTTAAGGGGCGCCTGGGTGGCACAGTGGTTGGGCGTCTGCCTTCGGCTCAGGGCGTGATCCCGGAGTTATGGGATCGAGCCCCACATCGGGCTCCTCCGCTGGGAGCCTGCTTCTTCCTCTCCCACTCCCCCTGCTTGTGTTCCCTCTCTCGCTGGCTGTCTCTCTCTCTGTCAAATAAATAAAATCTTAAAAAAAAAAAAAAAAAAAAAGAATATCCTTTAAGATTTTATTGTTCACACGACCCGGTTTGATTTTAAACCCCAAGCCTACAATACGTGCACATATACTCAGAAAGGTTGAAGCAGTTTACAATTTATACCAACATACAACGTCTTTTATCTGATGGCTCAAATTTTTAAAAATGAATCATTTAATATCTTACTCGGGAATAAAAAAAGCAAACATACAAATAACTACCAAAAGGATATATGAAAAAGTAATCATGTTCACTTTTAACCTTAATAAAGAGTTTATTGCAACTCTAAATTTTAAACAAAGGAATATAGAAAAGTTTTTCCCCTTTCTTCCGACTTCCTGACATCTGGCTTTCCTCTATTGTTTTCCAAAGCTGCCAGTATCCTGAGTTATACACAGATTATTTACTGCAACAGAAACTTACCCTGTGAAGCGTCACTGTGTGTTGTTCCCATATAGCTGTTTCCTCCATTGCTGTGTTCTGATAAAGGAGAAGAAAAACAAATCATTTATCTTTTAAGAAAATGTCTTTAATAAAGTGAGAACATTCAGCAATTTGTACACTGAAATACCAAAATACGTGTATTAGTATTAGATATTCTGAGAGGAGTTTAATAATTATGGAAGGTTTTTTCTTTGCTTTTGTTTTTGTTGTAAGAGACAGGAAACTACACACAGGAACTTCCTCTGTTTTTAACTTAATTTGGACAGATGCTACTCTATATTCATTTCATGCCAGCTGAAATCAGTATTCAAGCTAATTCTGTAACTTTATACTTAACATCAGACAGAAAAGAATAAAAGTTGGAATAGTACTATTTTAAAATATCTGATGACACAAAACATTTTAAAAAGCATTCCTTACATTGTGCAAAGGAAGGAAAAGTCAAATACCTCTGAACTCGGTAATTATAAATATACATGTTACAGGAAACCAGATAAGACTACTAGATAGGTTTGGACATCGGTTGCTTTAAAATCACACAAACACTACTGCTCCACCTAGTTTCAGTTTTGCTACAGAATTTTCTTCTTAAGCTTTGTTTATAACCCTAAGGAAAAAAAGTTTTTTCTAGTATAATGTATCGTGCACACACACGCATGTACATACAGACGAAACAAAAAAAGCAGAACAAATAACTACAAAATACCCCAAGAGTAACCATAAAATTAAAACAACATTGGCTCCAATTCAGGTACTACTAAACCATAGCACAGTTCAGGTTCACCTCCCGTTAAGAACCTCTTACTAGAGAGGAAAGAAGTTACTATCCAAGGCATTAGCACTGAAGAATTAAAAAAAAATTTCTTAGAAACTGGGTTAATTGCTCTTAAAGGCTTAAGTAATTGAGTCTCAATTCATAGAACTGGGGTTACTAAAAATATATTGACAAACAAAAAAAAAAAATTTTTTTTTAAAAAGGCCTTTCCAGAATTAACAAAAGGCAGGTTAGAAAGGGAAAATGCTGAGTATGACGTTCTCAGAACATCATGGGTTACACACTGTTATAAACGCTGATTTCACAAGTGATTTCCGTTTTCTATTACACTGCTGTCATTAGCATCGTGAGAATATGTCCATCAAGGTGCCATGGACCCATTTCTCCATTCCCACAGCATCTTTAATCAAAGATTAATGCCACTTTAGAAAATGAATCCCTATAAAGAAAGCCTGCTTCCCTAAATTCAAACCAACTAGATTAACTTTCCTGCCAGATGAATAAGAGAGGGAGAGAAAGGATCTCTCTGTTCACTCCCATAGATAAGAACTACCAACCTTACCAGAGTTGTGTTTCAATCTTCCAAGCAAATGCAGCAAAACCTCCCTTTAATGAGACCTCTGCTAGAAACAAAGCTGTTCTGTTTTTCACAAAAACTGACCAGGATTTAATATATCAAAAAAAAAAAAGATTCCTCCATCAATGTGAAGCAATGATGATATGAGTAATTCTGCTAAACATTCAGAGTCCTACTGAAATATACATGACAAAAATATCTGCAATAATTGCCAGTTGGTCCAATCTTAGCTGACTTATTAAAAATGAGAACTGCTTGCATAGCTCTAAGCTCTTCTTTTCTTGATCCACTTTAACCAGTAGCATTGCTTCACTGCCTTTTTAATCTCTTTCCTATCAGTGCAAAGGGAAAGTGACCTGACAAGAGGCAAGTACCTTGATAACACCTTCTTTGGTATGAAGCATTTTATCATCCTTCGTATGATTTTAATGACCACACGGTTTTCTATTTTGTAAAAGAATATTAATCACACAAGGAAATTCATTTAATGTTAAGGAGGGAAAAGCAGGTTATGAAACAGCTTATACACTGTTATCCTAATTATGTTTAAACATGAGTAGTAAAAGGAAGGCTGCAAGGACACAAAATGTTAACAATGATCATCTTCAAAGGGAAGGGATTATGAGTAACATTTTTTTCATTAGGTATTTTATCTTTCTGCTTTCCTTTCTTCATTCCTAATCAGAATAAACTACTAATGTATTTCAAGCAATATTCACCAAATCCCCTTTGAAACTTCAACTATATATTATTAACTGTTTTAGGAAACCAAATAGTATTTAAGATTTTATTTTATTGTTGATTATAAAAAGTATTCTACTCTTGGTAAGAGATCTAATAAATTAAGATCTTAATGTACAAGCTTCAAGAGAAGTACAATAAGAGAAATTTATTTTGTCTGGATAAGGGAAAAACTAAAAATACTAAAACAATTGTTCTTGATATTCCAATCAAAATGAATTCATTTCTTCGTTGGAGGAATTAGAAAAGTACACATCTCAACTAATTCAATGGCTTCCCAACAAAGGGTAATATAGTAGCTCATTTCTCTTTTAAAGCCAAATATAGCCTTAATAGCTTGATTCATCACAAGGGAGACTTACGTAGTACAAGAAGGCAAAAGAGAATGAGACATTAAAAAGGCGATTAGTTAGGCTCTTGACCAGCACATTAAACCAATTTAACACACAATATGCCTTGCCAATCCTATCACTTAAACCACACACGCACACACAAAAAAAGTAGTCCCAGTTTAGATCATGAAGCATGTCCTCCCTCTCTACTCTCTACCCTTTGGTTTCCTTCAGTGGCAAAAGCAGCAAAATTCTATCCATAGCTGTTGGTATAATAACTATTCAGACCTTATGAGGAGTTCTGAATGAACACAGAAGTGAATAGATGAACAAACAGACCTGGGATAATGCACATACAGTAAAATATAAGAGTAGACTCTTATCTGTCAATATTCAAAATTCTTTCAACCTTGCTATGTTCTAAAATGATCACCTCTCTTTCTCAAATAAATAAAATCTTAAAAAAAAGAAAATGATCATAGTAAAATGGGGAGGGGGTTCTTAAATCACTCAGAAATTGAAGGCTAAAACTGATATAAAACAGTTTTTGTACTAGCAAATCAAACACTATTTTCATAAGCACTACAACAAGAAAAAAATGTTCATTAATGACTGAGAATTTGATACTTTAGAAAAGGAGGGGGCAGAGGGTTTCCTTTGGAGGAATACCTAAGAATACCCTATGTTCTCACTATGACCCCTTTTGTAGTGTTTTATCAAGTTCATCTATCACCTATTCAAATAAATGATTGTTAAAACTCAACATCCTTATTGTAAGCTTGCTTCTCATTTCTTATTAAAAAGAAAAACAATGCATAATTGCGTAACTTGGACAAGGATCTTCTGGTAAATCTACAGTCTAATTACCAAAGCATTTAAGTTTCTGGGAGACCCAGGAAAAAGCGTTACTCCTTTAGAATGATTCTAGCACTATTATTCCCCAGTAACCTGGAAAGATGCTGTTAAAAACAGAATATGGGGGCGCCTGGGTGTCTTAGTCCTTAAGCGTCTGCCTTCGGCTCAGGGCGTGATCCCAGCGTTCTGGGATCGAGCCCCACATTGGGCTCCTCCACTGGCAGCCTGCTTCTTCCTCTCTCACTCCCCGTGCTTGTGTTCCCTCTCTCGCTGGCTGTCTCTGTCAAATAAATAAATAAAATCTTAAAAAAAAAAAAAAGAACTAAACCAGAAATACTGAGATCAGAGTCCAAGTATGTCATACTAGACAGGTGACCTTAGTTTTCCTTACCTGTAAAATTAAAGAACTGGATGAAATTATCTCAAGTAAAAGGTCCTTTCTGGCTCCAAAATTCTATTAGACTATAATTCTAATTGTCCAATTATAATTTCAATTTCAAATAGGCCACATATTCAATAATTAGTGAAGTAATGCAGGCATCAAGAGGGACTGCAATTCGTGACAACTGGATTCTGAGTTCTACGTACATTTCTAAGTCAGCATCAACTGACTAGAATCACAATTTCTGAAGAAGCAAAAAGCTGCATTTCAGAATCTGCCAAGAGTTTGTTTGGTTTCTTTGTTCTAAGCTCCAGCTGGCAAAGACACTACTCAGATCACCAACTCTGAAGGGATTCCTGCCAAAACTTCAGATCCCAATTCTAGGCAGTTTTGCTGTCCTTTAGGGCTGATTACAGATCAAATGCGGGAAAGGCAGGAGGACACAAGAACTGACAAAACAAGATGAACCTGTAATTGGAATAAAACCAAATCCAAAATAGAATAAAATAAGGCAACTGTTCTACAAATGAAGGAAAATCTTAGCTCCTAAACATTATCTAGATATAGATCAAGATTTACAGTCAAATTTTACCATCTTACGGCTGTTATTTTAAAAGCAACCCATTCATTTATTCACTCATTCATTCAACAAAAATTTACCAGATATGCCAAGTGTTGTGGAGGCCAAAAATAGATACCTCTTTCTCCCTAAAGGGTTCAAGGAGAAGGTTTTTAACACTACGTAAATGGTGTAGAAGCAGAGGATTCTGCCTGTTAAAGATCAGAGACAGAGTTCCCGAGAAAGCAATATTCAGGTTCAAGCCTGGAGAATGACCAGTTAAAAAAAAACTGGGGAGAGATGTTTCAAAGGAAACATCACATCAGCAAGGTTGTTGATGCCGCACATAAAGCTAGCTTTGAGACGGCTAAGTTGTACAATTTGTGGAAGAGGAAAGGGTAAAAGAGAGAAGCTGCAAAAGTGCCATTTCAACAGGCCCTGAAATATAATGCTAAGGACTTGAAACTCAATGGGAAAACACAAAGGAATTTCAGGCAATCACATGACATAGCCCAACCTCATTCTGAAGGCTGTTGTGGGGAAGATGGACCTGAGGCAGGGAGACCAGTTAGAAAGTTAAAGTGAAAAGGGGGATAAGTTTAAGATGGCGACAGGTTTCTGAACTGGGCAGCTAAGTAAAAAGCAGGAAGAAGAAAAGATTACAAATTCAGTTTTAGACATCCTAAATTAAAGGTGTCTGTGGAACTATCCAAACAGAGACACAGGCAGTAGGGAGCTGGATATACAGAGCTGAAGATCAAGGCTGAGATATGGAGTAGATAAGGGTAGAAGTAATCAACAAAGTAGTATTGAACCAAGAGAAAAGATTCAATTACCCAAGGACTAAGATGACCCTGTGGACTAAAAATATTTTAGGGGGAAAAAGGAAAAAAGGAAGAACCAAAGGAACCTGAAAAGGAACAGCCAGTGGGGATACAGGAAAATCAACGAGCGAATACAAAATATTTATTGTTCAGAGAATACACCAAAAAAATAATATATATATATATATATATATATGTATATATATATAATATATAAATGGAAGACATCACAAAAGAATAAAATTTCCATATATTTTTTTAATTGTTGAACCTTTAAATATTACATATATACCCAGACTGGTTTAGTCAGTACTATCTCTTAAATGAGGAAGCATGAACACTCTTCTTAACTTGCTATCCTCCATTAGGAAAATCTAGTGGTGCTCTCTCTCTGGGGTCCTTATGCAAGCAGAGCTACTACACCGAATTATTTCCAAATTCTGCTCTCCGAAGTGTTTTTGTTTTGTTTTGAGCTATTTTCCACGCAAAATAAAAATGCAAGATTATCTACTGAGATCGGGTTGAGCCAGGAACTTATTAAGTACAACCTAAGTTTTAGTGAATAAAACAGATGACCCCTGTCCTCCTTGACCTTTCAAGTAAGTATTTAATTTCAATTGTCATCACTGCTATACAAATCAAGTACAAAGAAAAAGACTAGAGTACGCGTTAAAAGGTAGGGAAAATCCATATTTGGATTGATCTGAAGGGCTGTCAAGTAAACAATTAAAATAGGGATGTCCAAGAGTATACAAGATAAATCTAAAGTCAAATGAAGAGAGGTCTTGGGAGACACTCAGGGATTCAACAAACTTCTCTAATACAAGTTAAGAACCTCCTAAGCTTAAAAATTCAAATAATGATCAAAATAAGACTGCAGCAACTGCAGGATGACAGTCTCAATATAAAGTAAGTAAATTTAGTATCTAACACCCCACTATACTCAACATCTGTTAAATTTTCATCTACTTTATTCTGTCCACTCCTTGGTAGGCAATTTAGGAGACAAATGATGATAAATATGATTAGAAAACATTAAGAGCTGGAAGACATAAGTGTAACTGGAATTTTCTGGTTGGTAAAACTTAAAATACAAGTTTACAAATAAATCACTATAGTTGCCACCGCCCTTAGATCAATGTGAAAGGAAATCAGCTTAACTAAGTTACCAGTATATGTACATTAAATATTGAGAAAATCTCATCAGGGAAAGTTATAGACACTACAGAAATCTGAGTGCTTTCCAGTTATCAAAAATAAAACTATATTTAGGTTGACTATTTCTTTTCTTTCTTGCTCTCTCTTTTTTTCTTTCTTCTTAAGGTTGACATTTTGTAGTGGCTGGAAGATGGATAAAAGACTTCAAATTCTTTCCGGGTAGATAGGGAAAAGGGATTGGGGTGGCAGGGATGACTATGATGGTAGGGATAACCAAGTGTATCTTTTTATGTAGCTCTGACTCTTAGAACCACAATATTGTTTCACCATATATATCCTTCTCATATCAAAAAAACCCAAAACCAAACCAAACCAAAAAAAAAATAATAATAATAAAATAACAACATTAAAACTAACGTATGGGGGTGGGTAGAGTACCCAAAATGGAATACAAACAGTAACAAATGAACCTAACTCTATTACAAATGAATAAGGTGACCAGATGAGGAAGGCAGAGAAGAAAAGAATTAACTGAGGAAAAAAAAAAGTAACTGTGGAAAGCGGTAACTTGACTGAATGCTGTAAGGCCAAAGACAAAAAGAACTATATAGAAATTCTGAGGCCTAGTTAGGAAGTCTTCCTCCTGGAGGTGTGGGTATAAGCTTGAAACTATTTTGTATATATACTAGAAGTGAACCAAGTAATAAATACACTATAAATAATGAGAGCTGGGTTTCTACCGTTGGGAGAAAAAAGTTGTAAGAAAAGGAGGAAGGCTAAAATGAACTTCATGAGACTGGAATCTGAGGTTTAGCATAAACCCATGGTTTCAGACATATATACAGATACAGAAAGAATCATGTAGATATGCACAGATTATTAATACATATGTCTATTTTCTAGCTCTATCTGCTGAAAAAGGCTGGAAGAAAGCAAGCAAACAAAAAAACCCAACTACAATTAGCACAACCATCATGGAGATCTAATTTCTACTATCCTCTAATAAAACCAACCAGGATTCCTTGGAGAAATGGTTGGCTTTAGGGTGAAAATATTAAGATGAACCTGGACTATCATGTGATACCAGAAATTAAGGAACTGCTCGGAAAAAAGGTGATGTTTGTCCAAAGAACACAGTAACTGACCTGAAGGAGTTCTAATGGCTGAAGCTGGAACAACTTAAGCAACAAAGTAAATAATGACAGTATTAGATTTTAACCTATAGAATAAAATAGATATTCAAGAATCCATACCAATACAATCAAATAAATAAATGGGAAATGGACAGCACTCCTTACTCTTCAATTAACATGCAAGGAAAAAGGGAAACAAAATTATCATCAGGCAAACCCCACGAATGAGATGGGGTTGCAGATGAGATCCACCAACAGATGCTAAAATTAGTGCGTGGAAAGTCTGAGTAACAGGATTAGCACATCCTCAAATTATCTCCTCCAAAATATTTATCAATTGCAAAAATATAGTAACTTTACAGTGGGGAGAAATGCCACCTTAAACAAGTGATCAAGGTAAACACCAATAATAATCAACATCAACATCATGAACCCCTTGATATGATGTATCAAGGACATATTATGATTTTTATAGTTTTTGCCAAAAATGTATCATCTCATTCTAATCATAAGAAAGTATCAGACAAAGAAAAGGGAGGAGCATTCTACAAAATAACAGATCAATTCTCTTCAAAAATATAAAGGTCATAAAATACAGAGGGAAGACTGAGAGTCTGTTACAAATTCAAAGACTCCAACAGAAAGTAACAACCAAATGCAATGTGGAATCCTGAAATAGAAAGAAAAACTGGCAATATTTGAATACAGTCTGTAGTTTAATATTATTTTATGAATGTTAACTTCTTATCCTTGATAATTGTCCTATGGTTATATAAAATGTTAAGGGGGATGCAATGAGGGATATAAGGAAACTAATATTTTAAAAACTTTTCTCTAAGTTCAAAATAAAGAAGTTTTTAAAAAATCTTTTCAATTTTCAAACAAGATATATGAAAAACTATGATACACGACAAAACGCTCAATGGAAAATAGACCAAATATGCAGAGTCAACGGGTCACATTTCTTTAAAATGAGCCCTCTTACTTCACCTTAAACCTTAAAACTATTTTTTTTTAAAGATTTATTTATTTAAGAGAGAAAGAGTGAGAGAGTCTGAATGTTGGCACAAGGTGGGGGGGGGTGCTGGGGATGGCAGAGGGAGAAAATCTTCAAGCAGATTCCCCATTGAGCACAGAGCCCCACACTGGGCTGGATCTCACCTTCCATGAGATCATGAGGTGAGCTGAAACCAAGAGTTGGACGCTTAACTGACTGGACCACCCAGACACTCCCCCCAAAACTATTTTAAATGAATCACAAAATGTCTAAGGCAAAAAAGGTGACAAGCTGTGTTTCAACTGGTAAGCCTCCCTTAAACACACTGTTCAGGGAGCTCTAAGATCAGGCATGTTGAGGCTGAAAATCTTACCACTAAGGTGGCAATAGTAACTGATCAGGATTCAAGAGGAAGGGAGTAAATATACCAGTTACAATGCAAGCCATGTAGGTAAAATTTAAGACTTTTCCCATATACGACAAAGAGCAATAATTTATTTTCATGTAAAACTGGGTTTTTAAAGTAATGCTTATTGCAGATACATAAACGTTTAATAAATATGATCTGTTGTTAAAAAATAAAAAATAATCTAATATCTATATATCCAACATAGTGTTCATATCCAGAACACACAGAGAACTGCTATCAATAAAGACAGACTAACAGAACAGATGCGCTAAGGGCTCCAGGAAGAAACTTCACAAAAGAAGATATCAAAATGGCCCATAAGCATGTGGGGAAAGTGCTATAATTCATTAATTGACAGGGGAATACAAATTAAAACTGTAATGCTACTAGACATTCACATAATGAGCTACTATGGAAAAGAATATATGAAGTGTTAGTGAACAATCTAACCAGAACTCACTACTAGTGGGAGTGTAAAGTGGTATAACTGCTTTGAAATCTGCCAATATGCATAACGCTATGATCACCGAACAAAAATGTGTACATTCACTACAAGAATATATTCACAAAGGCACTATTCTGAATAACCAAAAGCCAAAAACAATATAAATGCCCATTAGCAATAAAACAGAAAATCATTACAACATTCACTCAATGTAACGTTATAGAGCTGTGAAATGAATAAAGTACAACTACACAAACCAATATGGATGAATCTCACAATGTCATTCAATGTTGAACAAAAGAAGCCCCACATTAAAAACATACTTGTTTCCATTTGAGTGCAATAACAGGTTTAAAAAAAAGAAAACACTACAAAAGAAAAACTATGGGGGGGTGGGGGAACTAGCCCTGTCAGTTAAAGCCCTCTTATTAAGACATACTATAAAGATTCTATAATGAGAAGTGTGGTATGGTACATGATTAGAGAAATAGACCAGGGGAATAGAATGGAAAATCCAGGAATAGACCACCAAAATAAATGGCAAATTAGGATATGAGAAAGGTAACATCTCAAATTGCTGGTGTAAAGAATGTACTTGTTAATAAAGTGGTGCTGGAACAAGCAGTCAGTCATTTGGAAAAAAACATAAAATTAGATCTATATTTCACCATGCACAAGAATAAACTCCAAAAGAATTATAGATCTAAATGTGAAAAATAAAACCATATAAATACTAGAAGAAAACTCAAGTGAATCCTCTTTAAAGATTTTTTTTTTATTTGAGAGAGAGAGAGAGAGAGAGTACAAGAGCAGCAGAGGGAGAGGGAGAAGCAGACTCCCCACTGAGCAGGAAGCGCAGATTCCCAGGACCCTGGGATCACGACCCCAGCCGAAGGCAGACACTTAATTGACTGAGCCACCCTTGACTGAGCCACCCAGGTGCACCAAGTGAATTCTTCTTTAATATTGGTGTAGGGAAAAGCTTTCTAACCATAACTCAAAGTCCTTAGGAAATAAAATAAATATGGGTACACAAAAAATAAAAAATATCCACATGACCTGCACACACACACACACACACCCTACCACCATCATAAACAGTCTTAAGAAAATGGACAACGTAGGAGAAAATATTTGCAAAATACACCACAATGGGCCAATATTGTCAAGAAATAAACTATTGCGGAAAAAAAAAGAAAAATTTTTAAAAGGAAGACAAACACTCCACACAAAAAATATTAAAATGGCCCTCAAATATTTGAAAAAATGTTCAAACACACTCAGAGAGAAATGGAAATTAAAATAACCCCAAGATACCATTTTTCACCTAGTAAACTGGAAAAAATTAAAAAGTATGACAACACAGTCTGTTCGCAAGACTGTGAGGATACAGTCCCTTCTCATAACTTTCTAATGGGAATACAAATTACTACTGCCTTTCTGGAGAGAATGTGGCAATACCTAACAAAACTAAACATGTACTTATCTTTTGACCCAGAGATTCTACTTCTAAAATACATCTCCAACAATGGAATATACATATGTAGAAGGTCATTCATTGTAGCAATGTTGTAATGCAAATACATACAGGCAACAACCTAAATGACCACGCATGGGATAGTGGATGAAAAAATGATGGTACAGCCGCACAATGGGAGTATTATGCAGCTATAAAAAATGATGATCTCCATGAAGTGATATGGAACAATTTCGAGGAATACCTTTAAGTGAATAAAGTACAAGAACATAGTATATTACCCTTCACGTAAGAAAGAAGGGAATATAAGATTGTACACATGTACCTGTTCCTCTGTGCAAAAGAAATACAGAAATGATAAAAGAGAAACTAAAGAAATCACAAGGTTAGCAGGAAACGGGTGGGAAGGAAAAGAAAATGGGTTGGGGGTGGTAGGAATGAGGAAGAATTAACACTTCAAAGCATATATTTTTGTATAGCTTTGAACCACAGTAATGTTTCACATACCATGAAATAATAAATAATCAGAAACAACCAGGATGAGATGGGTGGTGATGGTGGTGATCTTGGAGGTGGGACCCAAAACAGAATACAAACACTTAAGTAAACCTATTTCAAATGAATACCACAACTGAAGAGGATGGGGAAGAAGAACATTAACCTATGTGCCTGTCTAGCTGTGACTGCAGGAAGGCCCCCGCAACATCATCACCACAGTACCAATGGGCACAGAGATCGTGGTTTCTAAATTCCATTCTGCAATAAAGGGGTCAGGTCTCCTTGGATAAGAGAGAGCATCCAGGGTTAGGGCAGGGAAAATGAACCCTGAACACCTGTACCAAAAAAAATAAAAAGTGCTCAAAGTAGGACTTCCAATGGCCAAAGCTCTAACAATGTGAGCAACAAAATAAATACTAATAGATTGTAATCCATGGAATAAATTATTTGTGAATGCATACGGATATAAGTAATCAAATAAGTAAGTGAAGAAGGGTTAGCTCTTCCTTACAGAGAAATTCCAATTAATAAATGAAGAGAAAATAAAAGAAATAGACCAGACATACTTTCTCCTGACATGATACACTGAGAAAGACAAGCCATTATGTCTCTTGTAGCCTGGTCAAAAACATATAATCTCAATCAAATCATGAGACATCACACAAACCCAAACTGAAACATTCTAAAAAATAACTGACCAGTGTTCACTAGAAGTGTCAAGGCTGTGAAAGACAAGACAGAAACTAAAGGTACTGTCACAGTTAAAATGGTACTATTTTTGGTATATGTACGAAATAAAATGTTAAAATTAACTTTACCTGTTGAATTTTAACTTCTTGTGGTTAATAAAAATTTTAAGTTACATGTGTGGCTCACATATTTCTATTAGAACTGCTCTGGCTCTAATCACCAATGAATAGGAAATACAGAGGGCAGAGAAATATTGTAACCACTGTGGGGAAGCAAGCATCAAGAAATTCTACAAGGACAAACAACCCCGTTCCTCACCAATAAAACTACAAGGGGGACAGGGAGGAGAAAAAAAAAGAGAGAGATGGGGGAACCTTATAGTCTTTTTTTTTTTTTTTAAGATTTTATTTTTAAGCAATCTCCATACCCATCGTGGGACTCAAACTCACAACCCCGAGATCAAGAACTGTATACTCCACCAGCCAGGTGCCCTGGGGGGAACCTTATAGTCTAGGAGAATTAGGAGATACACCAACAACCACACAGGAAGACCTTATTTGGATCCTGATTTTTAAAAAATACATTTAAAAAGAGAAGTTCGTACCTAAGACAACTGGAAACTTTAAAATTAACTAAACACTGGATTTTGGATTTAGAATTTATTTTTAAAGTGTGATAATGGTCATATTATTCTTTTTTTAAAGAATTCTTATCTTTTAGAGATATATACTCAAATACTGACAGATAAAAAAACAAGCCTGGTATTTGGGGGAGCAAGGATATAATGCATTGGAAGTATAGATGAAACTGGCCATAATTTGATAAATGCACCTGGTGATGGTAATGTGGGGATTTCTTATACTCTTCATCTACTTTTGTATGGATATGAAACTCTTCTACTTCAAAAACAAGGAAGATAACTTGAGGAGACTAGGAAATTTTTTTTAAGTTTTTATTTAAATTCCAATACAGTTAACAAACTGTGTAATATCAGTTTCACGTGGGGGTGCCTGGCTGACTCAGTCTGTGAAGCGTCTGTCTTCAACAAAGGTCATGATCTTGGGGTCCAGGATTGGGCCCCGCATCACATTGGGGTCCCTGCTCAGTGAGGAGTCTGCTTCTCCCTCTCCCTCTGCCCCTCCCCCCGCTCATATGTGCTTTCCCTCTCCCTCTCTCTCAAAAAATGAATAAATAAAATCCTTTACAAAAATCAAAATATCTATTAAAAAATACTAGTTTCAGGTGTACAACATAGTGATTCAACACTTTCATACAACACTCGGTGCTCATTGCAAGTGCACTCTTTCATACCCATCACCTGTTTCCCCCACCCCACCCCAAAACCATCAGTTTGTTCTCTATAATTAAGAGTATGTTTCTTCATTTCGCTCACTCTCATTCCCCCCTACCCTTTGTTTTGTTTCTTAAATTCCACACGAGTGAAATCATGTATGTCTTTCTCTGACTGGTTTATTTCGCTTAGCATTATACTCTCTAGCTCCATCCATGTCCTTGCAAATGACAACATTTAGTTCTTTTTGATGGCTGAATAATATTCTATTGTGTATATATACACACATCACATCTTTATCCATTCATCAGTTGATAGACACTTGGGCTATTTCCATAATTTGGCTATTATTGATAATGCTGCCATAAACATTAAGATGCACATATTCCCTATGAATTAGTATTTCTGTATCCTTTGGGTATATCCTAGTAGTGTAATTGCTGGATCTTAAGGTAGTTCTATTTTCCACTTTCTGAGGAACCTCCATACGGTTTTCTAGAGTGGCTGCACCAGTTTGCATTCCCACCAACAGTACGAAAGGGTTCTCCTTTCTTCACATCCTCACCAACACCTGTTGTTTCTTGTATTCTTGATTTTAGCCATTCTGACAGGTGTGAGGTAATATTTCACTGTAGTTTTGATTTGCTTTTCCCTGATGATTAGTGATGTTAAGCATCTTTTCATGTGTCTTTCTGTATGTCTTGTGTTTTTTTTAAGCTTTTATTTAAATTTCAGCTAGTTAACATACAGTGTAATATCAGTTTCAGGTATACAATATAATGATTCAACACTTTCATACAACACCCGGTGCTCATCCAACCAGCGCACTCCTTAATGAGGGGACCAGAAATTAACTAGTGACCTAGGGAAGATCCAAACAAAGAATGCTGCTACCAAGATGCAAGGCCAGTAAGTAAATTTTCCATGGCATAGCTACTTCAGCAGCTCCCAGCTCCCACCCTTCGGAAAAGAAAAATGCAGCTAGATCTGGAGATGTGCTAGTACCTTCTAGGAGTTTCTAGACTGACTCTAATCTGGTCTATTACCAGTAAGTGAGTAACGGAGTATTTAAAAGGGCACTCTAGGGGCACGTGGATGGCTCAGATGGTTAAGCGTCTGCCTTCGGCTCAGGTCATGATCCTGGGGTCCTGGGATCAAGCCCCGCATCAGGCTCCCTGCTCGGCGGGGAGTCTGCTTCTCCCTTTTACTGCTCCCCCTCTTGTGCATGCGTGCTCTCTCTCTCTCTCTCAAATAAAATCTTGAAAAATAAATAAATAAATAAATGGCCACTCTAAGTCTAGGAAGGACATCAGATATTAATCAAATAACCAGCAGAAAATAAGTACAAGTTTGCCACAGTGTTACAAAGAGAAAGTATACAGAGCTTAAAGGAGAGTTCTGACCTAATTTGGGGTCTCAGGACGTGGTTCCTGAGGAACAGACCTGGAACAAGTGCTTGATGAATGACGGATGAAGGTAGGGAAGCTTTCCAGGTAGAAAAAAAGGATGTGCAAGAGCCCTTGGGTAGGAAAGTCCTTCTTTCACTCATTCAAATAATATTTGAGAGTTTATTATGTGTTAGCCACTGTGCTAAGTTCTGTGAATAACAGGGAACAATCAGTATTGACCTTTGTTCTCATGCAGCTTACAATCTAGTGGGAGAAAAAAAAAATTCACAACATATAATCACAGGCTTAAGTAAGTACTACAAAGGAAGAAAAACAGTGCCACAGAGAAGACTCAGAGAAATCTGGCAGGAAACACAATATCTATTAGGAACCAAAAAGAGGACAGCATAGTTTGAGAACACAAAGCAAGGAGGAGAAAGATGCAAGATGAGGCCAGAGGAAAAGGCAGGGGTCAATAATCCGGAAGGGGCTTACTGACCATAGTATGGATTTTGGTCTTACTTCTAAAGGCAATAAGAAGTCTATGAGTTTTAGGAAGAGGTTGTGTTGGGGTGAGAGACTAATAAAACTGGATTTTGAAAAGAGTAAGGAGAAAGAAGCGGTACATTATATTTACCCAGCTACTACAGGAATCGAGAGAGACTATAACGTATGTATGTATATATATATGCTGGGGGAGGGGAGGGGAGCTATAGGGGATGCTAGAAAGTACAGACAGAACACGTGGAAAACTACAAAGTGCTCAGGAGTTAAAACCTGAACAGAATTTGCTAATCACTCACTCACCATACCGGGTAGATATTCCAACTGTGTACTGGATTTGGAATGGTCTTTAATTTCTATTCTCTAATCCATCAGAATAAATATCGCATGTCTTACTTAATGCTATTGTAATAAATTTTTCAAAAGTATCTCAGAGCCCATGGACTTCTCTGAAACCACAGCACATCTTACTGGGCTGGGACTCCTAACTTACAGGCCAACCTCTGTCTGGTATCAAATAAATAAATATATACATACATAAATACACAAATTCAATGTTCATACATGGATGCACACACAGAATATCCTAATTCCTACATGCCTCTTCTCTGATATTAAGATGGGGGCACTTAAAATGTTTTTTTAAAAGATATAGCTTAACATAACAGCTTACTATGTGCTGGGCACTGTGCAGAGTGCACAACCACCCTGAGATGGGTACTGTCATCATTATCCGCATTTCATGGATGAGAAAACAACTCTCAAGTGGTAGACTCAAGATTCAGATTCCAGAGCCTACACTCATACAGTAAAGCAACTAAACTTAGGGTTATTCGATGATAACCTTTCCAGTCCTCATTTTACTTGTTTGCTTTCTGTGCAGGATATGGCCGGCTGACAGGTCTCTCTCTTGAAACTCTTTTTTTTGCTGGCCTTTTCCTGTGCCACTATCCTCAAACCACATTCAAATTAAGAACTGCTATTCATGAAAAGACCAATAAGAGAGAACTACCATGTTGGAAAACAGATCTAAAATCCACACCATCAACTGGCTTTTATCCAAAAAATATAAAGCAAATCAACAATAAGGAAAAGTCCCACAGAAAAGTAGACAAAACACTTGAACAGGCAGGCTATAAATATGAAAAGTTGCTCAACCTCATCTAGTCAAAGAAATGCAAATTAAAAATACAATGAGACTGTATTAAAGACCCACCAGAAGGACTAAAATTAAAGTGTCTAATAACACCAAGTACTTGTGAAAACGCAGAGCAAAAGAAACTTTCATTCACTGATGATGAAGAGCGTAAACTGGTACAATCTCTTTGGAAAACTCAGTGTTCGATTACTATTTCAAATACGAAAACTGAAGATACACTAAATAATCCAGCAGCAATCCCATCCCTAAATATGTATCTTAGAAAATATGTGTGTGATCACCAAGAGAAACGCAGAAGTGTTTACGGAAGCATTACTCTTAACAGCCCAAATTAGGAAATAACCCAAATGTCCATCAACTGCAGAATGAATACACTGTGGTATATTCATGCAATAGTATACTACATAGCAACGAAGATGAATGAACTCATACGCAACAACATATGAATCTTTTTTTTTTTAAAGATTTTATTTATTTGACAGAGATAGAGACAGCCAGAGAGAGAGGGAACACAAGCAGGGGGAGCGGGAGAGGAAGAAGCAGGCTCATAGCGGAGGAGCCTGATGTGGGGCTCGATCCCAGAACGCCAGGATCACTCCCTGAGCCGAAGGCAGACGCTTAACCGCTGTGCCACCCAGGCGCCCCAACAACATATGAATCTTAAAACATAAAGTCAAAACAGTGTTTGCCTTTGGGGGAGGGAGTAAGGGTGTTATTTAGGAAGATCACAACATATGGATCTTATGGTCAAGACAATGGCTACCTTCCTAGGCTAATATTAGGAACAGGCAAGATGGGAAGCTTCTGAGAAGCTGGCAATATTTTATTCCTTGACCTGGATGGTGTTTACATGGGTGTTCATTTTAAAATAATTTATTAATGTACATCTGCTTTATGTACTTTTATATAGATATTGCATTTCGCAGTAAAAAGGCATAAAAAAATGACATCAGCTGACAACATTTAAGTCAAGGTAATTTACACAAAAATCCAGATTTACAACCTGTTTTGAAAAACCGGAAGGTCTGGCCTGGCTTGCCTTCTTCCATGCCAACAATTAGCTGGAGCTGAGCAATAGCTACTTCCTTCAAATCAGCTTGTGCTCTCTGACTGCCAACGTACCCTGTGTCTCCTGGCTTTCATGACTCATACTACTCTATCTGGTCTAAAACTCACCTAACACTATTCCACACTCATTTCTGTGACACTCCTTTAGAACACACAAACATATAAGCATGTGCATGTATAAATTATAAAGCATATAAGCAGGTGTGCAATTAGCTACAGCAAGTAAATTCAACTTCACATTTAAAACAGAATAGTAGTACCTAAGAGAGTTGTTAAGATTAAATGAAATAATGCATACAAAACACGTAACTTAGTACTTGTCAAAGAATCAGTGCTCAATATTAGGGGGCTATTTATTATTGACACGCATTTCTCATATTGACAACACATGTTAATCTACTTGCATGGCTGTTGTCTTCTGATTTTATAGACAACACAGCAGAAAAATATGGGTTGGTATAAATTTGATCAGATACTTCAACACATATCACTGTTAAAAACAACAACCAGTAAATAAATCTTCCAAAGTTCCTTCACATGACACCATGGGAAAGATTTCCTACAATTATACTTTGAAAAGTAGGCCTGTTTTTACTTGTTTTGTCCAAATCACGTATTTCACCTGATTGTGGCTTTTATTGGCCTGATCAGACTTAGGTAAATGGGTACCTACTAAAATATAATTTAAGATGATGAATTTTAAGACCTTATTCATAAAATACCCTCAAAACTAAACACTTTAGTTCTGACTTTTGACTTTTCGAGGTGAACATCATATAAACATCAAAAGCAGCTTTCTATATTTCACATAGCTGTTATAGTCCAGTGACAGGCTAATCTAGGCTTAGCTAATTCTTGCCCCAAAGACAAAGGAATACAGTATTTTTCACCAAAAAGAACCCCACAAAAGTCTACTCCAAACTTTTTTTTTTCCTGAAGCCAATTTGGTAGTTAAGTCCTCATACAATGGATTACTATGAATTTGATCCACGAATACAATGAAAACTAATGAACTAGTTACCCACATCTCACAAAAGCAATGCTGAGCAAAAGAAGCCATACACACCAGAAGCTACACTGGAAGATTCTGTTTGTGTAAAGCTCACAGGCAAACTACACTGTTCACGGAATGCATAATTAAGCGGTAAAATTATAAAGAAAAGCTAGAAAATGGGTACCACAGAAGACAAGATAGTTGTAATCTTTGGGAGAAAGAAGCTATGATCCAGAAATGGCATGTGAGGAATTCTAGAACTTACCATCATATACAGAATTTTATTTGTTGCTCTCTGCTCACACCCTTAAAATGCTCCGTAAGTACAGAGATATGTTCACTGTTCTATCTCTAGCATCTACAAGACGGCCTGGCACATGGTTGGTTCCCAATAAATATCTACTGAATGTAGAATAAAGTTTCAAAAACTCAAATTGTTCCATATTTCACAGCTTGTCAGACTCTAAATGTAACAGTAACAGCTAGCATATTGTGCATTTTTCATGTCAGTATTCTCAAGGAGTTGTAAGTAAATTCTGACTATAATTCTTAACCTTTTTCTCCTTCTGAGATACTTTTATGAAACACATGCATACAATACTTACATGGATGTATCCAGATTCAATTAAAACATTTTTTAAAAATTAACAAAGAAAAATACCGAAACTGGTGTGTTAACAGCAAGCCCAGGCTCTAGATATGACTCTACCACCTTCCCCAACCAAAAAAAGCACAAAGGATGCTGTGTTATTATAAGATGACCATAAGTGTGATCATATTTTTATGGGTAAACAATGTAAAACTGAATTACACATTTCATAATTGATTATTACAGTATAAAGCAACTGAAAACTATAAGCTTCTAGAGGACAGGGATCCAAAACAAAATGTGCTCAAATAATGTTTCTTGAGCTAACAACAAAATAATTAGTTATTACTGAAATCCTCCTGGTTTTATAATTATGAACTGAAGTGAAAGGTAATCAAACTAAGTTTAATCCAGTCATCAGAAATTGTACAAACCCCAAAGATTACTAGTGACAATTCCAAAAGAAATAATGAACTTTTACTCCTTGGGAACGTATACTATTTAAAAAAACAAAAACGATATTTCAGCAAATCAAAAAAAGTTTAATTCAAAGAGGCATATGTTAATCTTAAAGTCCTAATTAGTATCCATATAAAGTAATATTAGCTCCTGTTTTCACATCCCTTCTGGGCACAATAAACTAGAATGACTGAGGTCATTCATCAGTCAACTTACTTCCCAGCATTTCACTAGCACGAAAGAGTTAGGTTGTTCTGACATATACCTACAACGCAAACTAATAAAAACTTATCTTTTGATCTATCCCAAAGTTAAGGGCCATCTGAGACTCAGTATTTAACACTACATATGTAACAGTCAGAGCTTTGTTATTAAGTCTCAAATGGTGTGTTTTATGGTACGAATTTTGGCAACACAGGTTTTCTCTTGTTCTAAGGCAGTGTTTCTGTCATACAGTTGATCAGGCAAGAGTCTATCACTTTTGTCCATTTTTAAGATATAAAATGAAATTCCCGGGGCGCCTCGGTGGCGCAGTCGTTGGGCGTCTGCCTTCGGCTCAGGAAGTGATCCCAGCATTCTGGGATCGAGCCCCACATCAGGCTCCTCTGCTGGAAGCCTGCTTCTTCCTCTCCCACTCCCCCTGCTTGTGCTCCCTCTCTCACTGGCTGTCTCTCTCTCTGTCAAATAAATAAATAAAAGCTTTAAAAAAAATAAAAAAATAAAATAAAAATGAAATTCCCTACTCATATACTCACCACACTCTTCTCTTTATTAAGAATTTATGTTTCAGAAGGAATGGAAATAAAGCACCTGGCTAACCCATAAAGGAGCAACCTGAAGCTACTCTTCTCTACAATAAATAAATAAAGAAGCACTCTAGGTCAGAGATACCAAAAGGGCTATATTTATTGCTGCCTTACACTGGAAATACTGTTCTGAAACCTATCAATTTTGGATGAAATTAAAAACTCAGTAAACTATAATAAACAAACCGTTAGTAAACTATTCTAACATCTCCCTCTTCCTACCAGATTAAAAGTTGTTAAAACTAAAAAAGTTTTTCAAGACTGCCTTTCAAAATTCAGAGATGCAAAGCAAGTTCCAGTCAAGTATTTCAGAAATATCATACAAGTCATCAAAAACTATCTCACAGTCTCATTTAACATTTGATCAGAAACTCTACTAATAAAAAATAACTGCTCATTCCACTAGCCTGCCTTCAGCCACCATGCTCAGTCACTACTGGATACCAAGTGCATGTGTGTGTCCAGAAGCCTGGAAAGAGCTACAACTAAGTAGTCAGGGATGGGTGGTTCCATACACAAATTTCCAGCTGGACTAATGGTCTTTGAGTAGACTGAATTTTTACCATGTCAGGGTTACGTCAAGAAACAGGATTACATTTCCAAATTTTCATCAAAATCATTTTTTAAGACCTCTTCCTTAGCAGCATGGTGATCTGTCTTATTTCTACTGTTTTATTCTTAGAACTGTACGGAGTTTACATTTGGTCTCTAAATAGAAGAAAAGATTAAAGAGCAAGTAAAAGTCAGAGCCAGTACATTGTTTCCAAGATTGAAAAAAATGAGTGAAACTACTGTAATCTTTTCCCTTCAAGCCAAACAGGGAACAGTACTAGCTATATAGCATTACAGCCCTCAAAGCCACAGATTGGTCTCAAACTCATTATTTGTTGGTTGTGGATGGCTGACCTCCTCTATCACTTAACTGACAGCAATCGATGACCAGTATGAGTCTTCCTTTTTTTAAAAAGCTTTTATTTATTTTGGGGGGGTGGGAGTAAAGAGAGAACCTCAAGTGGACTCCCCGCTGAGCCGGAGCCCGATGCAGGGCTCCATCTCAGGACCCTGAGATGAGTCCTTCTTAAATATAAAATAAAGGTTTTAAGATCCTAATATGAAAACATCACATCTTAAAAAGGGGGGGGGGGGCATCCTTTCCTAACAGTGTAGTAGAGTTTGTGCCATTACACGACCTGAGGGAAAAGGCACAGTATGATTTGAAAAGTAGCTGTCTTACAGACGGATCCTAAAATGAACTTAAGAGTTGTAAATATAGTCAGGATGACCAACAAAGAACATAAATTACAGTTTTAACCATAAATGTCTAAAATGCTAACATAAATAAAAGCCTTTTGCCTTTAATATTGTAAAAATATTTCTAGTGAAAAATAAGTAATATATAAACTTAGCACATCCAGAAAAATATTACTACAGTGAAACTCATTAAAAGTTGGGAGATACAATCAACTTAATTCTCATGAAGACCAGTGAGTTTTTCCTTTACTTTTAAAGCAATATGTAGTAAATACACATTGATCAGTAAGTACCAAAACTAAAACTACACTGTACCAGCCACTCTGAACATAATTCCTACCTGTAAAGAGTAATTTCCTACAGCTCTTAACTTTCAAATATTCAGTTATCAAGAAAAGTCCAGGGGCACCTGGATGGCTTAGTCATTTGAGTGTCCAACTCTTGATTTCAGCTCAGGTTTCAATCTCAGGGTTGTGAGTTCAAGTCCTGAGTTCAAGTGCATGCCCAGCTTTTTAAAATAAATAAGCAAATAAAAAAGAAAAAAATTAAAAATAAAATACATTGTGCCTCAGCTAATATAAATCGATTCCTAAGAAGTGATGTAAATTATTTTTATACTAAACTACACTATAATTTTGGAGATAACCATGGGGAAAAAAATACTGTGCCTGAAACATATTGGAGACATGTAAGCAGCAAAATCTAATAAGCATTTATGATAGTACGATCTTAAATTTTATTGCTTCCTCCAAAGTGAAACAGCTTGAAAATCCAGAAGCCACTGCAACTTCCTTCAGCCACTTTCTGTGATTCAACCAATAGGAAATGTTCCTAATAATTATTCACACCATTTTCTTACATAATTAACTCCTTAGTGAGACAGAGAACCACCCTCAAATTCCTGTTTTCAACTCTAGAATTTTATTATCAGGTGCACTAGTAATTCTGTTGCAATTCAGAGGTATATTACACATATAAAAACCTTTTCCTTTATTATTTCTTAAGTTAACATCACATACAAAGAAGCCCCTTCCAGTTCAGATGTATTTTTTTAAAAAGTATCCTCACTTTCTTCTAGTATTTTATGATCTATTTTATTTGCTCTTATTCGAACATTTCATTTGGATTTTTTTTTTTTTTGCCTATGGTTTAAAGCAGAAAACTACCATAAAAAAAAAAAAAAGATAACCAATAGTCCCAGCACTATTTATTGAATACCCCATCCTTTCCCCAGTAATCTACAATGTTATTTTTATCATATATTCCTAATTTTCCCTCTTGCTGGCTAAGTGAATTTAGGCAAATTATTTTATCTGTGTTTCAATTTCCTCACCCATAAAGTGGGGATAATAGTAATGCTTGCTTCATAGAGTTACTGTAAGAATTAACTCAGTTAATTCATGTTAAGCACTTAGAACAATCCCTGACACATTAAATGTTGATGATGATAATCACCAAAAGCTCATAAATACAAAACTGTTCCTGGATTTCTGTGGTTCCACTGTCTATTCCTGAACTGATAGAATGCTTTAAATTACTCTGAATTTATAACACATTAGGTTTTCTAGTAGGGTCTTCTTTATGCAAAATTTCATGGCTATCATTCATTTATTTTACCAGACAAGCTTTCTCATTATATGTCAAGTTTTCTACAATACCACTGAAATTCTATTTGGAATTGTATTACACATATATACATTGACTTGGGGAAAATTTGTATATTCTACAATACTGACTCTCCCCATTTCCCTCATCTAATTTATTCAGGTTTTATGTCTTTTAAAATACACGTAATTTACAAACAAATATTGTATTTATTTCTAGGCATGCTCTTCTTGGACAAAAATTTGGTGGGATTTATCAGAATTTTAAATGCACGTACCCTTGGATCCTAAAATTCCATTTTTAAAGACTTAACAGACTATAATAGTGCACAAATATAAAGCTACTTATTACAGTAGCAAAATCCTGAAAACAAGTTAAATGTCTGTCAATAAGTCAATGATAATCTGCAGCATACTCTTAGGATAACAGACTATTCAACTATTACAAAGAATCTAGAATTACACGTATTGGCTTAGAGAGTTGTTCTACAAACTACTCTGCTAAAACAAAAGAGCAAGCTGCAAAATTAATGTCTTCTTTTTGTTTTTTGTTCTTTTTTAAACTGAGGGTTAGGATAGGGGAACAAAAGTATCACATGTGAAGTATTAAGTACACAGTCTGGCTTGTAGTAAGCATTTCAGTCACCTCAAGCTAGTAAATGTGACTTAGGGAAACGGCTGAATATTCTTTCATTTCACCTATTTTTTAGGGCCTGCCTGCCTTGTTCTACAGAAGATTTTGTAGTAGGCTCATAATACAGCATTTAAATAAAATAAGTTTTCAACTTATGTTTCACTCATAAATATTTACAAATACACATGTCCCTACAATGTAATATTTAACTACGGATGCTTTTCAATATGCCATAAATCTCAATTCTATAATTCAGGAAGAAGAGTAGTGTTTCTCCTAAATGATCTTACTGTAACAATCCATTGAAAACTTACTTCTCTCCATACTTGAAATAACCTTTTTAAAGTATGTTGTCTTGGGGCACCTGGGTGGCTCAGTCGTTAAGCATCTGCCTTCGGCTCAGGTTGTGATCCCAGGGTCCTGGGATGGAGCCCCGCATCGGGCTCCCTGCTCAGCAGGAAGCTTGCTTCTCCCTCTCCCACTCCCCCTGCTTGTGTTCCCTCTCTCGCTGTGTCTCTGTCAAATAAGTAAAATCTTAAAAAAAATAAAAATAAAAATAATAAAAAATAAAGTATGTTGTCTTGTCAGGTAGCATTTTCCTCATATAGTGTTGCTTTAATTACAGTAATAATAAAAAGTGGAGTGTGTTGTCTTGGATATCAAGTACCAGAGATCACACCTCAGGAACAAAGTGACATTATGTGTAATATAAAAACAAAGCCTTTCCTCCTAGGAAAGGAAACGCCCTAAAAGGTAAGTAATGTGAACTTATTTCATCTCTAGATTTTCTTCATCAACGTAAAGTCAAAATGTACAAATTAAAATTTTCTTAAAGAAATAATATTATATTCCTTAAATATATATATACTTATAATATATATACATGTATTATAAAAATATATTTAAGTATATTTATATTTAAAATATAAAAATATATAAATATAAACATATATAAATATATAACATATAAAATATATATATTCTTAATATATATATATTCACTACTAAATGTAACTACTAACTTCTGCCTCCCAGAAAACAAAGTCCTGAGTTCAGAAACTTCAGAGCCACATTATACCCTGTTCCAGATGCTATGAATACACATTTCCAACAGAAAAATAAATTCATAAGTACTTAATACTCTTTGAAGTAATGATTTGATTTTCAAAGAGACAGAGTTTTACTCTTCATATTTCTGTATGCCTGCAATTGTTAAAAGGACCAGGTACAAGAAAGAGTAAAATGTAGAAAAGGAAAAGAGGATTTTAACTGAGTTTACGAGCTTCGGCTTTTTGATGTAACATACAAGTTGGTTTTACAGCACTGAGAAAAATGCCCTAGTACTTCAAAGCACATGTAAAAATTGATAGGAAAAAGTGTTACTTTTTGCTACAACCACAAGTCTTTCTTAATTTTATTTTTAGACTTCATCTCACTGTCCATTTGTGGTATTTTGTGTATTTTGTGCTACTTCTGAAAGTTTAATTCAAATGAAACCGTTACAAAGTATTAAGGGGTTCATTTTTTCAATGCTACCTTAAATGACACAGTGTGAAAAAAAATTCCGACCTACTACACACAAAACAATGTTCTGCTGCCTCAGTGTCTTATCGCTGGCGCGCGCATACCACGGAGACTGACATCAGATCGAAACTACACGGTTTCGCCGGTGACCAACCACTCCTCCAAAGACAGCAGCTACGGGCTTGCCAGAGGTGGCACCCCAAACCCCGACCTGCCGCCCGCCGCGTGCCCGCAGAACCCATTCCCGTCGACGAGTTTGCCGGCGCCGGACCTGTTGCGCGTCCGCGCCCGCCGCGAGCCGGAGCCAGGCACCGACGCCGGCAGCGATGCACCTGCCCCAGACCGCAGCTCTGCGCGCCGGCCGCCCCCTCCTAGGCCCCCGCCCGCCCCCGCCCGCCCGCGGGGCTCCGAGCGGCCCTCGGCCACAGCCAGCCCAGCCCACCCGCTGCCGCCCCCGGCGCCTGGGCAGCAGCCCGCGAGGAGGAGGGCGGGGCGCAGGCCCGACGCCGGCGGGCTGCCGCGCTCGCTCGGGATCGGCCCTGACCGCCTCGGAGGCGCTCTCACCTTGGCTGCCGCGGCTCTGGCGGACATCTTGTCTCTCTCCAGCGCCGCGCGAGGTTCCTCGGACCCGAAACTCCGCGCCACCAGCCCGCCGGCTCCTCACGCCACAGACCAGATAAACATCTCCCGGGAGCGAGCGGAGCTGGGGGCGGGGGCGGCCGTAGAGGCCCAGCCCACGGGGAGGGGACTCAACTCGGACAAAAGTCCGGGAAGCGACCGCCTGCCCGCCCCGCCCGGGTCTTCTCCGCGGGGCGCGCCCGGCCGGCGCCTCCCTCCGAGTGCGGCCAGTCGCTCGGCCTCCCAAAGCTCTCACAGCCAGGACACGTCGGCCCCGCCCGCTTGCCCCTGGCTAGCACTGGGGGCCTCCGGCCGTCCCCGCAGTCCGCCCGGTGGCTCCTCAGAAGCCGGCTTCCGCACGTAACTTCCCTGGATTCAGTCGCGGGAAAGGGACCCACCATCCACAGGCTGAGCCGGCGCCGGCAACTGCGGGAGGCCACGCAAACCTGCCGGCCCGACCCGCCCCACTGAGCATGCCCGGCTGGGCGGGGGGCGGGGCCACTATGGGGGCGGGGCCTCTTCGGGGGCGGGGCGAGCGGCCCACGGACAGCTTCCTCCTGAGGTCCGACCCCAGTTGGGGAAGGAAAAGCCCAGTTTCCGAAGTACTTGGTGGACAGTTTCCGCTGGCATGCGAGTCTTCCTGTTTGTTTTTATCAAAGGTCCGGCAGAAATCGACCCCGAGGAGAAAGCCCCTGTGTTCCAAAGCTTTTTCGACTTCTAGCAGAGACTTGCTCTCTTGCTCTCTCAACAAGCCACGACGGATCGGCCCCCACACAGAAGGACTGCTGGAAAGGCTGGCACAGCAAATACCTGACAATAGTTTCCTTAACGTGGTAAATATCGATGCCCACAGCTGTCACCACATGCCTGGGCCTTGCTGCCCCAACTGAAAGCAGAATGCGTTGTTCTGTAAAGCGCGTCCTGGCTTTCATCTCTAAGGCGCTCCTAACAGGGTCAAAATGATTGCTCTCATTCTCGACTAGCCGACTGTGCTAAAACTAAAACTGGTACGGAGGTCGTGGGCACTCCTGGGCAAGCAGACTGGGAAATACCCAAGAGAACTGTGATATCTTGGCCCACCCACATTAGGCCTCTGGATATATCCAAAGACTCCCCCACCCCTGTAGGCAGGGATCTCCAAAGTATATTTTTGGTAACCAAAATGCTGCAATTCTTAGTGGTGAGTGAAGGGCTCAGGCTGCCTTGCACTTCTGAAGCCAATTCTCCAAGTCGGGTCTGAGCAGACAAGAAGGTTAAAGACTTGCAGCCCATGGTCCAAGTTTAATCAACCTCTGCATACACTTAGCACAATGCTGACCGCCTTGCTAAACGCCAAGGAATATGTATGAAACCATTTCCAGCCTCATTATTCTACACTTTGTAAAACGTAAAGCTCTCCACAAAGGGTCAGAAATTCTTCGTAACAATAAATAACATTCTTAAAGTACCTAACCTCGTGCCACAAAAGGTACACAAGAAAGGGGGGAAAGGCACAAACGCCAGGTTTTAAACAATGATTTTCTGTTTGGAACTCAACTGTATGGAAAGATCAAACTTCTCTTAGCCAAGAAATATCTGTATGCCATACATAAATATCTATTAAGATCTCAAAGTAACCTTTTCATATATTTTGCAACTGAAGCTATCTGAGCTAGAAAAAAGCATTCTGCAAATCAAACCCTTATTCTTTTCTTTCTTTTTTCCCCCTGAATAGAAGTGGGTGAAATCACTTTTGTTTTAGACTTACGGTGTAATTTTTTTGCTTGGGGGCAAAGTATTATTCCTTCTCTTAAGAATCGTAATTAAAATGTCCTTAGGAGCAAGCACTGTTTTTAAAAAATCTGGGGAGTTTTATTGTAATAAAAGACTTTTCATGTCTTTATTACTTTTACCATTTATTAAGATGTGCAATTAGCATAACCTGCCTAGAACTAGGCATCATGTCTTTAACAGCACCTAAACCTACAGACATACCTAAAAATGCACAGAAACTTTTTTTTCTCATTTGTCACTATTCATCAAGTCTTCCATATATCATTTAAATGCTAGATTACAACGATCTGTCAAAGATCTAATGTATTTGATTACAATTTTAGTTTATTTTACTTTTGCCATGGTTTAAAACACAATGAAATCAAGCAAAAAATTTTTACCTTGAGAATACCTTGCTTTAAAAATTACATTTATAGGGTGCCTGGGCGGCTCAGTTGGTTAAGCGACTGCCTTTGTCTCAGGTCATGATCCTGGAGTTCCAGGATGGAGTCCCACAAGGGCTCCCTGCTCGGCAGGGAGTCTGCTTCTCCCTCTGACCCTTCCCCTCTCATGCTGTCTCTCTCTCTCTCTCAAATGAATAAATAAAATCTTTTTTAAAAAATTAAAAAATAAAAGTAAAAAATAAAAACTACATTTATAAAAATCTCAAGGGAGAATAAGTATCCTTTAAAATTTTTTCAAGATATTTTCAAGATATTTTGTAATATCTGAAGTAAGCTGTATAACATGTTTTATGTATTTCCTTTTCTCTAAAGAAACAGGAGAAAGTTTTTGTCACTTGTAAAAATAAAAGTAAAACACTATTGTCAAGTCTTAAAAACACATCTCCATTCCAATGGTTTATTTTTGGGGAGATGCTTTGATAAGAAGTGGAAAGCACAGAGCATAATCTCAGATATTCCCCTTTAACAATGAAGAGTTTATCCACTGAACAAAAATTATACCACAATTTTAATGCTTGGGTATGAATGTGGTTATAGTTCCTCTAGACTCATCACATGGAAAGAAATACAAGCAAGTCTGAGAGGCTCATTTAGAGTAACAATAAAGTTTAACCAAGAATCTCTTTTCGATTGCACAGATTATCTTATTTCTGATCATCTAGTGCAAACTGAATAGGAAACTAAAAAACCACAACACTCACAAAGAGAACTTCCTGTGGGATTTTTGGTGTCTGCGGCTCAGAATGAAAAAAAAAAAGAAAGAAATGTGCCAAATCTTCATAAATCTTAGATAGAACCATTTATTATAACAGTCTTGACCAAATCAACAACTATAGCCATGCCCGCATTTTATCTAGGTATATTTTGTTTTCATTACAAAAACAAAATATATTCTTAGGCCTATTTTTGTTATTTTTTGGTATGAGATGTGAGTTTTCGTATGAAATGCAAAGGGGAAGTATTACTGCACTGTGGTAGAACAGGAGACAATCTTGATAATGCCACAGAAGAGGACTGACGAAATACTAGAAATAGAATTTTATCAAAGCACTGTAACCACTACCACCGCCACAACAAAAGTAATTCTAACCGTACTCCTATGCCATGTATTTAAAAATTCTATACATTGGGGGTGCCTGGGTGGCTCAGTCAGTTAAGTGTCTGCCTTCAGCTCAGGTCATGATCCCAGGGTCCTGGGATTGAGTCCTACATCAGGCTCCCCACTCCGAGGCAAGTCTGCTTCTCCCTCTCCCTCTCCCTCTGCCTGCTGTGTTCCCTGTTTGTGCTCTCTCTCTCTGTCAAATAAATAAATAAAATCTTTAAGAAAAAAATTCTATGCATTGCTTCAGAGTTTTCCTCTGCCGATAAAGTCACAGAACAAGATTAAACAAAGAACAGCTTTCGAAGACTCATAAAATTTCCAGACTTCACAGACCAGTAGAATTTCAAACAAAACAAAACAAAACAAAACACTGCAGGGGTGCAATATAGGATTACCAACTTTTTTTTTTTTTTAAGATTGTATTTATTTATTTGACAGAGAGAGACGGCCAGCCAGAGAGGGAACACAAGCAGGGGGAGTGGGAGAGGAAGAAGCAGGCTCCTAGCGGAGAAGCCTCATGTGGGGCTCAATCCCACAACGCTGGGATCACGCCCTGAGCCGAAGGCAGATGCTTAATGACTGCACCACCCAGGCGCCCCGGGATTACCAACTTTTTCACTTATTTTGCAAAGCAATGACATTTAAAAACAAACACGAATACACTTAAAGATGATTAAAATGGTAGATTTTTATATTATGTACCTTTTGCCACAATAAAAAAATACCAAAAGAATGTTACTATCACCGACATCATTTCATTTTTAAAAGGATGTATAAACTCTAAAAAGTCATTTTTTTAATTCAGTGCAGAATAAAGACAGTCCTTCCTAAAACGAGAGTGAGGCCATCCTTCCCTTGACTGGAGCAAGGCGGAGCTTTCTCTGTCGGGTCCTGAATGTCACACAACCAGGTCGATTGTTAGCTCCATAATTCCATGGAATCCATGACCCATCCAGACTGGCAAGCCAAGGCTCTAACTCCTCTCTAAGCACCCTGCCTCCCCTTCTCTCCAGCTCCTGTTTCCCATCTTCTACATTCTCCTAACCATCCCTCAGAGACCTCCTCCCCAGCCCAAGCAGTGATTCCTAGAGAAAAAAGAAATTAAGGAATGGAAAACTCCCCTCCCTTGCTGCCAAACTATGATATGCCTACCCTGGGAACCTGCTTTTCTTCTGTCTTCTGCTCTCCCTGGGCTCTGAACCCCATCTCTGGGGCTGGCTGGCCCTATCCGCTATGTTCTGTCTCACCATCGTCTTCATCCTCTCTCAGCCGAAGGATTCTACATTTCAGAATTCAAGCTTCCTCTGATATCTTCCATTTAATAACGGGGGGGGGGGGGGGTCTGAGGGTCAAGGGGGCAACCCTTGACCCTACCCAGGCTACCTTCAATGGTATGCAATCAGCGCAGTTGGACAGAACCCGGTGCTCAGAAGGGCCCTACCCAGGATTTAATGCTCTGCAGCACTGTCTGGAATCTCAGTTTTTGCTTCGGATTTGTGTTTTGTAAGTGAAGGTGATGGGACAATGGGGCATGCACTGGGGACCTCAGCTCTCATGTGATCCTGTTTGTTTTGGCCTCCCTGGAGGGCTTCTCAGCTACCCACTCCCCACGACTCCTGAAGCCCTTGTCAGTGCTTTACCACCCTCTGTCTCTCACAATGATCGGGGAGAGGGTTGGGGTCAGGCTTGTGTACCTTAGCACCTTGGGCTGGACAAGAGCCCCAGGCTGACAGGAGGCCGTATCTTGGTGGGGTGAGCCTCCTACCTAGCCTCCATTGGGGTACCAAGCTGTCAGGGGTGAAGGCTTAAAGATTCTTGATAGTTGCTGTCTGCTATGGCTAGAGCGGCAGTCCTGTAGCCTGACTTCCCCAGACCCTGTCCTCAGCTTGGGCATTTAGGTCAGATGGCTCGTGGGAAAGAGGCTCAGGAGGCAAGTAGGACCTCCCAGGGCCCTGTGAGGGTCTATACTAGCTATGATTATACCAGGTCCAGGGGTGCTCCCCCCGGGAATGGGGTCCTCTCTCCTCCCTATCTTCCTGAGTCCAGCTGTGCTTGTCTCTTCTGGCCAGCTTGAGGGACAAACTTCAAGGACAAGCCACAAAATATGGATTGTGTAATTTAAGTGATTGCTCATACAACTTAAATATTCTGATCTTTGCTTTTAAAACTGGCACTGCCCAATATAAAGATAAATGATAAAATTATATGTACCTTTAACGGCAGTTTCTTTTGCTTTTTGAACAAAATGATCCCATACATTCATTTTCCACTGGACCCCACAAATTAGAGACCACCTCTCCGTCTAGATCACATTCTATGAGTTCATGACAAGCTTCTCAGAAGTTCTCTATCACTTCTAGTTCTCTCTGTTGTCAAGACATGCCCAAGTCCTTTGGCATTCTTTCTTTCTCACTTTAATTTCACAACTAATGCAGGCATACATTCCTTCTACGAAAGAAGCAATAGACATTTTTAAAAGTCCACTGGCCCACATGCCCCTATTCCCACTCCTGTTATCCAGGAATATTAGTATTTAAACTGAACTGGAGTGTGTATTTCTAGATCACTTTCTGTGTATTTATTTACACATATATATGAAAACAAAGAGAAAGGGGGGGTGCAGATATACAGGAATATACAGGTTTAAAAAATATGATAGACAATATTTACTTTTGCAATTTTTTTCCACTTAATACTTTTGTCTTGGAGATTATTTCTTTTTTTTTTTAAGATTTTATTATTTTATTTGACAGAGACAGCCAGCGAGAGAGGGAACACAAGCAGGGGGAGTGGGAGAGGAAGAAGCAGGCTCATAGCAGAGGAGCCTGATGTGGGGCTCGATCCCGGAACGCTGGGATCACGCCCTGAGCCGAAGGCAGATGCTTAACGACTGCACCACCCAGGCGCCCCTTGGAGATTATTTCAAACAATGAAAACCTACATCGTCATTTTAAAATGGCTGTCTAGTATTCCATGGATATACTATAATTTGTCTAAGATAGTTTTGATATTATAATGTCACAATGAAAATCCTTATTTATGCCTTCTTGCGCACATGTGAAGTAGTTCTCTAGGAGAGATATCCAAAAGGGGATTTTTCTGGGTTGAGGTATATATTGATTTAAAATAAAATTTTTAAACTGATACTGTCTACCATCCCTCCAAAAATACCAGATCAACTTATCCTGTTTCCCCCACCCACAAACACTTGATAATACTAATCTTTTAGATTTTTGCCCATCTGGTAGACAAAAATGGTATATTACTTGCCTATCTATTTCATTTACTCCCCCCTTTTTTTCTGTTATTTCAGTTATTGATTTGAAGCACTTTTTTTTTTTAAGATTTTATTTATTTATTTGACAGAGAGAGAGACAGCCAGCAAGAGAGGGAACACAAGCAGGGGGAGTGGGAGAGGAAGAAGCAGGCCCCCAGTGGAGGAGCCTGATGCGGGGCTTGATTCCAGAACGCCAGGATCACGCCCTGAGCTAAAGGCAGATGCTTAACAACTGAGCCACCCAGGTGCCCCTGATTTGAAGCTCTTTTTTTTTTTTTAAAGGTTTTATTTATTTATTCGACAGAGATAGAGACAGCCAGCGAGAGACAGAGGGAACACAAGCAGGGGGAGTGGGAGAGGAAGAAGCAGGCTCCCAGCGGAGGAGCCCGATGTGGGGCTCGATCCCATAACGCCGGGATCACGCCCTGAGCCAAAGGCAGACGCTTAACTGCTGTGCCACCCAGGCGCCCCTGAAGCTCTTTTAAAGTATACTCTTTTTATTGAATGCAGCTGCTTGTATGTGTGTGTGCGTCAAATAAAATTTGTTTTGGACTAATTTTAGTTGTATAGAAAAGTTGCAAAGATAATACAGAGTTTATCCACCCTGCCCTAATGTTAACATTTTATATAACTGTGGTAGACTTGTTAAAAAAATTAACATTGTTACATTATTAACTAAACTGCATCAAATGCTAATTTTAACTCCTTAATTTCTCTGATATTCTTCCACTTTTGCAGATTCCTCCTCCTTTCCAAATCTTATGTAAATTATTTTTGACATGTTCATCTTGAGCCTCTAGACTTTTCCTAAGTTCAGGTTCGTGAACGTGACTATGTATGAGGCAGAGTATAAACCAAAAAGTCACAGTGGACGACACACAGGGTATACCTGGAGTTTCATCATTCTTATTCTGTCCAGGAACATTTTTTTCTCAGACTCGTGTTTGTAGAAAAATTGCTGTGAGATATTTTTTCAGCCTCAAACAGTAAGTGGAGATTAGAAGAAATCTACCAACTCCACTTTAGTTTGGAGTCTGTCTTCCCCAGATGGCAGGGAGTACCAAATTCCCTGGATTAAAAAAAGAGATTCCTTAAAATAATTGAATGACCCAGTCCCCCAAATTATGTTTGGATTCTCTTTATAATGTGTGTGTGTTTGTGTGTGTTTGAGTGTGTGATAAACCTTTAGAATAATACTCTTTTAAAACAAATAAATAAACATAAAAAATAGAAAAGTGAGTGAAACTCCATTTAAAAAAAGGTAAATATATTTTTATATTTAAAATAATGTTTAGGAGCACCTGGATGGCTCAGTCAGGTAAGCATTCAACTCTTGATTTCAGCTCAGGTCATGATCTCAGGGTTGTGAGATCAAGCCCCACATCTGGCTCTGTGCTGGGTGTGGAGCCTGCTTGGGATTCTCTCTCTCTCCCTCTGACTCTGCCTCTACTCCCCCAACTGGTGCACATGAGTGTGTGCTCTCTCTCTAAAAAGTAATAATAATAATAATAATGATAATATAAAATAATTTTTAAAAGGGAATAAAATGGATGCACATACTTGCAAAGGAAACACTAGAAGGAAGACTAAGAATAAATACAGTTACCTTTGGAGGAAGGAGAGAACATCAACAATAATTTTTCTACATATGCTCCATAATATAGTTTCAATTTTGAAAACATAAAAATATTTTACATATTTTTAAAAGTAAATGAAATCAAGAAGAAAAAAAAATCTGTAAAAACTGAAAATGAACTGAAGCAAGAAAAATACATTAAGTTGGTGACCTAACCACACAGAGAAAAGAATTACTTTCAATGCCTCCTGCACAAAGCCCTTTGATTGTAGATTCTTTGTATATGTTCTAAGGAAAACAGCACTGCAACAAAATCATAAATTTCATTCAGTAGTCTGTTAGTAAAAATTATTATTTTGAAACTATTACTATACATATGCGTGCATTAACTAATATAAAACTGTTATATATTCATTAATTGATTAACCTATATATAATGACTTTTAGCTGATATTTATATATGTGTGTTAACAAATATATTAGTGTATTTAATATATAGCATTATTAACATACAATTTATAATACTAGCATATTATGTATTTGATAGTTTCAAAGTTACATATAAATATATAACAATTTTAAAGTACCAATGCTAATAACATGTTTGTGTCTGCTAATAATGCTAATATTAAGTGTATGCTTTTATACTGGTTATATTATTAGTTAATACATCAATATATATTAGGGTATATTAACATTCTTATAACCAAGATTTTCTGCTTAAGAGAAAAAAGTATAAAAATCGAAGAAGTTATATAAAAATTTTGCAATTCTAATTTAAATTTTTAAAAAATCAGTATAACAATTTTTTAAAGTATCTTTAAAATACATATGTGTGTGTGTGTGTGTGTGTGTGTGTGTACAGAGATTTCCTAGCTCTTGCCAATGAAAAAGACTAGAAAGGATGAAAACCCAATATCAATGAGCACATTTAGCACCCAAATTGTAATCTCTAGCCCTGGGTATAACTTGGGCACCAACTTCTTATTCTGTAAGCTGTCAGTTTAAAGGAAATAATATATTTTGTATGAACTCTATTTCAGATAACCAAATAACTCTAATTGATGAAAAAAAATGTTCCTTATAAAATAACTCCAGCTAAGAAATCTGGAGTGATAGAATTAGGAAATCATCATCTTGTAACACTTGAAACAACAGACCCTGGCAACTGGTCGTCAAAGGATCAACTCACTCAGCAATGTTAGCATCATTCAAAGCTAAGACAAGCAAACATTCATGGCTCCACGTGACACACCCACCTACAGAGGATGTCTGTTCCCAAAGTGGAACCTGAATGAAATTCAGCCTGTAGGGCTAACTTTCATAAACAGAAATACAGGAGATGGAGATGCAAGTTAGAGGACTCCACAAGGAAGCAAAGAGATGACTACAGAATGTAGGAGGGTCTATGCAGGAAAATGGACCCAGTTTTCAAAATGAGTCAGTAGACAAAAAAGAAAAGAAAAGCAAGTTGGGGCTGCTATGGACCTTCTGTGGATGGACTCCTTTTCAGATCTACTTATTGTAAAAAGACATTTTTGAGGCATTTGGGGAAATTTCATCATGGACTAAATGTTCAGTGATAGCAAGATGTGGTCATGGTATTGTGGCTACATAGGAAGGTATCCCTTTTTGGGGCACCTGGGTGGCTCAGTCGTTAAGCATCTGCCTTAGGCCCAGGGCATGATCCCAGGGTCCTGGGATCGAGCCCCACATTGGGCTCCCTGCTCCACTGGGAGCCTGCTTCTTCCTCTCCCACTCCCCCTCTTGTGTTCCCTCTCTCCCTGGCTGTCTCTCTCTCTGTCAAATAACTAAATAAAATCTTAAAAAAAAAAAAAAAAAGGAAGGTATCCCTTTTGACAGATGCATATGGAAACATACAGAGCTGAAATAGCACAATGTTTGGGATCTGCTTCAAAACACTTCAGCAAGCAGTTAAAAAGTAGAGGCAGGCGATGGAGCAAAATACTGAAAATTGGTGAATCCAGCTGATAGGCACATGGCAAGTTTACTGTATTATTCTTTCTACTTTGGAGTTTGAATGTTGGTGTACATTTGAAATTTTTATCATGAAGATCAACAAAAATAATAAAAACAAATATTCCTGTCAGCAAAGGTAGGTAGACTGTAAGTAATTGTCAGACATTCCCTGTTTGGATACCCCGTTGCAATGGGACATTGCAGTTTTCTTCTCATCAAGAGGTGGAACATTTTTCTCCCATCCCTTGAATCTGGGCAGCGGCGTGACCTGTTTTAGTTAAAAAGCATACATGACCCACGCAGAAACTTGAAAAGCACGTGGCATGGGGGGTGTGCTTTCTCTAGCTGCTGAGAACGCTGAGACCACCACTGGAAGCCCAGATTAGCCTGCTGAGGAAGTCACATGGAAAAGAAATGAGATGCCCTGGCTGACAGTGTGCCAACCTCCAGACATCTGAGCGAGGGAATTCTAGACCATCCAGTCTCAGCCAAGCCGCAAATGATTGCATCTGTATGAATCAGCCCGGGCAAGTCTAGCAAAAGAACCACTCGGATCTGAGCCCAAATTGCCAGCCCACAGAATCATGAATGTTTTTTAAGATGCTAAGTTTTGGGTGATTTGTTACACAGCAAGGACAAACTGAGAAGTATGGCTAAATCCACAGGAGTACTACACGAACATATGCAAAAGATCGGCTTCTTAGGACTGTGCGGGTACAGGGCATGGACTCCATCAAGGTATCTGAATGGGAACTCCACGTCACTAGAAAATGGTACATTTGGAAATTGCTCTAAAGGCACTGGAGGCTTCGGTAGACCACCTCCTTTTGTATGTACAGTGAGGGCCATCGAAACAAGTAGTCACTCCATTGATAGAGGTGGGTATGGCCGATGGATTACGTAGAACTATTTTTGAGGACTAAAAAGGTCTGGCTCTGCTTCTAGTCACCAATCCCAGACAAAACAGAGAAACGATCTTTGGGATTGCTGGCAGAAGGTCCTGCCTTTCTTCCCTGACTCCATTCTGCAGCCCAAGTAGCCAGTGCAGAAGGAGAGCACACATCTGTGAGAGTCTGCCTGACCCTCCCTCCCCTACAGGCCACAGCTGGGGCGACCTTAGCACCCACGAACACACTGGGGACACTCTCCAACAGGGCAGGTTTCACCCTACGTACTCTAAGAACAGATCGGGTTTCCTCCTTACCACAGATGTTCACTTGCAAATGCTGGGCCCAGATAGAAGGATTTATTAGAGAGTGTTTAAAGTGCCACAGGAGAAAACAAGGCAGTAGTCACTGAGATGCACATGGACGTTAAAACGCCGAGGTATTCTTTTACTAAAAGAAGATATTAAAGGATTTTAAATTATGACTGTTAATCTAACTAAATCACATAACTTTAAAATAATCTCCCTAAGGATTATACAGCTCATATCATTAGCAAAATACTGAACTTCTAAAAGAAAAATTCAAGAGAGTTAAATATTTATTTCTCCATAATACTAGCTATTTATTTGGAACTATTTTAAAGTTAATTTGATACTTTAATTTGTGATGAATATGGCTATTTTCAGTACATTAGAATTACTGTTCACACAAATGCCACCCACATTTACATGCTAATTTATCCAACTTCTTCATTTATATTTTTAAAGGTGCAATATAATTTTTGTAAGTATATTTTTTTAAAGCACAAGAATCTTGTTAAGGAAATGGCCATATTTTATACTCTTTTGAATGAGCAAACTATTACTTAGGAAATGCTGCAAATGCCTTTTTTGGACTATGGGCTTGGAATTTATATTATTCGACAAAGTCTAACAAGACAAAAAGATCATTAAATATGGGGTTTGGAAAGACTGGACTTTAAAAGCGAAGAATAATTCGTGGCAGCTTCGTTATCTGTGGACCAAACTTGAAGGGGACAAAGGAAAACCCTGCAGCTGAGCTGAAGGTTGGTGCAGCAGAAGCCAGGGCCCCAAGAAGGACCCCTCGCTTGGGGCAGCACTTTGACCTCGGGCTTCTGACAATCCTGCCTTCTCCTTCTGAAAGGGCAACACAGAGAGCTGAGGAAAAGCCATTAGATTCATTATCATTCTACGTAATACTAAAATAAATGTTCTCTCCTGTTAACAAAGTGTGGACACATATGGTGAAAGCATCGGAAAGAACATGATGGAAATGATCTGGAAAGGTCTTCTGGGACTAAAGCTTCCTTATCTGTACAACAGAGGGGAGTAACATGGGGAGATTGGGGTATGTGGGGGAGGGGGTGCTGGATTAATTCTAAGACCTTTTCTAGCCATAACTTTCAGTGATCTGAACAGTCAAAAGCTGTTCATCCCTGACACTGTGAGGCTAGTGTTGGATGTGGTTATTTGTAGGTTTTACAAGTCTTGGAAAGATACAGATGATAAGACCATAGATTCTGTTTCTACGGAAAGCTCTAATTTTAAATGTGTTTAATTTTAAATATGATTAAATTTCCATGTGAGAGCACATATTATATGAGAGTGAAAAGTTTTACAAAAGCTGGACAAATTAGAAACCATCCAAAAATCTAGCTAAGCTTAGATCTGTGTGTGAGAGAGTGTATGTTTTGAAAGGGTGTGGCTTCCTGACTCTGGATTGTTTGGAAATATTCTGACAAAGCCAAATTCATTTCTCTGATATCCTGAACACAGCAAGGAACTGGAGCCTAAAATAGCATAAAACATGATATTCCTATACATATAATCAATTTAAGTCAACTAAAAAATGTGATAAACACCCAAAAGATTTTTCTCTTTTTTAAGTAGGCTCCACACCCAGCATGGAGCCCAACATGAGGCTTGAACTCATGACTCCAAGATCAAGACCTGAGCTGAGACCAAGAGTTGGAGGCTCAACTGATTAAGCCACCCAGCTGCCCCAACACCCAAAAGGTTTTTAGTCTATATTCTTGTAATTCCTTTTTTAGAGATAGTCTGTGCAATTGCCTGGACTAGAAAATTTAGCAACACTTAGCATACTTTTCACTCGTTTGTTCATTAACCCATTTTTCATCTATTCAACAAGTATTTACAGAACTCCTACTAGGTGCCAGAAACCATTTCTTTTAAAATTTTTTCAAGTTTTGTTTGTTGAACTTCATCCTCCCTTACTCTCACTCCTGCCTTTGTTAGGTAGGACGCCATGTTCAGATGACTCAGGAGTACATTTAAGTTGTGGTACTCAAAGCAGAATGCTCTCTTACTAAGGGAAAAACACAATCCACGTGAGTCAGTACTTCACACGGTGGTGTCAGGAGGAGAAAACAACCATCCTCACCCCCACCTCAAGAGAAAGACAGGTCTGACTGGACTCATTTTTGCTCCTAGCACCTATGTCGCTGACGTGAATTCACTTCTACAGAGTGAATCCAGGACAGAAATAATAGACAGAAAGACTTAATAATATAATACATAATAAGTAATTATACACGTGTCATTGCTTTAACATAAAAAAATAGGTGTGGATGGAGATGATATATTATTCTGCAGTATTTCCCTCTCTCTTACATAAATGTTAAACACAACAGCAGTAGAACGAGTTAGTAATGGCAATCAGTAGTCATTAATAGTAGGACTATTTTAACTGTATGAGAAAAATATAACAAGATTTTAAAATCCTTCTTTCTGTCCTCTGATATAGCAGTTTAACCCTTTAAAAATTATTTATTGGGTATTTAAATTTTGCAGGCTTTATACTGGGTATTTTTGAAATATATAAATGTGAGGCTTGTTGAAAGGAAAATATAAATACCACAGGGCTAAACAGATACTATTTATATTTCTCCACCACCGCACACAAAAAAGAATAATGTCCTGCTTCTTTCAGCTCCAGGATACAATAGGATATTTTTATTCTGTTTCCTTTTCCAATAACACTTCTCTGAACTGCCTGCAGCAGTTTAGACGTCCCTTGTTTCTTTCTGTGGCGGCAAAACTGAATACAGTCATATGTAAAATTCACTCTGATTTGCAGCTCCGTTCAGCTCCAACCCACATGACACAGATCCCTGGTGTCAGTTCCATGTGATGACAGTAAGCTAAATATCCTCTCCACAAAACCATTTGAGTGTGGAATGCTTATGATTCTCTTTTCTAGCAGGATCAGGTTTTTAGACTTGTGGGAATTCATTCCCACCTCTCCAGAAACGTCCATCTACTTTGTATCTAAAGGCTTGTTAATCAGGTTGTTTGCATCTATAAATTCATCATATATTCTATCACTGTCTAAAATATCTGTTATTTTAGGGACACGTGGTTGCCTCAGTCAGTTAAGTGTCTGCCTTCGGCTCAGGTCATGATCCCAGGGTCCTAGGATCGTGTCCCACAACAGGCTCCTTGCTCAGCGGGGAGCCTGCTTCTCCCTCTGCCTGCTCTGCCTGCTGCTCCCGCTGCTTGTGCTCTCTCTCTGACAAATAAATAAAATCTTTAAAAACAGATAAATAAAATAAAAAATCTATTGCTTTATAAAACTTTTTATTTCAAAGCAATCGTAGAGTCACAAGAAGATGCAGAGAAAAGCACAGGGAAATCCCGTGCTCCCTTCACCCAGCCTCCCCTGGTGTTAGCATCTTGCACAACTCTAGTACAATATGGAAACAAAGAAACTGACAGTGGTAACATTCTAAAGACTGTGTTCAGATTTCACCAGTTATGCAAGTATCCATGGTGTGTGTGTGTGTGTGTGTAGCTCTATGCAACTTGATCACGCTGTCATCTTGTACAACCACAAACACCACCACCAAGATACTCAACCATCATTTCACCGCAAGACTTATGTTACCCCTCTCTCCCCAGTCTCTAACCCCTGGCAACTAATAATCTGTTCCCCATCTCTATAATTATATTACTTCATGAATATTACATAAATGAGTCATATAGTATGTAACCTTTTGGAATTGGCTTTGTTCACTCAGCATGTTTTCCTTAAAGTTTATACAAGCTGTTGTGTGTATCAATAATTCCCTCCTTTGTGTTGCTAAGTAGTATTCCACTGCATGGAGGTACCACGGCTTGTTGAACCATTATCCATTTGGACATTTGAGTAGTTTCTGACTTGGGGCTATCATAAATTAAGCTTCTTTGAATATTTGTGTACAAATTCCTACATGAAAAATAACTCTTCATTTCTCTGGGATAAATGCCCTAGAATTGCTGAGTCCTACAGTAAATCCATTTTTTTTTCAGTTTTGAGAAGGGCTGTTGAAATATTTTTCAGAGTAGCTGTACCATTTTACATTCCAACAAGCAATGTGGAGAGTAACACATGAGTAATTGCCAGCATTTGGGGTTATCGCTATGTTTCATGGTACCCATTCTGGTAGGTATGTAATTATACCTCATTCTGATCTAAATTTGCATTTCTCTACTGGCTAATGTAGAAATTCACCTGACCTATTTCCTTCAGGAAAATGTCTACGTCTTTTGTCTATTTTCCAATAGGATTTTTTTTTTCACTATTGAGTTTTTAGAGTTCTTTCTATGGTCTAGATACAAGGACTTTGTTGGATATGTACTTTGCAAATATATTTTCCTAATCTATAACTTGTCTTTTCATCCTTCCAATAGGTTCTTTCCTGGGGCAAAAATTGCTAATTTTGATCAGTTCCAATTTTGGATAATTTTGATGAGCTCAGTTCTAAGTCCCAAAGATTTTCTCTTATGTTCTTTTCAAGAAGTTCTATAGTTTTACATTTTACGTTTAAGTTTTTCTATCATTTTTGAACAATCCAAATGGATAAGTTAAACCTCTCTTTCTCCAGGAATACAGTTTTAAAGTAGAAAGGTAATTTTAACTTCTAAGATCAAAATTTTAGTTTCATTGAGAAAATCCTATTTGACTTGGTGACCCTCTTCTGATGTTTTTTTCCTCTTTTCTGATAATTTTTTTTTACCAAGTTGAAAGTCATTTCCAAAAAGGACTCACTTTATCACCAGATGAGTTTTTGCCACAACCTAAAGGTAATATCAAATTACTCAGACACAGTCACTTCATCCTTCTCACGGCTTCTAATGGCCTCACCAAAAATCACTAAAAAGTTTCAAAGAAAGAGCATATAAATAAATGTCTGTTTTACTGTACATTTTTTTCCTCCATTTTCATCCTCAATGTATTTCCAAATTAGAGGACATTTCTTTTGTTCCACACTTGAAAATATGATTTTACGCCAAGCCAACACTTTAGTATCATTTCATAACTGACAACAGTGACAATCATCTTGTAGGCAAATGTGCTAAGGAGCCTATCGCCTTGCATTTCTATAAATTCAAACATCTCATTAAATGCTTCTGCACATTTTGAGGAAATGGAAAAGTAACCCAAAACTTGAATTATAAAAGCCTCAATATCACAGGTAAATAAACAATCATGCTTCTTTTAAAAGTGTGTGTATAAGGCATATAGGTATTTAACAGGTAAGATCATTTCAGTTTCTTTGGTGAGAACTTCATAGATTGAACGGAATTTTCTAAATTTACACGTGAACTGTCTGCTGGATATGCAAATAAGCAGCAAAGTCGAACAAGGTATCAACAATCTTTGTGCTCTTTCGTTTTCTTAGATCGCGTTAAAATCTTCACAGAAATCAAGAGGATTCAAAAGTTCAATTTTAAATCAAAATACCTAATGGCTGGACAGAACATTTGATCTGATGAACTTGTACTCTAGACAGCGGGATGGTTGAGAAGACCAGACAGAATCAGCTCTATGCCATAAGGGGCATGGTATTCAGGACTCCTCGTTTCCCCACATGGCACATTATTGCATCCTCTGAATCAGGAAGTGCCAGTTCCATAGAGCAACAGGGGAATGAAACCGTTAGCACATTCATTGGTGTAGTATGGCTATGATTATTTAGCAGCAGCTATTTTTTAAAGGATTTATTTACTTGAGAGAGACAGAGAACGAGCAGGAGGGGCAGACGGACAGTGAGAGAGAACCTCAAGCAGACTCCACGCTGAGCATGGGACCCAACGTAGGGCTGGATCTCATGACCCCGATCTCATGACGAGCGGAAACCAAGAGTTGGATGCTTAACTGACTGAACCATCCAGGCGTCCCGCAGCAGCTATTTTTAATTAATTATTGGTATCTTTTTGGGAGATGAAAAAACTTTTGAATTAGAAGTACTCGCGTATCTCAGCCCAAATTAGTGGGATTCAGCTTCCCTACGTGCTTTCACACCACCTTTTCCATGCCCAGTTTGTGTCTGTTCTGTATATGGTGTATTATGCTCTGCTTTGGTCATTTGGCTCCCCAATCCAGTTGTATGCATCCTTCCATTTGTCATTAAAATATCACAGTCAATTAGCCTTCTTTTTCAATGAGATGTGGGCCATGCTGGCATTGCTATCGTAATCGTTTTAATTATCTGAATTCTTAGAAGACACGATCAGAATATTCACAATGTTAACGTTTTAACAAGCACGATCTTGATACAAAGCACAACAGTTAATCAACAGGCCAAGTCAAAGCCAGATTCTTGATGCTCATGATTACAACACCCTTAATTACACACTCATCTCCTCACCCAGAGTGATGCAACAACGAATGATCCATTACTATGAACTGTAAATCGTAGATGCCACCGTTGTGAGGGGAAAAGCGGTGACAGCAACTACGGAAGGTAAATCATCTATGTGGTATCCATTTGGCATTAAAGCGCCACTGCTGTCAGCCCCTTATTGGGAGGCCACCTCATTGGTTTTGTACTTTTCTCCCAACCTTTGGTGCCCATCACCAAAAAGATAAGGCATCTTGGGTCCCAGGGAGTGGTTTCCTGTGACAGGATTCTCGGTGCTAGAATCAGGACATCAGGCAATGGAAGACATCTTGTCACACTAGTGAGATATGTAAAAGCACCATTCTAGAAAGCCCTTAGAGTAGGATGGCCCTTCTTACTGGCTCTGGTCATACCTTGACCTGATTGTGTCGGTTCCAGAGGACCTAGAGGAAAGTTTCAGAGAGCAGATATATGGGCTGGCCTCTTTCTCTTGCTCCTTCTCTGCCACTTCCCATTTCATTCTTAGCTCAGAAATTAAAACTGTATATAGTCTCCTCACTTTCCCCTTGTCCAGGAAAGGAAGAGACAGAAGTTGGAGGGGCAAACTCTACAGTAGGAAGACTGCAGTGTGAATAGTTCCAAACTTGTCCAGTTTTTATATTCCAATGCCATGCAGTAAAGCGGCACACAGGAGCACTCTGTTGTCCATACAAAGCATTCTTCTCCATCATTCCCAGATTGTTTCCTTATTAGATGCCACTCACCATGCTAGGTATTCGGAATACAAGAAAGAAGGGGGGGGGTGCCTGGGTGGCTCATTTGGTTAAGCGTGACTCTTGGTTTCTGCTCAGGTCATGATCTCAGGGTGGTGGAATGGAGCCCTACGTTGGGCTCTGGACTGAGCGTGGAGCCTGCTTAAGATTCTTTCTCTCTCCCTCTCCCTCTGCCCCTCCCCACCCCTGCTCATGTGTGCTCTCTTTCTAAGTAAGAAAGAAAGAGAAAGAGAGTGAGAGCGGAAGGAAGGAAGGAAGGAAGGAAGGAAGGAAGGAAGGAAGGAAAAAGGGAAGGTGTTTTATCTTCAAAGCATCTGCAGTCTAGAGAAGGAGATCAAACAGGAGATGAGCACCAGTAGAGCAAGGGCTAAGAACACAGAGAAGGAACTAGGGAAGCAGAGAAAAGGAGAACTTGGATGGGCGTTTTGGGGGCAGGCGTCCCTAGGAGAGAACATAGTGGAAGTGTGACCATCTGAAATAGAAAAACATTGACCTCAGAATGAGTTCCTGTATTTCAAAGTGTACCACCAATTTGAGGGCTGCTCTTCTAAAAACAGGACATTGGCATTTCCCATGAGCAACAAGAAGAACCCACAAAGGGAGAACGTGACTGCATAAGGTTGACAAGAGGAAGGACGCTGATCCCTTCCCCACTTGCCGGGAAGGCTGGGCCTTAAACGCAGTGGAGGGCACTGAGCCAGGGTTCCAACATAGTCTGGGCTAGGCTGAAGTCGAGTCTGGCTTGTCGACAGCGAAAAGCTTACCAAGCAGAAAGGCAGGGGGAAAGTCTTTCAGCAAAAATATTTAACCCACTGAAAATAATTTATACTTGTGTACAAACAACCTGCTGATTAAAAATGATTCTTAACTACTCATTAAAAGAAGGCCCACCCTTCAGGACCTATACTTTGCAACACTTAGGTACTATTTAATGGGAGTTACAGTATAAGCAAAATATTAAAAGGCTGCATTTCTTTACATGCTATAATTTTACTTTTGACTAATTCCAACTTTCTCTGTGCTCAATTAGTCTGACTTAGTGAAGTTTTGTCGTGTATAAGCTGGGAAGTCCTGACTTGTCTCTCAACTTGCCAGCAAGAAGTAGCAGGATTACTAAATTCCCAAGATTTTAAAAAGGTCAAAACTGTGGCCCCTCTCTTTACTAATTTTAAATGACTGTACGCCATTGGCAAAGTAATATTTACCACCAAAAATACAATCTATATCCTTCTTGAACAGAGCTGATTTGATTGAGAATCAAATTTGAGTTTGAGGTCTCTTTCTTCTGATTTCTTATAGCGGGACACATAACAAAGTGCATTTAACACCGTAACTGGGATTTCCAAAGCCTGGAGACCTATTAAGAATTCCCAAAATTGGTGACATCTCCAGAGGTGGTGGGATAGAGAGAGGTGTTTTGCTCTTCTGGTAAACTTTTAACTAGGAAGCCAGGGATAAATTCTCTTATTTTGAGAGAGGGGTGAAAAATTGGGTTAAGTGAGAGCTTCCAGATATAAGTATATGTGTGACCAGAAGTGCGAATCTCTGATGAAGGAATAGGAAAGAACCATTTTGCGGGTCCCTTACTACGGGCTCCCCAAGCAACAAGAATGATAAGTGTTCTTAAGTTACATGTTTCTTCTCCACATGTGAGAAGAAAATTTCACTTCTGAAGTGCTAAATTAGCCTGCGGTTTTAGACAAGCAAAGTTGCACCATGGTCCTTGCTTTGCCAGATATATGCTGACTATGTATAAATAATCTGACTTCTCTGAGCCTCAGTTTTCTTATCCATAAAAATGAAAATCACTGCTTTTGACAAGTTGGTGTGATGAGAATTAAATGGGCTGATGTATGAGATAGCACATTAGCACTCAATAAATATCTGCTCATTGCTTTGCTGAATTATTCTTTGCTTCCTTTTTTAATTTTAAACTACTATTTGATATTTACTGTTCTTATTTTTTATTTTTGTATCAGTGTAAAATCAGAAAACTTAGCAACCATTCTGAAGATGACAAAAGTTATTTTCTTTCTTAAAAAGATTTTTATTATTTATTTATTTATTTATTTTAGAGATAGAGTGGGGAGAGAGAGAGAGCATGAGTGGGTGAAGCAGCAGAGGGAGAGGGAGAAGCAGACTGTGCTGAGTGCAGAGCCCGTCACAAGGCTCGATCCCACAACCCCAAGATCATGACCTGAGCCAAAATCAAGAGTCGGATCCTTAAGCGACTGAGCCCTACCCAGGCGCCCAGACAAAAGTTATTTTCTAGCCCAGATTCAATTACTGAGTATCTATCATGTTCCATATGCTGGGGACTCGCCAGTTAAGAGCAGACAAAACGTCCTTCCCTCACACAGCTTCCATTATATTGTTTACAGAACCTAATAAAATAAATAAGAAAAATATGCAAAATGTTAGATGGCAGTAAGTGCTGAGAGAAAAATCAAGTGAAGAAGAAGAGGGAATCCAGAGGAAAGGCAGGGGACAGTTCATTTTGTGGCTTCAGGAAGGTCTTACTGGGAAGGTGACAAGGAAGTGAGCCCAGGGAGATAACGCCACATGCTTATCTGAGGAAGACCTTCCGGGCAGAAGGGATAGCAACTGCAGGGTCTCTGAGATGGGAGAGGCCTTGGGGTGTCTGAGGAACAGCAAGGAGGACAGTAGGTTGCAGTGGAGCTGAAGGGAAGCATGTCAAGGAAGTAAAGAACTACGGCAGGGCAGACGGGTCACACTGCGCCTCAGAGGCTTTTTCCTGCGTGCGATGGGGAGCCACTGGAGGAAGGTGAACAGGAAGTGACAAAGGAGAAATTGTTCTAACAGAAACACGCTGCTGCTATGCAGAGAGTGAAGTGAGAGAACAAGGGTGGAAGCAGGGAGGCCAGTGAGGAGGCACCTAATGTAGCCTAAGATGAGGTTGTGGTGGCCTGACGAGGCGACACGGTTGGAGATGCTGTCTGTGAATTCCAGGTGTAGATGTGCTGACAGACCAGTACGGAGTAGAGAGGAAAAGAGGAGTCAAGGTTACTGCTAAGACTTTTGATCTGAGCGACTGGAAGGATGGAAATGCCATCTTATTTGATGAAAGAAACAGGAAAAAGCAGATTTTGGAGGATGACATCAGGAGCTAGTCTTGGACACACTGTATGTGAGGCACATGCTAGACATCCACGTAGAAAGGTTGAGAAGGCAGTTGGAGATGTGAAAATGGATGTTAGGGAAGAGGTCCAGGTTGGATGCATTGATAATCACAATTTAAAATGCCTTAACTCATAGGTGCATAAGCTCACAAAAGAGTGGGTATAAATGCGGAGAAAGAACCAAAACCAAGCTTGGGGCCTGCCAATGTTGCAAGGTCAGGGAGAAGGAGCAACGGCAACTGAGAATGAGTGGCCAGTAAGACAGAGGAGAGTGTTTTAGAAGCCAAGTGAAGAAGACATTTCAGGAAGGGAGTGCTTAACTGCCAACTGTGTTACATGCTGCTGTTAGGAAAATAGCTGAGAACTTCCAGAATGGATACTGCAAAATCCTCAAAAAAAGTATGAAAAGCATTTTCTTATTCGGTTTTTAATGTTTTCATAAGGCCTTATAATTAAACATGAGAGTATGCACATGTATTTACCTCTTCTCCTAAATCTCACTAAAATGACACCAGAGATAAAGTTGTAACACACAAGGACAAAGAGACGATATAGGTCAGGATGTGTCTCCTTCCCCTCCTGCTCCCCTAAACTCTAAACATATCCTGGAATCTACTCAAAGATGGATTTTCCAGCTACGGCTAATGGGTCTTCCCAGGAATTCCAGAAGAATGGAAGCCCCAGAGATGGCAAAGGAAACACAGAAATCTCCCAGGACTACAGCAGATCTGTGAGGGGATTACAATCTAGGTGAGTGACAAGAATATATACATAAAAATTTAAGCAAAATTAAAGACAAAGCACTATATTTACATGGCAAACTTCAAAATAAAAAGTACTCATCATCTATTCTCGTTATTATAAAAGAGCAGCGAATGCCGGCTCCCAGACTTCTTCTCCTGCCCAATGGCCACCTGTGGCCAGGCAGGACCACCAACATCCACCACTGGCTTCTCAAGCCCTGGACTTCCCTTATCTACCCTCCCTCTCAGCAACACATGCCCAGGGGCACACACTGGGCTTTCCCATCACCCCAAACTGCCTCCTCTCCAAAATCACAACACTCACACATCCCCATCTCAGACATGAGATTAGGCATGTCAAGGTAAATGGGAACAGTTGGGATCTGAAAGAGCCAGGGGTCAACAAGCTCAGACCCAGAAAGAAGTTCAAGGAGGAAAAAAAGTGCTAGGGTTACAAAAAGTGTCTGAAAACATATAAATGCCTAAGTCAAATCAGCGCCTTTTGAAGAAATTAGTAAATATTTTTGAACATGTACTATATGCAAAGCAACATGCTACAAAATGCTACGGGGGCCTTAGTTATCCGTTGCTACCTACTAAAACTTAGTGACTTAAGACAACAAACGTTTATTATTTTATGCAGTTTGTAAAGGTCAGGAATCCAGGAGCAGTTCAGCTGAGTGGTTCTGGCTCAGGGACTCACATGAGGTTGCCATCAAGATGTTGGCCAGGGATGTAGTCATATGATTGACTGGGCTGAAGATTTCCCTTTCAAGGCAGCTCATTCACGTGGCTGTTGTCTGTAGATCTCAATTTCTCACCACACAGACCATTCCATAGGGCTACTTGAATGCCCTCATGACAGGGCAGCTGGCTTTTCTCAGAATGGCTGATCCGGGAGAGAATAGGAGAAAGCCACAGTGCTGTGTAGGACCAAGTCTACAGTATACACCATCATTTCTGTCTTATTCTATTCATTAGAAGCTGGTGAGTAAGCGCAGCCCACATTCAAGAGGAGGGAATTAAGCTCCACTTCCTTAAGGGAAGATCATCAAAGATTTTGTGGATATGTATTAAAACCATCACACTGTATATCTGGTTCCATAGAAATGATAATATAGTATACTGCTGAGCAAGCACACATGTAATTAAATATAACACAAATTAGAATGTGGCAAATATAAGAAAGGGAAAAGTGCCATATGTAAATTTCACAAAGAAAATTATAGTTTAACTAAGGATCAAACCCACCAGATGTTCCACAAAACCTACTCAAGACATTAAGTGTAAGAGACTCCATTTGATTGAATTTAAAGTTTCATTCTGGTTCTATTTTTTTTAAACTTATGTATAGGATCACATTTCACAACTATTACAGTATTAGTCAGAACTCTTTTTACTGATGTAAGTCAACAAGTTTATTAAATAATTATAAATCATATATTCTATTTACTATTATATAAAAAAGATGTTAAAATAATAAAGTGCCACTAGTTCTCTACATGTAAGAAAACTGCTAAAGGCAATCTTTTAGAATAATATTTGCTACAATAACTATACTAGAAAGTTCTATTTTTAAGTTCATCTCTAGTCTACTATAAAGGCAGTCTAAATTGATAATTAATAACAGTGAAAACTTGAGTTCTCAACATTTTAAGATATGCTTAACATAATTTAAACTTAAATATAAATGTTAGTATGCACCAAACAAAAGAGCCTCAAAATGGATGAAGCAAAAGCTGACAAAGCGTAAAAGGGAAACAGATTAAGTCCCCATTTATGGTTGAGGACTACTGCATCCTCTCAGAAACTAAGGACTTCTAGTTAAATAAAAAAAATTCAGCAGGGATAGAGAAGATCTGAGCAATACAATCTAACAGGATCTTATTGACATATGTTGAACACTAATCCAACCTCAGTAAAATATAAGTTATTTCTAAGCACTCATGGAACACTCATCAGAAGAGACCATATGTTGGTCCATAAACCATGCTGCAAAAAATGTAAAATAACTGTGATCGTCAAGTGTGTTCATTGCCATAGTGAAATCAAACAAGAAAACAATAACCATATGAAAATAAAATACTTAAAAATAATCAATGTGTCAAAAAGGATGCCTCAAAGGATATTTAAAAATACATATAACTAAAAGAAAATTAAAACACAATATATCAAAATACATGGGATGCAGCTATAGCAGTAGCTGAGAGGAAAATTAATAGCACTAAAAATGCTTATATTAAGAATGAAAAAGATCTCGGGGCGCCTGGGTGGCGCAGTCGTTAAGCGTCTGCCTTCGGCTCAGGGCGTGATCCTGGCATTCGGGGATCGAGTCCCACATTGGGCCCCTCCGCTGGGAGCCTGCTTCTTCCTCTCCCACTCCCCTGCTGTGTTCCCTCTCTTGCTGGCTGTCTCTCTGTCACATAAATAAATAAAATCTTAAAAAAAAAAAGAATGAAAAAGATCTCAAATCAATAACCCAACTTCCTACCACAAGAAAGTAGGGGGGAAAAAAGAGAGATCAAAAATCAGCCCAAAACAAGCAAAAGGAAGTAATAAAGATAGGAACAGAAATTAATAAAATTGTGGGGCGCCTGGGTGGCACAGCGGTTAAGCGTCTGCCTTCGGCTCAGGGCGTGATCCCGGCGTTATGGGATCGAGCCCCACATCAGGCTCCTCTGCTATGAGCCTGCTTCTTCCTCTCCCACTCCCCTTGCTTGTTCCCTCTCTCGCTGGCTGTCTCTATCTCTGTCAAATAAATAAATAAAATCTTTAAAAAAAAAAATTAATAAAATTGAAAATAGAAAAACAAACGAGGAAAGCAAAAAAAAAAAAAAACAAAAAACAAAAAGGCTGGTTCAGTGTGGAGGGTGGGGGGAAGGTTCAAAAAAATTGATAAACCTCTAGCAAGACTGACAAAAATAAAAAAAAGAAAACAAAAAAAATATATCAGAAATGAAATAAGCAGTATGACTACAGATCCCACAGTCATTAATAAGATAATAAGGGAATATAATGAACAACTTTATACTCAGAAATTTGATAACTCAGAAGAAATGGACCAATACCTAAAAAACTACAAGTTATCAAAATTCAGTGAAGATGAAACAGTCAATCTGAATAGTCTTATCACTGTTCTTAAAAACTGAAGATCTAATTTAAAAGCTTCCAAAAGATAACTTGCCAGGGCCAGAAGGATTCACTGCAGAATTCTACCAAACATTTAAGGAAGAATTACCACCAATCAAAATCCCTGCATGATGTTCGTACATATAAACAAAATTATTCTAAAGTATATACGGAAAGGCAAAGAAATTAGAATAGCTAAATCAACTCTGAAAAAAAAAAAAAGAAGAAGATGGGAGGAATCAGTCTATGAGATTTCAAGACCTATTTTATAGCTACAGTAATCAAGACTGTGGTATTACCAAAGATCAGTGGAATCCAGAATTAGACCTGCACAGATATGCTCAACACATTCTTGACAAAGGAGCAAAGGCAATTCAATGAAAGAAGGACAGTCTTTTGAACAAATAGTGGTGGAGCAATTGGAAATCCACCAGCAAAAAATGAACCCGGATCTAAACCTCACACCTTATACAAATATTAATTCAAAATAGATCAGACACTAAATGTGAAACTATAAAATCATTAGGGGAAAAAAAAGAGAAAATCTTCAGGATCTAGGGGTAGGCAAGGATTTCTTAGACTCAACACTGAAAGAACAATTCACCAAAGGGAATACTGATAAATTGGACGTCATCAAAATTAAAAACTTTTGCTCTGCCAAAGACCATGTTAAGAGGATGAAAAGACAAGCTACAGACTGTAAGAAAATATTTGCAAACCACATATCTGACAAAAGGCTAGAATATATAATGTACTCTTAAAACTCAACAGCAAAAAAACAAACAATCCCAGTTAAAAATTGACAAAAACCAGACATTTCATTGAAGGTGATATTCAGATGGCTAATAAACACATGAAAAGATGTTCAAAATCATTAGACTTCAGGTAAATGCAAATTAAAACCACATGAGAGGCCCACCTGGGTGGCTTAGTGGATTAAGCACCTGCCTTCAGCTCAGGTCATGATCCCAGAGTCCTGGGATCGAGCCCTGCATCGGGCTCCTTCCTCAGCAGAGAGTCTGCTTCTCCCTCTGCCTGTGTCCCCCCTGCTTGTGCTCTCTCCCTCTCTCTCTGACATATAAATAAAACCTTTTAAAAAATCACAATGAGATATCACTGCATATCTATCAGTTATATACCTATTGGCTGACAACACCAAATGTTAGAAAGGATGTAAAAACTGGATCACTCATACATTGCTGCTGGAAATGTGATATGGTAGAGACACTAAAAAATGGTTTGGCAGTTTTTTTATAAAACTAAACATGCAATTACCATACCCAGCAATTACACTCCTGGGCATTTATCCCAGCAAAATGAAAATCCATATTCACACAAAAACCTGTATATGGATTTTCATAGCAGTTTTATTATAATAGCCCCAAAACTAGAATCAGTCCAGATTTTCTTCAACAGGTGAGTTAAAAAACAAAACAAAACAAAACAAAACAAAACTGTGATCTACCCATACCATGGAATATTATTCAGTAATAAAAAGGAACAAACAATTGATGTAAGCAACGACTTGGATGGCTCTCCAGGAAATTACGTTGAGTGAAATAAGCCATTCCCAAAAGGTTCATGCTGTACTCAATGCTTTATTCTGTTTATATAACATTTTGAAATGATCAAATTTTAGAAAGAGAGGATAAATTGGCCGATTGTGTCAGGGGAAGGGAGAAAACCACATGGTTACAAAAAGGCAACATAAGAGATTCTTGCAGTATTGGAAATATTCAGTATCCTGACTGTCCTGGTAGATACGTGACAAATTGTGTAAAACTTAATACACACACACACACACACACACAAATAAAACAGGAAACTCGAATAAGATCAGTGGATTGTATCAATGTCAATGTCCTAGTAGTGACATTATCCTGCTTTTCCATAAAATGTTACTAACTGGGGAAACGGGACAAAGTATACAGGGGATTTCTCAGTATTGATTCTTACAACTGCATATGAAAACTACAATTATCTCAATAAGATTTTTAATTAAAAATATATAAAGGTTGGATAAGGAGAAATATACACTTCAATATGGCTCTATTATTGTCCCACAAGCTTCACATTGAACACAATGGTCATGCTATCAAAACTGAGTAAGAGGAACTGATGCCCTGTGCTTACTTCTCAATATATCAAAACTAAAATAAATACAAGTGCATTCTAAAAAAAATTCAAAGCTCTATAAAATATAATTTTACAAGGTTAGTAAATATGTTTATTTTCAGGATCATGAAAGCAACTTCCTAATATCAAAACCCAGACCTTCTGAAATAAATATCCTTTGTTGAGAATAACTTACATAATGTTGCATTACATAATAATGAAATGATAGGCTGTTCTTTTCCACAGGAGAGACGCACAACACATCGAGGGAGCAACAATACATCTGCATTTCTAGCGGATGGTTGCTGTACCTTCACCACATCGGCACTAGATTTCTACGAATCATGTTTAAGAAAATCAGTATGTCACAGCACTTTTACTCAGTTTTATAATACATGGAAAAATGACAAGATCTTTTACCATGCTATTTTCAAAGGAAATCACAAATCACTTGGAAAATGTACATTTTACCAAACTAAATCCATGTGTAAGATGCAACATTTAATATATCATATAGAAAATAAAGAAATGCACAAAATCTAAAAACAAAGGAGCGACTCTATGTGCTAGCAATTATAGGATGGCTTCTTTTTTTTTTTTTAAGATTTTGTTTATTTATTTGATGAGAGAGCAAGAGAGAGCATGAGTGGCAAGCAGAGGGAGAGGGAGAAGCAGGCTCTTCATTGAGCAGCGAGCCCAATGTGGGACTCGATCCCAGGACCCTGGGATCATGACCTGAGCTGAAAGCAGATGCTTAACCGAATGAGCGAGCCACCCAGGTGACCAGTATGGTTTCTGTAGTAGGCTGTATGGTGGTCCCCAACAAGATTTGGCCACAGATTAATCTCCAGAACCGGAGAATATAACCTTATTTGGAAAGTGTCTTTACAGATGTAAATTAAAGACTGAAATGGAGACTATCCTAGATTATCCCAGTGGGCCCTAAATCCAATGACAATTGTCCTTATAAGAGTGAGGCACAGGGAGATCTGACAGAGACCCAGGGGAGAAGGGGAGGTGAAGACAAAGGCAAAGATTGAGAGAAGAGGCCACTTGCCAAAAACGCCCAAGAATGCTGGGCAGCCACCAAAAACTGGAAGAGACAGTGATCAGATTCTCCCCTAGATCTCTGGGAGGGAGTGCAGCTAGATTTTGGCCTTCTTCTTCTATTTTTTTTTTAAGTAGGCTCCATGCACAGCATGGAGCCCAACGTGGGGCTTGAACTCAAGACCTGAGCAGAAATCAACAGTCAGACACTTAACCAATTGAGCCACCCAGGCACCCCAGATTTGGGGCTTTTATCCTCCAAAACTGTATGGTAATTTGTTACAACAGCCACAGACAACTAGTACACTCCCTTTATCAGAGAATACAACTTACACACTTACCAATCAAAGCAAAGCATGAGAATCACTATCTTTTAAATTCAGGATAAAACAGGTCACAAAAATAATTTAAGACTCTAGCTAGCCAGAATCTAGCTTACATAACCATGAGACCTCCAAACTGGTTTTGAATCCAGAACAAATAAGAAACAACCGAACGGAAAGGTATTATGAAGGGAAAAAAAAGTTCAGAAACAATTTTTAATTCTGTTCAAAGGGAAGCAATATCACACACACACAAAAATCAAATAAATGATTCCTTCAATTAATAAGCATTCTGCAAAGAATGAGTACAAAATTGATGAGCAGGAGTTAAACCGGTATCTTTACTATACACTAGAAACACAAGTGTCAAATATAATTAATAAAACACTGCATTCACAAAAGTATGAAAATATGAAACACAGTATCAAGGAATAACTTTAACCAACCAAGCATTGTCCTATAAGAAAACAAAGAAACAAAAATAATTATTATTTTATTATTACTTTTGATTTTTTATTTATTCAAGAAGACTTAACTAAGTGGGTCATATCCAAGTTGTTGAGACACAAGTTAATCTCAAGTTTGTTGACAAGTTTAACACAAAGCCAAAATATATTTTTCGAGGGAACTTAAATGACTCCAATATATCTAAAGTGTAAAACTCTAGTGAGAAAGAAAAGATTTATAAACTAGTGGGTATGAAGATGACCAGACCTGCTATATACTAAAACACGATATAAAGGTATAGTTATTAAAACAAGGAAGAAGCTAAATGAAGCAGAATAGATAAAAGAGAAATAAACCGTATATTATAGAAGAGAATTGATATATGGTAAAGCCAGCAGCAGGACAGGGAATATGAAATCAATGAACTTTATAATAACAGTGGACTGTTACCGGGTGAAGTGGCAGTAGGGAAGCAATCAAGTCTTTGTATCACACCATATATGAAAATGAACTACAAATGAACTGAAGACTTAAGTGTTAAAAATTAAATAACAAATAAGACAGAGGGATACAAAAGCGAAAACAGACCAGATCTGGAGGCAAAGGTGGAGGGAAGGGGAGTGAGGAAAGAGAAGAGCTTGTAAATGCAATGAAATAAGCCAAAAAAGAGAAAGATTGATAAATCTTACTATGCCAAATTTTTTATGCTAAAAAAAAAGACAAAGGAGCTGGAGAAAATATTTACAATAAATAAGAAAAAGGATTACTATCTTCAATATCTAATAAATTCACTCAGAGTGAAAAGGCACCTGAAAAAAGGTAAAAGAGAAAAAAGATATTAATAAATAAGAGAAATAAACCTTACAATTCAAATAAAAAGACAAAAAACTCAATTTAAAAATGGGCAAAGGAGGATGGGAACAAAGAAAAAGAAAATAAAAATAAAAATGGGCAAAGGATTTGAATAGACATTTCCCTAAAGAAGATGTACAAATGGCCAATAAGCCCATGAAAAGTGCTCAACATTATTGTCATTAGGGAAATGCAAATCAAAACCATGATGAGATACCCCTTCCCACCCACTGGGATGGCTACAAAGGAAAAGACCAACAAAAACAAGTGTGGGAAGGATGCAGAGAAATTGGAACTCTCGAATATTGCTAGTGGGAATGTTAAATGATTCAGCTGCTTTGGAGAACAGCTTGGCAGTTCCTCAAAATGTTAAATATAGAGTTACCAGCAATTCCACACCCAAGAGAAATTGAAAACATATATCCCTACAAAAATTTGTAAACAAACATTCATAGTAGCATTATTTCATGATAGCCAAAGAGTAGAAACAACCCAAATGTCCATCAGCTAAATGGATACATGGATAAATGAACAAAAGGTAGTAAATTCATACAACAGAATATTGTTCAGCCATCAAAAGGACTGAAATGCTGACACGTTACAACATGAATAAGCCCTGAAAACACCATGTTAAGGGCAAGAAGCCAGCCATGAAAGGCCATGCACGGCATTATTCCATTTATGTGAAATGTTCAGAATAGGCAAACCCACAGAGACAGAAAGTAGATTGGTGGCTGCCACGTTGCAGGAAGGGAAAGTGGGGAGTGACTACTAATTAGTAGGAGGCTCTTTAGAGGTAATAGAAAGTTCTGAAATTTCTATAGAGTTTTATTTACTTTATATCATGTCATAACCTTCAGTTGGATGAAATATTTTAAAATAAAAATTAAAGCCATGAAGATACTCTGAGAAAATACAGAAAAATATTTCTATAATCCTTAATTGGGAAAGCATTTTAAGGATGGCATGGATTAAAGAAATTATAAAAGGTGGATGGATTTAAGTATACAAAAGTTACAAATTCAGACAACACAAGAGACTTCCTAAATGGTATATTGCTGGATTAAAAACAGAAGTTTCCATTCACATATCTTAGAAGGTCAGTGGAGCAGACAACCACTAGGTAGGCCCCAAACTCAACCGTTCTGCCTCATACATCACACAGATCCATCCCGGCCTTGGTCATGTTTTCTGCCACGTGGACAAGAAAAGCAGAGGAGGCCTTTCTGCAGACAAACAAGAAGAATAAAAGCCATATGCAGAGAGGACGGATATAAATTGTGCAGAACTGAGTATTAATGTCATTCAAGTTCCCTGTTCTAGACTTTTTCCAAGGCCAAGATGCACTCCTGCCTTTTGGGATTAGGGGGCACTCTGGCACTCAAACTGCTCTTCGTTGACAAGAAAACGTGTCTAAATGAATACATTTTATAATATTAAAATGTTTCTATTGCTTTGACTCAGTAGTTCTGCTTTTCTGAATCTTAAATATAAAAACAGCTAGAGGTAGAAATATTAATCCGTTGGTTGTACCTGGAGTCTCTACTACGTGCCGCAAGTTGAAGGCAATGTGGACACGTGGCGTCCTCAGTCAGATGGTTGCCGATGTAGGATTCTCAAGAGCAGAAACCCCTAAGCTTGATCTCCAACAAGGGGTTGATTGTGGACTAGTTACTCAACACTACTTACATTAATATTACTTGATCATTAAAGTGCTATGTGTAATAACAATGAAAAGTAGGTTATTTTGTTAAGTGAAAGAAATCATATGAACGCATATTGCAATCGCAACCATATAAGAACATTTTAAACCTATACGTAGAACAAAAGATTGGAAGGATCGAAGTGTTGACAGTTACTAACTTTGAATGGTGAGGCTACGGTAGAATTTCTCTGTTGTAGAAAATTTGGAAATTTTCTACAATGAGCAAGCTTACTTTGGGGAGTGAAATAAAAAAAAGAGCTTTAAGAAAACTAAATCAGGAGGCAAGGTAGCAGAGGTATGTGTTATCTGATTATAAAACATCTGAGGGCTCTTACCCCAAACAGTCCACCAGAAACTCTAAACAAAAGAGAGAGTCCCTCCTGTCCCGTGAATAACGAAGAAGCACTGGGAAGAAGGCGGAGGGTGACCAACTTGGAGATTCCCATTCCAGCCCTGGTTCCAGGAAGTCACTTTGAATATGTGTTCCTCAGAGCCCTCAGGGTTCTCTGGAGTTCATCTGGGATGGGCAGGGGAGGAGGAAAACAGGGGTCCGGCTTCCTGCACTTTCTCAGCCTGATCCTCTAAATCAGAGCTCAAAGGCTCTTTTCCTTTTCTCTTCCCTCCAGAGCCTCTCCCATTTGACATTCGGAGATTTCATTTAAGGAAAGAGTTCCAGTTACTAAAGTATCTGCAAATCACTGAGGTGATTCAGGAATTACTAATGGATGTTCTTTATGGTTCCTTCCAGTCAAGTGATATGAAGAGTATCAGGGAAGGAAATTCCCCAAAGGGAACAAAAATTCTCAGGGACAAGCTGTTTTCATTTTACACTCGGAGCTTGTGGAAAGCAACCTGGGTACTGCTCAGATTTCACTCTAGCTTGATGGAGTAAGTGGCAGGTATGTTCACTTCTGAGAGCTGTGGTGGGGGTCTCCTTCATCTGTCCCCCGCATCGCCAGTAAGAGGTGTTCATAACACTGTCTCACATCAGAAGTCTAGTGGCACAAAGCACATGCTACTCGAAGAGGCCAAGGAAGCACTGGACACCTTTAATAACAATGTGAATTCATGAATTGAAAATTTTAAGTTCAGTGGTTGGCTGTTCATAATTCATCATTTCCTGATGACTTTGAATGACCAAGATTTTATGTGTAAATAATCTATATATAATGATAGAGTATTTCAATAGCTATCTTTTAAATATTCCTTGTTCTCACACGCTTTTGCAGCTTGAAAGGAATTTAGAAGTTGTAGAGTCCAACTCCCTGATTGTACAAATAGGACAAAAGAAAGCAGGGGTTAAATGACTCACCCAAGGTCATGATGGAAAAGGCAAGACTAGAACCCAGCATCCTTCAACTTCTGGGCTATGCCATATTTTACCCATGTGGGGTCTGGATCCTAGCAGAGATGGGCTTCAACTCTGAGCATCAGTTTCCTTGTCAAAAAATGGAACCAGAACTATCTACAATTTAAGGCTATTTGGAGGATTAGAAATAACATTGCCTCCAGGCACAGACCCTGGCATGTGTATAAGAGATGGTTAATAAATGCTGGTTATTATGATGTCTTGCTGCACCAAAGGCATTCTTTATACCCACATATACTTAAGAGAGCTCAGTTCAATCCACCCCATCAGTCATTAAAATATGTGTCCTTTATCGAGGAATATATCGTCTTGTCACACCTAGCCTACTTTGCTCAATTTAATTATAATCCTCACTATACACTGTGTATTTTATTTATTATTATATCATTGTAAAATACATGAATCATTTAAAAAATCTCAGTTGAGCATCTGACTCTTGGTTTCTGCTTGGGTCATGATCTCAGGGTCTTGAGACCAAGCCCCACGTTGGGCTCCACACTCAGTGTGGAGTCTGCTTGAGAGATTCTCTCTCTCCCTCTCCCTTCCCCCTGCCCTTCCCCCACTCATGCTCTCTCTCGATCTAAACTAAATAAATAAAATCTCAAATAAAAATCTAACATGATAAAAATGTATGACAATATCAGAGGAAAAAAACACTGCAATATTTTACAGACAGGGTTATTAGGCAAAGCTGCCTTAAGAAGTTTCAAAGTGCTGTAGCCACAAAGCACAGGGCTATTATCTACTACGTTATCATTTAAAGACACCTACTTACACCACTGAGGAGGCTGCTCTGTTGGGGAAGGGCACAAGGTGATGGATATGGCTTGTCTACTCTTACTATACACATTAAACTATAATATGCTGCCTATTCAGTTAGGGGTTCTTCCCAAACGTTGCTTCACTTCCAAGATTACTATTATTAGAAGTGTTCTGTTGGAGCAGATATCTGCAAATGACATTACAGATAAAGGGCTGATATCCAAGATCTATAAAGAACTCCTCAAAATCAACACTCAAAAAACAAATAACCCAGTCAAAAAATGGGCAGAAGACACGAATAGACACTTCTCCAAAGAAGGCATACAAATGGCTGACAGACACATGAAAAAAATGCTCAACATCATTAGCCATCAGGAAAATACAAATCAAAACCACAATGAGATACCATCTTACACCAATCAGAATGGCAAAAAATTAACAAAACAGGAAATAACAAATGTTGGTGAGAATGTGGAGAAAGGGGAACCCTCTTACACTATGGGTGGGAATACAAGTTGGTACAGCCACTCTGGAAAACAGTATGAAGTTTCCCCAAGGTGTTAAAAATAGTTACCCTATGACCCAGCAATTGCACTACTAGGTATTTAACCCAAAGATACAGACATAGTGAAAAGAAGCGGCACCTGCATCCCAATGTTCATAGCAGCAATGTCCACAATAGTCCAACTGTGGAAGGTGCGGAGATGTCTTTCACAGACGAATGTATAAAGAAGACGTGGTCTATATATACAATGGGATATTACTCAGCCACGAGAAAGGATGAATACCCACCATTTGCATCAACATGGATGGAACTGGAGGGGATTATGCTAAGTGAAATAAGTCAAGCAGAGAAAGGCAATTATCATATGGTTTCACTCATATGTGGAACATAAGCAATAGCACGGAGGATCACAGGGGACAGGAAGGAAATCAGAAGGGGGAGAAATCAGAGAGGAGATGAACCATGAGAGACTATGAACCCTGGGAAACAAACTGAGGGTTTCAGAAGGGAGGGGGTAACAGGGTGATGGGTATTAAGGAGGGCACATGTTATGATGTGCACTGGATGTTATATGTAACTAATGAATCATTGAACACTACATCAAAAACTATTGATACAGTGGCTAACTGAACATAATTTTTTTTTAAAAAGAAGTGTTCTGTTAACAACAATGGCTTTATTTTTTTTTTTAATCTCCAAGCCAACAATGTCCATGCATTTGGTTTTTGTTTTTACTTGGTGTTTCCATATTAACATTCGAATTTTAACATTTCAGGTGGAAACAAATATATACAAGTAGCTGTCCACCTAGTTTCCACAAGAACTGTTTAAAAGATTCTGAGCAAGTGTGGAGGGGGAAACCAGCTTTAAAGTATAGGAGATACACTCAAGGCTGAGACACTGGCAGAGTTTATGCAATGACAAAACAGGATGGCCAATAAAAACTCCGTTTCATAGTCAATGTGATTTTTCAATTTTCATCCTCAAGTTTTAGGTTTTATTTATAGCAACATCACAGTATGCCTAAAATGTGGAAGAAAAGAAACTGCAGTACAGCCTGAGTGGCTATGAGGCGGAGTATTCGATTTTTAAGCTAAGAATGAGAAAAGGTGTCATTTTTCTAAAGCCCTACCATTAAGGTCAGTTCCAACACTACATCTAAAGGACTGCCAGACAGCTATTATGATGACCTTGCTTATGGGTCTATGTTGACTATCTAATTTAGAAAGCGAACTTTTTTGTACTGTCCATTTCTCCCTACACTGGGAATTATTGAATGAATTCTATGGTTGGTTTTTATTTTTACATTTATGCCCAGTAATTTTATGTCTCAAAAGAAAATATCTTACGGGGGGAAAAATCAATCACAGTACTTTTCCAAAGTTTTTTTGGCCACCAACCAAATGAAGCTACAGGCATACGGGCCTTGCAGGCAGACCCTCTGTCTCACCCTGCTCTGCCCAACCCAGAGCCCTGTGTCGGATAACACTGTGAAGGTGACAGTGGTACCTGTTATCTGCATCACAGTCCTTGCCCCAGATCCAGCCCCAGACCTGACCAGAGCCTACACTCTGACCTCGGGAGAGAGTGCTCTTTTTCCTCACTCTCCCTGGAAATCCTGGTTTACTCTTCAGTCTTACGTGCCTCCCTTTCCTCCCTTTTAAATTTTATTTATTTTATTTTATTTTTTTATTTTTTAGAGAGTGGGAGAGGGGAGGGGCAGAGGGAGAGAGAGAATCTTTTTTTTTTTTTTAAAGATTTTTATTTATTTATTCGACAGAGATAGAGACAGCCAGCGAGAGAGGGAACACAAGCAGGGGGAGTGGGAGAGGAAGAAGCAGGCTCATAGAGGAGGAGCCTGATGTGGGGCTCGATCCCAGAACGCCGGGATCACGCCCTGAGCCGAAGGTAGACGCTTAACCGCTGTGCCACCCAGGCGCCCCATGAGGGAGAGAGAGAATCTTAAGCCGGCTCCACACCCAGTGCAGAGCCTAACATGGGGCTCGATCTCACAACCCCGAGATCATGACCTCAGCTGAAATCAAGAGTCGGACACGTAACTGACTGAGCCATCCACGTGCCCCAACCCTTTCCTCCTTCTTGTTGCCTGGGCCCAGAATTACCACGAAAGTCCCCCTTTTAAAGTGTCCAATTCAGTGGGTTTTAGTACATGCACAACGTTGTCCACAACTATCACCATTATCTAATTCCACAATATTTTCAGTACCCCAGAGAGAACCTCATACCAATTATAAGTCACTCCTCATGCTGACACCCTCCCCAACCTCCTGGTAACCATTAATCTGCACTTTCTGTCTCTATGAATTTGCCTATTCTGAACATTTCATATAAATGGAATAATACAACATGTGGCCCTTTGTTACTTCTTTCATTTAGTATAACATTTTCAAGGTCCATCCGTGTTCTAGCATGTATCAGTAGTTCATTCCTTTTCATAGCTGAATAATATTCTATTATATGGATACACTACAACTAGTTTATCCATTCATCAGTTGATGGACACTGAGGTTATTATGAAATAATGCTGCTATAAATATTTATGTACAAGTTTTGTGTGGACATGTTTTCAATTCTTCTATGTATCCATCCCTAGGAATAGAATTGGGTCATATGGTAACTCTGGTTTTTTGGACTGCAAACTTTTTTCCACAACAGCTGTACCATTTTACATTCTCGCCTGCATACATGAGGGTTCTAATTTCTCCACTTTCCAGTCAACACTTGTTATTGTTCGTCTTGACTATAGCCATCCTGGTCGGTGTGAGGTGGTATCGCACTGTGGTTTTGATCTGCATTTGCCTGGTGGTGAATGATGCCGAGAATCTTTTCATGTCCTTGTAGGCATTTGAATCTTCTTTGGAGAACTGTCGATTGCCCTTTTTTAATTGGGTTGCCTTTTAATCATTGACTTGTAAGACTTCTTTATATATTTTGGATACGAGGCCCTTATTAGATATGATTTGCAAGAACTTTCTCCCATTTTGTGAGTTGTCCTTTCACTTTATTAATGGTGTCCTATGAAGTACAGAAGTTTATAATATCGATGAGGTCCGACTTATTTTTCTTTTGTCACTTGTGCTTTTGGTGCCATATCTAAGAAACTACTGCTTATTCCAATGTCATGAAGATTTACTTCTGCGTTCTCTTCTCAGTTTAGCTTTTACATTTAAGTCTCTGATCCATTTTGAGTTAGTTTTTGTTTGTGGTGTGAGACAGGGATCCAACTTCATTTCTTTGCATGTAAATGTCGAGTTGTCCCGGGACCATTTGCTGAACTCCACGTGACTCTGACGTACCCCTCTAGTTAAGAAGCACTGAATCCAGGACCATTTGCTGAACTCCACGTGATTCTGACATACCCCTCTAGTTAAGAAGCACTGAATTCCAATCTAACACCTCCAGCAACTTTGTTTTACAGACAGAAGTTATAGGCCCAGAGAGATTAGCTTAAAATTGGTCTGCATTCAGAATAAAGGAAGTTACAGAAAAGAAGAAAACTTGGTTCCTACTTCTTAGAATCTCGAAGTCTAGTGAAGGAGGCAACATTCCACTGCAGGATGTTTAGGAATAAGAGCAGAAATATACAAAGTGGTGTGGGATCTCAGAGAAGGTACTGATCAAGTAACTGTCTGGTGATTTAAGCTAAGTTTCACAGGGAGGGTCATTCCAGGCCAGGAAAAAAGCTCAATTACAAAAGCCTTTAGACTGGAATGTTGTAGAAAGCATACGTAGTCTCTACCTAGGTGAGATCTTAAATTGGGGGGGTAAAAAAAGGGGGGGAGAGTGATATGAGAAAAAGCCAAACTGCAAAGGGCTGAGGACCAGGCTGAGCTTGCCCTTCTCAGGTGGGCAATGGGGAGTCTTCCCAGGTTTTTAGCAGAGATGGGCCACCACCAGATCTGTGCTTTAGAAATTCACTGCTGGCCACATGGATGATGGGTCACAGGAGGCAGAGCTGGGAGGAAGGCTTGAGGAGACTCTCGAAACAATTCATGACCAAGTCCAAAGTGGAGTCCTCCACCTGCAATCAGTCTTCAGATACAGGCGGCAGATGTGTGTTGTTTGGCTAGAGGAATGTTTTTAAAACATCTTGAACTTGAATACTTGATCAGGGAGGAGGGAGAGGGAAGCTCTGGGGTGCCACAACCTCAACACTCCCTCTTCAGGCTTGTTACCGCCTGGCCCTGTGAGCATTTGAGTTTGCAACCTGGGCCCGAGCGAAGGTGGCAGCAACGGAGAGAGAGAGAGAAAAGAACATAAACTCCCAGAATAATTAGAAAGAGGGCTGTGATTGTCTCTTTGGTGGTGAAAGAACACGGAGAGAGGTTAATCTCTGGAATTCCATGTGCCCAACCCACACCCCATTCTCCCAGAATGGCGACGCTTTAGCTCGAACCTGCCGCCCTCAATAGCTTGCACTGCTGGTCACTGGCCTCTCATGGCAATAAAAATACAAAGTCTTTTGAAACTGTATTTTCTTTAAATACTGAAGGTTTAAGACAGAAAGCTCTGGCAAGTGGATCTTGCAGTTCCTTGGGAAGCAAAGTCTCTTTTAAACTACAGGCTTCAACTTCCAAAGTTGTCTGGAGATTGTGGTGTTAGTCAGTGGTCAGTGGTGTGGTATTTCCTTTTATTTGTCTCAAGTGGGTATTTCTCAGAAGATTTCTCTCTCTCCGGATTAAAAAAATGCACCCTAGTTCCAATATAATCCTTCTGTTTTCTTCTAAGCTTTGTTCACCCCAGTCCTTGACTTGGTGTGAGTTCCCTGAGGGTAGGGACCATACATTTCATTTGGTTTAGAGACACAGGAGCTTAACGAGGTTCCTGGCCCATAGGAGGTGGTTATTACTGAGAACTGTACGGGTTTCCTACTGTCAGGACTGTTACCTATAAACTCTCATCATCGCCGGCTACCTGCCGGCCTCTAGGCCAGGTTCAATCCCACGGGACCTTCATCCAAATTAGAGGAATAAACGCAGGGGAGGAAGGAACCCGAAATCTGACCTTGAGGGTTTCCAGATCTTTCTTTGTGGTGCTGGTATTAGGTCTTTGAGTTCCTGACTGTCTTATCACTATCTTCACATTTCTTATCAGTTAGCTATGCGGGGTGCTTTCTCTCCTTCAGATCTTTTATACTTGGCAGCTTTTTTCTTTGCTTTATGGAGTACTGAGTGGTAAAAATTTGTATGCTGGGTTTTTTTAACTCCTTTTAATTTTGTGCTTTACAAACACCGTATTTTGTTTGTAAATCTCTTTTCTAAAATTAAACCAAAAGTTATATAATAAAAAGCAAACATTAAGCTAAATTTAGAAGGCTCAAAATAACCTCTTTTTCTCCTTGTGACACAAGAGGGCCCTTCCAACTGTGATCTGAAGGCTCAGAAAACCATGAACGCTCATGTGAGCCAAGATCTTCATAATTTGCTTGAGTTGGAATCTACAAGTGAATTTTACCAGGATAAGCAATATGTAACAAGACCAGGAAACTATTCAAGGACAAGATTAGATGGCTGTTTTTCTTGGTTTTAGCTACACAAATCAACAACAATCCCTCCGATAAGGTAAGAATTGCTCTTTCAGCAGTTGCTGACAGTAGCGAATGCCAAGAAGATATTTACAAAGAGCATGGATTTAAAGCCTAAGTGCATGAGGAATGAAGCAGGTGATTTTTACAAATGTCAAGATAAACTGTGCAGTTTATTCTACCTGACGATGTTGAAAATTTTACTCTCCCAGATTCCAGTGCAACCTCCAAATACCATTTTCCTAAGAGAATGCGCTGCAACTTCCTTCAACCTCAGAGAACCTTTTTCGTGGAAAGGAAGTTGCAGTCTCTGTAAAAAACCTAGAATATCGTCATGTTCAGAAGTGCATTTTTTATTTGTAAGACTTGTTTTGCTAAATATTTGTCAGGCAAATGAATGAACGAACATGCAGAAATACGTGAAGCATCTGAAAACCTCTCCCGTGCACCAAGAGGAATAGGAACGTGGCGGGGGCGGGGAGCCTCAGCAGCAAGGAGGATTAGTGAAGACACACACAGGTCCGCACACACCTCTGACAACGTCTCGTGCCAGCTCTGAGCCAGACGTCGTCACCAGTACCAAACAATAAAGGTAGCTGGCCCTCGAGAGCCTCAAAAGCTGTTGGAGGAACAACTTATAGAAAGAAAAGGAGTGAGGAAGTCAACCAGAGAGACAAACAGAATAGCTAAAGAAATAGAGAGATGCGGACTATTCAAGAGAAACCTATGTCCAGTCCTGTTCGGATCAATTCAAATCACCAGGGACTGTGTGAGAAACTGGGGGACACCAGAAGAGAAGCTGTCTGCCCTTGATTGGTAAGGAGACAGAAATAAATCTGCAAACAGCAATTGCAAAAGGAACCTTTCAGCATCGGCAGTTGGAAGAAAGGAAACACAGAACTGACATAAACTTTGATGTAAATACAGCTTTCGGCATTTTTTTCTTTTTCTTTCGGTGATCTGACACCTTCTCCTTTTCAAAAATAGCAGCATATTAATTCTCTGTTAACTCTTCTCTTTGAAATGCATGTTTATGCCTGGCATGACTTTATCCCCGTGTCACCTAGTCCTGCCCCCCACATTCCTGTTCTTTCTGGCAACACCCACCTAAATTTCGACACATTTTCTCTCACAAATTTGGCATTAGCTGAAGTCATTAGCTATATTTAGAGCTTTCCTTCACCCTTACTGAAATATAAGGATAGCTGCATTAAAGTGTTTTATTTATAAAGAAAAAGTGTCCATGTTTAATCAGTATGTTTAAATACATAATTTCTGTATTTGAACATGGCTTTGACAGATGCAGGAAAACTCCACACTGGTCAGAAAACACTGGTCAGAAAACAAACAGGCAGCATTCTTCATTTTATTATGTGAACTCCCCACACAATATGTCATGTGGAATTTGTGTGGGATCTTATTTACTATATTACAAAAGCTGTCCTTAGTGTATATTTTATGCAGGAAACAAACAGGCTGCTTCTATGTAAGTCAAATGTCACATCAGAAAATAGTACTCTGGAATGTTTGGAAAGCATTCCAATGCTTTTGATCCATAGAAAAACATCATTTGCCTTTCACAATAACAAATTAACTGAAGAGGTAAGGTATGCTTAATAAAAATAAAGAAGCCTTTGGGGGCACCTGGGTGGCTCAATCAGTTGTACGCCCAACTCCTGATTTCAGCTCAGGTCATGATCGCAGGGTTGTGGGATCAAGCCCCGTTTTGGGCTCGCAGTAGGCATGGAGCCTGCTTGGGATTCTCTCTCTCCCTTTCAACCTCTCCAAAAAAGAGAAGAAGGCTTCTAGTTGGAACTGAACTATCAAGGAACCTGTAGGAGATGAGACCTTCCATGGGCCTTCTCCAGTGGCTACACTACCCTGAGACAGCCTGGGAGACAGCACAAGGACCTGCAGGGAGCCACCATCAGTAGTCCTGAGCCTTCCAGGGAAAGGACGTTAAACTGAGACTGAACACGTCATCCCTCAGTTCCTGTTTTATTAGTGCAAATGCTCAAAGTTGTCTCTGTTTCTTGTTGCTTCTCTGTTCCCTCTATTTTCTTGCAAAATCCACTGAACTGGACTCAGGACATTTATTAAGAACAAATATGAACAAGTATGTATTACATCAAATGTAAAAAGTGGAAACAGCCATTTCTGGCTGGCACCAGAACTCTCCTGGACATAAGAAATTTCCAACCCATCGAAGCTGAGCGATGCCCAGGTCAGATGTGTTGTCTATGGTCAATAGCAGAACTGAGTCATTTAACTATAAAAGCAAATGGCAATTTGTGAGGAAGAAATCAACTGAGAAAGAAGAAGAAGAAGAAGAAGGATCTATGTGATAGCCATCACAATGGCAAAACTGTAAATCTGTCCATTCAAATGTTACAGCGGACGCCCCCTGAAGAAGGTAACCTGCTTTACTTTCTCATACCCCAACAGAGCCTATGGCTGCCCAGGTTGGGGGAGAAACATTTTTTCCCCTCGCCACCATGTGGGCATTCTGATATAGTTCTCCAGTCTGTTTCCACAGGCTCCATGGGCATGTATATTACCTTAAAAACTGCCTCAGTGTGTAAAAAAATGTGTTTTAAAAACATGTTTAAGAATTAATAGAGGATTAGGGGCGCCTGGGTGGCTCAGTCGTTAAGCGTCTGCCTTCGGCTCAGGGAGTGATCCCGGTGTTTTGGGATCGAGCCCCGCATCAGGCTCCTCCGCTGGGAGCCTGCTTCTTCCTCTCCCACTCTCCCTGCTTGTGTTCCCTCTCTCGTTGGCTGTCTCTCTCTCTGTCGAATAAATAAATAAAATCTTTAAAAAAAAAAAAGAATTAATAGAGGATTAGAGCAACAGCTCCTAATTCCGACCTCTTTGTAATTTTCCAGGAATTAATAATAACTGGTCAGTGGTACAGTTGCCAGTTCTGGCCAGTGGTTGTTTTGCAAAGGTTTAGGGTAAAATGTAGGAAAAAACTGCTGAGGAGGCTTCTTTCCCTTTTGGGCGGTCTGATTTCTTATAAAATCAGGAGCTCTACTTTGCACGCGGCTCGGGCACAAGGACAGGGCTAAGCTGGCTGCACTATCACTGAATCAGGGAATCGTGGGCTCTCACAATCCCCCAGCCAAGCACAGTGTCCAGCACACAGCAATGTGTAATAAAGGCTGATGGAAAGGAAGAAAAGGAAGAAAGAAAGAAATCACGAGAATAAAACGGCTAATCAAGTCTGGCACTGGCATACTCCAGGTTCCCAGTATTGGTTGAGAAGATGAACCCTCTATGCAAAATAGCCCACATTTAAGTTTTTTTAAACTTCCTTTAGAGACTGGTTCTCGGGACTTACATAAGAGCAGATTTTGTAGACGCTAATAAACTCGGTAAAATTTTGAAAAGGAGAGTTTTTATCAATGGGAAAAAACCTGAAAAAAAATAGAGTAATGAGTAGAAACTAGTCCCAGCAGATAACAGAACATATTATGAAGCTAGGATCAGAACAGTTTGGAATTGGAGAAGGAATAAACAAGAAAGATCAGCAGGTCACAATAAGAGACTGAAAATGCATAAGAGAATTTAATTCACTGTAAAGGCATATGGTAAAGGTATATACTATGAAGGTAGCATATCACGAAAAGTGATTCCTCAGTGATTCATGCAACTAGAAAATAATAAAGCTAGATTTCTTTCACTCCTTATACCAAAATTGATTTCAGATGAATCAAAGTTTCTAAGTACAAATACGTATGAATGAGCATAAAATAAGTATAATACGTACAACAATGAAATAAGTATAAAAATGAAGGTATAAGAGAAAGCTTCGGTGAACAGAGAATCACAAAGATGGACAGGATGGTCTCTTTCTATGCAGGACATAACACAAAAATCAAAAAGCAAACAGGGAAAATATTTACAACACGGAAACAAAGGGCTAACTTCCTTAATTTAGAAAGTGCTCATACAAACAAGAAATAAAGAAACTTACAGAATAATGAAGAAAACAGAAAATTTGTAGGAGAAATACAAATCTCAAAAACAAAACAAAAATCATAAAAAATGCTCAACTTCACACATATTTAAAGAGGTAAAATAACAGATGATCTCACTCATATGTAGAATTTAAGAGACAAAACAGATGAACACAGGAGAAGGAAAGGAAAAATAAAATAAGAAGAAATCAGAGAGGGAGACAAACTATAAGAGACTCTTAACTATAGGAAACAAACTGAGGGTTCCTGGAGGGGAGGGGAGTGGGGGGCTGGGGTGAGTGGGTGATGGGCATTAAGGAAGGCACTTAGTTGTCATGAGCACTGGGTGTTATATGTTCCTCGTGAATCACCAAATTCTACCTCTGAAACTAATGATACACTATATGCTAATTAAATTGAATTCAAATTAAAAATTATTTTTTAAAGAGGTAAAATCAAATAAACAATGAGATACTATTTATTTTATCCATCATACTGCAAAACTTTGGGGAGGGCCTGGGTCACTGACATACTGTTAAGGGGAATATACATTAGATGCAACATTTCTGGGGAATTTGGCAAGATTTATCAAAACTTAGAAAACCTGAGTCTCAGCAATCCCTGGATCAAAAAGAATTTACCCTATAAATATACTCCCGTGATCTGAGGTTCCACTCTAAGGTCAAGGTTGCAGAAGGAGCACTGCTATTTCCAGGTCATCATCCCACTGCAATCAGGTTCACCCCACAACCCACACATATGGCTCGTCATACTCACCAATGATACCCTCCGATGCCAAATCAAATGCGCACTGTACTGACACCGAATGACTATGAAGCTCCCTGCCTGGCGCTACTGACCTGCACGTCCAGCAATGTGCAGGCAGGATGATGCCCCACCGGCTTTCTTTTATAATATTTATAAGGTACGCACAGGTATACAGAGTAACATTTACTGAATAAATGAACGAATCAATGAATGAATGTGTAAAGCAGCTAAATTAGCTAACCGGAAATACCAGTGGGCAGATTAGAGAGACAGGATTGAAATACAGGTGAAAGGTTAAAAAAAGAGAAAGATGATACTTCAAAAGAGTTCTGTAATAAATGCAACATACGTCTTGTGTGTAGAAACCGCTTATATATTAAGTATGCAAAATTATCTTACAATATGTAGAGCAACATGAGTAGAGAGTAACGATCTCATGAACTTTGCAGGTTGGGTTCCATTTGATGAAACCAAAGACTCTAAAGCTTTGGAGACTGGCTTGTTAAATAACCATGTTCCTGTAAACAGGCAGGCCCAATTTATTGTGCCCCTGGGAAATTCTCCGGAATGAACACAAAAAATGCTTCTGTTGATTAGCCCTTTTAGCTTGCGGCTGAATGTTGACCTAAAAGGGAAAGGCCCGCCCTCCAGATTTTACATAATGTGCCCTTATCAATTCCTGTTAGGGGAACTGTCCCTCACGGGGCTGTGGGGAGGACTAAGGATTCTGCCTCAGTAAAAGATCCTGTGCTTTTAAGATCCCGCTGCCAAACAGAAGCGCATCTCCTACACCTGCCTGAAGACTAGAGAGAGAAATTGTCAATTGAGGGCAATCGCAAAGAGGCGGATTATAAAGGAGGGGGAAATTCCTACCACTGAACAAGTTTATTGACTGATCTTTTCAGACAAAGAGAGGAACTCAAGGTTATGCGTGTGGGATAACCTGCCCGAGTCACAAGGGAACTCACTCGTGGCCAGGCCAGGAGCATCAGGGGTTTTCCTCCTCCAGCGGGGGCCTTCTCCAGAGACCTCCTCAGACACTAGCTCGAGTGGCCGGGAGAAGGCAGTTGCAAGAGGCACACTCTGAATACTGGGCGGTGTTCTTACCAAAGAAAAAGAAAGACAGTCCCCCTCTAAAGGAGACACTGAACACTCACTGAGAGCTTGTCACCGAAGCCTCTGCCTGCAACTTCAGGCTCACTTCACCAACTTTTGGGTTATTTCCCACACGGTTCTAAAGAAGGATGCAAAGCAGGAAATGAGGTCAAAGACAGATACTTCAACTACTGTGGGAGTAACAGTAAAATGAGATTTTAATAAATGTACAAAGCACTACAAAATGTGCAACTATATATACTTGGGTTTCTGACTGTCATAGCTTATCTTCAAAGATGACAGCACCAGCTTCCACCATTCTCACCGAGAGCGAAAGCTCGCATATTTAGCCCCTGCACCCCTTCCCCTAGTCTGCAGTAGAAGCGAGGCTGTGGTGACTTCTAAGACTTGGTTCCTAAGAAGCCGTGCAGTTTGCCCCTGAGCCTCTTGGAATGCTCACCGTGGGAGAAGCCCAACTGGCCTGAAAGGCTTTCTCATGAGGAAACGCACACCGGTCCCGTGGGAAAGCAGCCTGAAGACAGGTGCCAGTCAGCCCCCCACGGAGGCAGCACACACATGAAGCAGCCGTCCTGGCTGTACTCAGGAGTCCAGCTCAGAGACCACCTGACTGTAATTCCATGAGAGACCCCTGGTGAGAACTGCTAAGTCACAGAACTTAATCAAGAGATCACTGAAACATTAGCTAACCAAACTGAAAAAACATTCGAATGGATGTCTTGCTATGAGACATGAGGAATGAAAACAAGAAAGGCTAATAAACAATTCCTGAGCTCTTGTGTCACTTCTCTGAATGGAAAGCTTGAGAAATGCTTCCCTATTTTCTGGGCTATTTTGAAGGAGGATAGGTCTGAATGGACAGCAGCTCCCAGCTGTGGACAGGAAGGCAGTTGGTTACCAGGCTCTGCGGTGGGAGAACAAGCCTTGTGGGCAGGGAAGAGAACAATGATGATGGGGGGGCGGGCGGGAGGGGTAGAGGCTGTCAGCTGAAGGACTCAGCAACAGCACTTAGCTTTCAACTTCAAACACTTTCAGCCCTGCTGGTTCTTTCTCTCACAAACTCCAGAATGCTCTAGGGTTAAAGAGATATTTCTATGGTAAGCATAAATGTGGAATACTTGTACTATCCTAGATTATATGGCAGCATCTTTCTATTCTTCATTTTCTCAGAATTAAATTTTTTTTTTTAGATTTAAATCTTATTGTATTCCGGGGCACCAGGGTGGCTCAGTCACTTTAGCAGCTGCCTTCGGCTCAGGTCCTGACCTCAGGGTGCTGGGATCGAGCCCTGCATCTGGTTCCCTGCTCAGCAGAGAGTCTGCTTCTCCCTCCGTCCTGCCACCGCCCCCTCCCCCCCCCCCCCGGCTCATGCTTTCTCTCTCTCTCTCAGATAAATAAATAAAATCTAAAAAAAAAACTTATTGTATTCCAATCAGCAATGATTATGGAGTGCCTTGAACTCAAATTCAAATTGAAAATATAAAACAGGGGTGCCTGAGTGGCTCAGTCCTTAAGCATCTGCCTTTGGCCCAGGGTGTGATCCCAGGGTCCTGGGATCGAGCCCTGTATAGGGCTCCCCGCTTTGCTGGGAGCCTGCTTTTTCCTCTCCCACTCCCCCTGCTTGTGTTCCCTCTCTCGCTGGCTGTCTCTCTCTCTGTCAAATAAATAAATAAAATATTAAAAATAAAGAATATTAAAAAAAATAAAATATAAAACAAAGATGAAAGCACAGGCTAGAACAGAAAATAAAACAAACAAAACACAATTCAAGGATAGTATAACAAAAACATATTTTAGATATGGAGGGGGCTGGTACTCTGCGATAGGAGACTGAGTCTCACAGATGTCTCCTCCTTAGCAAGCAGATGTGTACACCAGTCATTTCAACAAAGTCATTTCTGAGGTTCAAAGCGCACATCACATGCGACTTGCAGGAGAAATGGAAGCCACGGGAAACTGCGCGGGGGCCGCGTCATTTTATGAGCACACACACCACAGGCCGCCTGTGGGTGAAGGGTGAAGCTCTGTCCTGAGAGGAGAGTGAACTTGGAGAACTTCAAGCAGCTCTGAGCATTTCTTTTGATGTCTATTTGGCACCAAAAAAAAAAAAAAATTCTTATTAAATAGACTGCCTCACTGTATTTTGCCAGATATACTAAACACTTATGAGAAATTCCCTCTTTCAGGTTTAAAATAATTAATTCTTAAGAAACCATTAACAAAACAAAAAGGCCACCGACTGAATAAAAGAGGGTATTTGCAAAGATATATCCGATAAGGGGTTAATATCTGAAATATATACAGAACTTCTACAACTCAACACCAAAAAAAACCATTCAGATTAAAAATGGGCAGGGGACCTGCATAGACATTTTTCCAAAGACGACATGCAGATGGCCGACAGACACATGAAAAGATGCTCAACATCACTCATCATCAGGGGAATGCACATCAAACCCACAACAAGATAGATATCACCTCATACTATTCCGAATAACTAGCGTCAAAAAACAAGAAATAACAAGTGTTGGCGAAGATGTGCTGAAAAGGGAACCGTCATGCACTGTTGGTGGGAATGTCGAGTGGTGCTGCCACTGTGGAGAACAGTATGGAGGTTCCTCAAAAAAAAAAAAAAAATTAGAAATACCATACGATCCAGTAATTCCGCTATTGGGTATTTACCCAAAGAATACGAGAACATTAATTCAAAAAGATATTCACACCCTACGTTCACTGCAGCATTATTTTCAACAGCCAAGATATGAAAGCCATCCAACACTCCTTGAACAGATGAATGGATAAAGAAGATGTGGTATATATGTACAATGGAGTATCAGTCATAAAAAGAATGAAATCCTGCCATTTGCAACACAGATGGATCTTTGAAATAAGTCAAAGGAACACAAATGCCACATGATTTCACTTATACGTGGCATCTAAAAAACAAATGAACAAACAGACTCATAAAAACGGAAAACAAACTGGTGGCTGCCAGACAGGAGGTGGGTGGGGAAGAGATGGGCAACAGAGGGGAATTAAGGGGTACAAACTTCCAGTTGTAAGTCATGGTGATGAAAGTACAGCAAAAGGACTATAGTCAATACTACTGTAATAATGGTGTACGGTGACAGATGATGGCCACACTTACAGTGAGGAGCACTGAGCAAGGTACAGAACTGTCAGATCACTATGTCGTACACCTGAAACTAATACAACACTGTTTATCAACTATACTGCAAAAATAAATAAAAGAATTCTGGATAGTCGTTGTTCCCAAATTCAAAGGCAATATCCCTCAAGCCAAAACCTAATTCAGGTGCTGGAAACAGCTTGGAGATGATCAACGAGGCCCCGCTCCAGGAACTGACTCCCCTGGACCCTGCTCCCCAGGCTCACGTGTGGCCTGTCACACTCCTCGGTCTAAGAGCAAACTGTTCCTTGTCATGAATCAGTTTCTTTTTTGAATCAAATCAGAAGTACAAAGAAAACACAGAGGATTATTCACTTCTGATCACGGCAATATTTTCCATACTTGATATCCTTTTCAGTTTCAAGTTTTAGTATTCTCATCTGGTAGATTTCAAGCACGGGCTCTCCTTTCCTTGCAGCTAGAGTATGAAGCTGACTCCACTTGCCTAGATGAGGCACCAGGCTTTGCGGCCTTGGCAGACTTCTTAGGGGTTGTACCAAATAGGTTTGTCTCTCCAGATAAATCTAGAAACCTTTCTGGTGTAAATGGAACAGATCATAGCTTTATATTTTGCTGAGAACAAGAAAAGCATTTGACATTGCACAAAGGATAGCATTAGACATAGCTCCTACCTAATAGGATAAAAAATCAAAATTAAAACAAAACAAAGGGACAGAAAGAAAAGCAGTTTTCTTCTCTCCCACCTCCTCCTCTTCTCCTTCTCCTCTCAACCAAAATGTACAGCCCACAGGGAGTTTCTCAGTCACACAGGTTAGCATTTAGATAAAGATGATATTGCACATTCTCTTTCAGGTTTCCCACTTATGCCTGTCACCACCATCGCGCCAAGATAACAGTAACGCAGGGGTGGTCATGTTAATAAAAACGAGGAAGCTCTGAGGCAATGCGGGTGCTTCCTCTCTGAGAAGTAAGGTGACAGGCGAAAGAGGCCTGCAGGGCGACAGCAGAGAGCATGGCAGGGCTGGGGCTGCAGAGAGCCCCGTGAAGGCCCCACTGTGCGCTGTCGGAATCAATCAAGCACTTGGCTCACTGCAACCCGGTTCACACAGCAGTGGGGGAAGAAGGGCAAACCTCACAAACAGCATATCTCAGTCACAGGACACAATTGGGACTGGCATCATCAACCGTGAGACAAGCCTGTGACAGACGGCAGTCAGAGGGACAATGCCCCGGGTGAAAAAAGGAATCCGCCCTATTATGAAATAAGAGAAACCTCAGCGAATCGTTGTCTATGTTCTTTCTGGGCTGATGCAATGGCATTACTCAAAAATCCATGTTAATGACATTCTCTAAATCAAGTACAAACTAGCAAAACCATCGTTTTAAACAAAGGTAGAATTTAAAATTTTTGTCTGCGAACTTGATTGGGAGCTGTTGAGATAAAAAGTCTAGTTCCTTACTAGATGAGTAATGGCTTTTAAACACCACAGCTTAATGCATACCGGTATCAATATCACAACTGTTACTGTACTTAATGCTTCAATCACACACACACACACACACAAATATCATGTGAAAAGGGTTGCCTGATGGATTTTGATACACATAAACATAAAGTAGGACCATTCAGGTAAAAACAGAGTTCATGATTATAAGAAACAAATAATACCAATTAAAATGATTTTTAAAAGTTGTTAGATTCCGGGGCACCCGGTTGGCTCAGTCGGTTAAGTGTCTGCCTTCGGCTCAAGTCGTGATCTCAGGGTCCTGGGATTGAGCCCCACATCGGGCTCCCTTCTCATCGAGGAGCCTGCTTCTCCCTCGCCCTCTGTCCTCCCGCCCCCCCCATGCTCTCTCTCCCCCTCAAATAAATAAAATCTTTTAAAAAAAAAGTTATTAGATTTCCCTTCTCTTCTTCAGTGGAAAGTCACATTTATTGCATATCTACATGTTTCTTGGGCTGTAGTATGCAAAACCTCACTTGACTAGGTGATGAGGTCTAGTATATAAGGATTTCTTCTTTTAAATACAGACCCACTCCCCTCGCGCCCATATTCATGGGTCATCTGGCAGATCCTGATAAGGAGTATTAAATCTAAGCTTAACTCACTGGGGGCTTCATGCCCACCTTCCACTCTGCCCCAGGAAGCATGCCCCCCTAGGAGGCACTGCGAACACCCGCAGACCCAGAGGAAAGCAAGCCTCTAGCCCGTAGTTGTCAGTCAATGCCTGGGAGGTTTTTAAAGAGAAATTTCAAGCTCATTTTCATTGGCTTGATTTTATTTTACTCAAGTACCTTGTTGCTTTTGGGAACTGCAGCTGACCTTATTATCTTAATTTAAATGAGTCCTCTTTTCCACCTGCTGTGGGAACTCCTCAAGCAAATCTTTTTGCGCAAGTATCTGAGGACTAAATTTCCCTGGAGCTGCTGCCTCCCCTACAGGTTGTGGGTTTTGGTTCTGCCATCATGAGGTAAGTGTTAGCATCTTCCCTGTGGGCTGTACTTCCAATGGCAAAAGGCAGCTGTTACTTCAGCCGAAACTCTATACTTGTGCTTTCCAATATGGCGGCCACGAGCCCCAGAGGACTATTTAAACTAATTAAAATGATGTAAAATTAGAAATCCTGTTCCTCACACTCAAGCCACATTTCGAGTGACTCACAGTCATGCGTTACTATAGTGACCACCATACTGAAGAGTGCACAAACTTCTACCGGGCAGTGCCGCTCTACAAGATGAGAGGCGGGACGTGTGCACACTCCTGGTTAAGGGGGCACATGTTAGGACACACACAGCTGCGAGGACTGAAATGACTAAAACTACATGCTACAGTCCTTCATTCCTCTGGAGAACTCCAGGTCAGTGTAATACCTAGCAGTGCTGTGAACGGAAACCCGAGAAACCAGCATCCTCGGGTTTGAAGCCCGAAATCATCCCAAACCTTTTCCTGTGACAGGTTACAACCACCTCCCAAGTGCTTACATCACACATTTATGAGAACACAGTGAAGGCTTAATTTAAGTAACTAGAATGCTTAAGTAACAAAAGGGAAGTATTTCAGTTAATTTAAATCTGAAGTACATTCAGTTTCTCCTCACTTTTATTACGATTTTCTATATAACATCAGTTTACTTTGCTGCTCTGTTATGGCAACATTCTACGACACGGAATTCTTACCAATTCAGAACTGTTTCACTGTTTTTATAATTTCGTGAAAAGCAATAACAGATGCAAAAAGATTTTAGAAAATTTGCCTTAACATTTGACTCAAGGACATAGAGTGTATGATTATTTCTTTAAAAGCTTAATATTTAGACTTTTTACGTTGAAATTGGCTTGTTTTCCCTAAAAGTACAGGTTTTTTTTTTAAAGTTTTTATTTAAATTCCACTTAGTTACCATTTATGTAATATTAGCTTCAGGTGTACAATATAGTGATTCAACACTTCCATACATCACCCTGTGCTCATCACAAAAGTGCACTCTCTTCATCCCCATCACCTATTTAGCCCATCCCCTTCCCACCTCCCCTCTGCTAACCATCCATTTGTTCTCTATAGTTAAGTATAGTTTTTTAAAAGCTGGTTAATTGTGACTAGTCAACTGCAGTCTAAACTAACTTCATCTCTGTCAGCAGCCTCTGGATTTTGCCCAGAACCATTATGAATTCCTTGGAAGAAATGGATATAGTCTCAAATAAATACTTCATAAGTCAGATCATTCTGATATAACCTCATTTTAGAAAAACAGGCCATAGTTCACTATCTGTCCTTAGACTGTGTCCTTAGAATAGAAATCTGCAAAAAAGGGAAGTCTCTAGAGGCACTCTTTGAAAGCCATCCCTACAATTTTAGAGTTCCATAGCTCCGTATAATTTCCAATTATGCATGTAAACATCTAAAATGAAAAGTGATTTCCCTTTTGTACGTATTTGTTTCCAAGTTTGCTTGTATAATATTCCCATTCTGCCTGGATCACAGGGAAGCTGATGTGGGAGGCAGGGCAGGCCTGGGATTAGCAGCGGAGAAAAAGCAACCTGCATATTAGTTAATGGCCACACCACCATCAGCGCTCCTCTCCCCCCCCTCCACATTCATGCACAAGGTGTTGACATGGGGTAAAGAGAATGTCAAATACAGTGTCAGTGGGGAAGAAACTTCTAAGAAAGGCAACATGCTGTCTTGAGGCTGGGAAGACACTGATGGTAAGTCTCAAGGTTTGTCTGCCCCTGTTTTGTTCTCTGGCACCCAGGTACAGAACCTTCCCCACCTTCCCTGCCAGCTGCCTCCAGGGTTTACTGCCCAGGAGCCGCCCCAGAGCCAGGCACAGATTCGCCAGTGGCCTTCTTTTTCTCTTGAATATTTTCTTAGATTTCTACTTCTAATGCGATTAATGATTTAATCAGTTCGGTTTTTAAAATGGTGTAAAAGCTCAGTCTGAGGCTGGGTGAAACAAGTGATGGGGATGAAGGAGGGAGGGCACTTGTTGTGATGAACATTGGGTGATGTATGGAAGCACTGAATCACTATATTGCACACCTGAAACTCACATTACACTGAGTTACTAACTGGAATTTAAATAAAAACTTAAAAAAAAAAAGCTCATCTGGGTAATCTAGGAAACGTCTTTCTCAAAGATGGCAATCTTGTCATCATTTCCATCAATCCCACTCTTCTGCAGCTATACTTCAATAATTGAAATAAATTAAACTAAATTAAATTAAAAATGAGCAAAAGACCTGGATAGACATTTTCCCAAAGTACACATACAAATGGACAACAGGTATATGCAAAGGTGCTCAACATCATTAATCATCAGGGAAATATAAATTAAAAAAAAAAGAAAAAGGAAAAAGAAAGTCTCCCACCTCTGACCCACTAGCATTTTAGCAATAGCATTATGACATCAGATGTGCACTCTTTCCCATATGATTTGGATCAAGTGACAATATTAATAAATGTATCCGAATGGCAGTGAAAATTATCTTCATCTTCTTAGCTACTCTGAAATATGTTGAGTATTGCCTTAAAAAAACAATGGTTTCTCATGAATATAAAGTAAATTTCAAAATTACACAAGCTTTTACTATACATATTGCTTTCCTCTTCTACCATATCTTCAATAATTTTTTTCTTGGTGCAATGTATTGCAACAGTTTATTCCACCATTTCTCTGTGTATGTACATTCAGGGTTCTTTGTTTTTTGCTTTGTCTCTAACAACAAAGCTGTAATAATAATAATAAACGTCCTTGTCCATGGTCTGATGTGTCCTTTGGAGGCAGACAGTCCACTGCAGTGGGTAAGCAGAAGCTTAGAGCTTCATTACCTGCGTTCAAGTCCGTCTGATCTCACTGTTTAACAATGGGTAAGTAATTTACTCTTTCTAGCTGGTTTCTCTTCTAATCTGGGATAATATTAACTGAAAGAGATAAAATCACATCTATTAATTAAGACCTTATCCAACTAATGTTCATCAGGTGTTGTATCAGTAGATTCAAATTTGACCCACACTTCAGATAGAAACTTTTCACCTCTGTTCAGGAAGCTGTGTGGATATTCAGTAGTAATTCCCAGATACTCGAGTACATGAAGCTGAACTATGAAGTACGATGCCCTCTCATCAGCTCAAGCTAACCTTAAACTGCCCCAGTGCACAGACTAAAGGACCAAGTGAGCCCCTCATTAGCACAATCCTCCCCACCACCAAGCACTGGGCAAAATTTTTACTATATGTTTTATTCGTTTGTGCTTTGGTTTGGGGGAAGAGGAGAAGAGATGTCAGTAGGCTCAAAGCTATACTACACGGCAGATCAAAAATATGAAATGATTCTCATGTCCTCATTACCAATATCAACAATATAAGACTCCCTGGGGGCACATGGAGATTTTAGAGACATGAATAACCTTTCTAAAAATGATTTTGTGACATTCATTCTAAATTGTTAGGCAAATAACTCACTCAATAGACTGCAGAAAATGGGCCACAAAATGACCAGGAGGCACATGATATCATGCACAGAAGAGGCAACAGGACCAAAATTAAATCTGTAACTAGGTTTAAGTACCAAATTCCTAAGAGACCGAGATAGCTGGATTAAACATGTTGGGCCAGATGAAAAGCAACCGTGTCTACATGTGTAAGAGATGCAGTCCCTCTCTACCTTTCCCAAAGTCAGAGGCATTAGTCCAATTCAGCTTGAAGGACCCTGCAGGTTATCAAAAAAGTTTAAAAAAACAAACAAACTCAAAACCTAAATAAATAAATAACCCCAAAAACCTGCTGGACAAATTTGGTGGAAGTTGATTTTGAGAGTGACTTAGACAAGTTAAATAAACCCAAGATTTGACCAGTTGGCTGCTTCCCCACTTGGCCTTGGTGATGACTTCATTACTCTGTAATATCTTCTGACTTGTGTCTTTGCTTTCCTTCTGCCCCTCCTTTTGATTCTACCACTCCTATGACTTCTAGATGGAAGGAGTACAAAAATGCCTAAAACAGTTAAATTCTTTTAAAATGGTTGTTTGAACTAACCCTAATTTGAACCCTCTGGAGAGTTCTCTAAACTGCAGGATACCAGGCACATACCATCACTCTGGCCCTAACCCTAACCACAATGCTAACCCTGGCCATAAATCTACCCCTTAACCCTAAATCTGGGAAGAAAAGAAAGAAAAGAAGTCACACACACACACACACACACACACACACACACACACACACACACACTGGAATATTAGTCAGCCATAAAAAAGGAATAAAACCTAGCCATTAGCAACCACATGGATGGAGCTAGACAGTACTATGCTGCCTGAAATAAGTCAGAGAATGACAAATACCATGTGATTTCACTCATATGTGGAACTGAACAAACAAAACAGATCAGCAAAAAGGAAAAAAAAAAGAAAGAGGCCAACGAAGAAAGGGACCCTTAACTATAGAAAACACACTGATGGTTACCAGAGGGGAGGCTGGGAGTGGGGGATGGGGGAAAGAGGTGATAAGGTTAAGGAGCACACTTGTGATGAGCACCAGGTGTTGTATGTAAGTGAGGAATTGCTAAATTCTACACCTGAAACTAATATTACATATATGGTAACTAATTGGAATTTAAATAAAAACTTAAAAAATAAAATAAAATGATTGCTTGAAAGAACTGAGCTAATTAATGAAAAATAAATGCCTCCACTTGAGTTTCAGAACTATCGTTCCTGCTAGAAAAGAACGTCTAACAAATATTCGTTTCATGCTAAACTGTGGAGACCTTTGATTGTATACAGCTTGAAGCCTACTGGGAATCGGTCACTTCCTCCAACTCTTGTCAAAGAAATTTAATTTGGAATCTAATAAAGTAAAAGATTTCCTCCAAGCTCTAGGCTTGCCTTGGGACTTAGGGTAATGCTGGGTCCATTTCCTGCAGCCTTGGAAAGCTGGTGAGGGAGGCTCTTAAGGAAGGGCTTGGTGACAGTTCTGTGCAAAATGCCCAGGGAATGCAGGGAATGCAGAATGTTCTGTGTTCTTTTTTACTCTGAGTTGCTTACACTTGCTTAAATAACCTATGTTTGCTGCTCAGTTGGAGATTAACTCTTGCATCATGACTGAGGCATAAAATTATAAAGTAACATCATACATTCCTTGCAGCAACTAACTCCTTACCACCCTCCACATACACATTTTTAGCGGTGAAATGGTAGTTTTTTCCCCTTTTAATCCTGAGATCATTTATTCTGTCACTGCCTTTTAATGTTGATCAAATGACAAAGAAAAAGGTGTCTTTAGGACGGGTTTCCTTTTTCATTTCTGACTTTAATTGTGAAGATAGGCTGCCTCCTCCTCCTCTTTTGTCTTCTTTTAAAGAGAAAAAGTCTCTAATGATAACACAACTGCATTTCAATGAATGGTGAGTTTTCATAAATCTTTCAGAATGTGTGGATAGATTCTACTCACAAATTATTTACAGCTCAAATTTATGAAGGAATAGACAAATTATGCACGGACCTTGACAGCCTGTGTTTGGTGGTGACGTGTCACAACACACTCCAGCACTATGATGCTGGTAACAAGGTAAACACACGTTAAATATGGAAATTCCTAAAAGATGAAGATTCCTGGGAAAAAGCCTTTAGGCCCAAAGCTGTCCGAGAGCAAACCTATTAAAACAAGGACAGCCTGTCGACTGTTCTCTCCTTGTAGAGAATTTGACTGCACATGGTTTTCTACTAAATTACCTGCCACGCGGTCATTATCTGTACTTGCTCTGGTGCTGAATTCACCACAGGAGAAAGAAAGTAACTCTACAAATAGATGTCTATCATGTTTTGAGTATTCTTTTAAAATAGAGCTGGAGAGGGGCGCCTGGGTGGCTCAGTCGGTTGAGCGTCCGCCTCTTGATTTCAGTTCATGATCTCAGGGTCATGAGACGGATCCTCCCATAAGGCTCCATGCTTGGTGCCGAGTCTGCTTGGGATTCTTTCTCTTCCTCTCCCTCTGCCCCCTCCCCCCGTCCGTGCATGTGTTTTGTTTCTCTCTCTCAAATAAATAAAGAAATCTTTAAAATAAAGTAAAATAAAGTAGAGGTGGAGAAACCATACAGATCACCTTGTTCGTTGGTTCTCAACCGATGCTCTTTGAAGCATCTGGGCGTTGGATTTAAGGGGCAGGCTCTCAGCCCTATCCCAGGCCTGGCAAATCTCAGAGGACAGAGCCTAGCCATCTGCATTTTTTTTTTAAAGATTTTATTTTTAGGTAATTTCTGCAACCAACGTGGGGCTAAAACTCACAACCCTGAGACCAAGAGTTGTATGTTCTTCTGACCAAGCCAGCCGGGGCGCCCCAAGACATCTACAGTTTTTTGTGGGTTTTTTTTTTGTTTTTAAAGATTTTATATATTTATTTGACAGACAGCCAGAGACAGAGGGAACATAAGGGGGGGGGGTGGGAGAGGAAGAAGCACACTTCTAGCGGAGGAGCCTGATGTGGGGCTCGATCCCAGAACGCTGGGATCATGCCCTGAGCCAAAGGCAGACGCTAAATGACTGAGCCACTCAGGCGCCCCAAGACATCTACAGTTTTAATAGGCACCTTGTTTCATTCTTCTGTCCACTAAATTCTGAGAACCTCTGTTATCCTATCTCTTCCCGTTTCAAGCACAGAAACTTGAACCCAGGTTGTCCAAGAGTAGAGTGGCAGAGCTAGGTACAACTAAATCCAAAAATCAAAATATCACACTACTGTGTTATAACATTTACAACTAAACTGTAGAAAGGCAGAATGAACACTTATATTTTTTGCAACTATCTTATAATAATATTTTAGGTCTTTCTCATTCGTTTATCCAACAAATCTTTACGGAATGCCCCCGACAGAACGTATCACTGTCCACGCAGTAGGGGCTACAAAAGTGCCCCCGGGTGGTTTACAAGTGAGCAGAGATGACACATTTACACGAAGGGGTGCAATTCAAGATAGGGGGCAATACACACCACAGGAGCAGATTAACTAAAGACCGCCAAGAGAAGCTAGCCCTCGCTTCTGGTTCAGATGGTAAAGAGTCTTCACGTAGGAAGGCTGATAGGCCAGGCGGGAAGGAGGGCGGGGTGAGGGACTGACAGCTGAGGACTGAAGGCGAAGGGCAGGGAAGAAACTCCTCTTAGCTTCTCAGTCACTACCAAGTGTAAACACCAAAGGCTTTCATACACTGGGGCTGCAGCCTTCATAGGTACTGCTTGGTATAGAAGTGCCTAAAGTGAACTGAAACGGACAGGTGACAAGAACAAGAGCCTCCCTCCAGGCCTGGCGTCTCCCTCACCTCCAGGGCTGCCAGGCCGGCCTTGCTGGGACTGCTTTCCTGACTCCTCACTCCTCAGACTCTGCTCCTTTGCAGACTCTATTGTAGACCTGGGTCCTACCCCCATGTTTTGATAGGGAACCCCAACATTCACAATGTCCTACAGGTTACCTGTTAGAGATGGGAATCGAGGCTTCCCTGAGGTCATTAAGTGAGTGAGTGGCAGCTACCAGGCTTAGATCTAGACATCCTGACTACTAGGCCCGGGTTCGTTTCATTACAAAGTTCCCTTTAAGCCTCGGGCTGCCCATGAGGTCCCTGAGGTAGTACTGGGGAGGGGAAATGGAAATCTAAACAAAGCCGCGCTTCTGAAAGCTGCGGGGAGGAGCTTCAGCCTGAGAGGCTTTGTCCGCTCTTCCTCCTTCTTTATCAGTTAACTGCCCCGGGTGCGGCTGAGCACCGTCAGCCCTGGGTTTTCAAGCTTTAAAACAAGAACACAAAACTGATAAACAATCAGCTTTTCTTCTCAACCTTGGGCCAATAAATAAAAAAAAAAAGGAGGTAGGAGGAAAGCAGAGAATGGACCTAGAATTGTCAACCTTTTATTTTGTCATCTAAGAATATTTGGGGCAGAAAAGCGTCTTATACTTCTAATGTATAAAAGCATAGTATACATCTATATACAAAATCGGAAAGCCACTATTTCAATAAAGAGCAGTTTTTTAAAGGAACAAAAATTCAGATTATAAAAAACACGTTTTACCTATTTTTTTTATGATTTTGCATGGACTAGTAAAAAATTGCATCATGTGGCCCAATCAGTAGCACTCAGAAACCACTACAGGCTGGGAAATGTAAACTACATAGGTCAGAGATTCGTAGAATGCAAAGAAGATTTGCAAAAGCAAATCTTTTGGGAGTTTTTCAAGACACAACAACATGCCGAAGTTCCACTGGCCAGTTTCAGATTTGAAAACCCCTCATTAACTGTAATCCAGGCTCTGCCTGTTCCCTCAGACAAGAGATCAAGCTGGATGAGATGCCAATTTAAAAATATTGTGTGCTCTAAATAAATGTGAACATCAGCAGTGTAGACAAGCCAGGATATGTCAAAACATACTGTTCAATAAAGGTTAAAAGTCTCTGTAAGACTTAAAGCATATCATGCCACTGTTGCCATTCTTCAATATAGTTTTACTTATTTAGACTTTTACTGTTTTATATCATTTACAAATTTTTGTTATTTTAAAATTTTTCAAGAAATTCAGGCCAATGTTAAAAGACGTCAGACACCAAAACTTAAACATTAAAAAGGAAGATAAAATATTTATTTTTGGATGACATAGAATCACGTGGGAAACTACTAGATTTAATTTAAAAGGGACTGAATACAAGATAGACAAAATCAAAATACCAGGTATCCTCATTCTGAAAATATGATGAAAACGGAGATGAAAACACAAACTACAAGGTAGTAATAACCATAATGAGAAATGTGTGTGACCTATTTAAAGAAAACTGGAAAATTCTGTGAGAAATACGAAAAAGAAGAGTTGAGTAAATACACAGGCCATGCCATGTGCTTGACTGGGATGACTAAGTATTTTTAAATGGCAGTTCTTCCCAAAATAATTTGTAAATTCAACGTTAAGTATTCCAAAGTTAATGTGAAAGAACAAACAGGCAAGATTTACAAAGAACATTTGCAGAAGAATCCTGAAGGGGCTTAGGACTATCAGATACTGTATTATTTAAACAGTCCGACAGGGGCAGAAACACAGACAAGCAGAAGAATGAACTAGAGTAGACAGCCCAGAAATAAAAGCTACACATATTAAGAAGATAGCACAAACGGATCAAATAAAATTGGGGAAGGATTACGCCAACTGGGTAGCCACTCAGGCAGGAAAAAAAGGCCCCCACATCCAATTCCATAACCTGAAATAAATACCCCAGGAAATAAAGAGTTTAACAACAAAAAAATTCTTTAAAGGTAGAAAAATATATTGGATATTTAAAATACTTCTGGAAAAGAAACGCCAAACAGGAAAAAATATTTGTAGTTAAAACTGATCATCAGAAAAAGACTTTCCAATAAACAGAGATATAACATCCGTATTAGATTTGCTAGTAGCCTTGTAAACTAGTATAAACTTTTGAGAAGGCAATTTGGCAATATATGTAACTGGAATCTTAAAGATATTCCTACCCGTGACTCAGTAATTCCACTTCGGGGAATCTAGCCTAAGGAAATAATCACGTACAATAAATACTCTCTGTGCACAAAGGTGCTCGTCACAGTGAAAAAAGTGCAGACCATCTAAAAACGCATTAAAGAGCAGTTAAATCAACTATGCAATCTTTTAAAATGATGCTTAGAAATGATGTGTAATAATGTTTACATTTTTATAATGGCACAAAAAAATCAAGACACTAATTGTATATTTAATGAGGAATATCTTTATTTTAAAATCTAGACATATATAAAATATTAAAATATTTCATTAAAATACTATATATACCTATCATTATGTGTGTACATATATGTAATGTGTATATATTTATATATATATCATATATTTTAATAAACATAGACACATATCACCTGCTTAATACCTTTAATTTGTTCAAAAAATAGGGTAAAAAGCCAGAAGTCATTAATGTAGCATTACCACTCATTTCAAGAGTAAAATTATAGTTAATTCCCAGAGTATCCTAAGTTTCCGATTTTTTTCACCAGTCATAAAAAAAAATTATGAATTAAGCATATATTACAGAGTACTTATATTTAAAATGACAAATCTATGCTCAAGTATAACTAATTAGTTTCCTAAAATGGGTGAGTAACGTAAGACAGTCTGCATAAGGGTCCTTTACTGTTTCAGCTTCCCCCAGCGTACATCTGAGAATGCCATTCTCTGCCTCCCATGAGGAATGGCTCTGGCTCAGGGTTCCCATAGATCCAATGGCACCTTCCAGCGTTGTCACTCCTGTCATCAGAATGACACCCAGACCGAAGCATGACAGGAATAACGAATGCTATGGGATGTTGTTAAAAGGACTATGGAATGGGGCTAAAGGCCCAGCAAGAATAACAGGCCGCTCAGGACCCAAGGAGGCAGCAGAGACAAACTGGATCTCATCAAGGGCTTGGGCAGAAAAACACACAGAAAATGTGCTCAGCTCAAGGCCAAGGACTCCTGCTCCCCAAGATCAAGAGATGGTCAATCTGTTCCCTTAGTTGCATAACCAATCCCGGGAAGTAAATAAAAGGAGAGGCCTCAAAGTAAATCAAACACATAGCATGTATGTATGTGTATTGTTTTAGTGTGAAATACAAGAAAATTTTTGAGTGACTGTCATTGAAAGTGTTTGTAATGTTTTAGGAAACCTGTCAAAACCTGTTGTCATGGTCTTGCCATCTGTAAATGTAAGACGTATCAGAAATTTATGAAGTGTGTAAATACTGTTATGTTTGAGATAACTTATTATTTTTTTAGAGACAGAGAGAGTGGGAACAGGGAGAGGGAGAGAGAATCTCCAGCAAGCTCCCTGCTGAGCGTGGGGCACTACACGGGGCTTGATCTCATGACGCTGAGATTAGGAACTGAGCCAAAATCAAGAGTTGGGTGCCCAACCAGCTGAACCACCCAGGTGCCCATGTTTGAGATAACCTGAGTACTGTACTTACAAGTTTAATTTATTAGGGTTTTTTTTTTCTACAGGTATTGTAAGTTTGTGTCTCAGACATTTTATTTAATTTTGATTGTTATTCTTTTTTTTAACTTTATTTTTTTTTAAGATTTTATTTATTTATTTGACAGAGACAGAGATCACGAGCAAGGGGGAAGGGTTAGAGGGAGAAGCCGACTCCCCACTGAGCAGGGAGCCCGATGTGGAACTCGATCCCAGGACCCTGGGATCATGACCTGAGCCAAAGGCAGATGCTTAACCAACTGAGCTACCCAGGCGCCCTATTTTTATCCTTTTTATATTTATTTACTCTTTCATGCTTTTTTCAGTTTCTATTTTTTGGTACGTATTTTATAATTTATCCAATATATTTGCATGGTGGCATACATATATAATTAATAAATAAATGCATATATCGGTTAGCTCGAATTTTGTTTTTTTTTGTTTTTCCTGGTGGGAGGGTGAGACTCATCCATGGCTGCGAGGCACTACAAGAAGTTCGTTTGGGAGGGAGGGACAGGATCCATTCCAGGCCTAAAGTCTAGAGGAGAGTCTGAGCTGTGATCCACACTAACTCAGGTTAGTGCAGGTTGTAGTGAGGGATGGGATGGCAGGGGCAGGGGGGTGTTTTGGGGGGTGGAGCTTGGGAGGTGCCCAAGTTGCTGCCCACACACTGGTCCGTGCCATGGGGGTCCCCTCCAGGCTGAGGCGGCCCCAGAGGCCCAGACACTGACTCCTCCTGCCTTATCTCCTGCACAGCCACCCTCTCAAGCATTTTCAATGGTTAAAAATAAAATATACTAACTAAACTTATAAATGTAGTTTAAAATGTTCGGGAGAAATTCAATTAACTAAAATTAATCAACAGGGGCACCTGGGTGGCTCAGTGGGTTAAGCGGCTGCCTTCAGCTCAGGTCATGATCCCAGGGTCCTGGGTTCAAGCCCCACGTGGGGCTCTCTGCTCAAGTGGGGAATCTGCTCTCTCTCTCCCTCTGCCTGCAGCTCTGCCTGCTTGTGCACTCTCTGTCAAATAAATAAATAAAATCTTTAAAAATAAATAAATAACAAATAAATAAATTTAATTAACAGTCTTACTGTAGACAAAATAATTACATTCATTAATGGAATAATAAGCTTTGTAAATTGAAAAGGAAAACTTGCTTTTTAAAAAGTATAACTTTCATAAACTGGATATTATTTTTAAATGCAAGTAACTACAATAGTTCTTTCTAAGGACAGTAGGCCCTCTTGGACATAACCTACCATTTACTCATTCCCCAGCCCCTGCTCGCACGGCCGCACCCATGGGATTCTTCCCTGTGAATGGCGGGGCAGGCCCTGGCCCCTCCTCGGCCCTCCCCCACTGTGAGGCCACACTTAGAAATTCATCCCATCCCCCACAGAGAACCAAGGTCACAAGGCACTACCAAATCATAGTCGTCTTACTAAGGATTTCGTGAGGAAATGGTTAACAAAATACGTGCATTCTTCATATACCACAGAGAAAAAAATTTTCATTTCTTTCATTAAATATCTCCTCTCTTCTGCGCAAAACTTCTCTTTCCGCCAGCTTCATTAATCTCGCTTTTCTCCTCTCCCACTGCCTCTCTTCAGATACAGTTCTCACCCTCTGCTGAGTGACCCACTCAGCAAAACAAAAGTTCCACAGTGGGCCGAGCACCCCACCCACCCGAGTCCGCCACGCCGAGGGAAAATGCCCAATGAACCTGGGTCTACTGGGAGGATCCTGCTGCCAAGGAAATGAGATTCTTCACGTATCATTTAAAATGAAGTGACTGTTAGAAGCCATCTGAAGCAAAATGAGACTGAAGGGGAAACAGGCTAAGAAAATAGAAGTAGAGCCACTTCACAATTTTGCTTCATTTGTAACACCGTCAGTAAGATCTTCAAACTCGAAAAGCTGGAGGCGCTCTTAACAACATCGAGGCTTAAGGGAACTACTCCCACTGCAATGAAAAGCAATTATATATGTTTCTGTGGCACCACTGTTGTGTGGGTTCTTTTAAAGGAAAAAAATGGATAGCTGTCAGGACATGGAAACCAGAGGAATATTTTCCCAGTTTTCAGAAAAGAGCAAAGAGTAAGATTCTGGAAATTACAAACTGGTAAATATGGCATCGATCCCTAACAAAATTCTAGGACAGACTGTTAGGCAAATGTTCTATTGTGAAAGGCATAATATGTGCAGTGTGGTCAATACAAAATATGTTGAAAATTATTAGGCCCCTTCTACTCCCTCACAGAGAATTTGATGTAATAGTAAATCTCTACACAACTGCTAACAGAATAAAGAGAATCCTCTTTTACCATTTCCTCATCCACTGTCAAAAAAGCAGAATCACGAGAAAATCAATGCCACAGAAGAGCACAAAAGCTCTTAATAAGGACAGATTCTGCCAGGAAAAATGTCTGCTTCTTCTAGGGTCGCGCCACTGATGCCTGCATGCTGGACTTGGACCAATGTGTGCCAGCACAGAGGTAACAAGTTGGGGGCAAGGACTGAGCGTGTGCTAGCCTCCAGCCCAAGCTCCACACCCACACCGCCTGCTTTGGGGCGGGACCCGTGTCAATGGCATCCTAGGGGCAACATCTTTTCCCATGATGCTCTGTGGCCCTATGCACATTTGAAGTCCAGAGCCTGCACCTCAAATCCCACATCTTCAGTCCTCCTATGAAAGGGTGTGAGTCACCCTCCAAACTGACAGTGAGGACGAAATGCCAACTGGTATGAGGAGTGCTGAAGACAGTGCTTGGTACCATCTTGGGACAATCCTGGAAGGGATTACATGAGATCTTTATGGTCCTGATCTCAAATTCTGAGATTCTGTGACCAGAGTTTGAAATCAGAAACTCTTGACTCAGATCCTTTTTGGTCATCACCTTTTCATTGCAGTTAAAATTTACAATATGGGGGCTCCTGAGTGGCTCAGTCGTTGGGCTCAGGGTGTGATCCCGGCGTTCTGGGATCGAGCTCCGCATCGGGCTCCTCCGCTAGGAGCCTGCTTCTTCCTCTCCCACTCCCCCGGTTTGTGTTCCCTCTCTCGCTGGCTATCTCTCTGTCAAATAAATAAATAAAATCTTTTAAAAAAAAATTTACAATATGAACTACTGAGAAAAGAGGATTCTCTGAACAGTATTTTAGTTTTCTGTTCTCCCAATTTTGTAAACTGTACTATAAAAACAAAAGCTTCTGAAGTAACAGGTTTATTATACTTGTTCGTTTGTGAAGGAAAAGTCATAAAGTCATCCTGTGCACAGCCCCCCATCCATTTTCCTCTCATTTTAAACAGATTCTATGAAGCAACATTTACGTAACAGGTAGATTTTTGCAAACGGGAAAGAGGGGGAAGGAATCCTATCTGACCATGCCTTGAGAACCAAGTTTTTCACTGGTGGCTTCATTAACTTTGTGTCTGGGGCTAGATGAATAGAAATGATGTCACTTGTGGGATACATAATGAAAGATGTACTCTGTCCACACACTTCATGGATGGTTGATTAGAAAAGATTCTAAATTTATAGAAATATGTACACGAAGGAATCTGAACACAGGAAACAGCTATCCAGAACGCCTTCAGATATTTTTACAAGCAAAAATTTCTTTAATTTCAATTAATAGTTTATCAATTATTATGTCTCAGATAAAATATATCAGATAAAAGAAATATAGCACGTTTGTTCCATAATGCTAATATAATCTCAAACTGAGTAATTCTCACCCCAAATTCTCTTGAAGTGAGAAAATGACGACTAGATGACGTGTTTATTAAACACATGAAAATATGTAGGTAACGGATCATTGACAAACTAAAACACACTTGAACACTTTGGTTCATTTTGATTGGGTTTTGGCTAGAGCAGTTGGTTGAAACAAAGTATGTGTAGAAAAAATAAGGACAAAGGTAAGTATTAGTGTTGGTCTCTGGGACGGGAATGTAAAGCATTACTGGGATGATACGGATTATCTTATTAGGCCTCTATGTGTTATTTTGTACACTCTATCAGCAGCCCTGAAAACATGAAGCCAATGTTTCATGAGGCAGAAAATGACCTGAAGAAAGGAGTTGCAAAAACCATGATGCTCCTAACCTGTTCGGTAAAAATGGACCTCTGCTAGCATGAGGAAGTGACCACCTCTTCTGTTTTTAATTACATATGGACAGAAAAGTCCCAAATCCTTATGTTAGGTCTTCCACTTAAATGATTCCTTTTATATTACAACTTATGCCTTAATAAGACATATTTTCCCTTCAACCACAATGCTAAGTGACTCTCCAGTCTAGCTTCTTACTTCATTGGCTTTCTCATTATTGTCTTTGGAAACTTTTGCTGGTGCTCCTTACCCTGAGAGCTGTGACGGCAGCCCCTGGGACAGGCAGTGGGATACAGCAGGGAAAGGGGCACTGATGTGCTGGGGACCACCTGACAGGGAGTCAAGGCCTGTCTGACCAGCTGGTTGATCATGGGCAATCTATGAAACCCTCGGAACCCCCAGCTCCTCTTGAGTAAAATGGAAATAATCATGCCTACATCACCACAGGTTTGCTGTGAGCTTTAAAGCCACTAGAAGGTTCATAACATACATACAGCCAAGAGGATCCCACAAAAAACCCACCAAATCACCACCTACTAGCAGGAATATGGACGAGCGGGTTGATTTATTCAAAATGTATTTCTTAGCTTTCTACTCTGTGCCAGACACTGTTATAGGTACTGAGGATACAGCGGTCTGACAGGCAACAATTCCTGTTCTTTTGAAGCTTATATTCTAGTAGGGGAAACATGATCAACAAATAGGTAAAATGTATATTTCATGGTGGGAGGCTGTGAGGAAAAAATAGGGAAGGGAGGAAACTTAGAAGGGATGAGAAATGCAACTTTAACAGTTTCAGACGAAGGCTGACATTAAAATAAGACTCCTAACAGTGGGAGAGAAGCCATGTAGACAAATGAAGCGGCTTGCATGGGTGTCAGGACAGCCAGCATAGCCACAGTAGTCACGGGGGCAAGAGAAGAAAATGATAGGAAAGGACAGGTAAGGGGCTTTCTAGGCCATGGTAAGGATTTTGGCTTTTCCTCTGAGTGAGATGGGAGTCCTTGCAGAGTTCTGAACAGAGGAGTGACATGATGCAGCTTACCTTTTAACATTATCCTTCAGGTTCTTTGAAGAGAGTGCTGGGAACACGTGGTAAGAGGGGCAAGAGTGAAAGCAAGAAGCTACTAAGAAGTTAGTGCAACAATCTACAACAATCCAGGGAAAACATGATGACAGTTTAGATTAGGGTGGTAAATGCAGGTGTTGAGAAGCAGTCACATACTAGATGATTCTAAAGGTGTGGCCAAGGTGAGATTTGCTGATGGGCTGGGTACAAGCAGAGCATGAGAGGAAGGAGTCAAGGATGATCCCAAGGTTTCTTACCTGAGCAAGTAAAAGGATGAGGTTACTATCAACTAAGATAAAAAACACTGAGATAGCAGAACAGGTAAAGGGTAGACATGTGTGATACTGATAATCAAGGCAGAGGTCTGTATTAGAGATGTGAATTCGAGGGTCAACAGCATTTAGATGGTATTTGGTAAGCCATGAGGTTGGATAAGGTCAACAAAGCAGTGAGTACAGATAGAAAAAGGAAGTCCTAGGCCCAACATTAAGGTTTGGAAGATGAAGAAGGAGCCACAGTGGGAAAGGAGGACCAGAGGAGTGTGGGGTCCTGGGAGGATGTCCCAGGAGAAGGGAGTTTTGTCTGTGCTGGTGAGGATCATCAGGATGGTCAAGGAGGATGACAACGAACTGACCACCGTGACTGACAGGACTGTGAATCTAGAAACATGAAGATCATTGGTGACTTCCAGGACAGTGGCTTCAGGGAAGGGGTGGAGGTAAGAGCCTCAGTTAGGTGAACTGGAAAGAGCTGATTCCTCCCGACCACAGTCTATTCTCTTCTTAACCTCTGAGCACTGAAACTCCAGAGTCTCCCTTGATCTTAATTCTCAGAAAAAACTTCCTCATTTCCAACTAACCTCCATTTCCTTGTATTTTGTCCTTTATGAACTAGGAAAAAAAATCTAACAGGTACAAAAATCTGTAACACTTCATATACTTAAAAATAGTCAATAAGAAACAATTCCATTTATAATAGCATCAAAAAAATAAAATACTTAGGAATAAATTTAGCAAAGCAAGTGCAAGACTTGCACCCTCAAAACAATAAAACATCATCGAAAGGAATTAAAGAAAACCTAATAAAAGGAAAGACATCCCATGTTCAAGGACCGGAAGACCTAATATATTAACTCTGATGGCTTCACAGAGTAGATGACAGCAGAGTAGTGGGTGGCCTTCACAAGGGGAGAACTTACTGGAATTGTAACAGCTAGGGGAAAGGCTTCAGAGAAGGATAGGAAGTTGAAGGAATGGAATAATGACCATCTACTACTGAAACAGAGACACTGCCTCCTCTGTGAGCCACAACACTGAGAAGCAGGTCACTGAAGACTGCAATGCATTCGAGTTCTTTCCAAATGTTCCTTGACAACAGTTACTTGGTTTGACCATTCTTACTTTCACAATTATAACTTGGTTCAGTCTGTGCTAATCAGCAACGTAACTTTGCATTATAGACCTCCAAAGCAAAAGTCTACAGAAGCATACAGCTGCCTGATCCCTAAGCCATGCTCGTGGGCTTGCCATATCCCAAGAACCACAGAACCTTGTGGTGTGCTCTGATCCTCTCCAGTGAATAAGTATCATTTTTAATAACATTACTAAATTGGTGACGTTTGCTTAGCGGTCAATCATGAGTCAGACCTTTTTACATTATACACATATCTAGTACCAGCCTATAATTCTGTATTTCATTTGATTTTTCTTAGTAAGATAAAATTTTAAAAACTACAAAAATTTTAAATAATATGGGAAAATAAGCAACTAATTTCCGTGTTAACCTTCTAGTTCATGTCAATTCTGAACATAGCTCTATTTCCAAAAGTCAGAAGATAAGTAGGAAAAAAAATCCAGATATGAAATGAAATTGTTGACAGTGTCACATTAATTTCAATCATGGAGATCTCTGAAGTTTCATTTTGTAAGAAAATTGGAAAATGGAAAACAAATAGCCCATAAGGAAATGCAATGTTTAATGCATTGTTTAAATGCAATGTTTCCACTCAAAGAAATACAACATTGTACTTTTTCTGCTTGCTGGTTATTTGAAAGTTACAGATTGTACCACTTGAAAAAATGTAAGCTAATAGTGTCATTAGTCTGTATTTTATTCTAACCATAGTTCACATGGAAGAAGAAATGTTCAGTGAACTAAGAATAAAATAAACTCGGTTAATTATATGGAAAACAATCAAGGGTCAGGCTTAATTTTTAAAAGAAATTTTCTATCCAGTCAAAACACTGATTTAGATTGATGGGAATAGAGTCCTAGTCCTATCTACAAACACCTTTCAGAAATGATCAGGAACAGAGCAAGTATTCTTTATTCATGTTCCCTCTTTGCCATGAACCAGCTCAGTTCAGACGGAATTCCTTTACTGAATAAACTGTACTGACTGACCATTTGCCCTGCCCTAAAGGGAATAGCTCGAGCCAAAGGAAACTGATAAGAACCCAAGAGTGTAGAAACCAACAATTTAGCAAGTTAACATCTCAGTTGTTATGTGCTATTCACTTCTAAGGAAACAACAACACAACTGTGAACCCCATTTATGAAAAATATCTTTCCTATCTAACCGGCCAGGTTTTGACCTAAGTGATTTACGGGCAAGCCCAGCATCTGTAAACAAGTTCAGGCTACTCACTAACACCCCTGCCAGGCCCCCGTCATCCCGTTCTCGCTCATCTCCCATCTCCGTACAGGGGTGAGGCTGAATAAGCAAAACTCTCTAACTGATCTATGTATCACCAGTTCTATATAAAGCTCAAGATGAATATTTTACAACAGCACAAACCGTGCATGCCATAAATGTAATATTTAGTTTTATTCCAGGATCAAGTGTACTTCTAATGGTGTGATAAGTATTTTTATCTAGAAAGATCTCCTTGCCATTTGGTAAAACAGCATAAAGCCTTACTCACTGAGAAATTATTAACCATTCAATATTAAGTGTTCAACCTTACCAAGTTTTCAAAATATTTAAAAAATCAGAAAATCTCCCTTTACAAGTCTCTTAAGAGATTTCTTTCCTTTCTCCTTAGAAATCAGAGTAGAACTTTGGTCACAAGCAGCAATCTAAGTGGATCATGGCAATGGGAAATTCTTTCATGGGAACCAAATAAACAAATAAACACATGTATTTGTAGTAGGTAACCTAAAGACAAAATCCCATGCTCACACAAACTGGGCTGCAGAGCTGGGAAACAGGAGTGCCTGGGGGCAGCTCCATTATCGGTTCTTTGACCTCTTACTGCCGGGTGTGAGGCCTAAAATAACCAGAGCAGATTTCAGCAAAGCTGACCTCCTTGGAGGCTCCGGTGCCTGAAGTCCTAGATCAGTAGATGTGTTTGGATAAGCAGGAGGGAGGGAGGTTGGGGAGGGGGTGGCAGGAAAGGACGACGAGGAGGCTGCACCACGAGGGACCTGCAGGCCAGGATTGGGGCTCCGGCTTTTGTTCCACATGTGAGCAGAAGCCATTGAAGGATGCTGAGCAGAGCAGTGACAGGATCTGATTTACATCTGAAAAGGATTGTTCTGGCTGCCGTGTTGAGATCAGACTGGGTGGAGTCAGGGAAACTACACAAGGGTCCTACAGTGATTCCTGTGAGAAACCAGAGTGGCTTGGACCTCTCAGGCAGTGGAGGAGGCCAAGAGAAGAAACCGATTTGGTACACGCTTAGAGCAGAGGATGCCAGATGCAAGAGGAAGATATCTCTAACCTCTTCTTGTAAATAAAAATAAATTCCAGATAGTTTGACGAGTTCGGATAAACGATTCAAATGAAAAACAGGCGAGGGCTACAAACAATTTACAAAACAAGAAATACATGCAAATGACCCTATCAAAAGATTTCAACGTCACTAGTGATTCCAGAAATGCAAATTAAAACAAAAATAGGATGTCCTGCCACCCCCACCCATACTCTGATTAGAAAAAAAAATTTTAAAGGTCAGGGTAGCGGATTGAAATTTTTCCCCCAAAACCCATGTCCACCAGCAATTTCAGAATGTGACTTGTTTGGAAATAGGGTCTTTGCACATGTAATTAGTTAAGATGAGGTCATACTAGATTAAGTGGCCCTAAATCCAGTGACTGGTATCCTCATAAGAGGACACAGCACACAAAGATACACACATACGTCAAAGGGCCTATGACAACAAAGGCGAGATGAAACTTGAGGCAGCTCTCCCTCAAGGAACAGCAAAGACTGTCAGGAGCCACCGGAAGCTAAGAAGCAGCAAGGAAGAATCCTTCCCTGGAGTCTCTGGAAAGGACCCAGCCCTGCTGACACCTGCTGACTTCAGATCTCCAGTCTCCATTAGTTGTGAGAGAATAAATTTGTAGTTTTAAGCCACCGAGGCTGTGGCTCCTGATTACAGCAGTCCCAGGAAGCTAATACAGTAATATATGGTGTTACCAAGAGTATGGGAAGTGGTCACTCGCATACCCTGCTTCTGGAAGCATAAGTTAGTATACAACCTTTAGAAAAGATGATTTTAGAAGGCTTGCCAAACACAATTTTAAAAATACCAGATTTTTTGATGCAGCAATTCCAATCTGAGGAATTTATATTAAGGAAATGACTAGACATGTGTGTAAAGATTTCAAAAGGAGAACGTTCACCCTAGGGTTAAAACTAGGTCAAAATGTTAAAAAATCTTCCATTAGTCAAGTAAATTATGATATAAGTAGCTATTAAAGTTAATTTTGATTGGAAGACAGTGTGGTAGCTTCTTATGAAATAAACATACTCTTACCATATAATACAGTAATCACACTCCTTAGAGTTTACCCAAATGAGTTGAAAACTTACATGCACATAAAAACCTGCACACATATGTTTTAACAGCTTTTTTCATAATTGCCAAAACTTGGAAGCAAGATGTTCTTCGAAAACAGCTGAATGGGTAAATAAACAGTGTATATCCATACAACAGAATATTATCCAGTGATGAAAAGAAATGAACTGTAAGGCCATGGAAAGCACGGAGGAAACGTTAATGTGTATTGTCAAGAGGAAGAGACCAGTATGAAAAAGGCTACATACTGTATGATTCCAACTATACCACATTCTGGAAAAGGCAGTGGTTGCCAGGGGTTCAAGGGGATGTGAAAAAGGATTAACAGCTAGAGCACGGGACATTGCAGAGAGGTGAACTATTCTGTTTGGTCCTGTAACAGCTGATACATGTCATTATACATTTGTCCAAACCCACAGAATGTACAGTTCCAAGAGGGAACCCTACTATAAACTATGGACTTGGGGTGGTAATGATGTGTCAGCGTAGGTTCACCAGTTGTAACTAACGTACCGCCCAGTACAGCTGTTGACAGTCGGGGAGGTTATCGGGGTGGAGTGTGGGAGGACACAGGGTACACGGGAACTCCCTGTACTTTCTGCTCAACTTCGCTGTGAACCTAAAACTGCTCTAAAAAATAAAGGCTATTAATTTAAGATACATTCAAAAGAAAAAAATGATCTTGAAAAAATATCTCATGTCGAAATTATTCAAGATATGTATTGTACTGTTAACAGGAAAAAGCACAGTATAAAAACTTGTAGTATGATTCTAATTTTGTTTTTAAAAAGTATATAGAAACATACAGCATATTCATATATTGTTAGATATACCACCAAAAACACTAAAATGTTAAGAACAGTTATCTCTGAGTGGTGAGGTTATACACAATTTTTATATTTTCCTTTGTGATTTCTTTTTCTTTCTTTCTTTTAAAGTAGGTTCCACGCCCAGCGCTGGAGCCCAATGCAGGGCTTGAACTCACAACCCTGAACTCAAGACCTGAGCCCAAATCCAGAGTCAGACGCTTAACTGTCCTGAGCCACGTAGGTACCCCACTTTGTGATTTCTTATACTCTCCAAGATTTCTACAATAAACATGCATTACTTTTGTAATCAGGAGTGAAGAGTTAATGTTGTTTAAAAGTAATAACAAATACAAGGTTCTGAAAAACCTAAGAACATTAATTTGAGACAAATAACAAACTGCTTTAATGAAGCTCTCAATACCACCTGTTTTGTTGTTTTAACTTATTCATCACATTCCTGCTCATGGCCTTTGTTACATTCCTCCCAAGCTCCCCACGGTTCCTCCTACCTCTTTTTCTTTTACTAAGCAACCTGCCTACCTATTCAGGGATGCTGAGATTCATCTCACATGAACCACCTCTAATTCCCTTGCTTGCAGAATGAAGCTTCCTGGAATTTCCACCCATCACATCACATCACCCATTCTTCTTGTCATTTACGGCTCTTTAAAAAAAGCCCTAGAACAAAAGTGCTTTTGAAAACTAAAATTATAGGAGAAAGGGGAAAAAAAACCAATGGAAATTTGGAAGGTAAAATTGAGAAATTATCTCATATAACAAGAAAAAAAATAAAAGGATAAAGAGTTGGGAAATTGAAGATTAAAAAGAAAAAGAAATAAGGACGCCTGGGTGGCTCAGTCGGTTAAATGTCTGCCCTCAGCTCAGGTCATGATCTCAGGGTCTTGGGAAGGAGCCCCAAGTTGGGCTTCCTCCCCAGCAGGGAGTCTGCCTCTCCCTCTGTACCTCCCCCCCAGCTGTGAGAGAGTGCTCATGGGCACGTGCACTCTCTCTCTCTCTTAAATAAATAAATAAAATCTTTAAAAAAAAGAAATTAAAAGATCAATCCAAGGGGCCCAACAAGAGAGGAAGAAAATACCAATAAACAATTTCCCCAAATTTGGAAGGCATTTTCTAGTTCTAAGTGCCAATCACAATGAATTTTTAAAAAGACAGATATCATAGCATATCAGAACACCAGGGATAGAGTTTCCTAAATTTTTCCAAAGAGAGGGGAAGAACTAGAGCATATAAAGGGCTAGAGATCAGATTGCCATTGGATTCAGCGGCAATGCTGAAAACTAGAAGACAATTAAGTGATGCCTGCAAAGTTCGGAGAAACTAATTTCCCACCTAGAATACTATACTCAGCGAAACTGTCAAGTGAGCAGGTGACATAAACACGTTCTCAGACATTCAACTGACTCCCTTGTACCACAGCAGCCACTGTTAATGGCCAACCCAACAGCCATCCCCCTTCTCCTTTGCTGAAAAACTCCAATTTTATTTCAATATTAAGTGGTCATCTGTTTTGAAGGAGGTGGGGTATCAGCCCCAGGAGGATGGTGAATCCAGTTATGGTCATTCCATTCCCTTCGTTATGGCCTGAGATACGAAGTGAAGGTGGCTAGGAAGTTTTCAAAAAAGGATTCAAATGGGGCTCACCAGACGAAATGGCTCCTTTTCCACTTCCAGATAACTGCTTTCTGCATAGGGCCCCTGCAGCATGGCACCCACAAGGCCAAAACCTCACATCAGGGCTCAAAGAGTTGAAAGTTTGAAAAGACCTGATGTTAGTGATGAGGGAGCAGAAGGCTAGCTGAGGACAAAGCACAGGCTGACACCCTGCACCGCCCCCCCCCCCCAAACACACTGCGGTGTGGGATACGTGTGACATTCCTCCAGGAAGCTCCCAACTGTCTTAATGTTAATGCCTTACTAGAGGGAAAAACTACCTTGCCAATGGCAAGGCCTCCAGTATCTTGCAGCTCCCCTTTAGCATATGAAAGTTCTTTTGAAAACCTCCCTTTTTCCCTCTCCCTAACTCCCAAGTATATAATCGGTCACCCCTCGACAACCCCCCCCCCCAAGCATCTCTTTCTGCCCACGGGGTCCTGTCCCTGTACTTTAATAAAACCACCATTTTGCACCAAAGATGTCTCAAGAATTCTTTCTTGTTGTCAGCTCCGGACCTCACCCCATCAAATCTCACCTACATTCCAAAACTACACCATCCGGAGTTAACTGGACACTTAGGTAGTCAGGGCCAGGGTCCCCAACAAGAAAATATGGAGCCCAGACAGCTATAATAAAACAGCACTGACATCCTGTTCTGCAGCTTAGACAGGACAGCACGGACACGCTGCTTTGCAGCTTTTGCAGAAATGACTTCTGCAAAACGTCCTACATTAAGACAATTAACCACAGGGCATTTGTCAGCATCACGGGCAGGGGGCAGTTAAGACAAAAGCCCTCAGATGTCAGCAAAAAAAGACCATCAGTACAGAGATATTAACCTAATAGGTAGACAGATAACGTGACCAAAGCCCTGATGGTTTAAGAAAGTTCTACAAAAGAGCTCAACTTAGAAAAGAGCCCTTAACTTAGAAACGCCAAGGGCAACCCACTCGGGCCTCCCTCCCTCTTCAGGAGCTTTAAAGTATCACCCAATAAATTTTGCTTTGCTGCCCACCGCTCTTCATCTGGTCTACCTCTTCATTCTTTGAACTGGTGTGACCAGGAACCACGGGTACTAAGGGGACAAAAATCCTGTAACGCTGGGTTTGAAAATACCACTGAGCCTACTCTGTACCATCCTAACTCCAGACCTACCTGATGTAACAAATGTCCTGTTCAGGTCCCTTTTAGTTGGCTATCACCTGTAGCAGAAAGCATCATAAACTGATATATACCCTTTCTCAGAAAGTGAATGGACGAGGCCTCCCTGGAGCCAAGAAACGGGAGAGCTGAAGGAAATGCCCAGGATGAGTGTTAGGACAAGCAAGGAACAAGGCTATGCCAAGTTCTGCAGAGCAACCCATCGAGACCTGAGCTGGAGGGTGGGGCTCCAGAAAGGCCCCCAGGGAAAAGTGACAAAAGCTTTGTGACTACCTGAAAGGGAACAGTAAGAAGCAGTCTGTAGTCTCCTCAGTTTATGAAGACATAATAATAGATGCAGAGAAAATTAAGCAAATTAGAAAATCAGGCAATTTTTAAGTCCAAGAAAAATTAGAAGTTGCACAAGAAAGGAAGATACTACTAATATGCTACTTGGCTGAGCAGCGAATAATATTTATGTAGTTGCAATATATGAACTCAGAACTGTGGGAGGAAGGCAAGGGTCAGGGAGGGAGAGCACAGGGTGAGAGGACTACTTCCCCATCTTCCAAACAGAAAGTCCATGGATAATAAATATCTGAGGCAGACGAATCAAGAGGAATCAGAATATGCGTGTCACGTAGCAATATGCAAGTAAATTCCAAAAAAAGAGTTAAAGGTTGAAGGTATTTAAATCCTGCAGTACTAAGTGACTTAGTAAACTATATGAATGCATTACTGTCCTGTAAAAGAGATTTGTCTGAGGTTTCCGGCACAGAGCTTCTGAAACTCTTGGAATTTCCAGCGTGGGAGGAGTGTCTTTGTTATGCTAATGAGGGAACTCAGGGTGAGCCCCTGCATAGGTTCAGGATAGGGGCCACCACCTGGAAGATGCCACACCTTCTCCAGGGGAGGGATGCTGGAGATTGCGTTCAATCACTTCAATCAGTCAATGACTTCATCAGTCTTACCTGTGCAATGAAGCCTTAATAAAAACCCTGGACACTGAAGCTCAGTGGAGCGTCTTAGTAGGTGAACACAGGAATGTACCATGACGGTCATACACCCTGACTCATCAAGGAGAGGGCACAGAAGCTCTGTGTTCCGTCCCAGACCTCGCCCTAGATGTCTCTGCATTGGGCCGGTCCTCCTGCTTTGCACCTTTTACAATAAAACTTTAGTCATGAGTACAGTGCTTTCCTCCTGAGCTCTGTGTGTTGCTCTGGTAAGTTATGAACACTAAGGGGGTCATGGGAACCCCCAAATTGATAGCCAGTTGGTCCGAAGTGCAGGTGGTCTGGGACCTCCAAAGTGCGGCTGGCATCAAAGTAAGCACCGGCCTTGTCGGGAAGCAGGTCCTTACCTCGCGAGGTCTGTGCTAACTCTGCGTGGTTAGTGCCAGAATGGAACCGCAGGACACCGGCTGGAATTGGTATAGAATCGCTACTTCACTACATTAACTTTTCAAAGGAAAAGGAGTAAACCTCAGCATCTTAATCTTCAAAGGAGTCTGTGGCATGTGTCCGAAAGCCCACCCCAAGGGGAGGGCCAGAGCAGACTTCTCGCAGAGCATGTCCCTGGGGGGCAGGCACTCCAGGCCTTACTTCTGCCTAAGGATGCAGAAAGGGAGGTTTCTTGGGACTTTTCTACTAAAATGTTATCCCAGAGTAGGAAGATTTCTATCCGGGAAGACTGTCGACTTGGACAATCATTTAATTCCACATTCTTCAAAACAAATGTCTAATAGTTTCCTTATGGCTGGAGTTGGTCAAAGGTAAAGTGAGAAAAGTGAAGTTTATCCTTAGTGTCCTTTGTTCTTCAGGTTTTCCTCTCTCTCCCCTGGAGGCACCTCAGCACCCACCTGAGCCAGATCCACTGAGCCGGCCCTCTCCAGGCCACCTCCCTCGGCTCCGAAGTCTCCGTTCCTCTGGCATCCTGCTCACCCCTAAACCTCAGAGATCTGGTTACAGCTATCCAGTAGCAGGAAAGCAATTCATTCGTTAGGGGGCGCCTGGGTGGCACAGTGGTTAAGCGTCTGCCTTCGGCTCAGGGCGTGATCCTGGCGTTATGGGATCGAGCCCCACATCAGGCTCTTCCGCTATGAGCCTGCTTCTTCCTCACCCACTCCCCCTGCTTGTGTTCCCTCTCTCACTGGCTGTCTTTATCTCTATAGAATAAATAAATAAAATCTTTAAAAAAAAAAAAGGAAAGCGATTCGTTAATTCACAAATAAAAACAAGTCATTGCTTCATGGAGGTGTAAACCTTTTCAAAGGAAAGATAAATTTTTAAATGACATTTCAATATGATAATCCAGAGAGAAGGGAGTTCTGATGCTCTTACACAGACTTCTGCACGAAATGCTTAGGAGTCAGGAACAGTTATCCTTCACAGTGCCTACGTACTCCACAGCTCTGGGTGCAAGACTGGTCTCCCACCACGCAAACACCCGCTGCTGCTCTCAGGATACACCCCGGGGCACCCCCGGCTGACACACCATGCTTACACAAAGTTCTGACGGGAGCTGAGCACCCCTTCCCACCAAATGTGATGTCTCTGTACCACAGTGCCAAACTGGAGTCTGTAGATTAGAACCCAGATCCCCAAGGAGTAGGGTGGCTAAAGCCTCCCATGGTCAGCCTCAGCGGGGGCTTAGCCTGGAGTCCATCCCTGGGTTAAGCTGTAGCAGGCAGAAGTGGGAAACAAACTTAGCTCTTTAAGTACTTTTTTAAGTCATCATTTATCTCCGTCAGAGTTTCTAGAGTGATCCAGACTCATGTTCCACAAAGGGCTGGGATATCTGCACTGAAATCAGAAAACACTCTAAAAAGCAACGTGATATTTGTTTATTTGTACTACTAAAAACCACTGGAGAAAACGCCTTATCTGGAAAAACAATTTGAACTGTTACTCACCTCCCCAAATCTGAATTGATATCTAACGCCTACTTTCCTTGCAAAACAATAGCAGGCAGTGGAGACAGAGCCTTTTATACTAAGAAATGTTATAATGTCACAGAAACCTGAGAAGAAATAAACACAGTGCTTATTTTCTATGTACACTCACTTTCTTCTTTAACATCAAAGCCCGCTTATATTTTTAAACACTAAAGTGGAAAGAGTGACTTTACTGTGTTCACTCCACCCAACTTCATTGCTACAATACCTGAATCATTGCCAAAGTGTTTGGCCTATCGCTAGGAAGTCCTAAACACAGCCCTGTTTTTGAACACTTTCACCACTCCCTTAACCTTTCCACTTCTAAAATATGTTCTGATATCACATGTTTGCTCTTATATTTTAAACACTGTTTATATGAAGAAAGGTATTTTAATTATATCAAGCAACAGCAATCATGCTTATTACCTGCACATAGACGATCTGTAGTATTTTATTCAAGTTAAAAATATTTGTATTGTGCTATAGCTTAACAAACTGCTACTAATACTAGTGACCAGAAAATGGACCTTGAAGTCAGTTTTCGTCATGACTGATATGCCTAATGGCTAACATCAACCCCAGTTCAAGAGTTCTCAAGATAGGAGAGTTATTGCCTCCTCTCCAGAAAAGAACATACTCTAGGTACGGGGAGTCCCCAACTCAAACACAGATTATAGATGATCAATTATATGAAATAGGACAAATTGAAAGAGGATAAGAGATGGTACCAAATGCGCCATGACCACTGAAAGATAGGGAAAGGAGAGCACCTATGCGATAGTAACAGAGGCATTGGAGATCCAAGTGTGCCTGGTAACTGGTCACTAGCTGGCACCTGCCACTCCAGATAGCTCTGTTGCTTTCAGAGCATGGGAGGCAAGTAAGTTGTGCCCTGACAATTTTGAGAGAATAGAGGCAAATAAAGAGTGTGGTGATGATTAAGTTATATTCTCCCTGAGTACATGTACCTGCAGTGGTGTCTCTCTTTGAAAGGGACTTGCATGCCACCAAGCCAGCAGCTGTCCATTGCCACTGAGAGGTCATCCAAATGCCTCGGGCTCAGAGTTGGCATGAAGCACACCAGATCTTAAAAGAGGACCTCAACTACCTCTATTGTGACCTCAAACTTGCTAAAGGGTTAAGTTCTTTCCTACTCAGGCAAAAAACTGTGAGGGCAAAGCATCCCCTGATGGGAATCAAAACTACCTCCCAACCCAAGCACTAAGGACTGCCCTGAGCCAGCAAGACCCTCCCGTGATTGACCCCAAGACATTGGTGTGACTTGACCTTCATTTCCTACCTGTAGGTATCCACTGACCTTTGTCCCACACTCTCTTATATAAACCTGGAGTTTTTTAGCACTTTGGAGGCAGTCTTTGAGACATTAATCTACCCTCTTCCCACTGTTGGCCTCGCTTAGAAATAAATTCCTTTCTTATGTCACCACTACTTGTCTCCCTGCCTTTGGATTTTGTCAGCGGCAAGTGGCTGAACCTGGTTTGTCTGGGACCCCCAGAGCCAGATGCTCTTGTACCCTTTTGTCGCCGCTACAATCTGCTCACTCTCATAACTTCCTTCCAAAATTTGGAGACTGAAGGAGTCAAGGCTGCTGTTTCTATCACGATTGACTCAAGAACTGGGCAGGGCATGGTGGAACCCATAGCAGATCCCACTGAAGAAGAAAAAGGCAGGAAAATGAGGAGGAGGGAAGTTCACTGTCATAATTAAAGCAGCCCTCCTAATTATTTGTGTTAACCACGCATTCATGTGTTGACTCGACTAAGACTCAAGCCCTGGGAACTTAAAATGCACCAGGCTCTGTGTTAGGAACTATGGGAAAACAGCCACAGCTTGGATTCTAGGATTCTTCAAAGACAACTATTGTGTTTTGGATTAAATACTAAAAGTTACGTTAAAAGCAGAACACTCCAGAAGAGCAGCATGAAAGAATATTCTGGCGGCAGGTGATGGAACTGTGCTATATCTTGACTGTGGTGATGGCTATGGAAGTTGATGCACTTGTTAAAATTCTCAGAACTGTGCACCAAGAAGAGTGAATTCTACTGTATGCAAATTCAAGAATAAAGTGTTAAAAGCAGCTAAATATTAGCAAGTTCATACAGCTCAGCCTAACAGGTGCTCTAGGACAGGTAGACAACAGGCAGAGATTCACAAGGGAGTAATAGGTCGTCTCCTGAACAAGAACTGTCGCACCAGAGCTTTGAAAAAGAAAGATGCTTTCAAAAGACAAAGACGAGGAGGCTGAGGATGTAAGCATTCTAGGTACAAGAGCAGCAGGAGCAGGCAAAAAGTTATACAAACCCACAGTATATATTTGGAGAACAGTAAATCAGGCAGAAGTTGGTCAGAGCAGGGAAGCCAAATAAAGCAGAATTGGATAATGGACGTCTTTGGTCCTTAAAGACTATGCTTAACAGACCAGACATTATTCTATAGTTAAAGACGAGTCAGTAAAACTCTAAGCAGGTAGTGACATAATTAAATCTATTTTGAGAAGATAAACAGTAAAAATACGAAGAATTTATTTGTTGCAGGAGATCCTACAGGCAGGAAAATGACTTGGATGAAGGTTCCTTAACCAGGGTCTGCGGATCTCCTGAGAGGACTGCAAAATCGTGTGCGTGTGTAGGTGTGTGCATGTGAGCGCACGCATCTGCTCAGGAAGAGGGCCTGGGGGTACTCGCGGGGTCCATAACCTCAGAAAGACTAAGGAGAAAGGTAATGTCCAAGTGCACAGTGATGGGGCAGGGGCAGTAAGTGCACAGAGAACAGAATACATTCATGACACTTCATAAGGATTGCCATTTCTGGACTTGCCATTAAGCAGGGAGTGAGAGGTTCTAGCTTGGTGACTGGGAAGTGTGGAGGAGAGAGAGAGGGGAAAGGGACAGAAGGGGGCATCATTACACTAAGAAGAAAAAGAAATGATTTCACTTCAAAGAACTGAATACTTAACCTTTTCACCGGTGTCACTCTAAGCTGGAGATTTTTTTCCCCCCATTTTTATGGGCCAAACTATTTCTGGTTAAAGACAGAGATAAGATGAACTACAGAGGACCCTGTTTGCATATAAAAATAAAAAGCAGATGAGAAAACAATCTTCAAAGTCCTTCTCAGGGAGAGAATTCTCTCTCCACAGAGGCCTGCTTTCCGTATTCTCATGGCATCGGGAAACCTCAGGGAGATGGCCCTCGCCTCAGTCACAGAAGCCAATGAATTTAGCATAGATGAGAGAAGTAAACGAAAGACAGCAATCCAGACAGTGATCATTTTCTCAAATGTTCGAAACATTTCCTATGACTCGAGGTTTTTACAAATTAGGGATTTGACCCACCAGCGTGGATTACCCCTTCAACGAATATAGCTTCATCTCGCTTCGTCTCTCATTTTAATACACATACTATTTATCGAGGAACAAATTTACATAATTTTAATGGTGAAACACTTGTTAAGTGGAGCCTTAAAGTTCTTTTTGGTGTGTTTCCTTCTCTCTCTCCAAAGTTAAAATCATGACTGACAAAAAGAGGCACTCAAAATTGGGTCCGGAACAATGTAATTGCTCACTTCTAGCATTTCAATTTCTAAGTAAAACAAAAACTTCTGTGGTTAAAACAAAATTTTTAAAATATCTTCTTTTGCTACCTAAGTAATGCATGACAGAACTCTAAATTTTAAAATAAATCACATTATCCTAGCATGTTTTCCATTATAGGGGCCAGCAAAGCAGTCCGTGGGACAAAATGTGGGGGTGTCGTCAGAAAAGCAGATTCCTGGGTCCAACCTAGATTATTAAATCGGAATTTCTGCAGTAGGGTAGGAGACTGAACTGTGACAGTCCCCCACATGGTTCTTGCTTGGCATAAAGTTTGCAAGCCACTGGTCTAAGAAATAAGTGGTAGGAAGAAAAAGAGACAGGGATGAGAATTAGTAAAATAAACAAATGAGTGAGTCTCAGAAAGGGACAGAAAGACAAGAAGAAAAGACTCTTCTGTATATCTGGTGGAAGGAAATGGGGTTAGAACACCACCAAGCTTTGACTTCGGTGGTGGTATTCAAGGAAATTGGGCCCACAGTTTTCCCTCCAGTGTTATTAGAGAAATGACTCTTCTAGGACTCTCTCTGATTCCATTAACTCTGAAATGGCTCTGAAGTTTAAAAATCTCTCAGTCAAAGACTGTAAGAGAAAAAGTGGGAATAACAACACTTCCATCATCCCCCTCACTTCTGCCCACACCCCCCCCCCCCCAGGCTCCCATGGCGATCAGGCCCTGGACTCACCTCTCTCTCCCAAGCAGTAGTGAGGGAGGGCATAGCAGTAGTCTTCCGCTATCCCAGTACCATTTCTCAAGGCCAGAGTCTGAGGCTCGTTTTAGAGAAGGCATCTCCCGCCACTGCATCCATAGGGTCCAGTTTCTCTCTAGAGCCCTTGGGGCCTATAGTCTGGATGCAAAGGGGCTTGAAGCTGATTTTACAAAGAACTTCATGCAGATCAGAATAAGTTAATTAAAACTGGGGGAGTGGAGGCCTATGAGTAGTTCTCACACTTTAGCCTGAATCAGCATCACCCAGAGGGTGAGCCTCACCTCCAGAGTTTCAGATTCAGCAGATGTTGGACGGGCCCAAGGTTCTGCATCTCCAAGTTCCCAGAGTCACCGCTGCTGCTGATTTGGGGCCAGCACTCTGAGAACCGCTGGGGCCCATTACCACCTCTGCTGAAGTCTCCTCTCTGCCACCAAACACCATAGCAGGCAGTTTCTTGGCACGTGCTAAGGAAAATGTAGATCTACAGCCAAAAACCTCTTCAGCCCTGAGTGCTAAAGAGGTCAGTAAGGGTCAAGGTGGCAGGGTCCAGATGTAAGGTTCAGGCAGGAGAGGAGAAGCAGAGTGGGCTGGAGATGGGTAAGAAAAGGAAAGAGAAAGAATGGGTTTGGGAAGGGTGGATGCTATTAGGAGCTGCTTCCTTTTACCCCCACTGTCTTTCAAGTCCCTGAAACTGGATAAAAGGGCTGTGGATCTAGGAGTATTTTTTTCTCTGCTAAGAGCGCAAAGCATTCACCACACTATCCAGGGTCTGTGCCCCGAGAACGATTTTTGCTCTTCTGCTCTGGGCCAAGCTTCCCTGAGCACAGGGCAAAAACAAGTGGCAGATCTGGCCAGCTGGCATGGCCACCAAGCCACACTGCAGACCAGCCCTGCTCCTGCCCTGGGCAAATAGGAACACCCCAACCCAGAAGACGGCGGAGGCCTTCCAGGGATGCAAAGCTGCTGGCCCCTTGGGGGCTCTGATTTAACTGCTCTGGCCCTCCCTACTTTTAAGAGTCCCCCCACCTCCTCAGATTCTCACACGGCCTAATTTGAAAGAGGTGCTCTACCAGGGCACCTGGGTGGATTAGTTGGTGAAGCGTCTGCCTTCAGCTCAGGTTACGATCCCAAGGTCCTGGGATTGAGTCCCACATCGGGCTCCTTGCTCAGCGGGGAGTCTGCTTCTCTCTCTGTGCTCTCTCTCTCTTCAAATAAATAAATAAGTAAATCTTTTAAAAAAGAAAAAAAGAAAAGAAAGAGGTGCTTTAAAGAGTGTTTCTCCAATTGCTCTGTTTGCTCTGTCTGACCCACCTCCAGGGGACCTAAAATCCGCAGAGCTGCAAACCAGCCTCGGGAAGCCTGGAGAAAGCCAAAGAGCAGGAGGCCAGTGAGTCTCTGTCATCAAACAGGTATAACGAGCCAGACGCTAGGATGGTGTCAGAAAATACAAAGATACGAGGGGCTCTCCATTTGTCGAGTCAAGCTCAGCCCTGTGGGAGCAGCCTTAGGGAGGAAGAAGCACACTGCCTGGGAGGCCAGGATGGCAGCTCCAGGGAGGAGATGGCTGCCACATGGAGATCAGAGTGACCGAGGAGGGGCCTTCAGCCAGAGCACCCCACGCTTTCTAATGCTCACATCTAAACAGCAAGGCGCTCTTACCTGAACTCCACTCACTCGGCTTTGCCAGATCCACCCTGCTTTTCAGCTTCTCGGTGAGGCATTCACAGCCACTGACGACCTGCCACCTGCCCAGGCTTCTCCCCAAGCCCACAACACACACAGGCAAGCACAAGCATGCTTGCGCAGACAAGCACTTGCACACACAAAGACCATGCACACACACACACACACACACACACACTCACACACTTCTGCTCTCAACAACTGAGCTCTATGAATAATACAATCTTAGCCAACTGTACTGTTTCATTTGTACTTTTCAGTGTAACTGATGAATGGGTACCAAAACAATTAGTCAATGAATGCTTTGGAAGCATTTGATGAAAGCAAATTACTAAAAAACCCAAAATGCTGTCAAGCTTGGTATGGAAGAAATTAACTCTAAAAAGGAGGAAGGGAAATTACTAAAAGTCATATAGAATCTTCCACCCAGACTATCCAGCTCTTTCCACTTTAAAGAAACCCCAACTGCAATATGGCTGTGTGGTTAATGGAAGAACAAACCCATATTCAGAGCGAAGGCCTGGGATCTCCATCAAAACACTGGTAGATGAATGTGCATTTATATGTATTTAATTAATATAAAGAGTTTAAGGGATATATGGATCTTTTTTTTTTTTTTTTTTTTTTTTAATGATTCTCTGACTTACTCTTTCGGAATTTACTGGCCAACTGCCGTAGGAGTTCAGTTCACCAAAATGTAGCAATTCTCCCATTCCTCCCCTAAGTGAATTTAACTGGAATAGCCATCACAGCCACAATCACCCACCTTCACCCCACACAACCCATGACCAGCTGCATTCCCTTTCAACTGAAAAATCCTTGGCTCTGTGACTGGACTTTATCAACGATGATTCACAAACCATACAGTCTCATTTACTGTGATTTGCATTTGGCTTCACTTGATGAAAAGACTTTCTAATTAAAACTTAAATGTTAACCACTGCCAAGTCTGACTAACAGGATCTCATATAACTTAGGAATGTATCCACGGAATGACTAGATGAGGTACTTCTGTCAAGTAGTTTCTTAGGGCATGTCATCATTTGTATTTCAGTTATAGGATTTTAAATACTGAAGATCATCTCAAAAAACTTTAATTTTTGAATATAAAATATGTGGTTACTTACTCTGTTTTAGCACATTTCAATTTGGCAAACTACAATAACAAAAACATTCAAGTTGTAACTATTGAAATTAAATTTAACACAAAATCTGTCATTTTATTGAATAATTGCCTTGCTCACATTTTTAAAAAAAATGTATTCAGTTGGAGAAGCTGTCCTTTAAAAATTGATACTTTGCAACTCTTGATCTCCGGGTTGTGAGTTCGAGCTCCGCATGGGGTATAGAGATTACTTAAATAAAACTTAAAAAAAAAATGGATGCTTTAAAATCCATGCTATCAAAAGACTATTAGTGAATACCAGATCCTCAACAGCTCTTTCTCCATGTGTTAAAATATCAATATATTATTATATTATATATATATTATAATAGGTAAATACACACACACACACACACACACACACACACATATCTAGCATATTTGTAAGATCTCGGAATGCCCTGGATCATGTTTACACACAAGTCAATTTAACATAGCAACTTGAGAAAACGGAACTGAATTTCCTGAATGGGCAATGGGATCTCTTACATTTAATCCACTGGAGGCCGACTAACTTCACATTCAATTAAAAAAGAAAAAAAAATGGTACTACTAAAATTACATTTACTTTGATAGGCAGTGAAGATGGAAATTATCAGAGCCTCATGAATTTTAAAACTACGCAAGTGCTGTTACACAAATGCGTCTTCATCTCATCCTCAAAGTCTTGCTTACAGTTAACATCCAGCTCCTGAGGTGCTACTTCCATAAGGTTTGTTGTTAATTTAAGGATGGAGCTCTACCTAATGGATTACACTGAAGAGAGCAGATGTGCCTCCATGTTAATATGTTGCCATCACAAGTTACATTTAAAAGCAACTCACTACTTTATTTTCGTGTATCATTTTCTAGTGTCAATTAAGCAATTGGGACGAACCATTTTAAAACCATCAACAACACAGTGAGGGGTGACATCACGCGACATTTCCTTTCAAGCTCTCTCCTTAATCCACCTTCCAACTGCCACATGCATACACATGCACAAAAACCACAGACACACACACACACACACACACACACACACACACCAGTCTTTCAGGGCATGTATGTATGGTTTGAATTGAGCTAAATTAATGTTAATTTCTTTTGATAACTTTGAAAGTATTTTTCAACCCTCTTTAAATAACTGACAAAAAGATAAGACATTTAGGAATGAACTCTGTGAAGGTTTCATTACTGTCGCTTTCTGTTTTAAGAAACGCCTCATGCGATCAGGACACAGGGCCATGCCTCCTCAGCTATAAATGAACGGACACTACTGTGAAGGGGCCTGTTGCTCACTGGAGCCTGGGTTTAGAAGATGACTCCACATTTTGATCATAGCTCCCAGGTGATGGCGGTACCAATGTGGACAATTAGATCAAGTGAATAGCTGGCTGAAATAAGCACTTTGAATTTGCATTTGCATGTGAGCAGATTAAAAAGATTAAAGTGATATATCCATAATTACATGATTAGAACTATTAAAATATACCTATGCAAACTTCTAATTAAAAAGGTGGAGAGTACACGCATATTATCTCCTCTCCCTCCTGAATCACTGACAAAAAAAAAAAAAGAATCCCGGTGAATGGGAGATGGCAACACTTTTTGGAAGAGGGGTAATGAGGAGGAGTTACTAAGGAGAAAAAGCAGGGACTGCAGCCTCATGCCAGCAGAGGGTACACCACACATAAACTAATGTGCTCTGAGCCCCAGGAAAGGCTCCAGGCTCAGGGGCACTGAAACCAACCATAAAGGGTGGGGCAGGGGGGATGTAGGGCAAAAAACAGGGGGAATCCGTGAATGCCAGTACATGGAACACTTGGATCCCCAGGTCTGACCCACAACCCCTCACCCTGCACAGAGACTTTCTCTCAAAGAGGTAGCTTGCTCAAGGGGCTTCCAGGTGCTCGTCAGTGACTTACATGTACATATGAAGTGATAACTAAGGATTAGAAAACATTTCAGGAGAACCTTCCAACATTAAAGGCAGAAACCAAAAGTAATGAGAAAGGTGTCTGAAAAATGCTTAAATAACAAATAAATTTTTTTAGAAGAGCTGTATAAAAAGAGAGATCACATATTGCAGGGCCATACAGATGGCCCAACATCAAATGAACAGGATTCCCAGAGAGAAGAGAGGAAAGTTGTTTATCAAAGAAACAACAGAAGACAATTTCTTGAAATTAGAAAATACTGGTTTCCTCATTCAAAGGACTTTCCCAGTGCCTAGCAAAGATGAAAATATAAGGCATATCATGGTGAAATGTCACCAGGAATAAAGAGAAGATGATAAAAGCTTTCAGAGAAAAATGCAGGTTACATGAATGCTTAAAAACTGGAAGAGTGTCAGAGGTCTCAATAGCAACAGTCATAGGGAGACTATAGAACATGTTTTTTCAAATTCAGAGAAAAGTACTTTTCAAGCTAGAATCCTATACCTAAGCAAACCACTAACCAGGCCAGAGGCAAACAGGGTCTCCATCAGAGAGGGGCAGAGAAGTCAGCTGGTTAGAGCAGGGCACGGGGGCTTCTGTCTGACCTTGTCTTCTACTGTGTTCCACTGGCTCTGGTTCTGACTCATTCACTCTCGCCACAGTCTTTACTGAGTGTCTACTATGTGCCAGGCACTGCTCTGTTCCAAGTGTTCCAGGGGTGGATAAAATAAGGTTCCTGTCCTCGTGCAGCTCTCATTTTCATTCTAAGCGGGGAGGGACAACAAAGAAACAAGTCCATCCTGTTGGGTAAATGCTGAGGAAAATCAGCAGCGGAAGAGACGGTGTAACCCAGTGCACTGCTGGCTGAGAGAGAATGGAGGTGATCTCGGAGATCCAAGTGCAGTGTGGGGACAGAAGCCAGTCAGGCGGAGACTCCAGGACCTCCCCACCGCCCCTCACTCAGCCCACCCTCTTGGTAAGCGTTCTCCAAGGACAAGGTCATCTCATCTCTTGCAGATGCTCTGGGAAGCCATCCTGCCTGGAGCCTGGCAGCTGGGCTAAGCAGTCCCAGCCCCCACGCAGCCAGGGGCCCTGTCAGACTCATCCTTTCTCTCCCCTCCCCACTGGGGACCTTTCAAGGGAGATAGGACCCCAGACAGACAGAAGGACCCAAGTGGTTAAATGATGAAGTGCTAAGTCCAGGCCCCCAACTGGTCAAGGCAGGCATGCCACCTTACACTTCTGTTACTCTTTACGTGTCTTTTTCGCAAACAAGAGAGGGCCCGACAGGGTGTTATCAACTTCATCTACAGACACAGAAGCTGAGGCACTGCCAGGTGAAGAATATGCCCCAGGGTCAGAAATCACATTAGTTACAGAGCCCAAACTGTCACCTGGGCCTGTTTCAGAGACCAGTCAACATCACGTATACAAATGCTTTTGCTGTTATTTTTCACTTTCTCCATGCACGTGAACATGAAGCTCGAGTTGGTTCAGGAGAACAAAAGATCTTTTACCTTTGCATTTAATAAAATATTAAGTCTGGTCATCCTGGAACTTCTTAAGTTGTAATTTCCTAGCTACCCTTCGTAAGAGACAAGTACCAGAACTAGGCTAAACGTATTCCCCCTCAGATTAGAAACGACTACAATTCAGGAAAGAAATGCACATAAAAGATGGAATAAAATTGACCTGGAAGAACAAGGATGTTTCAATGGCTGGGTTACTGGCATCACTGCTAGGTCCCTTGTGGAATATGCCACCTTCATCTTCCACTGCAAACACTGTGCTTGCCTTTCTTTACCTGCCTTCGGGTTGCTGGTATCCTGAGAGCGGAGGAGTGTCTGCATCCGCAGGCGGGGGTGTGCGAGGTGCAGGCTGGGAGGAGTGGCTGCTGTGCCAACATGTGGAGTCAGCAGCTACGGGCCCTGATGCTCCTGCTGAGCAAGGAAATGTAGGGGTGGCCCTGTCTCCATCTGGGTCTGGCTCAGCTCCCAGAGCTGACTCAAGAATGAGTCATCATTTGCAACCTGAAGTCAGGCAACTTCTTCTCTTAGCCAGATTTAAAATACTGTGTGTTTCTATAGTATCTAATAGCTTAAAGGATACACGCACATTTAATCGTCAAAACTCCTGCAGGAGAGAAGCACACTCATATCTGCAATTTACTTGAAATGAGTCAAAAATGTAAAGTGGGTGGATGGACTGGGAGATGGACAGATACGTGATCAAACAACAAAGCCAAATCCAGGTAGCGAATAGATGAGTATTCGCTCTAACATTCCTCCAGCTTTGTTGTATTTTTGAAAACTTTCATAATAAAAAGTTGGGAGGGGGCTCTCCCATCATCCTGGATGACTCAGTCTCCATGGGAATGATGCAGCCTCAAGCTTCCTGACCCTCAGTACCTATGGGGGTCCCCTCACTTCTCGGACCTTATCCTCACTTAGAACTGTGCTGCCTGTAAAAAGGTCAGTGTTTCTTCCAATCAAATTCCTTGTCGTCCAGTTTACTGTGTTCCCAGTGCTTCCACCCCAGGAGGAGGTCCCCTTCCCAAGATAGCTTAGTTTATTCTTGTTGGGATGGCACATGTCTTTCAACGGTTTAAATATATTTTAAATTATGAGGTATTTTAAATGTACTCAAAAGTAGAAAAGAACTGTATATTAACCCATCCCTCAGACTCGACAGTGTCGAGATTCGCTTCACTAATCCCGTTTTTTTCCTTTTCATTCTTTGCTGAAGTATTTTATTTATTTCTAAAGATTTTATTTTTAAGTAATCTCTACACCCAACGTGGGGCTTGGGCCCACAACCCCCAGATCAAGAATCGCACGCTCTACCAACTGAGCCAGCCAGGTGCCCCTGCTGAAGTATCTTAAAAGAATACTCAGTTCTTCAAAGGTCTCGCTAATAAATGTGGAATTGTTAAAACATAACCACAATGTCTTTATCACACATAATAAAATTAAAATGGTGTATAAAAATAAAATGGTCTATCATGTAAGACTTGGTCCACAGTACAAATGCCCCGATTGTCTGAAAAATGTCTTTTTACCCAAACAGGTTTTCATCAAGATCTAGACATGGTTGTGCATCTTCTTTAATCTAGGAGTCACCCCTCCCTCACCTTTATTAATCTAACACCATTCATTTGTTGTATTTGCTCCAGTTGCCCCACACTCTGGATTTGTCTGTTGTTTCCTCACAGCGTCATCTGCTTAATTTCTTCCTCTCCCGTATCTCCTGCAAACAGAAGTTAGCTCTAGAAGCATGATAAAACTCAGGATCCACTTTTTGGCAAAAACAGTTCATAGGTAGTGCTGGGTGCTTCCCACTGCATCGCATCGGGAGGCCCACAGTGTCTGCGGGCCCCTCTTGTAGCAAACCACCAGTGGACTGAGGTGCTGACAGCCTGAACTCGGCATGGGAACAGGCTCCTCCCCTTCCATCTAGTGGCTTCACTCACTGATAATCATTGCCTCATCCACTACTTCAACCAGGGCCGTAAAATGACGATTTTCTAATTCTATCATTCTTTCCACAGCCATAAGCTGACATTCGTTTATAAAGAACAACATTTTTTTATAAGTTACAGTTACCTGTCTATCTGTATTACAGGTGATATACAAAAGGCAGGATAAGTGTGTAATTCTTTCCTTTCAATCACTAACTTTCAGAGTGAGACTAGGACCCTAATTCTGGACTCATCCAATAAGTTTTCTGACTTTCTCTACTAATGTGTTCTTATAAAGTAATAGGTTTGTACACATTCTTTGAGTTTCAGTCAATTGCATTTTTACATGTAATTCCCTAATCTTCCCAACTTTGGCCAATGACAGCCCCCTCATGTTAGCTCCTGTCTCTTGATATGGTCCCAATAGTCTTCGGTAACTTCTTTGCTTTCCAGCACAATAAAATGTTCCAAGCTCATCTTGAATATTTACTGCCCCTAATCTAGAACTGGCCATTCTTCCAAGGAGTCCTGGTTAGACATTACAGTCAGAGTGCTAGGTAGGTTACAGTTATCACTCCTTCTAGGACTGTTCTGTGGACAGAGTCAGGAAATAAGTTTTCCTTTTTTAATAAAAAAAATCAGTTCATACTATTATTTCCAAATAAGATTTAACATTATGGGGTTTTTAACTAAGATCTGCAAACAGATTTTTTTTTTTAACACTTTCTAAATTGTATGACTCTCATATTCCTGACTACGGAGAGAAGGCCTCTAGACTTTCCCCCACTAAATAAGATGCTCACTTTGGGGCACATATATACACATGTGAGAATGTCTAGTCATGTTAAGCTACTTTGCACTGAGTCCTATTTTATTGAGCATTTTTTAAGGAATGAGTGTTGAACGTTGCTAAATGACTTTTTTGGCTCTATGAAAATGACTATATAATTTTTCTCCTTAGATTCACTGACCTAATACAAAAAAACATACAAATGGATTAATAAATCACATTTGAATTCCTGGAATAAACTCTACTTGATCATCATGTATCTTCTTTGTGTACCATCGGATTATATTTGTTAACATTTTACTTAAAATTTTTGCATTGATATTGGTAAGTAATACTTTTCCTCAGTTTCCCTTTTTTGTAAAGCCATTACTGGATTTTAGTATTGTTAATTCACTTCATTAAACACATTTGGAAATTTTCCTTCTTTTTCTGTACTCTGGAACAACTTAAGGACTATTGGGATTATCTGAGGTTTACAGATTTGGAAGAATTGCCCTATGAGGTCATGTGGGCACGGTGCTTAACCAAACTCTTTTGCAGTCTTTCCTCCTTCATGTATCGTTGGGCCCTTTAGATTTTCTATCTCCACTGGGCTCAGTTTTAGTAAATTATATTTTCATAAAAGGTTGCCTGTTTCATCCAGGTTTTCAAATATATCTGCACAGAGTTGTGCAAAGTAGTCTCCTGTTTTATTTTAAATTTCCTCTGTTTTTACGGTTATTTCCCCCTTGTCATACCTTATTTGGGTATATATTATTTTCTTCCCCTGTGTTTTGAAAATTAGGTGGGCTAATCTTTTCTTGATCTTTATCTCAAGAATGAAATTCCTGACTTATTAATTCTTTGTGTTTACTAACAGTAAATTTCAGTTTTTATATTATGAATGCCTTATCTCTATCTTCTTTTCGTTTACTTTGTTGTTTATTTTTCTAGTGTTTTGAGCTTGATGCTTAGTTCATTTTTTAAATTTTTTGCTTTGATTTTTATTTATACATATATTTATGCCATGAATCTTCCTAAGCATTGTTTTAACTATATCGCACAGACTCTAATATGGCAAGTTTTTACTTTACTTTTTAAATTTTTTAATTTAAATTCAATTAACATATAATGTATTATTAGTTTGAGAGGTGGAGGTCAGTGATTCATCAGTCTTATATAATACCCCATGCTCATTACATCATGTGCCCTCCTTAATGTTATGGCATGTTTTTAATATTGTTTTCTCAGAATTCTGTAGTTTTGTTCATATTTTCCTTTTGCTTCAAGAACTGTTTAATACAGTTTTAAATGTACCATAGTTATAGTCTCATTTTTAATGAATAAAATAACCTTTAAGACTGCACTTTGGAGCAGAGGGGCATTCCACTCTGAAAATGTCCACACTGTAAGGAAGTTCTGTTGTTAGTTTTTATTTGTTCTTGCTTTGTTTTTTTTTTTGTATGCTGTTATCCCTCTTTATTTGGTGCTGTTAGTTTTACTCTGCTTCTGATATACTCTCCTGATACAAAACAAAGTCAAATCCTGGTTTTATCACTAATCAGATGTTAGAAAGACTTTTGGGAAAGCAATTCACCACTCTGGGATTCAATACCCTCATCTGTTTAAGTAGGGTGTTGACTCCAAGGTTCGTTTTAGGTCTAAATTCTATCCTATAGCTGCACTGAAAGTGATAATTACTTCTGTTTTCTATTTAGAATAAATTGGCACTCAAGTAAAAATGCTACTCCTCACCTGTTCTTGAATTTAAAGCAGAGAAATCTGGAGTCTTGTGACCACTTTTTGCATTTACCTCTGATGTCCCTATTAGTATCTTCTTTAAACATTAACGAAAATTGAGTTTGTGTTGACTGCTTATTGTAAGTTCACTTTGTGGAACTATTTTAATGACAAAAACTTTGAAGGAAGAACATAATTTTTTTTTAAACGTGAATTTACCAGGCCTTTTACATAAATGCTAAATAAATCTTCACTCTAAAAGGAGGTGATATTATCCACTTGAAAATTAGGGAAGTGAATTTTAAAGGTGACTGCTTTGCTTATATATTAAAGTCAATGCAAGAAACTGTGTCTGATTTGAACCAGGTCATTATGGTGGCAGTCTGCTCCATTCTGCACCACTTATCTACTGAGAGTCGATCACGTATTCTTTTTGGTTCCACCAGGTAGTTGGGGTTTCTGTTATTGTTCCTTTTCTTTTTGTAGGCCTTTCCAAAAAAAACTGGTAAAATACACATAAAATTTACCATTTTAACCAGTTTTAAGTATACAGTTCAATAATATTAAGTATATTTATATTGTGTGTAATCAACATTTTTTTAAATTAATTTCTAGTTTTATTCAGGAAAATATTCATTGATTCCTGTTTTTTGAAATTAATTGAAGTTGTTTATAGTTAATATGTGACAACTTTGTGCGGTGATAACTTTAGTACAACTTTGTATGGTGACAAACGGTAGATAGATTTATCATGGTGGTCACTTCATAATGCATATAAATGTTGAATAACTATGCTGTATACCTAAAACTAATATAATATGGTATGTCTACATTCAATTAAAAAAAACTTACACTTTTATCAGTTGTATCTCGATAAAGCTGAAAAGATAAAAGAAAAAAATTGTAAATGGTAACAGTTGCTATGCAGTATGAGTAAGTTCTAGAGATCTGATGTACAACACGGTTAAGTGGGTAGATACATGAGGTGTTCTTACAATAAAAAAGATGTCAACTTTGTCAGTTCTGAAAAAAAATTATTCGAAGTTTTTTTTACCATCAGCTAATACCAGGCAGACTGGTATAAATGTTCCATGTGCACATGACATCAAGGATAGTCTCTATTATTGGGGTGCACAGTTCAATATAGAGCTACAGATCCCCTTATTGATTATTTACTTAAGTCATCTCTAGCACTACTAATTTTTTGCACTTCATCTGTGTAAGTCAGACAGCAGTATGGTAAATACCTCTATTGATTAGTTCCTGTCTATTTCTCCTTTTATCTCCTATAGTTTCAGCTTTAGGAAAGCTGCTTGTGCTTTTTACAGCACAGATATGAAAGACCATCATTTTTTCATTGTAAGTTATACTGATAACCTCTACGTGATGTTCTTAGTCATCTCTTCTACAGCTACTACCTATTGTCTTCACAATCAGAATACTCCATCCAGATTTACCATTCGGAGCTAGAGTTACCTCTGATTCCAAAGACAGAATTCTCTTCACCATGACTACTCATGGTAAAGTAATGCATGAAATAAAAAGGAAGATTTTCTAGGGAGAATAAAAAGAATGCAACTTTCTCTTCATCCCAAAGAAGGGAAAAGGGGGCAATTAGGGAAAATGAAGAGAAGAATTGGGGAAATCAGATAAAAGAACGATATAGAAAAGTAGGTAAGTTAATGCAAAGGTCAGCAAAAGTTGTGATCTCTGAATTTGACATTTCATTTTGTAAATGAACAGATTAACCCATAGGCTGCACATAAACATTACATTTGTAAAGGGCTATGCTTTTTATGTTTCTAAGAAAACCTTTAGTTAGCAGTTGAGAGTCTTCTAAAATTAGTTAAAGTAAAAGAAATAATTGGTGTGAAAATGCAAGGGTTAGCTGTGTGGGAAAATGTCTAATTGAGGGTTGTAAGTTTCTTGTAACTCGAGAAGAATAAATATTTTGAGGAGTAACACTGAAGGTGGCATTTTTAAAAGAAATTAAATGGTTATTAAAAGCCACAGGAAGAGTAGTGGAAAGGAAATGGTAATAGAACAATCAAAGGATAATAGAATAATAAACAGGTTAACAGTAGAATAATGATAATTAACAGTAATAAAAAGATATTAAGAAGATATTTAGAAGATACTAAAATTTTAATTAAACTTAAGGCAGTGGAAGAAAATACTGAAATGCTGAAAAACTTGACTATGTAGAAATTCTAAATTTCTACTTACAAACTTCTAACCTTATATATTTTATTTTATTTTATTTTTTTAAAGATTTTATTTATTTATTTGACAGAGATAGAGACAGCCAGCGAGAGAGGGAACACAAGCAGGGGGAGTGGGAGAGGAAGAAGCAGGCTCCTAGTGGAGGAGCCTGATGTGGGACTCGATCCCATAATGCCGGGATCACGCCCTGAGCAGAAGGCAGGCGCTTAACCGCTGTGCCACCCAGACGCCCCTAACCTTATATATTTTAAAAGAAAAACACAAATGCCAAAATAACCACACACACGAAAAAACCCCAAACCAACTGTTCAACCTGAAAAGTGCCAAGAAATGCAAAAAAGACTCTGACGAGCTATTTCTCACTCATCAGATCACTACAAATTAAGAAGGCTGTTTCAGTGTGATGAACACACAGGGAAATGAGTGCTTTCCTGTTCCACTGGTTGATGCATAAATGCCCTTTACCTTTCAGGAAGGCAGGTGGCACTCTGTTCAAAATGTAAACTGACAATACCCTTTCCACTACCAAATCTACTCCAAGGAGACAATCTATTTCTAGAAGAAGATAAATGTTCAAAGATATATCCAACAGAATGCCCACTGAAGCAGTGTCCAAAAGGGTGAAAACTACGAAATGCTCAAATACCCATTAACAATGGGTAGGGTAAATAAAATGTGGCACATCCACAAAAAAGGGCTGCTGCCACCACCGTGAAAAACTTAAAGATGCTGAGGAAAGTCACATAACAAAGAAACTTAGTGCCACTGTAAATTCATGATCATTGCTCACAAATGGGCCCTCTCTTCCTCTAACCACAGACTTAGAGGCCCTTCTGCTGATGCAACCAAAGCCCTTATTGGCCTTACGAAAGAATGAAGTACTGATACATGCTACAGCACAGATGAACCTTGAAAACATCATGCTAAGTGAAAGAAAGCAGTCGCGAAGGACCACATAGCGTATGATTCCCTTTATGTGAAATGTTCAGCATAGGCAAATCTATAGAAACAGAAAGCAGATTACAGGTTGCATAGGGCTTGGGGGAGGGGCTGGGATGGGAAAACGGGGGGAGGATGGGAGAGGATGGGGGGCTGACGGTAAAGGGAGTGGGGTTTTGGGGGTAACAAAAATATTCTAAAATCAGTTGTGATGATGGATGCACAATCTGTAAATATACTACAAGCCACTGAATTCTACATTTTAAATAGGTAAGTTGTATAGGATATATAAATTATACCCCAATAAAGACATTAAAAAGCAAAAAGCTCTCCCAATATCTGCATGACCCTTTGCCACCTCAGTAGTCTCATCCTTAAAGCTAAGTACGCCTTATTTGTTTTTTCTATTATATATGTGAGTTACACCATCTGTATGCAACAAACCATCTCTACACTCATCTGTTGCTCCACCTTTCTAGAAAACCATCAACACATACCACACCAACAGCTAAAATAGCAACTCCTGTCCACCGATTCAGATACTATCTTTTTGAAATCTATTATAAGGAAATATAAATTTAGAAATTTATATTCAAAGCAATTATTTTCTAATTTGGGAAAAAATACAACCAATCTAAACATTTAACAACTAAAAAAATCAATCAACTATAAAGTTGATTGCGAATAGCGAAAAGCCATTAAAATGTCTTCAATGCATATAAAGAAAAAGTGTTCATGATCTATACATGAAAAAAAGCAGAACACAAAGTATGTATCTAGCATGATCCCCATTATGTACATTATACATGCTGACAACACGGATATGAGGGGCATCCACTGCTTTCTCTCAATACCATCTCCCTAAGAACCTTGAGAACCACCATGTTAGTGTAATGTGACCACGCTGCCTAACCACAGGGACAGAGACTGATCTGGGGATGCTGTGGGCAATCACAGTCCCTTCCCTAGAAGTGTGCAGTTGAAACCATGAGATTCAAACCGGCTGCTCTTCTGAGCTGAAGAGATCTAAGGCCAGGCCCAGTTTGCAAGTCTGTGGCAGACCGCAGTTATCTGAAGAATGCTGCTGGGATCTGCGCACCAGCGCAGCTCTGACTTCTAGCTGCATCTAAATCCCATCATTCTTAACTGGCTGGAATACAGAAGCAGGAATGCTCCCAGTACACACTGGTTGTAAACAGCAAAGCTAACTCCATGGCAGCACTGCCAGCCGGTCTGCACCTGGACCAGCAGCTCCCCGTAGCATCTTCTTATTTAACCCACTCCAAGCACAGTCAATAATCGAAGAGCTGAGCCTGCTGCACACATGGGCCAGTCTGGAATTTCTAATCGCTGTCTATAGCATGGTTTGTAGGTCTAGCCACAGATTCTAGTCATCATCACTGCTGCCCTTCCCGCAGACTGAGAGAATCCAGCCCTCCCTGACCCAGGGGCTGGCACCTCAATATTTCAGGGCTGAATTCCAATATCCTCTCAGCTGCACACAGACGACCCCACTGCCGAAACAGCAGTGACACTGCAAAATGTGAAGGGGAATCTACTACACTGAATCTTCTCAGGACCCTCTGACGGAGCACCTTTCTCCAATGGCACCCAAATCTTTTGAGAGGGGCGCCTGGGTGGCACAGCAGTTAAGCGTCTGCCTTCGGCTCAGGGCGTGATCCCGGCATTCCGGGATCGAGTCCCACATCGGGCTCCTCCGCTGGGAGCCTGCTTCTTCCTCTCTCACTCCCCTACTGTGTTCCCTCTCTCGCTGGCTGTCTCTCTGTCACATAAATAAATAAAATCTTAAAAAAAAAAAAATCTTTTGAGGATAGAGGGGCACCTGACAACTCCGACAAATCTGCCCAAGGCACGTAGTGAGGGAAAGGGGGAGATGTTCAGGTCCATTAGACCAGGCTCTCCTCCTCTCTCGTCCCTGGTTACTAAAGCAAGTTACTTAACACCTCCATGCCCACATTTTCTCATCTGTAATGTGGAGGCCTCACAACAGTCACCTCACTGAAGGCATTCATCAAATATCACTTCTGGTCCCTCTTCTGGTGCTACTTCCTTTTCTATTAAAAAAAATTTAGGGGCTCCTGGGTGGCTTAGTCGGTGAAGCATCTGCCTTCGGCTCAGGTCGTAATCCCAGCCTACATGGACATTGGGCTCCCTGCTCAGTGGGGAACCTGCTTCTCCCTCTCCCTTTGCACCTCTCCCTGCTCATGCTCTCTCTTGCATGCTCTCTCTCAAATAAATAAATAAAATATTTTTTAAAATTTCAAAACAAAAAAAAATGTCAATTTGCTGCTGTGGACATAATAATTACAACCTGTAAGCCATGACATTCACCAAGTGATTCATGAAATCACTCCTATATACACACACATACATACACTTTTCTTCTTGTTTGTACCATACTTGATCTGTCACACAGAATCTGCAGGCTTCTGGAATCCATGAACAGGTCAGCAATTCCTGACACATACTCCTTTAACTCTTCTGACAGGCTAATCTTCCCTTTTTTACAGCTTTATTGAGGTATATTTCACACGCCATTAAATTCACTTATTTAAAAGGTAAAGTTCAGTGGTTTCTATTATTGACAGGCAGACCTTGACCAGCATAGAGAGGAAGATAAAACATAAATCGGCATCCTCTCGAATATCATTCTCAATGGGGAAAAGCTGGAAGCCTTTCCCTTAAGATCAGGAACACGACAAGGATGCCCACTCTCGCCACTATTATTCAACATAGTACTAGAAGTCCTTGCAACAGCAATCAGACAACAAAAAGGAATAAAAGGTATTCAAATCAGAAAAGAAGAAGTCAAACTCTCTCTCTTCGCAGATGACACAATACTCTATATGGAAAACCCGGGGCGCCTGGGTGGCACAGCGGTTAAGCGTCTGCCTTCAGCTCAGGGCGTGATCCCAGCGTTATGGAATTGAGCCCCACATCAGGCTCCTCTGCTATGAGCCTGCTTCTTCCTCTCCCACTCCCCTTGCTTGTGTTCCCTCTCTCGCTGGCTGTCTCTATCTCTGTCGAATAAATAAATAAAATCTTAAAAAAAAAATACTCTATATGGAAAACCCAAAAGACTCCACCCCTAAATTACTAGAACTCATAGAACAATTCAGTAATGTGGCAGGATACAAAACCAATGCTCAGAAATCAGTTGCATTTCTATACACAATGAGACTGAAGAAAGAGAAATTAGGGAATCGATTCCATTTACAATAGCACCAAAAATCATACGATATCTCGGAATTAACTTAACCACAGAGGTAAAGGATCTATATTCTGGAAACTACAGATCACTGTTGAAAGACATTGAAGACACAAGAAGATGGAAAAATATTCCATGCTCATGGATCGGAAGAATTAACATAGTTAAAATGTCTATGCTACCCAGAGCAATCTATACTTTCAACATCATCCCGATCAAAATACCAATGACATTTTTCAAAGAGTTGGAACAAACAAGCCTAGAATTTGTGTGGAACTAGAAAAGACCCCGAATTGCCAAGGAAATGTTGAAAAGGAAAAACAAAGCTGGGGGCATCACGTTGCCAGATTTCAAGCTGTACTACAAAGCTGTGATCACAAAGACAGCATGGTACTGGCACAAAAACAGACACATAGACCAATGGAACAGAATAAAGACTCCAGAAATGGACCCTCGGCCCTATGGTCAACTCATCTTTGACAAAGCAGGAAAAAACATCCAGTGGAAAAAAGACAGTCTCTTCAATAAATGGTGCTGGGAAAATTGGACAGCTACATGCAAAAGAATGAAACTTGACCACTCTCTCATACCATACACAAAGATAAACTCCAAATGGATGAAAGACCTCAATGTGAGACAGGAATCCATCAAAATCATAGAGGAGAACATAGGCTATAACCTCTTTGACATCGGCCACAGCAACCTCTTTCATGACACATCTCCAAAGGCAAGAGAAACAAAAGATAAAATGAACTTGTGGGACTTCATCAAGATAAAAAGCTTCTGCACAGCAAAGGAAACAGCCATCAAAACAAAGAGGTAACCCACAGAATGGGAGAAGATATTTGCAAATGAAACTACAGATAAAAGGCTGGTATGTAAGATCTATAAAGAACTTCTCAAACTCAATACACGAGAAACAAATAATCAAATCAAAAAATGGGCAGAAGATATGAACAGACGCTTTTCCAACGAAGACATACAAATGGCTAACAGACACATGAAAAAATGTTCAAAATCATTAGCCATCAGGGAAATTCAAATCAAAACCACATTGAGATACCATCTTACGCCAGTTAGAATGGCAAAAATTGACAAGGCAAGAAACAACAAATGTTGGAGAGGATGTGGAGAAAGGGGAACCCTCTTACACTGTTGGTGGGAATGCAAATTGGTACAGCTACTTGGGAAAACAGTGTGGAGGTCCCTCAAAAAGTTAAAAATAGAGCTACCCTATGATCCAGCAATTGCACTACTGGGTACTTACCCTAAAGATACAGATGTAGTGAAGAGAAGGGCCATATGCACCCTAATGTTCATAGCAGCATTGTCCACAATAGCTAAATTGTGGAAGGAGCCAAGATGCCCTTCAACAGACGAATGGATTAAGAAGATGTGGTCCATATATACAATGGAATATTACTCAGTCATCAGAAAGAACTATTACCCAACACTTGCAGCAATGTGGATGGGACTGGAGAAGATTATGCTAAGTGAAGTAAATCAAGCAGAGAAAGACAATTATCATATGGTATCACTCATTTATGGAACATAAGAAATAGGAAGATTGGTAGGAGAAGAAAGGGAAGATGAAGGGGGGGTAAACAGAAGGGGGAATGAACAACTAGAGACTATGGACTCTGGGAAACAAACTGAGGACTTCAGAGGGAAGGGGGGTGGGGGACTGGGATAGGCCAGTGATGGGTATTAAGGAGGGCATGTATTGCATGGAGCACTGGGTGTTATATGCAAACAATGAATCATGGAACACTACATCAAAAACTAATGATGTACGGTATGGTGACTAACATAATAAAAAATTTTTTTAAAAAATCGGCATCTTCTGTTCTCAGCCACGTTTTCACCTTCCCCTCCTCTATTGTGTTTTCCTGGGCATCCCATTTAACCCACAGCCACCTTCGGCCCCTCAGCAGTACTTCATGGTGGCTGGTAAGTCTGGGAGGGAAGCCATAAGCTGGGACAGCAGGCTTAGTTCACTATGACCCCAACACTCCTGCCAGGGGATCAGTTCTAGGTTCAGAATATATGATCTTATTGAAAACCAAAGAAATAAAGATAAAAAGGAGGAGAAAAAAAGAAAAACATTTCTGTATACTTTTAAAATATAGATAGCAAGTTGAGTGTTTATAAGCAAAAGCTGAGAACTTTTTTTAAAAAGAGCTTTCTTACATAATTTCTTCCCTGATTCCCACAAATAATCAAAAGCCCAGAAACAAAACAGTAAATAATTATTTGGGACAAGAAAAAAATTCATATGTGTGATGGATAGTAAAAGACCCAAAGAAATAAAAATCCTGGAAAAAGCAGGGTAAACACAATGCATAGAAAAACAATAGAGAAATATTTCCAAATAACATAATAAATCAGAATAAAAATGAATGAAATGTGTCAATTTCATTGGATAAAAATTTAGATTGTGTAAAATGGAAAACCCCACAAAATCCACGGAGATACATACACATACAGAGAAATTAAGTATAAAAACAAGAAAAATATATCTATGGGAGGAATTTAGATTCTGGGATTGATGGACTAGGTAATTCAGACTAAGTCTCCCTCTGAACATAACTGGAAAAATATAAAGGACATTTTCTTGATGGCATCACAGAACCAACAAAGAACTGCCAAGCAAAATCCTGAAAAGATGGAGATCCAAGAAGTGAGCCAAGCATGCAAGGGCCACCTTCCCTTTGGGGTGTCCTCTCATTCTGGAGAGTGTGCCTGAATAGCACTGCGACTCCATCCAGGAGTTAAGGGAAAGAAACTTGAGTTGTGAAATTTAAGAAACTTGAATTCTCGATTTCAGAAACTTGAGTTTTTGAGTTTCAGAAACTTTGAGTCCAACGCCCACCAAATTCAGGGAGCCTGGTGAATCCTCCTTCATTTGGATTGGAATTCTGAAGGAGTGCTCCCTACAAATAAAGATGAACCAGAATCAGCAGGTCTTTGTAGGCACTAAAGCTTCGTTCTGAATCATCTCAGTCCTGGAAACCGGACTGAAGTGATCCCAGATCACTATGGTTGACAAGTACCCAGCAGAAACAAATACAAAACTACTTTGGAGGAAGACTACATTATCCTAGAACTCACTTTATTTTTAATTTTTTAAATTTCTCTGGTACTCAAAAATAACCAGACCTACAAAACACAAGACACTAAAAGAAAGAAAGAAAGAAAGAAAGAAAGAAAGAAAGAAAGAAAGAAAGAAAGAAAGAAAGAAACCATAAGCAACATGACCTATTATCACTCTAGATATTAGTGAGACTAAAGTTTAAAATAATTTTGCTTACTATGTCAACAAGATAAAAGAAAAGACGGATTGTTTTGGCAGAGCATTGGAAACTATAAAGAAGAACCAATAAATATGTGAAAAGAGGCTCAACCTCAGTAGTAATCAAAGAAATGCATCCTAAACCACAACGCTTACTACTATGTCCCAACTTGACAGCTAAAATTTTTTTAAAACTGACAACATCAAGTGTTGCTAAAAATAGACTAACAGGAACCTCATGTACCAGTGGTAAGACTATAAATTGTTTAAACCACGTTAGGAACCTATTTGGTACTATCTAATAAAACTGCACATATGCATAACCTAAGACGCAGTAATTCCACAGAGAGATTATACATCCAACAGAAACTCATGCACATGTAAACCATGAGACACACACAAGAAAACTTCTAAAAGTAAAAATCACTAGAAGGAAAAATGGATAATACTTTATTACAGTAGCAGGTTCTTTTTTTTTTTTTAGGATTTATTTATTTTAGAGAGAGAGAAAGAGAGAGTGCAAGCATGAGACAGAGAGAGAATCTCAAGCAGACTCCCCACTGAGGACAGAGCCCGTTTCAGGGCTCAATCCCAGAACCCTGAGATCATGACCTGAAACCAAGAGCTGGCCACTCAACTGACTGAGCCACCCAGGTGCCCCAATAGCAGATTTTAACACACTCATTTCACTAAATTAATTGATCAAATACACAAAAGCTGAATAATAACTGACAAGCTTAAAAGAAATATAAGATCTTATTAGAGAACCCATTATTTTCAATCCTACAGATAACACTAAAAAAAAAAAAAAAAAAAAAGAAACCTGACTCCATTAGGCAATAATGCAAATTTCAACAATTATCAAAGAATCATTGTTGTATAGACTATCCTATCTTACCATAGTAAAATCAGAAATCAAGGGGGAAGAGTAACCAATCTGTGCCTGTCTTCTTGGAAATTTATGAACAGAGTTCTAAATAACTGTTAGGTCAGAGGGAAAAACCATAAAGGATATTAGAGAGTACTTAAAGCTTTAGTGACAATGAAAGCATTAACTATTGAAACACATGAAACTTAGCTAAGTCACTACTTAGAGAAAAATGTCATGTTTTAAGAGTATATTTGAAAAGAAGAAAGACTGGGGGTGCCTGCCTGGCTCAGCTGGAAGAGCATGTGACTCTTGATCTTGGGACTGTGAGTTCGAACCCCATGCTGGCTGTAAAGATTACTTAAAAAAATGGGGGTACCTGGGTGGCACAGTTGGTTGAGCCTCCAACTCTTGCTTTTAGCTCAGGGTCATGATCCCAGGGTTCTGGGATCGAGCCCCACATCAGGCTCCAAGCGCCGTGTGGAATTTGTTTGAGATTGTCTCTCCCTTCCCCCTTCTGCTCGTGCTCTCCCTCTCTCTCTCTCTCTAAAATAAATATATAAATCTTAAAAAAAAAAAAAACTTAAAAAAAAGAAGACTGAAAACCAATGATCTAAATGTGCAACTCGAAAAGTTAGAGGAAGAACAAGTAGAGTTGAGGATATGAGCAGAACAATGAAACTAAGACAATAAAAAAAGCAATAATTCATTAGTATAATATTCGTAATTCACCACATTGACCTGCACGTCGATTAAGACTATAGGAGAAAAAACTGCATTATCTCAACAGGTGTAGAAAAGGCACTTTAAAAAATTAACACTCATTCATGATATAAACTCTTAGCAAACTAAGACCAGAAGGGATTTTTCTAACCTTTATAAAGGTGACTTACAATAATTACAACAAACACCATACTGAATGATGAAACATTAGAAGATATAGATGCTCTCTATCACCACCTCCTTTCCAGGCTACTGGAATGCCCAACACGGAAGTAAGACAAATAGGACAGGCATGAGGATTAGAAAATAAGACATTCGTTTTTGTACAAGCAGAGAGTAGTAAAGAATACAGAATAATCAAGGAAATCTTAAATTATCAGAATTAAAATGACAGGTTGCTGGTTATCACATGAAAACACAAAAGTCAATTACATATCTATATATCAGCATAGTTAGAAAATGAGAATAAAATATAAGCCATTTACAACGGTCTGAAACTATACTGCATAGCTAATCTAATAAGTTATACAAGATAAAACATTACTGAAAGTAATTTTAGCATAGAGAGCTGTGCTCCATCCAAGTATAAGAGTCCAGATTATAAAGATATTAATTCTCCCTTATTCTAATTTTATAGTTCAATGTAATTCCAATCAAACTCCTGATAGGGTGTTTGGTCTGAAATCTGACAGATTTATTATAAAATATGTAAGGAAGATCAAAGGGACAAGCATAGGCCAAGGCAAATTAAATAACAGGGTGGGGAGGGAAGATACCTGCCCTACCAGTTTTTTAAAATTTGTTATTAAGTTCTAGTAATTAAGACAGTTTGGTTACAACACAGGAATAGGTAAACAGAGCAATGGAAAAGAAAAGAGAAACACATCCATACAGGTAAGGAAACTTTACTTTTAACAAACTATTACAGATTAATATGGAAAGGTTGAAATATTCAATATATAGTCCTAAGACAACTGATTATCTACCCTGAAAATAATAAAGCAATCTCTACCTCCCACCACATCCAAAAAATACATTTCAAGATTAAAGAACAAAATGTGAAAAGTAAACCTTAAAACATTTCTAAAACTATAAGGGGGAACATCTTTATAACATGAAGAAAACATTTTTTAAACAAGACATTAAGAGTAAAAATCATAAGGAAAAGGCCACTAAACATGACTATGTTCAAATTAAGAATATGAAACAGAAAGTGAAAGATAAACCACAGACAAGGATAAGATATTTGCAATGCATCTTACCAAAGGACTAATAACTACAATATATAAAGAACTCCTACAAATCTATAATCAGTCTTCCCTCCAAATAAATTTGGTATGTGTGAAAAGCATGAGAAGTCTCCATTTTTTGTTTACATTTTGAAAAATAAATATTTAGTTTCTCTGAGAATACCCTTTTTCTCTTTTTTGTTATTTGCAACACAGAATTCTAAAGCTGATTTGAATAGTATTAGAACTATAGAAAAATATTTTAAAACAAATGTATTGCAACAATTTTATGGTTATAAAATAATTGTAGAAATTTTGTAAAAATATTAAAATATATATTTGAAATATTAAATAATTAAAATGTTAAAATTAAAAGGAAACAAATATAGAAAAATGGGAAAATCATGAATAATCCTTCATGCGTACATCCTTGTTATTATTTTGGAATTTCTTCTACACTTTGTTTCCATTATTATATACAGAGATGTACATGTACACTATAACATGATATATACATATATATGTACACATGCATGACAAGTTGGATCTAAAGTGAGGGCAGGTCATTCAAGCGACATCCATCAATTAGGAGATGCAAGCTAACATTTAAAAAGGTTAGGTCTGGGAATGATGACTGGGGAGATCATTCTTGTAGCAACAAATGAATCATTTTTGGAGGCAAAGACTAGGAGGAAAATAAGTAAAAATGAAATGCTGGAATAAAGACTGTACTGAGATGTCGGGTTAAAGAACTCTTTAAAAAAGAAAAGGCACAATCAGAGAGGTAGGAGGAGAACTGGGATATTGAGGAAGAATTATGAAGAGAGAATACTGCTCAACTGCTGAAGTCTGCAAAGGAGAGCACTTAAGGAGAATAAATGCTAAGAAAAGAAAATCAAGAGGGCTGTGGTGAAAATATCAGACCACTGGAACACAAAGAAAGTGGGAGATAAAGGCATGTGTGTGTGGACCACATAGTCAACAAATGTGGCAGGAAAGAGAAGGTGACAGATCGGTGGAAATGTTTTTCAAGATGGCAGAAATCGGTTTAGCTTTAGGGAGTGAAGCCCCATACACTGCAAGACTGAAGATGCTGGAAGAGAGAAGAAAACGAGGGCACAAAAACCTAAAGGCAGTGGGAGACAATGAAGTTGGGAAAGGGGAAACATGATTCATGGTCTGACACAGGAGAAAAGAATCGGGTGTTTAAAGCTGATGACGACAGTAGGAACCTCCGGGAGGTAAACCTTATGGTTTAGTACCGAGATCTGGCATGGGACAAAACTCTATTTAAATCAAGAAGCATCTCCATTAAGCTGTATTTGAGCACTCACTAGAAATTAAAAAAAAAAAAAATCCCTCATTACGTCTTTGCTTCAAGTCATTCATGGCATGAGAACCAAGACATGTATTTGAAATATAAACACTGATGCTAAGGGAATTTTTAAAACAACTTAACCACAGACCCAAATGACTGACAAGCTCTTGTTTCCTTAAAAGGAGGAAAATCTTGATTTATTTTAACATTATTCTTTGATATACAAGTGTCTATCCACACTATTGGTGAAAGCTGCATGTAATGAATATTTCTGTGCCACATGCTCAATTGAGCAATTGCTAGTTTAACATACAGAATGAAAAGCAAAACAATTCAAGGTGAAATATAACCCAGCTCATGTTTTCCTAAACATCTGTGATTAAACAAGGAATGTGATGATTCATGGTACTGGTATTAAGTTAAACTGAGGTTGTTCCTCTGTCTCAGAGAAGTAGGGCTGGGCTGTCACTGTGATTTTCTCAACTCCTTCAACATCCAAGCTCCACGCTCTCCTCACCTATCAAAAGTCAGCCCCACCTTGAGTGACGCCAAGATAAAACCAGAATTAGACTTCTTTGTGCCACAACCCAACAAACTGGAGAAACAAGAATGCTTACTGACCTCTTTAATTATTCCTTAAAAAGAGATCTAAAATTTTTGAGTAATAAAATTTTTAAAAAGGTTACGTTCTAAGTATATGCATAACTAAAGCCTACGACTGAAATGTCTGCAGCCTCCGAAGTGGTTTTCAACTTCAAGTACAAACATTTATTGGAGGCAAAGCTAATTAGCTTTGTTATAGGTGGTGTGTGAAGAGTTAATGGTAATTTGAGGAAGTAAAGCTGGCAAAGATTTTCATTTGACTGTGGATTTACAAAATGTTCAACAATTCCACTTTCTGAAATAGCTTTTATCTTCCTGTAGGTTAAAATAAATTAGTTAAGTGTGGAAGTCTTTGAGGTAATATCAAAGCAATGCCATTAGAGGGAAACTGGGAATTATTACTCTCAGAAGTGTCTGGAAAATGATTGTCAGAAATGAAGGCAGAGAGAAATTACTATACCCACGTTCTTCCACATTCCACGGATGTTTCTTCTGTTTGCTCACATGAACCATTTGCTCTTTGGCAAACCCCCAGCAACACTTACAAATCTCCTAGGTGTTCTTAATATTAAGCATTTAACTCTCCAATTAGCTCAAACTGCCTCCACAAAGCATTTCTTTTCTCATCCTTCAAAGGCTCCTTATTCTCAAGTTTCTCCTCAAATTTCATTTAATTTTAAATTCTTTATCTTCACCTTCTAAACTCTGTACTCCCTTCTTCTGTTCCAATTATCAGTAATGACTTGACTCTCTAAGTCCCTATCTCTTTCAGCAATGACTATCAGGTATTTTTTTAAAATTCTTGCGTCTCCCGTGAGGTGCTATGGCTTCCCGAGGGCCTCCCAGAGCAACATGCCAACGATCAGGAAAGGACAGTGCAGGCATGGTGCACTGGGTGTTATACACAACTAATGAATCATCGAGCCTTACATCGAAAACCGGGGATGTACTGTATGGTGACTAACATAATATAATAAAAAATCATTATTAATAAATAAATAAATAAATAAATAAATAAATAAAAAGGAAAGGACAGTGCAGGATCATGAACACTCGAATGCCTGCTTCTTCACCCATGGCCATGGTCATTCCAAATGACTTCAAAATTCCTGGCTTTACCAGTCCTGGAATGACCCCACCCCCGCCCCCCCACGCTCCTCTATCAGTCCATGCCCAACAATTCAAACGTGCACATCTGACACTGAGGCCAAAGCTCTTGTTTTCTGCATCAAGGCCCCAGTCTCCCCAGTCCCTTCTGATTTCACTTCCTTGCATCATCAGTGCGGTCTGCATGGGCCACCACTTCAATCACCCTCTCCCCTTTCATCTCGAGCCTCTCCTCCCTTGTCTCACTGCTGTCCCAAGACTGAGTCATGGTCTCTGACCTCTGCTGGCCCCTCAACTCTGCCTGGCAGTCTCTACTCATGTTCCCAGTCATCGCCTCTCCCTTGCCCTCAGTAGCAATTCTACATCATCACCTCTCCATAGAATCTTCACCTCTTCCTCAAGTGGTAATCTCAGTGCCCTCTTAGAAAATGAAACTTCCTGCCAATCTCGAATTTACCTCTACACGCAACTGCAACTACGAAGTTCCTCCTCTGGGGGGCGGGGAGCTCCCCATTAGGGTGCCCTGAATTCCATCCCTCCCTCCCCACCCCCGCAGCAGAGCCCTCCATCCACCTCCTTCTCCCTCTGTTATCTTCAAAGGCTCCCCTAGGCATATAAAGATGCTTAATATGTTCTCATTTTTAAAAAATGGCATATATTAAAAATTACAAATTTCTGTGCAGTTACTACTCCACTACATACTGAATATAGTGGTCTGCTCAATTTTCATTACGTTACTTTATGTTGTCAGTACCTGTCTGCCTGGTCCAACTTACTGTAGACCCTGATGCTCATTCCTGTTGTTTCAACTCCCCCAAGCAAGCCTCTGACCTTCCTATGTCTGGGTCTAGAGGGCCACCCACTGGCTCTCCAAGTTGAGGCTTGTTTTCTCACATCTGCAGCTCTGGCTTAGTTTCAGTCTGTACACCGGGTATCTGTACTCCAGGGACTTCGGTGAACACGCAAGGAACCCTGGCTGCTGCGCTGGAGTCCAGCTGGATAGCTGGTCAGTCACTCTAAGCCCCACTCCCTTGTTTATAGTTTCCTCTCATTTTCTACTAATCTCCAACGAACCTCCCATCAAATCTATGAACAAACACACATGCTGTAACAGGTGGTTCATTTCTTTTACTACTTATTTTAACTAAGATTTAAGTGTTAAAACCAAATTCTGAAATTTACACAACTCTTTCAGTGGTTAGCAAACAATACTGTTATAGACTCTATAATATTTCATAATTATAGATTATATATAATATGCATGCTACAGGATTTATGCTCAGAGAAGATCACCATTTTAAGAGTAAACTATTTCTGAAATTGTTCAATCAGTCAAAAACCAAGAAAAAAAGGTTAACATCAGGTAGTAATATGCTGGAAAATCAAATCTTGAACAAAGATTTGGGGATCCTGAGGCTTCCAAATGTGCTGGTTTCTACCAGATAAGTTTTTTATTTTCTCATTTTACACCGTCCAAAGGAACTGATTCTATGTTAAAAAAATGATCCAAAATGAATCTGAGAAAACATACAAAAAATAGCAGTACATTTATATATTCTGAAATGAAAACTAAGAAACAACGGCATGCTAAAACCAACTGGTACTAAAGTATTTCCTCATGGATGCACAACACAGCAGTACTTAATAACTTTGAAAAGCAGGGGAGCCTGAGTGGCTCAGTCAGTTGCGCATCCAACTCTTGGTTTTGGCTCAGATCACAATCTCAGGGTCATGAGATAGAGCCCCATGGCAGGCTCCATGCTCAGTGTGGAGTCTGTCTGAGACTGTCGCTCCCTCTGCCCGCCCCTCAAAATAAATAAATCTTTAAAAAAAAAAACAACTTTGAAAAGCAGTTATCAGATACCCATCTGCACACGATGTGCAGGGATAATAACAAGTACAGATCTTCCTTGACTTACAATAGGGTTATATCCCAATAAACACATTGTAGATTGAAAAGATCATAAGTCAAAAATGCATGTAACAAAGCTAACCTACCGAACATCACTGCTTAGCCTAGCGTACCTTAAATGTGCTCAGAACATTGACATTAGCCTACGGCTGGGCAAAATAATCTAACACGAAGCCCATTTTATAATAAAGTGCTTTGTATCTCCTGTAATTTATTGAGCACTATATGGAAAGGGAAGAACAGAATGGATGTATAAGGACAGGACGGTCGTGAGAGCGTTGGTTGTTTACTCTCGTGATCATGTGGCTGACTGGGCACTGTAGCTTGCTGCCACTCCCCAGCATCACGAGAGAGAAGTATACTGCATGTTGCCAGCCTGGGTAAAGATCAAAATTCAAAATGTGAAGTATGGTTTCTACTGAAATGCACATCACTTTTGCACCATTGTAAAGGTGAAAAATTAAGTTGAACCATCGTAAGTTGGGGACCGTCTGTATGCAACCTAACATAAACAACACTGACCCAGTCCAAGATAGAAAATGATATGCAAGACATACTTAACACAATCATCATTTGGAGAATAAGTTAAGAAGGGCAAAGCTTGACTCTGGAATCCTTTCCTAAATGATACCCTTGATACCTCGGTAGCTTCAGTTAGGCTGTTCTTTTGCCCTGGTCCAAAACACACCTAGATATGAGAAAGTACAATGGAAAACATTTCTTTACCAGGAAAAAAAAACTATTAATCAGACGGTAAATTTTATACTAATGTTATACTAAATGCTATACTAAAACAAAGTTTAGATGAATTAAAATATGGCCCTGCCTCAAAGCATGAGCAGGTCTTTCCGATCTTACTGTACCTTGCTAACATTTTCAAGGGAGAAAAAAAAATCAACATTTATAAGCCATTTAAAATTTAAATAGTCCATTTTAAACATTCTGCTGTGAACATGGAACATACAGTGGAAGACAAAGGGGAAATAGGTTTTTAAAATGTAAGGAGTAGTAACAGTAATATATTGAATTATATAATTTCCAAAATGCTGAAAATGAATTTTCATGCTGAAATAGTAGGAAAATGCCAGTGATTATGAGTTAGCTACATAAAATGCAGTAACCCAGAGTATCTAGCTGGATCAAAAGGAAAAAAAATATATGTTAAAGGCTAGTTTTACAGTTTTCATTCTCTAATTATAAGAAATCTTTCAAAATTTAGTTCAACACAGAGGATGGAGAAACAAGTTAATAAATGCTTACAAAGGTGGCTCAGGTTATAACAAACACGGAAATGAATGCCCAAACATAACTTTAAAAAGATCATGAACTAAAACCGTGTTTGGGGTACAGGAATATAGCTAGTTTTAAAGAATTTCAACCAGGTTACTTTAAAAAAAACAACAAAAAAACTTGGCTTCTTTCTGGTAACACAGAAGTCCTTACAGAAGGGCAGAAGCACTTGTTTTTCATCCCAAAGAATACAGCAGAGCCTCCTAGACTGTCGGATATCCTCCAATCATCAAAGCTTTTCACTTACAAATCAACTTCCAACAAGCAGAGTGGCTCCAAAGTCCACTCTGCCCTAGGCGGCACCTCTCCAAATATCAACGGCTCCCAGCAATTCAAACATCCAAAATAATTTCAAATTGTAATGGGTTTTCCACTTTCATTTCCACATGGAAGTCCGTGTACCACAAATTTAAGTGGAGTTACCATGGGTGACAAGCACGGAGCACGAAGTGAAGTTTTTAAGCCAAGAAGGACCCCAGCCGGCCAACCTTGCTCAGCCTGCCCAAGTGCACTTGCTAGAAAGTCCTGCCCCCATGTGGCCGACTGCACTGCTGTGTAGCCAGGCCACCAGCCTTGGGGCAGGAGTGGGAAGATTCCGGCCTAAATTAATCCTGCGACGTGCCCACCTCTGGCTGTTGAAAGATTCAGAATAAAGCCTCCCAAGCAGAAACTATACACTTTCCAGGCTCAGTGTCTTGGACGATGTGAACATGCAACAGTTAACAATAACAACATGTGCTGTTTCTGTCTGGGCCTCACAGAGGTTCTCACACGTGGCTTCTGCCAACAGGGACATTCACGTTCTGAGACAATGCTGAGGCCCAATTTAAATGACATCTTTCCTGGTCACAACTGTATTTTGCTGGTAATGCTTCACTACATATGATCTTTTAGTTAATATTAAAGTTGTATGTAAAGGTCACATAACGACTTTCTTTCGTCCTGGGGCAAACGGAGCATCTCAGCACTTTGGGCTTTTTTTTTTTTTTTTTTTTTAAGATTTTATTTATTTATTTGACAGAGAGAGAGAGAGAGACAGCCAGCGAGAGAGGGAACACAAGCAGGGGGAGTGGGAGACGAAGAAGCAGGCTCTCAGGGGAGGAGCCCCATGTGGAGCTCGATCCCAGGACTCTGGGATCACGTCCTGAGCCGAAGGCAGACGTTTAACGACCGAGCCACCCAGACACCCCAGCACTTTGGGCTTTTGGTATTCCTTCTGTGTCTGGTAACCCTACTGTGGTCGGGGACCCTTCCTTCCGAGCCCCGGCAGCCTGGGGTCCATCCTGGAATGCTCCTGTCCTCTCTGGTTCCCATTCCATATACTTCCCAAGGCAGGGCTCTCAAGCTCTGCCCACCAAGGGCCACTTCCCAAGCCGGTACTGTCTCTCTCTCAGCGCCTCTGACGGGGAAAGCTAGCTCCAGTAATCTGGAAACAGCACTATTGTCCCAAGCTCATTATATTGACTCTCAGAGTGGGACTTCCGGGACATGTGGAATGTGAGGGACATCCAAAACAAACAGGCCACCAGGAGATCAGGAGAAGACTGTCTTGTGACAGCACCCAAAGCAGGCTCTGAGGAAGGAGACTTCCTGCAAGCTGTGTAGTCATCACTGAAGAGAAATCAATATTTCGTGCCCCCATTCATTGCAGGAACGAAAACAGCAAAGCACTAAGGAAACGGAAGGACTCGTTCCTCCTGGTTTATTTTCTCAGGCCCCCTAAGCCAGTGTGAAGAACAGGTGCACTCGGGGTGTGTGGCCCTCATTGCACCTGTCTGCTGGGTGTCGTCAGCTACTACGACATTGTGTGGCTTCCCCAAAATAGAATACATTACAGAGATGGCAAACGACACGTTCTGAGACTTCTGCTTCTATTCTAATGCTCAGAAGTCAGGTAATGACCAGGTGAGTTAACACGCTTTCATCAAGGAACACAATAATGTCTGTTTCAAAGAGAAATGCGACCAGTTTTCTCCACACTGGAAACTGTGTGTGCGCGCGCGCACACACACACACACACACACACACACACACACACACACATTCTGCATTATCTGTTACGTTCCTCAGAGGTTATTTAGTCTGCCCCATAACAAATGTAGAAATCAAATGATTCCGTCCATTAAGCGAAAAATAATGAAATTAGAGCATCTCTGAGAACCTGAAGCAGATCCATTTTAGATAAAGAAGAATTGTTTCCATACATTTACTCATGCAGCACACGTGAAAATATTCTTTTTATTTCTCTATTTTCAACCTTCTCCGGCCTGCCGGCCCGCCCCGCTGGCCTTGACTGGTATCACCAACCACCTCCAAACGTCCCCTCCCACCCTTGTGCCCGCTCACCACCATAGGCACAGCATCCCAAGGGTGAGTTCCACCATCATGTGCCCCGGTCACAGATTTGGGTGGTGGGGGCCATAACTGTCAGAAATGTGACATAACTGTCAGAGTCTATGACATCAGTAGATTTCAGAGTGCTGATGCTCTCTTTGTTCTGTGTCTGTATGAAAAAATTACATTATTCCTCCTTTCAAGATAAAAAACAAAGGAAAAGACAAGCCCTAGTTCTTGCTCCTTGAATGACCTTCTCTAACCACGGGCAGGTCCAAGTTGCTTCGCCCTCCCCTGGCTATTTGAGGCCATATGTATCTGTGAATAATTCACTCCCTTCTAGAAACTGCCCTCCTTGGCTTCTCTAGTATCTATCCATGAACTTTTTTGGCTACTCCTCTACTTTTGAACTAGTGTTCTCTCGTTCTAGTATCAGCCCTCTTAGTTCACAAAGCCATCCTAGGGGCAGAATCTTTTTGTTTCCTCCAGATGAGATGCTGTGTGTCCCTCCCACCTTCCAGTAGAACAGATCAAAGCAGAGCTACTTCTGCTGGAGAGGAGGATGGGGGCTCAAGACACACCCAGCCCAGCCCTGGGCATCTCTGCGGAGCTCTGGGGTTCAGAACAAACTGTAGTGTCCTTCCACACCCCTGGTAGTTCTCAGCTCTGTCTCCACTCCTGACTCTGCTCCTTCAACCTGATTACCTCCTCCCCACTTTGCTCCCGAACAAAGTCAGATGTGTCCTTCCCTAATCCAGTTCAAGGGTGACCTTCTTGGGATTCTTTGCTGTACCAGGCCGAGACAAGCACTCCATATTCCCTGGAGGCACCCTGGACTGCCTCCACTATTGTTCACAGTTTATGTTTCTGCTCTCTCTACTAGATCAGACCATTGGAACAGCAGACAAGATGATGATGGTAGTGGTGGTGTGTGTGAAAGATATGAAGGAAAGGGGTCCCAGATGAACCTCAAATGAGGCCTGGACATGTTCTGGCTGTGGGGCTGGTGCCTTGACCAGCATGAAGAGAAGCAAGGCTGTGGCTGGAGACAGGGAGAGGACAGTGGCTGGCTGCTCTCCAGCCAAACCAACAAGGATGGCATCTAAGCCCTAGAAAGAGAGGCAAAATCAAAGAACTGCTTTCAAAATACTATGAAATAGGCATTAAGGTAGAATACTGAAGACCTCATATTCTCTTTTTTGAAATAATATTTCTCTATTGTTTTCATTAAGATCTAAATTTCTAAAAAGCCCATCTATATTTTCTATTCAGTTTTCATGAATACAATCCTGCCTAAAATCAGAGCCAACAAACCTGTCAAGAAGCAGTTGCCAGTGAAAAGAAACTAAAGAAGGGAGATGTCGGCAGAGGCATAAGATACAGAATTCTGACCTGCAGAACCAATACAAAACACCCTGTTAGATAGAGGTGGAGGCTGACAATACTCACAGGAGTAGACAGCTTATAGCCATTATGTATATAATCTTTTAAAAAAACAAGAGTCCTTGCAAGGCTGTCTATAAGAGCCCCCTAGAAATATCTGGATTTTCAGTTTAATCAAGAAAATAACCATTAAGGGTACACTGTCTACTACTAATTGGTTGTCAATTAGCAAACTGGATTCAGATTGGCCTCTGGAAGTCCTAAACGTATATAAATAGCCAGATTCCTTTGTTCTGCACAAGAGCCTACTTGATGCCCCTCACTTTGGAAAATTAATGAGAGTGATAATTCTGGTAGATTCCTGTACCCTAGAGCAATGCATATCCTCAGGGAGGGTTGGGAATGGGCCACAGCACGCTCCTGTGTCCAGTTCACTGACACCCAAGCCAGTGAGGAGGCCAGATGCTCAGTGAACTGGGACTAGTGAGGGCAGGTCCTCTGTTCCTGCCAAGAACGCATGGCCTGAATCTAGTCATGAGAAACACTGAATGGCTCCAGGTTGAGGATTCTTTAAAACTGTCAAGGAGAAAACATGACACCTAAAACCAGTGCATGTTCCTAGATGGGATCCTGCACCAGGAAGGAAAGAGAGACACCACTGGGACAGTGGTGAAGTTAGGATGGGAACTGTAGGTTGGACAGTATCATCGTGTCGGCGTTGATTTCCTGATTTGGTTACATGGTGGTTAAGTGGAGAATGACCTTGCTTGGGGGAACGAAACGTGTCAAAATTTAGGGGCTGTGGGACATCATATCTACAGTTTGCTCTCAGAAAGTTCAACAAAAGACTAATGATAATGGGTGTGTACACCTCTACCTCTACCACCTCCAGCTTCATCCCGCCTCTACCTCTATCACCACCATCACCACCACCATTATCACCACCTCTAGCTCCCTCACCACCACCACCATTCCCACTACCACTCCACCTTCATCACCGCCTCTACCTCTATCACCACCATCACCACCACCATCACCACCTCTAGCTCCCTCACCACCACCACCATTCTCACTACCACCTCCACCTTCATCACCGCCTCTACCTCTATCACCACCATCACCACCACCATCACCACCTCTAGCTCCCTCACCACCACCACCTTCCTCACCACCTCTACTTTCATCACCAAAACTACCACCTCCACCTCCACTACCACCTCCGATACCTCTAATGCCACCACAATATCTACTTTGGCTCTTTCAAAAATTTCCCCCTTATTTCTTGGTATTCAGGCATGTTTCCCATAAGAAAAGTCAATAGAATGATTTGGTTACTTTACCTGACTCTGTATCAAATGAGTTACATCATTTTATATCTCTTCTTACTTCTTAATACCCACTATGTTCACTTTAATGGTCTCTAAGCTTTTCTCTACTGAGCTGCCACAGTCAGCTCATGAAACAATCGGTCAACGAATAATCAACCAACAAATCCTAATGAGCATAAAATCTGTCATGCTTAGTGTTTAGAGGGTTATTAAATACATGTTTCCTGTCTCTGAGGAACTGAAGTCCATGATACAATCAGGAACAAAACATGCACTAAGAGTTGAGGGCACAGTGAGGAGACCCGCTGGTGGTCTTGGGGCCAACACCTACAATGACACAGAGATTTGTAAAAGTGAACAGAAAGATGCCCATGTCACTAGAGCTCAGGATGGAAAGAACAGCTGTACACCCAAAGCAAAGGGGTCCCCAATGCTCACTGCTGTTCCTTCTAAGTTCTCATACTGACGGTGAGGTGGACAGTGGTAATCGAGCAGGAGTGAGAAAGGGGAGAAGTGGCTGGTCCCTTCCCAGCAAAATGGGAGGCAAGTTAACTTGGTGTTCAGTGTCCCTTCACATGTTCACCTTCCCCATTTTCTCACCTTGGGGTGCCCAGCTCCTTATTCACCAGTCAGGCACCCAATCATGCCAAGAAAGCAAATGTGGTAAGTGTTCAAAGTCAAATAGCTATTTAGTTTTAAAACACGGCTCTAGAATCTCTCAGTGTCCCACAGATCTCACGGAGGAGGTCTTAAAGGGTAGAAGGAGAAGGAGAAAATTTCTATCACCGATATCTCCACAGGTTACAAATATTTTCTATGAGCGTACATGGAGACTCCTCTTTATCAGGAGAGAAAAGTAGCTTTTCAGATGTGAAAAATCACTGATCATTAAGAAAAAACAGAGAACTACCTTATACTCAGGCAGCAGTGAAATGTAACTTATTAGCCCCAAAATGTACACAAATGTAATACTCCAAATAGTATCTTATTTTCACATATTTTTCCTCTAATGACAAAAAATCTGAAGATTTTAAAATGTATCGTTTTTGCCTAATGGTTCCTGCTGACGACTGAAACTGTCTCTCATCCAAGGCTAAGGGAACACAGCCATAAACTATTAATTGGTTCATTGTTTCTCTTTATCGTGCATAAAACTTTTTGTAGTATTTGCCTGTTGGCAGAAAGAGAAAATTAGCAATCTAGACTTACACCCACAAAGCAGGAAATAAACTGCGTAAGTCTATATTCAGGAGAGCCTCCCCCCACTGAATGAATCCTACTCAACTGGCTCCATTTTTCTGTTTTCGGAAGGATGTACAACCAAGAGAAGCTGTAAAATTTCAAGCAATCTGTTGAATTTTTAAATTATCACTAAAAATGTTTTGACTATACACTTAGAATCTGAGAGGCAGGAAGAGACAGAGAGTCAATGCAATCTGATCATTCCAAACAGCCAATGACCCAGAGTGAAATGGAACAGCTAAGCATATAAACACCATTAACCGAGTCCAAGACAAATGGTCACTTTTCTTCCTCACATCGATTATCAATATATCACTCCATTACCTTGAGGGAAAAAAGAGAACTCGTCAAATGGTTTTATAGCATTTTACCCATGAAAATGTGTCGAAGAAAGGCTCAGGTTTTCCAGGCAAAACATGTGTTCACAAAAGACTTGTCCAGTCCAGGCCTTGCCTAAGAAAATTTTACCACGGTTCTCTGGGCCACTGTCTCATGGACTAGTGAGACTGGATGGATTCCAGCCTCCTCCAGTGAACTAGGAAGTCAGTCATTTATGCTGTAGGGTTTACAAAACGAACTAGAATGCCCACCCCATTTAATCCCCACAGAGAAAGCCGAAACAATCACCTCTCCCCAGGAGTGAAATGGCATCAATCTGACGCCCGGGACCAAAGCCAACCATCTCAGCTGGAACCTGAGGTTTCTCAGCCAGAAATTGGACCTTGAATGCATAGCAAGTAGACCTCTTGCTCCGTTTGCTATGTTCTTCCAAAAGCAATAAAAATTGTATTTTTTCTTGGTCAAACTTAAAAGTAAAATGTGAAAATAAAAATATACATGTTATCCTGTTGGTCATGCAAATTTGATATATGCACTATGACTGGAGATAATGAACTAAGTTTAAATCTTCCTACTTTAAGGTTTGCCAGTTACTTTGGCAGTCAAAGGGAGCCATACATCTAATAAAAATTTTTACAGATTTTAAAAATAGTATATGACAGAATTTTCAGTCTTTTTTGAACTACAGATACCTATGGTGGCTCAACTATTTCCTAAAGGGGTTGAGAAGTATCTATTCCTATATAATTGACCATCATTTACCAAGTAATTGCCCTTTAGACATTCTGGCTAAAGCTTTAAAGTGTGGTTTTCCATGATTACACTACAGTCAACTGTGTGAGAAAAACAGATCTGAATCCCTTTCTCCCCTTGTGAGAGTCTTTTCTAATCTACTTTTCAAGAGTAGCACTTCCTTCCTTTATTTATTTATTTAGATTTTATTTATTTATTTGATAGAGAGAGAGAGCACAAGCAGGGGAACAGCAGGGAGAGGGAGAAGCAGACTCCCCACTGAGCATGGAGCCGAATGCATGGCTCGATCCCAGGACCCTAGGATCATGACCTGAGCCAAAGGAAGACGCTTAACTGACTAAGCCACCCAGGCGCCCCAGCACTTCCTTCTTTTAAAAGGACTGAACTTAAGAAGCAGAGGGGAAAACATCTTTTTCATTCCCATGCTAAAGATGCTATCTGCCCCTATGTATTTTGAATATTATTAGTTGCCATAGCTTATGGTAGATAGTGGGAGTAGCCAGGCTGTTAGGCTCTTGTTTAAAATTTCTCTATTGTTTGGAAAATCAGTTTATTGCTTTCCTAAAAATGGAACATGCTCATTGTAAAAATTTCTAAGAATCTAAAAATCTTCAAAGATTGCTGTCCTACCACCCATGACTGCAAAAACCTGAGAAGGAAAAGGAACTCCAGTTGCAAAAAAAGTCTAATGATTGCAGTACTGTTGACCCTTGAACAGTACAGGTTTGAGCCGATAGGTCTACTTATATGCAGATTTTTTACAATACCGTACTATAAACATGTTTTCTCTCCTTTACGATTTTCTTAATAACACTTTTTCTCCAGTTCAGCTTATTTTAAGAATCAAGTATATAATACATGTAACATATCAAATATGTGCTAATGGATTATTGGAAAGGCTTCTGGCCAACAGTAGGCTATCAGTAGTTAAGTTTCCAGGGAATCAGGTTATACTTGGATTTTCAATTGCCTGGACGGTGGACGCCTCTAAACCGTGCAATCTTCAAGGGTGAACTGTAATTACATTTCATTAGTGAAATGAAATATCAGTATACCAACATCCATGGACTTTCGATGTACTCTCCAGAAAGCAGAAAACCACAGACATAGTCCTTGAACACATGCTCCTCCCTGGAGTGGACCTTTCTTCAACCTCAACTTTACTTCTCTTGCTTAACCTCAGTGTCAAATGCCTTCCCTCCGGGGATGCTAAGACATTTCGCTTTTGAGATAAAGTCAAATAGGAAAGATCATCAAAAAGAAAGAAATTTCTGCAGATGTTAACTGCACCGGGTAGTGTTATTTTTTCCTTGCCTGAAGTGTACTCACTTGAGCCAGATCAACTCTTCCATGGCACAAGGCAGGGAATGAATTATCAATAATTTTAAGACATATTCATCATGATAAAAAGATAGCTCTGCCAACTTTTCCTCACAGCTGAAAATATCTATTTCTATTTCTGGGAAACTGAGAGCAATAGTACATGAAAGAAATCTTTATTTTCCTGTCATATTCTACAGATATTTTAACCTCGTCCCCAACCAGAGACCGTGATTAAGTAAGCAAACCATATTTTAGGACATGCCACATTTATTAGTTATTGGACTACCTCCCGTAATGACAGTGTTTAATACCATACAAAAACCCGATAAAATTCCAATTTCCATTTTTATGCTCCAAAAAGTAATTCAAATCTGCTTCTCAATTCAGTGTTTCACTTTTGCAAGGCAATTCTCTTTATATTAAATCATACTTCTGTTTTCTTTAGTTATTTTAATTGTTAGTTTTACTTAGCAACAATTTGCTGTTTTTTCTCAGTTATTGCTTAAATGTCTTCTGATAGGTCACATTTCACCTTCTGCTGTCTTGTGTCACAAAATGGTCAGGCACACTTTTAGGCGAAATTGAGTGTAATTATTTTAATAAGAATAATTTTAAAAATTAAAAAATAGAGTATACACATTTACTGAACTTCTGTTTTCATCAATTATAGATAAAAGGTGCAGAAGTCATATCCTCAAAAAGAGAAAGGCTCTGTTACCACTGTTTGAAACAGGTATGGTCAATGGTACTTTTAGAATTCAGAAATTTTCAGAGCTCGAAGGGGAGAAGTGAACACATCTGGTCTACTAAACATCCTAAATATCCATTAATTTGCCATTGAACCCTACAATACATAAATTTGAATAAAATCTTCTTACCGCAAAGAAAATTCTACTATGTCCTTTATAGCACTGCAGTATCTCTGATGAACTAGGACAATATAATTAATAGCAAAGGACAGTGGGGACTGACAGTGCCAGTGTTCCTGTTCCTCTAAAAACATGCATGAATGTTTCACATACTCACATGAAAACCTGTCACTTGGCCTGGAAAAAAATAAAAAGGATATGACCACTAATGTGAATCACTTAGAACAGAAAGAAAGCACCAGCATTAACTGAATCAGGATCTCTCCTAATAATGTCTAAGTAACTCTATTTTCTGGCACTGCCTAAAGTTGGCTATTTGGGGTTAAACACTTAGATCTCTACTTACATTAACATTCAGATTTGTAATTTGCTAAGAAATTTACATTAATACTCCACTGAACTTATTTCAATGTCTGTTGCAGAGTTCAGGAAGCATTTCTTTATCTTGGTCTTTGAATCAGAATTGCTTATTACAAATGTTTCACATGGATACCAGTTAACAAAGTATTCTGGTTGGTAACCTGTTGGATAAGCCAGTTTTTATCGCAAAAAGATGCTCACGACAAAATAAGACTGCTGTGTTTTCATGAAAATCAAAATAATGAAATTAAAGTTTCATATTCTTCGAAAAATAAAAAACTACTGCACAGGCCACTTACAGTGAGTTCACAGAAATCGATGCTATCAAGGCTTTTGCTTCTGTGCAGTCTCCCTTTTATTCGTCTTAAAGAAGGTTTTCCTTGGCTGACGCTAGAAGTAGCACCATTCGGATTTTCAGAAGATGGCGTTACCCTGCAAGAAGTGGAAAAAACTTAAAAGACGGGTTTGTAGGTAGATAGGTTTCTCAAGTATGAGACAGGTATTTACTTGAGGATAGCTCTGGAAATCTCGCGCTCCTTTTTCAAGCAAGAAGCTGAGAATCACAGCGGAGCTACCTCTGATCAGATACCCTTTCTAAGTATTTCTCAGCACCTTGCCAGTTTAGAAATTTTTCTTGACAGGGTTCAAACATTTCTACATGAAGATTCACTAAAAGTCAACTCTGTGACCATCAAAGCAGCAATTAAGGCCAGACTGAAGTTTCCTAGGTAACTGGGAAGCATCTGCTCCCCTCCGGGTAGTTCTTTATCAAGTGCTCAGCCCAGTGCCTAGCACACTCAGTGCAAGTAACCCGTCATTGTGTGCAACCACAAATACCATTCGGCATGCTTTTTTAAGCATGGAAATAACTTTTAAAGATTTAAACATGACCGTCGACACTTAATTCAGCATGATTACAGAACCAAGAAAATACAGATAAGAGGAAATGGTAAATAATCTAAGTCATCTATATATATGCACATGGCAGTACATGGTCATACACATAAACACACACTCCAGACTGTCACGTGTTCCATCACTTCTGTGCCGCTACTGCTGGCAGCCTTAGAAGGTGCCCTGGGAACCTGGGAGGAAACCGCTTAGTGGATTATCGTCTTAGAGATGACAAAGACTTAAGTAGTAAGGCTGATTTGTTAAGTGTGGCTTATGAAAATCAGTTTCCTTATTTTATGATCATATTTCCTGCTTCTATACGTTCCATGATTGTATACTTTTCAACTTTCCTGACCTACTTAATATTTTATATTTAAAATGTTGTTGTCTGAAAGGCATAGGTCTCTCACGAGGAGCCTGGGTGGCTCAGTCAGTAAGGCATCCGACTCTTCATTTCCGTTCTGGTCATGATCTCAGAGTCCTGAGGTTGAACTCTGCAATGGGCTCAGGGCTGAGCATGGAGCCTGCTTAAGATTCTCCTCTCTCCCCCTCGCCCTCAGCCCCTCCCCCTCCGTGTGTGCTCTCTCTCTCTCTCAAAAAAATAGGTCTCTCATTGCTGGAAAAGGACACACTGAATGGGCTATAGCAAAGTAAATCTGACTTGTAATAAGATGGAAGTGAATATCATAAAATAGACTAGTGTAGGTATGGCTGCAGTTTAAAATAAAAGTACTATTAAAAGTACTATGTCTCTATAGTCAGAAGACTTAAAGAGTATGAAAAATGCAAAAATGAAAAGTAAAGCCTCTCTCTCCCCCCATCACAAATCCCCATTCCTTTTCCCAAAGACAATCACCACTAACAGTTCTTTGTATAACCTCCCAAACAAATGCTCATGCTTATTTATGTGTTAGTCTCCTTTTGAAACTTTTTAGCAAACTGACCAAATTGTTCACATTGCTCTGCACCTTATTTTTTCACTTAATAATATATCTTGAAGCTCTTCCCATAATAACCCAGATCCATTTCATTCTATTTTTTAAAGATTTTATGTTTAAATAATCGTTATACCCAATGTGTGTCTTGAACTTACAACCCCGAGATCAAGAATTGTATACTCTACCTAAACCAGCCAAGCAACACCCCTTCCTCTTTTTAAAAGATTTTATTTTTCAGTAATCTCTACATCCGACATGGGGCTTGAACTTATGTGTTTCATTCTTTTTAATGGCTAAACAGTATTCCACTGCACAGGTATACCACAATTTATTCAACCACTCCCCATCAATGGGCATTTAGTCTTCAAATGTTTGCTATCACACTATAAAGCAATGAACATATCTGACATCTCTGGGTACAAACACAGTATTTACTTAAGAAAGAGCGCTAGAAGTAAAATGCAGGGTCAGAGGTTTCCGGGTATTGCTAAGAACTACCTTTCAAAAAGCTTTCCCAATTTACACTTCCATCAGCAGTATAGAAGAATGTTCATGTGGGAGTGGGGCTGTCCTTAAATGGGTGACTTTATCATTTTATTTTCTTTTATATCTCAACTTCTCTGCGTCCTTCGTTATATTTATCTTGCTGAAGGACTGATTTCTCTTAAAAAAGACAATTACAGAGTTTCCCACCACAAATATGGATTTGGCAATGAATCTTTGTATGTCAGTTTTTCCTTTACCTATTTCAAATCTGTTTTATTAGATGCCTTAATGTTTATAATTCATATCTTTTCTTGTATTATTTTTTTATTATTATGTTCAGTTGGCCAACATATAGCACATCATTAGTTTTTGATGTAGTGTTAAACGATTCATTAGTTGCATATATCTTTTTAGGGATTTAACTTTTTATCACATTAAAAGTCTCTGTTCCAATAAAAGACTTTATCTTAATCGCAATTTTGTCTAATAATTTCCCCATCTACATTTTCATATTATCCTTTCCTTGGCTTATTTTTGTGCTTGTATTTTCAACCTTTCCAAGTCCCTGCTGTCTCCACCCTGCTCCCCCCCCCCCTTTAGCTATACCTTTAACTCTTGTTAATTTTTTACCAGCATGTGACTGGATGCTTTTCTTTTATACCCAATTTGAGAATCCCTATCTTTTGAGAGAAACTTAATCCATTCAAATTTGTTGTGTTTACTGGTATGTTTAGATTTATTCCTGCCATGCTGTTTTATAGTTTGTGTTTTTCAAATTTAAATGCTTTCTTCTTTTTCTTTCCACCGTTTTAGTATGACTGTGTTTTCTCTCTCTCCACCCGTCCCTGGACTTTCTCCCCTCCAATAACTCTAGCTAACTATACATATACACATGTTTATATATGTTATATATTTATATATCTACATTTCCACAATACATATATACACACATATATATTTAAACTGAAATACTTCTCTCAACATCTAGGGTTCAGTGGTGTTCGTCTCTCCTATTATACAAGAAATGACATTTAAAACGCCTTCATTTCTCTTCTTTTCCAGCACCAGTGCAACCCTACCAAAAGCTCCACCCTTCCTTGGAAATAGTCTCAAGGTCTCCTAATTTCTCTTTCATACTTTTGATCCCTTTGCTCTTTTGTGATTCTTTAGCTTACTCCTCCAGATTGCTCACTTGCTTTTCAGTTTTGCCAATTCAGCCATTCTCTTTCACCTTAATGAGCAAAGGTTAAATTTCTAAAGTGTCGAGTGTGGTGTTTTATTAATATGATATTCTCTTGCATCTTTCTGAAAATAACCATCTTAATCCAAGGTTTTTCTGTTTTCTCAGGGATTAGTTCTTTTGTTTGTTGAGTATGGTAATTCTTTTAATACTGGCTTTCTCCAACTGTTTGGTGATTTTTAATGTCTGCTTATATTCGTATTAGAGAACATCTGTTTCTGCACTGTCGCATTTACTGTGGCCTGCCTTTGGCAACTCTGGCAGGGAGATGGGACACGCTGCTACAAAGTAACTTCTCTTCTGGTCAGAGGACTCAGTAGCCATCCCAGGTATTGCCCTGTCTCTCGGGTCCAAGGGCCCACATTCACTGCTTTGGTAAGTGAGAATGCAACACTATTGTCCACAACTTGTCGCAAACTAGTGAGGCAAGGCATCAACCAACCTAGTGCATCAAATGTGAATAATTCCCTAAGCGTCCTCCGCTTCTCCCATCCCTTGAAGGCTGCTGCAAGCTATCAACCACTCTTTGTGCAGAAATGTCCTCCTGCACATTTCCTGGACGATGGTTCCTGCAAGGCTTTTCTCTAGATCTATCTCTAACTAGCAAGTACATTTCAGAGATTCCACAAAAATGCTCGTCCACTGATGGCATTTGGTATCATTTACTCACTCATAGTATTTTTGTTGTGGCTTTTTAAATTCACATTTTTGTTATTTCATTGAATTGCCAATAAGTGCATCTTTCAAGTCACCTCCCAGAATAAAATTCTGATGATGTCACTTTCGCTAGTCTCAATACAAAAAAAGGTTGTACATTGTACAGTTTTGCTCTCTTCTCTGCAGAGTAAAAGCTTCCATGAAAATAATGAAGAATTTCATTTAAGAAAAGTGGGCGCATGGGAAAGAAAAACAGAGCTGTAAAACAATATACAAGTTTTAAATTATGCTTCTTTTCTCTCACTTTACTTTGACGGCATTATGTGGCACAATTGTATGATAAGAAATTAATATAAACTTTTTGACAAAGACATTTTTCACAAGTTTTTCTCTCATTTGACTAAGAAAGGTGTCATTATTTACCTTTTTTCCAAACCTAAAACCTAAAGTCTGTGATAAGAATTTATATCTACCAAATTTATAAATGACTGACAGCCAAGAAATTTATCAGACTTAACTCAATGTAATACCAAGTCCAGTGACTAAAACACACAAAAAACCCTAAATATAACCAAAAGAATGAATCCTCCCCTTCCCACCAGGATCATAATAAAAACATTTACTAAAGAGTAGAGCTGAACTGATATATAGCAGGTGAATATCAGGTCTGATTCCACCCCACCCACAGACTCCTCAGGAGGAAGGTGCCTTATCTAGGCATAGAACCAGGCTCCTACAGAGTGATTTAGTAATTTAAAGTTTTGACCAGGTCTTTGGGAAGCTAAGAGGTCAACTGTTAAAAAGCATATGGTTCAGTAATGATCCCTTTTTCTTTGGTGGGGACAAAAGAAAAGGAACGAACATGGTTCCAGATAACAATGTTCAATGTTAACTCATATATAAGTAGAAGGGTACTGAGATACAGGGGAATTTAAGACGTCACTTCCTTTTGTTTTACACTCTCTATAAGAATTAGTATTCGTCTTGGGGCAGGGCTATGTGTGTTCAAATACTTTTCTGCTGGACACTCATAAGAATACAGAGGAATATTCACAACTCACGTAGATGAGCTATACTGAGATACAAAAAGCCCACCAAGGACAGTTCTTCCCGACGGGCAGTATAAGGAGTACTTGTTGTTGTTGTTGTTGTTTGAGAGAGAGAGAGTGAGAAAGCAAGCAAGCAGAGAGAGGGGCAGACAGAGTGGGAGCGAGAGAATCTTAAGCAGGCTCCACACCCAGTGCAGAGCCTGATGTGGGGCTCAATCTCACGATCTTGAGATTATCACCCGAGCCAAAATCAAGACTCAAACGCTTAACCAACTGAGCCACCCAGGCACCCGAGGAGTATTTTTAATCCCAAAGTCCCACTCTCTCTCAACCTGTTGGTGGTCTGAACTGAATAACTCAGACTCTGGGATTTACTTCCCAAATATTTAGGAGAATGATCCCTGACGACCGGAAAAATAAAGTTAGTAATTGAGATACAAGCATTTTGGATACTTTCCCTTGAACTCTGGGGAAATCAATATTTAGCTTACAATGAAGTTTTTCTTTTCCCAATTCTTAATTCCATTGAATCATCCCTAGGGGATGATTGGGGAGAAAATTCCCCTCCACTCCCTTCATAACTTCCCTAATGGGACCCTGTTTTTACTTGTGGGCATGGTTGGCGTGCTTGAAAGGCAGAAACCCAGGGTCCAACCTCTCATTTTGTTTCTAACTCAGGAATTTTGGCTCACAACCATTTTTGACCATGGTTCACTTGGAACAAACAACTTCCAAACTTATCTACCTCACCCATCTCTAATTTCTAGCGGAAAAGATCTCAGTAATAACATAGAATTGGGCAAAAATAATCAAGATGGTAAAAACAAAGCATTTACACAAGAACAAATCACCAACAAAAGTTAACACTTAACAATCTTTCTATAAGATTTTAATTTTAAAATATCAGGAATTGATAGTCACAACCAACTCAAGATTAATATTGATGTGTGATAGCAAAGCATCTTTCCCCAAACAAGGGGAATTACAGAGAACAGAGGCCTTGAGATACTGTTAAGTACAGCAGGGCAGCTGACTTTAGAAGGATACCGAATCCTTATGAAGGATGCTTCAGTAAAAGCTAGTAAAATGCTAATTTTTGTCTATAAGTAACAGCCTTCAGGAACCTAAAGAGTTCACTTAAAAGGTTTATATAAATGGGGGCGCCTGGGTGGCTCAGTCGTTAAGCGTCTGCCTTCAGCTCAGTGCCTGATCCCAGGGTCCTGGGATCAAGCCCCACATTGGGCTCCTCTGCTGGAAGCCTGCTTCTTCCTCTCCCACTCCCCCTGCCTGTGTTCCCTCTCTCACTGGCTGTCTTTCACTCTGTCAAATAAACAAATAAAATCTTAAAAAAAAAAAAAAGGTTTATATACATGGCTGGCCTTTAGTTGTACTTATGAATAATAAGGTATACAATTGCCTATAATTTGCTCATTAAAGAAACTAAGAAAGGGATGGATATTAACTAGACTTATTGTACTGATCATTTTGCTATAAACATAAATATTGAAGCATTATGTTGTACCCCGGAAAGTAATTATGCCGTATGTCAATTACACCTCAACGAATAAGAAAAGAAAAAAAGAAACCAAGAAAGGACTTGGATTTAGAGCCATACAAATCAGGGGAACCTCTGGGACCCATGAGGGGACTATGTGCCACCCCTGGAGAAACAACATTCTTTAAGGCATTTTCCAGTCATCTCGTACCTGTTTTCAGTTGTTCTTCCTTTCTAGACTGTCATGTCCCTGCTCAAATGTGTTTTTAAGCCCAACAACTGGTATAAAACCTGATGTGTGACTCTGGGCAAGTCAATGACCTCATTTGTAAAACTGGGAAGGTACAGCACCTACCTCATAGGGGTGCTGCTGGTTACACGAGGGCTGCTTGGAAAGCACTTATACTGGGCCAGCAGGTAATAAGCTCAATGAATGGCAGCTCTTCTTATTTCCAGAATCTGATTACTGGACAACTAAACTACTTGAATGACTGAACTGATGCCATATGGCCTTCGATAATTACTGAATCAAATAACCAGGAAAAATATATTTAGAGGCATGAAGAAAATGAAATGACACTCTTTTCCCCCCTAAGATCAGTGTAAACATTCCTACCAGCACTCAATGCAAAAATCAAGATTGACAACATAAAATTATTATGAAACAATTATTTGGGCTTCGCACCCACTGAAGAGCAGTTGGCCTCAGTACCTGTACTGGATTGAATGGTGCCCTTCCTCTCCACTCTTCCTAACCCCAGGAACCTATGAAAGTGACCCCATTTAGAAATAGGGTCTTTGCTGGAATACTGAAGGGTCTTGAGATGAGATCTTCCTGGATTATCCAGGTGGACCCTAAATCCAATGACAAATGTCCTTACAAGAAGCCGAAAAGACACAGACACATGAACAAGCCCATGTGAAGATGTAGAGAGAGGGGAGTGATTCAGCCACAAGGCATAACCACAGCCACCAGGAGCTGGAAGAGGTTAAGGAAGCACTCTCTCCAAGAGACTTCAAGGGAGTGTGGCTCTGCAGACACCTTGATTTCAGACTTCTGACCTCCAGAACTAGAGGGAATAAGTCTGTTGTTTTAAGCTACCGAGTCAAAGGTAATCTCTTACAGCAGCTCTGGGAAATACGGTGCCCTTCTGCTTCTTTCATAAGCAGCAATTATAGAAGACCACCCCCCACCCCCAAGAAGCAAGCTGCACAGACTCACACCTACTGAACCAAATACTGCAAACAGTCCTACTTCCTAAATTTCTCGGAGAAGGAGACAAAGAGAAGACTTGCGTGCTCCACTGATGCAGGTCTGGCTGTTTGTCTGCTTTAGTTTCCACCTAAACCGTGGTGTACACATAATACTCCTAAAAGGACTTGCAGAGCCAATCAGAAAGGCAGAAAGATACTGCACAAAAGAAAGCTAATGAGCACAAATGGTCAAACTAGAAACAAGTGTGGGACCTGGATCATTCACCCCTACCCTTTACTTCCATTGGCATAAGCTTTGCAGGCATGCAGTCTTTCCATACAGACTGAAATAATTTAAGGAGAGAGAAACACAGACAGCACACACATTTTCATAAGCACCTTCATATAAATCTTCAAATATGCCACAACCAATTATCATAGTATGCCCTCACAGCCTGTAAATGGGCATAAGCTACGGCATTCCAAGGTCTGACAACCCTTGCTGATGTTTGCTATTGGTTCCCACCCACCACTCTGGAGTCAGAACCCATATCCACATATCTTCTTGCCATGTAACAGTGCCTTCTGTCTCAATCCTCCATGCGCCGTTGGCTCTGATACTGGCAAAATGAAACGTTATCTAGAAAATAAATTCCAGAGGATATAAGAGATAGATGAATCACGCAGCACAATATTCTTCAACTTAGAAAAAAAAAAGGACTATATGTATATATGTTTAAAGTACCATCCACTCTATAGAATTTCTGTAGCATATGCTCTTTACTTTGCCACTATAGAAACTAGATTAACATTTGCAAATTCGCTTAACATTGAGCAGAAATTCTGAAATGCTCATTTAAGATTGCGTAGAAGTTAAACAAAATCCCCCTGCCTTTTCCAGGCTCTTAGTAAGATGGTTTTTAACGATGGTCTCAGTTCACTGCCTGCCTGAAACATGAATCTCTTGAGTACAAAAGTTACCTGGATTTTATTTCTTTGTGTCCTCTCTTCACGAACTGTACTGGGGAACGTATTTTCAGAAGCAGCACTCCACTAACAAAGGGTAAACCTAGTATCCTGACTTGGTGGCCAACTGATGCTAATATTCATGCCTAACAGCTCCTCAAACATTATTCCCACATCTTAGTTTTAAAATTTAACATCAAGAAAATCTCCTTTCCAGTTACACATTAAGAATTAATTTATTTAACACATATCTTTTCAGAAACTATTTTGTATCAGCTACCAGTTACAGGGGACTTAGTGATGAGCTAAACAGAGAAAAAGGCCTGCCCCCATGCAACTTACATTCCAGTGGGAGGAAGAGGTAACATGTATGACAATTAAGTAAAATGTGTAGTGCTTTAGATATTGGCAAGTGCTCAAGAGAAAAGCAGAGTGAGGGGAAAGACTGCTGGTGCTGACCTCTTTTCTCTTCCTGTACACCATCAACCTGAAAAGCCATCTTCAAATGTTACTGCTACTTGCTTCCTGATAGTGGCAGAGTCTTCATATATTTGCTAAAATCTTCTTCCATGGACGTTTCTTAATCACTGCCAACTATTACCAGTCTGGTCTTTGATGTGTTGTTACTTGCTGCTCTTCAAATTAAAATACCGTTTGCAGACTAAATCTTTTTTTTTTTTTAAGATTTATTTATTGAATTGAGAGAAAGTGGGGAGGGGCAGAGAGGGAGAGAGAAACTCAAGCAGACTCCACACTGAGTGCAGAACCAGACGTGGGGCTTGAACCCACCACCCCCAGGTCAGGACCCTAGCTGAAAGGGTTGGAGGCTTAACGGACTACACCACCAAAGCACCCCCAAATCTCTTTTTAAAAAATTGGTGGGGGGGGGTTAATATTCACTAAACACCCATTATTCAGCCAGACATAGTGGCAGGCACTTCGTAGTATCTCAGTTGATCTGGGTTATGACCCCATGAGGTAGATACTATCATTCTCACCCTACAGACCAAGAAACAGATACTCCAATAACTTGCTTAAGGTCACACAGTAAGTGGCACAGCTGAAATTTGAACTTCATTGGCCATATTTTTTGGTCTTACCTCCAAAATTCTCCATTATTGGCACTTTCTTTTTTTTAACTCTTTTTCTTGGTTTCTCCATCTTTATATTCCTCAGATCACTAATTTTGCTTTAGATAGCAGAAACTACTTTTCTCAAATGCCTAAAAGCAGCCTCACTTCCTTTTCTCTATAACTTTGAAATTAAATTCAATTAAAATTAAAGTGCGTAAATCTCTATGAACCTCACGGGCCACAAATTTTAAAATTAAAATAGAACACCAAAGAATTCTGGCATATTTTTTCTATAGTCATCATCCCTTTACTGGACTATTTCTTTTGTGACAGAACCTTACACTTAAGTCCCAAGGCGATGGAATGCCTAGGCAGCCCACGGGGATTCCATATGCCACATTTAAACACTAATACAATGCAATACAACCCGATAGATAATCAACTGTGTAAACCAGATCTGGAAAACTTCCAGACATTTTTTCTCGTAAGGGCGATCTTTTCCCGTTACCCCAATAACAGTTTCCAGGTCAGAGGAACTGGAACGCGTGCAGATAAAATGTAGTCCCTGATAATGCCGTTAAAATCTCGCAACTTACTCCCTTCACCGTGGGAGCGGCTTGCCCTTCACTATGTACCCACAGCAGATGGGCTTTGAGAAATAACAGAAAACGCAGAGCTAATAAATTGTTCTCGGCCCCCCAGGAAGCCTGGCTGGAAATTCTGAGCCACAACTCGCGGGGATGGGGCTGGAAGGACAAGTCCCGGGCGGGAGACCGGTGCCCCGGTGCCCGTAAGCCGCCGGGTCCCCGCCCCTCCCTCCCTGCAGCGCGCCGCTCTACGTATCCCGAGGCACAGCCGAGGGTCGCGGCCGAACCTGCCCGCGTGGGCGCGGGACGCGGCGGCGCTCGGCCCTCCGGGCTCGGAAATGGCTGCTGCGCCCCCGGCTCTCGGCGCCCGTCGGGCCCGGCCGCCGGCGGCCTCTCCGCCCGCCCCGGCCCCGACCCGCGCCCGCCGCGCCCTCACCACAGCTTCCTTTTGAGCGGCAGGAGGCTGCCGCGGTTGGAGGGGGTGACGCCGATGGCCATCTGCAGCACCGTCAGGTATTTCTGGTACTTCATCTTGTCCCCGCTCCGCTCGCGGGCAGGGCCCCGCCGCCGCCGCCGGCGCCGCAGACACAGCCCCTCCAAGCGCCGCATAGATCAGCTCTGGGCCATCCGCCGCCGCCACAGCTCCCGCCGCTCCCGCCGCCGCGGCCGTGCGCGCCCGGCTCCCGCTCCCGCCGCCGCCGCCGCCGCCCTCGCCGCCGCGGCCGCGCGTGGCCGGGGCTACCGCTCCCGCCGACGCCGTCGCCGTGCGTGCCCGGCCGCTCCTGCCGCCGCCGCCGCCGTGCGTGGCCCGCCGCTCCAGCCGCCGCAGCCGCCGCCGCCCGCACCGCCCCCTCCTCCCGGCCGGCACGGCCCCCGCGAGCGCCCAGGGCGGGAGTCCAGGGAGTCCGGGGCGGCGGGCCTTGCGGGACGCCCTCCCTGGGAGAGGCGGGAGCGGTCGGGCAGCCGCCCCCCGGCCCCGCCCCTGCCGCACCCGCCGGCCCCGCGTCGTGTGTGCCTCAGTTTCCTCTGCGGCGGCCAGCCGCTCATATCAACCGTGTAGAGTCCAAGAGAATGCCAGGACAAGCTTCCAGAAGAGAAAAAAAAAATGGTTTTAATTTGTAATTACCAGTTAATGGTTTGTAATCATCATTTATGTGTTCTAGCCTAAGTGTTTGAAGATTTTATGTTTACGTAAAATGCTTCTATACAAAATGCATGTATGTGTATACACGTACACACTGTATATGATATATATGGCATATTTACTATATGCATTATGGGAATGATTCCCATGCAAAACTATCTTAATAATCAATGGGAAAAATTAAGATTGCTCCACGACGTTTACAATTTTGTCAAAACATTCCAAACTCTCTTCACTGATAGTTGTAAATGTATAAGGAGATGGGGGGAAAAAAAGTAAAACTAATCATTTATTACACCGTGGTTTGAAATATTACAAACCCTGAGAATTAAGCTATTTTATTTCTTTGTAAGAGAAACTTATCAAAAGTAACTTGAATAGTGCTGGTCTTCTCCTGGTAGAATTGTTATATAGAGCATCTTTTCTGAGGCTTGGTAACACATCATGTTTTGATCACTTTCAGTGGTTTATCCTCTGAGCTTTCAATGTCGTGAAATATATCAGAATTCCTTTAGTGTGACATTCACCGAGACATCCTTTTTGTCACAACCACTCTCCTCATCCTAGTTTATATTCAGTAAATTCTTCTGGCTGCAAATCCAGAGTCTTTGGAAAGACGACAGTGTCAGTATTTTCACAGTTGCCTGTTTTTTTCTATAACACCATTTACATTCCATTCAAATTTCACTTCTTGTCCATCTTTTTCATTTTTTCCTTTGCTGCACTATCATCTTTGTTGACCAATTCTCCTTTTCAGTTCCCCATTTTTATACAATGCTATGTGAGTTTATCACTGGGAGAAAAGGAGGAAACACAACTGCACACTTTGCTGTCATTACCTAAACTGTATAGCAGATGTATAGTAACCAATCACTGACAGACTGAAAGAACTGCAGTGATTGCTCACGGATTGTGATGCACATGTTATTTACATAGTGATTTGTGGACTAAGGAGCTACCTCAGAAGTTTATACTCTATGCATTTTCTCACAGTTAATATGCTATGATAACTGAAATTTGAACCATATTGTTGAGCTACTGGTGTTATTTAACTAAGCCACAGTAGCTAACATCAGGCATATCTGAACCCACAAAGCAAGGACTGCCTCTGTGTGTGTGTGTGTGTGTGTGTGTGTGTGTGTGTGTGTGTGTGATATATATATATATGAAGAGTACAGCTAACAAGATAACCTGTGCTCCCACCAGGCAGAATTATCCAATGTTAATGCCCTCCCCCCACAGTATATCCCTCCTATACCTCTATTTAAACATTGCGTTTTCAAGTTAATTACCATGTAAGAAGATTAGAACAAACAAAAGCAAAACAAAAAATGGAACAAAACAAAAATCTCCTTCTAGTGGGCTCCCAACATGATTTCAACGTCACTTTGGTAGGAAAGTTCATCTGAATCTACTTCGCTTTTATGTATCTAGAAGTGTTAGCTCTCGCATACAATGAAGAATTGGCAGATCTTTGAGATTTCAAATGTATATCCACACATGGGAGAGGACCTTGGAGCAGTACTTTGAAAAAGCATCAGGGTCTATACTTATGTATTCATCATTTTTTATGGCCTTTTGTACCACCTTCTCATATTGCTTGTAAGATATTTGATGAAAATACTGCACAGTACTCAAGGATTTAGACAACTGGAGGCGGAGGGGATCAATTCAGGATAATGAAAGACAAAAATAAATCTGGTAGAAGCACCTCCAGAATGGCAGAAAATGTGCTTCTCCATAAAAAAGGAACCTGGGGCTTCAGGGGGTGGGGGTGGGGGATTGGGATAGGCCGGTGATGGGTATTAAGGAGGGCACATATTGCATGGAGCACTGGGTGTTATACGCAAATAATGAATCATGAAACACTACATCAAAACGTAAGGATGTACTGTATGGTGACTAACATAACATAATAAAAAATTATTATAAAAAGAAACAAACAAACAAAAAAAGGGAACCCTGGCTAAAATTGTCAAAATCAACCTTCTCAGAACTCCAGAAATTAATCGAAGACTTGCAACAATCCAGAGAGTGTATATACCAGCAAATGTATTGAATCTTGTGAGCTTTATAGCATTTGACTTGCTCAATTCGCATCTCCTCTCCAGCTCTGTGGTAGCCTTGTAAACCAACAGCCTTATAATTACAGTGGTTTTGAAAACCAATATGCTAGCAGCCAGTGGAGGCAGCAGAATGGGTTCAGAGTTCCCCAAAAGCCCTATCCCCAGAGATCTGCCATTATTTGACTTGAAAAGTTCCATCCATAGGGCTTGTCTATGTCTGACCTGGCTTAGAACTCACTTTGTGCAAACAGCCCTATTCCTGGGGCATTTGTCAGTAAAAATCAGTAGCAATTGTTTAACATCACAGCTGCCTGAGGTAGTGAGACTAGTTGGGGCTAACAAGAGGCCAACCAAAAAAACTTAAAGGACAGATGGGGAATGAAAATCCATAGGATGAAGGACTGTGCACATATTCAGGAAATGCCTGAGAAGGCCCTAATCTCTCACAAATGTCTGCCCTTAAGGGTCAGTGGCAAGCAGAAAGTAAAGGCTAGGGAAGAGTTGTCTAAATGTTGAAGGTGTGCCCTGACACAGCCTCTCAGCAAGGGCTGGGACACTTACTGGTTCAAAAACATTTAGGGAGATTTCTGTCCAGTAATTGGCTGACACTAAACACCTGAGAAGAAATTTTGGTAGCCAAACATGACAAAGAATACAGACTTTACAGAATTAGATCCGCAGAATCACGGAACAAACAAAAGGACGACAACAAACATCACCAAAAACAAACCTTGGAGTGGGGCAAGAATGATATAATTTCTAGAGTTGCCATATTCTATTATTCAAAATGTCCAGATTCCAACAGAAAATTTTGGGACTTGGAAAGCAATGGAAAAATATGGCCAATATAGGGAAAAAAGCAGTTAGTAGAAACTGTCTTTGAGGAAACCCAGGCATTGGATTTATTGGACAAAGATTTTAAATCATCTATTACAAATATGTTCACTAAAGGAAATCATATTTAAAGAAATAAAAGGAAGTCTGAGGGACACCTCGGTGGCTTGGTCGGTTAAGTGTCTGCCTTCGGTTCAGGTCCTAGTATTGAGTCCAAATCAGGCAATCTCACAGAAACTATTAAGATGAACCACAGTTTTATGGGGCGCCTGCGTGGCGCAGTCGGTTAAGCATCTGTTTTAAATTTTAAGTTTTAAATTGAGTAAACTTGCTCTTGACTGTTAAGTGGACCACCTACATCTTCATATTATTCAAATACATTTAAAAGAAATTAGAGAAATTTTATCCATCTGGAATACAGTTACACGCACACGCACACGAGCACACGCGCACACAGACTCAGGAAGCAATGAGGACGGTAACGATGCTCCCCTTTGCTGCCCGACTCTGCTGTAACCCCGTTTTTACAAATCTCTTTAATGTCTGGTGTAATAAAATTCAACTAGATTCTCATATCTGTCTCTCTATTCAGTCCTGGAAAACCTAATTTTAGGTCCTACCCCAGGACCTGCTGAATCTAATTCCGGGGGTGGGTCCAGCAGGCGCATGAGGCTCCTTGCTCAGCAGGGAACCTGCTTCTCCCTCTGCCTGTTCTGCCTGCTGCACCCTCTCTCTCTCTCTGACAAATAAATAAATAAAATCTTTAAAAAATAAAATAAATAAAATAAAAGGAAGTCTGAGAACACTGTCTTACCAAATAGATAATATAAAAGAAGACAGAAATTTTTAAAAATAGAAATTTTAGTGTTGAAAAATACAATGAAATAAAGTATCCATTAGAAGGACTCAACAGCAGATTCAAAATAGCAGAAGTAAGAGTCAGTGGATTTGAAGATAAGTCAATTGAGATTATCCAGTGTGATGAGCAGAAGGACAAAACAATGAAGAAAAATGAACAGAGCCTCAGAGAACTATAAAGAACAATTAAGCATACCTACATATGCATAAAGTCCCAGAAGGAAAGGAGAGAGAAAGGGACACAAAGAGTATTTGAAGAAATGACTAAAAAATTCTCAGATTTTATGAAATTATATTAATCTGCACATCCAAGGAGCTTAAATAATTCCAAGTATGATATACTCAAGGCACTCCATACCTAGATACATAATAGTCAAATTATTGAAAGCCAAAGACAATGAGAGAATCTTGAAAGCAAGAAAGAAACAACTTAGCACATACAAGGGATCCTCTATAAGATTGATATTTGACTTCTCATCAGAAATCATGGAGGTCAGATGGGATGACATTTAAAGGGCTGAAAGAAAAAGACTACAAATGAAGGATTCTACATCTAGCCACATTATCCTACAAAAATGAAAGAGAAATTAAGGCATTTCTAGACAAACAAAAACTGACAAATCATCACCAGCATACAGGCATTACAAGAAATACCAAAATAGGGGTGCCTGGGTGGCACAGCGGTTGGGCGTCTGCCTTTGGCTCAGGGCGTGATCCCGGCGTTGTGGGATCGAGCCCCACGTCGGGCTCCTCCGCTATGAGCCTGCTTCTTCCTCTCCCGCTCCCCCTGCTTGTGTTCCCTCTCTCGCTGGCTGTCTCCATCTCTGTTGAATAAATAAATAAAATCTTTAAAAAAAAATAAAAATAAAAAAAGAAATACCAAAATAGTCCTTCAGGCCGAAATGAAAGGATATGAGACAGTAACTTGTATCCACACACAGAAATAAAGCACACTGGTAAAGACAACTGCATAGTTGAATATAAGAGAGAATACAAAATATGAAAGCATTTTTTTACTTTTAAAATCTTTCAATTAAAATATTTTTATTTGGAACTTTTTTACATTTATACATTTATATTTATAATGTATAAATATGCAATTTGTATGGCAATAATAGCACAAAGGAAGTAGGAGAGAATGGAGCTATATTGGAGCATAGTTTTGGTGTATGATTGAAATTAAGTTGGTACTAGTTCTACTTAGATTATTTCAAGTTAAGAAGTTAATTGTAGGGCACCTGGGTAGCTCAGATGGTTAAAGCATCTGCCTTTGGCTCAGGTCATCCAGAGTCCCAGGATCAAGCCCCACATCAGGCTCCCTGCTCAGTAGGGAGTCTGCTTCTTCCTCTCCCTCTGCCTGCCCCCGCCCCCGCCCCTGTGCTCTCTCTCTGTCTCTCTCTCACTCACTCTCAAACAAATAAATAAAATATTAAAAAAAAAGAAGTTAGTTGTAATCCGCAGGACAACCATTAAGAAAATAACTTTTTAGAATATAGGAAAAAGGGCAAGAAGAAAATTAAAATGGTACATTCTAAAAACATAGCATGAAAGAAGGCAGTAATAGAGAAGCGGAAGAACAAAAAAGACATAAGACATGTAAAAAATACATAGCAAAATGGCAGCCATAATTCCTACCTTATCAATAATTACTTTAAATGTGAATTACTGAGCATTCCAATCAAAAGACAAGAGATGGCAGAATGGATATAAAAACATGATCCAGGGGCACCTGGGTAGCTCAGTCAGTTAGGCATCCGACTTTTGATATCGGCTCAGGTCATGATCTCAGTGTCATGGGACTGAGCCCTGTGTCGGGCTCCACACTGGGCACGGAGCCTGCTTGAGGTTCTCTCTCTTCCTCTCCCTAGGCCCCTGTCTCTCTCTCCTTCCCTTTCTAAAAACATCCCCCCCAAAAACAAACAAAAACAAAAACAAACAAAAAAACATGATCCAACTGTATGCTATCTGTGAGAGACAACTTTAAAGACACAAATATGTTGAAAGTGAAAGGGTAGGATAGAAAGACCTGTGCCATGCAAAAAGTAAAAAAAGAAAGGTGGAATGGCTATAATATCAAACAAAATAGACTTTTAGAATAAATTGTTACTAGACACAAAGAAAAATATTTATACGGACAAAAGGGTCTATCTATCAAGAAAACATAACAATTAGACACATATATTCACATAACAACTGGGCACCAAAATGGCAAAAATTAACAATATTGAAGGGAAAACAATAGAGAATTCAACAATAATAATTGAAGATTTCAACAAATCCACTTTCTATGATGGCTAGAGCAAGGCGGAAGATCAGCAAGGAACTCGAAGACTTGAACAGCACCGGAGATCGAATAGACCCAGCACGCCTGCATCACACCCAACAACAGCAAGATATACGTTCTTCTCAGGGGCCCAGAGGATATGCTTTAGGGTAGATTACACATTCAGCCACAAAACAAGCCCTCAACAAATTTAAAATTGTTGAAATCATACAAAGTATGTTCTCCAACTACAATGAAATTTAGAAACCAGCAACAGAAGAAAATTTGGGAAATTCACAAATATATGGAAATTAAATGAAACACTCCTAAATAATCAATACAATGAAGAAATCATGCAAGAAATTAGCAAAAACTTTTGATGAATGAAACAAAGTATACCGTAAAACTTAGATGCAGCTAAGGCAGTACTTAGAAAGAAATTTGTACTGTGAACATAATATTGGAAAAGATAAAAGAGCTCAAATTTATTGCTCACTCTTCCACCTTAATAAACTGGAAAAGAAGAGCAGATTAAACCCAAAGCAAGCAAAAGGAAGGAAATAATAAAGACTAGAGTGTAAATAAATGAAAAGAGACTAGAAAAATGATACAGAAAATCAATAAAACCAAAAGTTGGTTCTTAGAGGAGTTTAATAAGATTTTAGACGAACCTTTAATTAAGCTGACCAAGGAGAATAAAGAGAGAAGATTTAAATTACTAAAATTTGGGATGAAAGAGAAGATACTACTACCAATCTTGCAGAAATAAAAAGCTTTATAAGGAAATACTATGAGTGATTGTATGCCAACAAGTTAAATAACCTGGGTGAAATGGAAAAATTCCTAGAAAGACCGGACTACTGACACTAACACAAGAACACACAGAAAATCTGAAAAGAACTATAACAAATAAAGAGATTGAATTTAAAAAACTTCCCACCAAGAAAAGGCCAGGTCCAGCAGAGAGAGGTTATGTCAGTATTGTTCACTGCATCTCTAGTACCCAGAACAGTGCTTGGGATATAATAGGCACTCAAATATTTGTTGAAGTTGAGTGAGGGCATGAATGCAAAGTGGAAGACTTCATGACTTTTCTTTTCTTTTTTTTTTTTTTAAAGACTTTATTTATTTGACAGAAAGAGAGAGTGCACAAGTAGGGGAATGGCAGAGGGAGAGGGAGAAGCAGGCTCCCCACTGAGCAGGGAGCCGGACCTGGGGCTGGATCCCAGGACCCCGGGATCATGACCTGGGCTAAAGGTAGACACTTAACCGACTGAGCTACCCAGGCACCCTGACTTCATGAATTCTCATAAAGCATAACATTTTCTTAAAGAACAAGACAAGCTCCTCATATAGTTTTGTGTAGCCGGAAAGCTGACATTGTAGTAGGAGGCCAAGGAAATCAAAATTTGCTGTTAATTCTCAGAGGATAGCCAATGCTTCAAAGGAAAATGAGGGAGCTGCTACTATGACACTGTGCAAGGTCCAAGGGAGACCTCCTAACAAGCAAATTACCAGGGATTATAGTGCCTGGACATGTGGTCCATCCTCCTTTAAAATGGAGTCTTTCAAAATTTTTTGACTGCCACCCCCAGTAGGAAGCACACTTTAAATAATGACCAGCATACACAGACATGTATAGGTGTCCTAGCACCTGTGTGTGCAAACACACACACACACACACACGCACACCCTGGAAGCAAATATTTTACCTTACTACCTGGGTTGAACACTTCTATTCTCCTCTATTCATTTTTTAAAATGTTAACACAACTCACCAATTTCTTTTCTTTTTATTTCTTTTTATTTTTATTTTAAAGATTTTATTTATTCATTTGACAGAGAAAAGGGAGAAAGAGAGAATAAGCAGCAGGGAGGGGCAGAGGGAGAAGCAGACGCCCCACTGAGTGGGGAGCCTGACGTGGGGCTTGATCCCAGAACCCTGAGATCATGACCTGAGCCAAAGGCAGACGCTTAACTGATTGAGCCACCCAGGCCACCCCCCCCCCATTATTTTCCACCTGTCTAATAGATTGCAGCTGTGGCTCGTATAGCATTGCTCTAAGAGATGCCTGTGACTAATGCCATCCTGCCTCACATCCTTGGTTACCTCAGCAACCACCTAAAGTCCAAGCCCCTCCAGTCAGCCAGTAGCATCCAGATTTATTGCTTCATTCATCTCAGGTTAAGGTGACCCAATTTCCATCCCTCCCAAAGCTATCTATCTGTTCTCTGGAATGCCCTATCTGTGAGCAAGTCCCCCCTCCCTGTGTTTTTAACACCTTGTTGGAACATTCTCTTTAGCTCCTATCCTTGCTTGACATCTAGCTGTCCCCTGAGTGAGTGCTTCTTCCTACAACCCTCTACAGCAGAAGGTGTTCTGTCTCTCGGACCCCACATGCCTCAATGTCAGATGTTCTGGTTCAATCCTCTAATTGTATTATCGTTATTTCTTAGCCATTGTTGTTGTCATGGTCGTTTTGTCTATTCATTCTACTTTCTGGGAAATTTCTTCAACTTTATCTTTCAAACCTTTTACTGAATTAAAAATTTTTACTATTACATAGCTTAAACGTTTTCTTGTTTTGATTGATTGAATGAGTGTGTATGTAATTTTATTTAATGTATGCATATCTTTTATTTTTAAAGATCTTATTCATTTGTTTGAGAGTGAGAGAGAGCTCGAGCAGTGGGGAGGAGGGGCAAAGAGAGAGGGAGAAGCGGACTCCCCACTGAGCAGGGAGCCCAACACAGGACTCCATCCCAGGACCCTGGGATCATGACCTGAGCCGAAGGCAGACACTTAACCGACTGAGCCACCCAGGTGCCCCATATGCATATTTTAAAAATACCTCTTATAATCTCTCTGGAATAGTCATTACAATTTATTATTCCCATTTTCTGTTATTTGTTTCAGTCTCTTTAGTTCACATTAGAGGATTTGCTCATGTATTTCATAACACTTGTCTCTTCATTCATATCTAACTGTGAAGCATGAAAATCCTGGTGGGATGGGTTTTATTTACTGGTGGGCCTCAGTGAGGGAAATCTTTATAATTTTAGATCCTTCTCTACCCTCCTTATAGATCATAATCTATAGATATTTTCTTCTCCAGGACACTTCCACTTACCCAGAAAAGGAACCTCTAAAAAGAGGGGAAGGGGGTGTGAGAATACTAAAATTGTGCATGTGCTGTAGCAGAAAGTAAATAAATAATTGAACCAAGAAATGGCAGTATCTGCATATTATTTAAAAATGGGAAGATGAATACTTTTTTAAAAAGCTTAAAATTGAGGGCATTTGGGTGGCTCAGTCAGTTGGGTGTCTGCCTTCGACTCAGGTCATGATCCTGGAGTCCTGGGACCAAGTCCCACATTGGGCTACCTGCTTAGCAGGGAGTCTGCTTCTCCCTCTGACCCTTCCCCCTCCTCGTGCTTCCTTTCTCTTGCTCTCTCTTTCAAATAGATAAATAAAATCTTAAAAAAAAAAAAAAGAAAGCTTAAAATTGAAAGGTTACCCTTGTGGAGTGGGCTGGAGCAGAGTACTGGTAGAGTTGTTTCCTTATAAAGATTTTAACATTAGTGTACATGTATTGTGATTAAAGTTTTATCTGATTTTTTTTATTTCTTAAAAAATTTTATTTATTTATTTGAGAGAGAGAGAGAAAGCATAAGCAAGAGGGAGAGGGAGAGAGAATCTGAAGCAGATTCCATGCTGAGTGCAGAGGTCAATGAGGGGCTTGATCCCATGACTGTGAGATCATGACCTGAGCTAAAACTAAGAGTCGGACACAACCAACTGAGCCACCCACAGTCCCTGTGATTAAAGTTTTTAAATGATTTTTAAACATTCAAATAAACTTAAAAAAATTAATCATATCTAGTAACAAAGTAGCCAAAAAAGAAATTAAGACAACAATTCCATTTACAATTGCACCAAAAATAACAAAATGCTGAGGAATAAATTTAACCCATGACATGAAAGGCCTATACCCTGAAAACTATAAAACACTGAAGAAAGAAATTGAAAATAAGACAACTAGGACAATATCACATGCTAATGAATTGGAAGAGTAAATATTGTTAAAATGTCCATATTACCTAGAGCAATCTACAGATTCAATGCAATCCTTATCAAAATACCAACAGCATTTTCACAGAACTAGAACAAATAATCCTAAAATTGGTATAAAACCACAAAAGACTCCATTGCCAAAGCAATCTTTAGAAAGAAGAACAAAATGGAGGTATAACAATTCCAGATTTCAAGATATGCTACAAAGTTATAATAATCAAAACAATATGGTACTGGCACAAAAATAGACATGTAGATCAACAGAACAGAACTGGGAACCCAGAAATAAACCCACGCTTATACAGTCAATTAATCTTCAACAAAGGAGGCAAAATATGCAATGGGGAAAAGACAGTCTCTAAAATGAATAGTGCTGGGAAAACTGGACAGCTACATGTAAAAGTTTGAAACTGGACACCTTTCTTACACCATATACAAAAAACAAACTCAAAATGGATCAAAGACCTAAATGTGACACCTGAAACCATGAAAATCCTAGAAGAAAGCACAGGCAGGAATCTCTTTGACATCAGCCTTAGCAAAATAATTATGGATATGTCTCCTCAGGCAAAGGAAAGAAAAGCAAAAGTAAACTACTGGGACTACATCAAAATAAAAAGCTTTGGTACAGCAAAAGAAACCATCAACAAAATGAAAATGCAACCTACTGAATGGGAGAAGATATTTGTAAATGATATATCCAATAAGGGGTTAATATCCAAAATATTTAAGAATTTATACAACCCCCCAAATAATCTGATTAAAAAATGGGCCGAGGACCTGAATACACATTTTTCTAAAGAAGGCATACATACAACAGACACATGAAAAGATGCTCAACATCAGTAATCATCAGGGACATGCAAATCAAAACCACAATAAGATGTTACCTTACATCTGTCCAAATGGCTAGTAACAAAAAGACAAGAAGTAGGTGTTGGCGAGGATGTGGAGAAAAAGGAACCCTCATGCCCTGTTGATGGGAATGTAAATTGGTGTGGCCATTATAGAAAAGAGTATGGGGTATCCTCAAAAAAATTAAAAGAAGAAATACCATATGATCCAGTAATTTCCACTTCAGGATATTTACCCAAAGGAAATGAAAGCACCAATCCAAAAATTAGGTATATGCACCCTATGTTAACTGCAGCATTATTTACAATAGCCAAGATATGGAGACAACCTAAGTGTCCATCAATAGATGAATGGATAAAGAAAATGTGATTTTACACACACACACACACACACACACACACACACACACACACACACGCAAGAATATTACTCAGCCATAAAGAAAAATAGATCTTGCCATGTGTGACACTATGGATAGACCTAAGGAGTATTATGTTAAGTGAAATAAGCCAGACAGAGAAAGACAAATACCATATGATTTCACTTAGATGTGTAATCTAAAAAAACAAAACAAACAAAACAGAGAAAGATCCATAAATACAGAGGGCAAACTGGTGTTTGCCAGAGGTGAGGGAGTAGGAGGATGGGCAAAATGGCAAAGGCGAGAGGGAGGTACAGGCTTCCAGTTATGGAAGGGAGAAGTCATGGGGATGAAAGGTGCAGTGTAGGGAATGTGGTCAATAGTATTGTAATAGTGTTGTGCAATGACCGATGGTAGCTACACTTGCAGGGAGCATGGCATAACTATAGAGTTATGGAATCACTGTTGTATACCTGATACTAACGTTACACTGTATGTCAACTACACTTCAATAAAAACGTAGTTTCATAAAATAATATTAAAAAAATAAAGCAGTTACATGCCAAAAAAAAAAAATCAGATCATGTTACTCCCCTTCTTAAATCCTTTCCCAGGTCTTTCCGTTACACTTAGAATACAATCCCCACTCTTGCGTCTGACCTAGGAGGACCTGTATGATCTGTCTACTGCCCACTTTGATTGTATCTCCTGTTGCTCTCCTTTTTCACTCACTATAGTTTCTCTTTGACTGGCTCCATCAAATATCAACTCCCCTAGATGCCTTCTCTGAGTGCCTTATTGATATGTCTTCCTTCCTTTATATTTTGAAAGGGAAGTCCATCTATTTCCTTCTTATCACAAACTTATCACAATCCACAATTCTCTCTCTTTTTTGTTATTTTTCATTTCATATACTTGATGGGTTTTTTTTGTCTCTGACTAGAATATAATTTCAGTAAACTCAAGGTGCTTTGTGTAATAGAAGACTCTCCCCCATAAAAGCATGCTAGGACCCCAAATGGCTACATCCTCATTGTAAGGGTATACTAGATTTAAACCTACCCAGAAAAAAATGTGTCCCTCACATGATGTGCAATCCAAATCACCTGGGTAAACTGAAGTACCTTCAAGTATGAATTTGGCTTAAAGTGTCTCTGGCACCTGGGTGGCTTGGTCGGTTAAGCATCTGCCTTTGGCTTGGGTCGTGATCCTGGGGTCCTGGGACTGAGTCCTGTGTTGGGTTCCCTGCTCAGGAGGGAGTCTGTTTCCCCCTCACCCTCTCCTACCCCCACTCATTCTCTCTCTCTCTCTCTCAAATAAATATCTTAAAAAAAAAAAAAAAAAGAAAGAAAAGAAAAGTGGCCCCAGAATAGTATGTCCTGGGTGCTTGGCAGGAGCAAATGCAAATCTTTTTTAGAAGAATAGGTCTCCATACTAGGCCTTAAAAAATTACAAGTGGTTTTTCCAGAACAAATCATAGTTCACATTAAAAATTACTTACATTGAAGAAACAAGTTACCATGAGTGAGAATCGTAGAAACAACAAATTGCAAAACAGAAGCACAGAGTTTTCGGAAATTAGAATTAACATATACAACTTGTAAAATAACTATGTTTACTGTGCTAAAAGAAATAAAAGCTTAGAAACGTGATGAAAAGTATAAAAACAACATAATTTATGTAATCCAAAGTATTTCCCCACACATTGCTTCTACATTATAAAGGATGAAAAATCTGTTTTTACAGTGGCAAAATGTATCAATCATTTTAATCAGATCATCAAAATTAACCTCACCAATAATGAGACAAACTGACATCACGTCGCTTCCTGATATGACGGAATGAAAAGGAAATAAAATCATCCCTGTAGTATTCATGCCAAAAATGTAGGAATTCTCACAGGCATTGAGATGGCTACTATAAAAAAAAATAGAAAATAAGGTGTTGGCGAGGATGTGGAGAAATTGGAACCCTTATGTACTGTTGGTTGGAATGTAAAATGGTATAGGTGTTATGTAAAATAGTATGGTGGTTCTCAGAAAATTAAATACAGAATTACCCATAGGATCCAGCAATTCCACTCTGGATGTATACCAAAAAGCAGGATCTTGAAGAGATATTTCTACACCCATGTTCATAGCAGCATTATATACAATAGCTAAAATGTGCTAGCAACCTATGTCCATCAACTGATGAATAGATAAGCAAAATATGGTCAATAAAATGGAATATTATTCAACCTTTGGAAGGAAGGAAATTCTGACACATGATATAATGCAGATGAACCTTGAGGACATAATACTAAGTGAAATAAGCCAGTCACAAAAAGACAAATACTATATGATTCCATTTATACAAAGTACTTAGAATAGTCAAAATCTCAGAGACAGAAAGTAAAATGGTAGTGCCAGGGGCTGGGTAGAAGCAGGGAATAAGGAGTTAATGTTAAATGGGTAGTGAAATTCGCTTTTACAAGATGAAAGAGTTATGGAGCTGGATGGTGATGGTTGCACAACATTATGAATGTATTAATGCCACTGAACTACGCACTTAAATGTGGTTAAGATGATAAACATGTATTATGTATATTTTACTACAATAAAAAACTGAGGGTAGAACGTAGGAATTGATTCATGAAGGATATTCTACAAAACAATAAGCCTGTACTATTCAAAATTGTCAATATCACATAAGAAAGAAAGACCACAGAACTGCTCCAGATTAAGAGACAAAGAGGTACGGTGAAAGATACGGTGAAAGATAGCATTGGAATAATTGTCAAATTTGAATATGAACTACATATTAGATAATAGTATCATATCAATGTTAATTTTTCTTAATTTGGCCATTTCACTATAGTTATGGATGAGAATGTCCTTGATTCTAGCAGATAATGCACTGAAATATTTAGGGCAGGATTATTACCTCTTCAACTAACTCTCAAATGGTTCAATAACAGTAATAGCAATACAAGTAATAAAAATACAAATGACAAGATGTATTTGAAAATCAATGAAACAAAACATCTAAAAATAATACATTGAGGGTGCCTGGCTGGCTCAGTTGGTAGAGCAGGTGACTCTTGATCTGAGGGTTGTAAGTTCAAGCCTCACATTAGGCATGGAGCCTACTTTAAAAACAAACAAACAAATAAAAATAATGCATCGAAAATTGGAATAAAAATGTTTAACAGAATATTAGATGCAGCTAAAGAGAGAATTAGTAAACTAGAAGTAGCACAAATAGAGAAAAGGGTAGACAAAAGGAAAAAGCAATTAAGAGACATGCAACCTGGAGTAAGAAGGTCTAACGTGGGTAGATACCTGAAGCAGAGGAAAGGGATATATGGGGCAGATGCCACATTAAAAGAGATTCATGAGTATCTTCTAGAACTGATGAAAGGACCAATTCATGGCTTCAGATAGCCCAGTAAACCCCATATAGGATAAATAAAAAGAAACCCACTAAGATACATCATAGTGAAATTGCAGAACACAATAGAAAAAGAGAAAATCTTTAATAAGCCAGAGAAAAAAGAACGTTTAAATTCAAAAAAGCAGCAATTAAACCGAATCTGGTGTCTCAACAGCAGTAATGGAAGCCAGAAGACAGTGGGATGATATTTGATGTGCTGGAAGGAAGAACAGCCAAAGTAGAATCATATAGCCACTGAAAACATCTTTCAAGAATGATGGTGAAACAAAGACATTTTCAGACATGTGAAATGGTAGAGTTTGTCCTTAGCGGATTCTCAACAGAGATAGTTCTGAATCATATATGTTAGTCAGAAGGGAAAAGTTTTCTCAGAAGGTAGGAATGAGAAACAAGGAATAAAGATATAGAAAGTAGTAAATATGTGAATGAACCTAAGAAAATACTGATTAATAGAACAATAGTAAAATGTCTTAAAGGATTAAAATATAGTTGAAATATAATGAAAAATAATTGTAAGTTTTGAAGTAGATAAAAAGAATTAAACTATTATAAGTTTCTTTTATTATGCAGGGGGAATTTAAGTGATTTATTAACTTTAAACTTCATTATGTTAAGTAAGCATATTACAATTTCTAAGACAGCTACTAAAATAACTGAACAGAATGCATAACTCTTAAGCCCAGAAAGACAATACAAAGATATCGGGAATAAAGTTGACAAATAGAAGGAGTACTTTACCAAAGAGATTAAAATTCTAAAAAAGAACCAAATAGAAATTCTGGAGCTGGAAAACTCAATAAATGAGATAAAGAATGCATAGCATTGGTATAATGAATATAGACAATACTAGTGTGCTATAATTATGTAACGTGATACATAATGCTATATCGGCAATCATATTGCAATATATAAATGTATCAAAGTAATATGCTGTATGTCTTAAACTTACACAATGTTACACATCTATTCCATAAAAATAAAAACAAAATTATACAGCAAATATAATTTTTAAAAAATTAGTGGTTTTTTTTTTAAGATTTTGTTTATTTATTTGAGAGACAGGGAGCTCATGAGAGAGAGAGTGTGCAAGTGGCAGGAGGGGCAGAGGGAGCTCCCCGCTGAGCAGGGAGCCCAATATGAGGCTTGATCCCAGGACTCCAGGATCAGGACCTGAGCCAAAGGCAGATGCTTAACCTACTGAGCTACTTGGGCACCCCAGCAAATATCATTCTTAATGGTGGTATTTTGAGATCAGCACAAGACAAGGATTCCTTCTATCATCACCTCTGCTTGATATTGTAGTGTGTTCTAAGCCAATAAAGTAAGATAATAAAAAGAAATAAAGGGTGGAAAAATTGGAAAAATAATATGCTTATATAATAGAAAATTCAAAGTAAAACTAAAGATATTATTAGAATTAATAAGAAGAAAGATAAACAAGTCTGCTGAATATAAAAAGATCTGTTGCATTTCTATACATCAGCAACAAAATATTGGGAAATGAAAAAAAAAGATTCCATTTATAATAACACCAAAATACAAGATGTATCTAGGAATAAAATCTAGTAAAATGTTATGGATAAAATTCTAAAACTTTGTTGAGAGATATCAAAGGAGATATAAACAGAGAATTATAGCAAATTTATGGGCTGGAAGACTGAATATTGTAAACATATCAGTTTTCCTAAATCAGTGTATAGGTTAATATAGTTTATAATATAATTGAATAAACCATAGATTAATTATATAATTATTAATTATATTAAATAATACATTCAATGTATTTATAATACATTATTCATAATAAAAAATAGCTTAAGTTGTTGAATTTGGCAAACATTCTAACGTTTATATGGAACTGAAAAGGGCCTAGAAAACTGAAACAAACAAGGTGGGAATATTCACCCTGTAAGATGTCAAGACTTAATACAACACTGTAATAATTAAGGTGTGGCATTGGCTCAGGGATAGACAGATAGATCCATGGATCATAGAGAGTGCACAGAAATAAACCTACACATATATGGACACTTGATGTATGACTGAGTTGGCATTGCAAATAAGTGATGAAAAGATGGATTTTTCATTAATGGTTGCTGAAACCATTGGGATTTCATATGGAAAAAAGAATGAAAATGGTCCATAACTGACATCACACACAAAAATCATCAATAGGCAAATTATACGTGAAAAGCAAAAACTATGACATTTTTAGAAAATAATAGAGAAGGGTATCTTCAAGACCTGGGAGTAAGAATTTCTTAAATATCACATAAAAACCTTTTATCCATAAAAGAAAAGACTAGTAAATAGGACAAGATTAAAATTAAGAATTTCTCATCATCAAGACACCATCCACATCATCATAAGACCAGCGACTAGGAGAAGATATTTACAATGGATATAACAGGCTTATATGAAGAATATATCTATTTTCAAATGCTTGCCAATCAATGAGAAAAAGACAGATAACTCAAAATAAAAATGCACATAGTATTTGAGCAGGCTATTCCTTCAAAAAGAGGAATTCCAAATGCCTAATAAACATATCAAAGGTGTTTGGCATGATTTGTATTCATGGAAATACACATTAAAACCACAGTGAGATCCCCTTATAATCCTATTAGACTGGCCAAAATTATGAAATCTAAAATAAGTTTGGGAGAGGCTGTGGAGACTGTTTTCATACACAATACCAGAAAAATGGTATAAAAACAGGAATTTACTGTAGTGGAAGAGCCTAGGGATTCTGGGGAGGGCTGGTAGGCACACTCCTCGCTTCCTGCATCGGTGATTTGATGAGGGGCAGCACAATTAATTCTGGCTCTTGTCAGTTCAGTGCTAAATTGTTCAGCTACCGTTTAGTGGAGGTAACAGCTGTCATATTGCTTTAATAGTTTCCTTCCACTGACGTGAAATGAGGAATTTCTTTTGTGAGAATGCTTAAGAGTTGGCAAAATTCCTAATGGCATCCTTCAGTTTTAGCCTCTAGTGGCTCTTACGTTTGGATGAATTATGTAGAAAGCAGTTAGAAAGAAGGGATTATCAATCATAGGAGCCTCTCCCTCTCAAGGAAACACAACATTTTCTTTTCTTCTGAAGACGGTGATGGCCTTTTCCCCCCAAGTGTTCTCAGTTTAAGACCTGCACGCTTCACCTTCTTCAGGAAGCTCTCTTAAGCTGAAGTCTTACTGCCAGCTGTTCTCTGATCCTTTTTACATTTATTTATTTATTTATTTATTTATTTATTTATCAATCGGAGAGAGAGAGAGAGCACAAGCAGGGGAAGCAGCAGGCAGAGGGAGAAGCAGGTTTCCTGCTGAGCAAGGAACCTCATCTGGGACTTGATCCCGGGACCCTGGGATCATGAGCTGAGCTGAAGGCAGTTGCTTAACTGACTGAGCAACCCAGGCATCCCTCCTTTTTACTTTCTCACTTGTTTTACTATCGTAGGTGTACATGTTTTAGCTCCTTCAGTAGATCTCTTGGAAAACAGAATGCTTGCCAGACCCATTTTTTAGTTCTCCACAATGCCTTTTCCAGTTTCTGGCACATAGTAGGTGCTTAGTAAGTGTCTTTTTATCATCTCATGTGAATAAAAGGTCATAGTCTGCCAGTCTGGTGTTGGAAAAGTGGCTCCATAAAGTCACGAGAGTCCTTGGCACTTTTAAATTTCTGCTCTACTTTCTTCAGCATTTTGCGTTCATCTTCAAGGTCACAAAATGGCTACTAGAGCTCCTACCATCATGTCTACATTTTAGGAGAATAGAAAGGGACAAACGGGCTCTTCTCTCCCTTTAAAGAGTTTTGGACAGCACCAGCCAAAGATTTCTACTTAAATTTCATTGAATACCCCCTTAACTGTAAGGGAGCCTGAGAAGTAAAGTTTTCTAGTCTGGCGCACTGGCAGTGTGAACAAAGCTGAGTTATGTTACTAAGGAAGCATGCAAGAGAAGATATTTGGTTAAGCACCTGCCATCTTTGCCATTGAAGGCTCTAATTATTCCTCAGCAAGTATTAACTTCTCTTTTACAAGTGTTAATTGTTTCTTTAAGATTTTTACATTTCTCTTCAAAATCTATCAGTAAATTATTCAAATTTATTCAGACTCCAGCTTTCATGTCCAGGGTTTTAATGCAATACAATCTACTCAATACCCTCCCCTCATCAAATGAGCTTCGTTTGTTTCCTCTGTCCCTAAGTAGGTATGATACCATCTGGTGTTTTCAGCTTTTGACCCAGAGCCAGGGCTGGCATCACCAGACTAATCAAGAGTGGGAGGTGTTGGGTCAGCAATGAGTTAGTGACACAAATCATTTAGTAATTAAACACTCATTGGTTATAATATTTGCTCCTTGCACAATAAAATATCCATTGAGGGATTTTAATAAAATTCTGTTGTTAATCATCACCGATTGGAAGCTTAGAGTGTGAGTCTAATTGACAGATTGATGCTATGGCTGATATAAAATATTAAGTTTCAAAAAGACAACAAAAGGGCAGTTAAAGAACATTTATTGTGTGCTTGTTTTTATTTTTTAATTTTTTTATAATAATATTTTTTTATTATATTGTGTTAGTCACCATACAGTATGTCCCTGGTTTTAGATGTAAGGCTCCATGATTCATTAGTTGCATATAACACCCAGTGCACCATGCAATACGTGCCCTCCTCACTACCCATCACCAGCCTATCCCATTCCCCCACCCCCCTCCCCTCTGAGGCCCTCAGTTTGTTTCTCAGAGTCCATAGTCTCTCATGTTTCATTCCCCCTTCTGATTACCCCCCTTTCTTTATCCCTTTCTTCCCCTACCAATCTTCCTAGTTCTTATGTTCCATAGATGAGAGAAACCATATAATTGTCTTTCTCTGCTTGACTTATTTCACTTAGCATTATCTCCTCCAGTGCCGTCCATGTTGCAGCAAATGTTGAGAACTTGTTCTTTCTGATAGCTGAGTAATATTCCATTGTATATATGGAGCACAACTTCTTAATCCAGTCATCTGTTGAAGGGCATCTTGGCTCCTTCCACGATTTAGCTATTGTGGACAATGCTGCTATGAACATTGGGGTGCATATGGCCCTTCTCTTCACTATGTCTGTATCTTTGGGGTAGATACCCAGTAGTGTAATTGCTGGATCATAGGGTATGTGTGCTCATTTTTAGCTTACTTTCTCATATATGTTAAATTCCTCCAAAATAATAATACATAATAAATAACAATTTAAAAATTCTAAATAATTTTGATGACCGAGGTAAAAGTAATTAAAGATAATAATTGATCTATTTAATCACTCGTTCCATTCAATCAATAGTTGCTGAATGTATATTATTTTCTAGGCACTGTGCTAGCTGCTAGAGATCTAAATAAGAGGTTTTTAAATGTAGACATTTCAGAGGTAAAGAGAGGTTGAAAGGCTAAAATGGAGAGTAGGAAACCTAGATGAGCATTCTGAAATCAGCTTCCATAGGCTAATAATTCCAGAAAATTAGCAGCAGAAAGTAGGCTTGGACATGTTGTAATTCTCTTCTAGCCACGTGAAATTAAATTATAAATTCTCAGAAGAGTCAGACATTGATTTTTAATATGAGATTTTGACATGTGCAAATTAGACAATCTTAATAAATAAAGAAAAGAAATAGTGTGACTCACTTATATGGCATAATATAGAAATGAGGTGTCCTGGAAGTCAACTAATCTGCTTGAAAGATAAGAAGTTTTAACAGGTTACATCTGAGTATGCAGCTCAATGTTCTATTAGAATAATCTTCGCAGGAATTTACATGAGAGTTACGGAAAATCCTATTTAAAACCAAGACGTGGAAAGGACTCATTAATTTAAGGGCAGGCCTTTTTTTTTTTTTTTTTTAATCACTGGATTGTCAGAAATTGAAATTGGTTAATCCTTTTTCTTAAAAGGTTTTATTTATTTATCTGACAGAGAAAGAAAGAGAGAGAGGGAGAGAAAGAAGTGGACTTCCAGGTGAACAGGGAACCTGATGCAGGGCTTGATCCCAGGACTTTGGGATCATTACCTGAGCTGAAGGCAGACACTTAACCGACCGAGCTACCCAGGCATCCCTGAAATGATTAATTCTAATTGACTAATTGATACAATTGATCAAGTCTCAGCTGAAAGTCATTAATTTAGAGACTGCTGATGCTATGATAGACAAAACTTGCTTATAAAAAGACATCCAGCCCAGAAGTATGGGGGTCTTCTGTCCCCCATGGGTCTCTCATGTGTTTCACTCGGAGCTCAGGCCACTGTCCTGAGCTATTGACCTTGGGACATCAGTTGGTCTGACATGCTTGTTTTGTTCCCCTTAGTTGGATGAATTATTTATAATCTCTAAAAACTCAGTGTACTCTTACGTAAGTTGTGTTTAAATATAACCATTATGATGTCCTGTACACACTCTGTTAATTTTTTAAATGATTTTGAAAGGCTTAAAAGGATTTTATCTACAAAATTTATAAAGATGATAATTTAGTGGATTGTCAAGGGTGGTTTAAATGCTTAGGGAGCTTTTGTTTTTTACATTTGTCATCTTCCCTTGTTATGTTTGAAATGTTGGAGAGAGTCAATTATATTAAAATTGTCCTTTGAAATAACCGAGGGAATGTGATTAAATACGTAAATATAGTAAATGTATGAGTTAACTCAAAAAGGACAAATGAAAATGATTATTCTTATTTTGGTTAAAATCATACAATTTGTAAATAAAGTAAGAGTGCAAGTTAAGCTTAAATGTTTATGGGAAATAAGATTTTTACCTTTGAAACTATAATAACATAATATTGATTTAAATAAGTAATTATAAGGATTTCTTTTTGAGCACAAAACCCCAACTAGGACAGTAAAAGCCCAACTTAATTTAACCAATAGCAAAAGTGGAAGTGTGGGTTGTGAATCAATCACTAGGATTTTTAAAGAAAGATCTGCATCCCTAACCAGGGTCAGTGGAACTCCACACACACCCTGCCTCCCCATTTATACACAGCACACAAACTGGCAGAAGAATAATGTCAGAGGACTGCTCTTTGTGGAAAGACAATCTGGGTGGGGAGGGGATCCAGGTGTGAGGTCTGGAATCAGAGCAAGAGGCCAAGCAAGCTTAAGATAACTCCAAAAATGTTTACATCAGACATTAAGGTGAACAAGAAACAGTGAGACCACTAAAGTAATTCATCTCCAGAATAAAAATCTCCTAAATTTGACTTATGGAGTTTCCAAGCTGTCCACCTTCACCATACCCACTACCCTCAAACCTTCTGGACCTCCCTTGCCCACTGCCATAGAGGCCACATTTAGGCCTCCTGGTGATGGAGAGGCCTTTGGGAAGTTGCAGCTCCTTTTCTTTACTAATCATCCTGATCATTTATGCCTAATGATGAACTGACCTAAGAATTACTAGACACTCAACAAAGCCCAGGAGCACTGAAAAGACCAGGGTGGGGATGCCTGGGTGACTCAGTCAGTTAAGCGTCTGCCTTCCGCTCAGGTCATGATCCCAGGGTCCTGGGATCAAGTCCCACATCAGACTCTTTGCTCTGCGGGGAGCCTGCTTCTCCCTCTGCTTGCCCCTCCCCCCGCTTGTGCGCTCACTCTTTCTGACAAATAAATAAATAAAATCTTAAAAAATAAAAAAATAAAAAAATTTAAAAAGAATTAAAAAGAAGACCAGAGTGATAAAAAATTATGTTAAGTGAAGTAAGCCCGACACAAACAAATATTGTACAATTTGTTATATGAGGCTCCTAGCGTAGTCAGTACCCAGCCTGATGTATTGAAGGATTGAGAGAAGTTCATACAAGCTTAAGAATTCTGTCACAAGAGGGAGCAAGAAGTGTGGAACAGGTGTATCCATAGATGTTCTGAGAATGTCTGAGCATCCCTAACAGGGCTGATGGAAGGTGTTTCCCAATGTCAGTCAATAAAGACTGAAGGAGGTGACTGCTACTTAGAATGTTAAAACAGCAACACAAGACCTCAAGGAACATGAAAAATCAAGGAAACATTACACCACCCAAGGATCACAATAATCTTCCTGTTACCTACCCCAAAGACATGGAGATCTGCAATTTACCTGATAAAAATCTCAAAATAGCTGTTCTTTTTTTTTTTTAATTTTAATGTTTTTTTGTTATATTATGTTAGTCATCATACAGTATATCCCCGGTTTCCGATGTAAAGTTCAATGATTCATTAGTTGCGTATAACACCCAGTGCACCATGCAATACGTGCCCTCCTTACCACCCATCACTAGTCTATCCCATTCCCCCACCCCTCTCCCCTCTGAGGCCCTCAGTTTGTTTCTCATAGTCCATAGTCTCTTATGCTTCATTCCCCCTTCTGATTACCCCCCTTTCTTTATCCCTTTCTTCCCCTACCGATCTTCCTAGTTCTTATGTTCCATAGATGAGAGAAATCATATGATAATTGTCTTTCTCTGCTTGACTTATTTCACTTAGCATTATCTCCTCCAGTGCCATCCATGTTGCAGCAAATGTTGAGAATTCGTTCTGATAGCTGAGTAATATTCCATCAAAATAGCTGTTCTAAGGAAGCTGAATGAGCTACAAGAAAACACAGACAATTCAAAGAATCCAGAAACAATACACAAAATGAGAAGTTTAACAAATACTTAGAAATCATAAAAAAAGAACCAAATGGAAATTGTGAAGCTGAAGAAAATGTAATGAAACGTGTAATGGAGAACATCAATAACAAAGTCAATCAAACAGAAGAAAGAATCTGCGGATTAGAAGATAGGACCTTCAAAATTATCCAGTCAGAGGACAACAAAGAACAAAGATTGAAAAAAGGGAAAGAAAGCCTATGCGATCTGCAGGATACCATCAGAAGAAACAATCTGAATTATTGGAGTCTCAGAAGAAGAAAAGATGGGAAAGGGGTCAGAAAACTTGTTCAAAGAAATAATGGTGGAGAATTTCCCAAATCTGGTAAGAGATTTGGATATTCAAGTTCATGAAACTCATAGGTCCCCAAACAAACTCAGTGTAAAGAGATCTTTTCTGAGATAAATTATATAAAACTGTCAAAAATCAAAGACAAAGAGAATCTTAAAAGCAGCAAGAAAAAAGAAGATGGTAACTTACAAGGGAACTCTCATAAGGCTATCAGCAGATTTCTCTGAGCAGAGACCTTACAGGCTAGGAGAAAGTGGGCGATATATGCTGAAACAAAAAACTGCCCACAGAATGGGAGAATATATTTGCAAATGACGCTACAGATAAAGGACTGGTATCCAAGATCTACAAAGAACTTCTCAAACTCAATACACGAGAAACAAATAAACAAATCAAAAGATGGGCAGAAGATATGAACAGACACTTTTCCAATGAAGACATACAAATGGCTAACAGACACATGAAAAAATGTTCAAAATCATTAGCCATCAGGAAAATTCAAATCAAAACCACATTGAGATACCACCTTACTCCAGTTAGAATGGCAAAAATAGACAAGGCAAGAAACAACAATTGTTGGAGAGGATGTGGAGAAAGGGGATCCCTCCTACATTGTTGGTGGGAATGCAAGTTGGTACAGCCACTCTGGAAAACAGTGTGGAGGTCCCTTAAAAAGTTAAAAATTGAGCTACCCTATGATCCAGCCATTGCACTACTGGGTGTTTACCCCAAAGATACAGACGTAGTGAAGAGAAGGGCCATATGCACCCCAATGTTCATAGCAGCATTGTCCACAATAGCTAAATCGTGGAAGGAGCCAAGATGCCCTTCAACAGATGACTGGATTAAGAAGTTGTGCTCCATATATACAATGGAATATTACTCAGCTATCAGAAAGAACGAGTTCTCAACATTTGCTACAACATGGACGGCACTGGAGGAGATAATGCTAAGTGAAATAAGTCAAGCAGAGAAAGACAATTATCATATGATTTCTCTCATCTATGGAACATAAAAACTAGGAAGATTGGTAGGAGAAGAGGGGGATAAAGAAAGGGGGGAGTAATCAGAAGGGGGAATGAAACATGAGAGACTATTGACTATGAGAAACAAACTGAGGGCCTCAGAGGGGAGGGGGGTGGGGGAATGGGATAGGCCGGTGATGGGTAGTAAGGAGGGCATGTATTGCACGGTGCACTGGGTGTTATACACAACTAATGAATCATCGAGCCTTACATCGGAAACCGGGGATGTACTGTATGGTGACTAACATAATATAATAAAAAATCATTAAAAAAAAAAAAAAGAAACTGCCAAGAATACTCTATTCAGCAAAGTAGTTCTTCATAAATGAGGAGAAATATTTCCCAGATAAACCAAAACTGAGGGAGTTCATCATGAGCAGAACTGCCTTTTAAGAAATGCTGAAAGGAGTTCCTCAAGTTGAAATGAAAGTGTGCTAATTAGTAACATGAAAACATATGGAAAATATACATTACACCGGTAAAGGTAAGTGCATAGGCAAATTAAAAATACTCTAATACTGTGATATGGTGGTGTGTTAAACACTGAGCTCTGGTATAAAGGTCAAAGGCAAATGTATTAAAAAGAACTATAGGTACAACAATTTGTTAAGGAATACACAATATTAAAAAAAAGCTAAACTATGACATCAAAAATGTAAAAGATGGGGGACTAAAAAGGTAGAGTTTTTGTATGTGATCAGGGTTAAGTTGTTACCAGTATAAAATAAGCTGTTATATCTATAAGATGTTTTATGTACCATTTGCTGGTAACCACAAAGCAAAAACCTACATTAGATTCACAAAAAATAAAGACAAGGGAATCAAAGCATACCACTACGGAAAACCATCAATTCACAAAGGAAGATGGCATGAGAGGATGAAAGGAACAAGGGAACTATAAAACACCCAGCAAAGAATTAATAAGATGGCATTAGTAAGTCTTTACCTATCAATAATTACTCTAAAAGCAAATGGATTAAATTCTCCCATCAAAATGTATACAGGGGGCTGGATGGATCTTAAAAAAAGGATCCAAATACATGCTGTCTATGACAAATTCGCTTCAGCTTTAAGGACACACATAGGCTCAAGTTGAAAGATGAAATAATGCAAATGGAAACTAAAAGACAGCAGGGGCAGCTATACATATATCAGACTAAATCGACTGTAACTCAGAAGCTGTAACAAGACACAAAGAAGTTCATTGTATAATATAAAGGAGGATAATGATAAATGCATCAAAGAGAATATAAAACTTATAAATACATATGCACCCAACATCAGAGTAAACTTTCTTTCTGAAAGTTTGCATTATGTCACTTTGCTTTTACAAAAGACCTACATTAGTACCTGTTTTGCTAACTGAAAGACAGCCAAACGGGATTTTCACTTTCACAAAAAAATGCAAAAAGCAAAATTAGTGTTCAGTGTGTGTTTTCCAGTGAGCCATGATAGAGGAAGAGCCCACTCTGAGCAGCGACAGTGGGGCCACCAATCTACCTCCCTGGTAACTGCACTTAACATCTCAGCATCAGGCTTCCATAGCTTTGAATTGTGTCTGTGAGCATCTATGCTTTAGCCAGGTTTGTTTTGTGCATTCATTAGCAAGATGTGTACTAAGGTATCAGAAAAAACCTAAGAGAACTCATGTTTGGAGTCTGAGAATGCTCTAAAATTTTCCATATAAATTAATGGCAATTGCTTTTTGGTTTATACCATTTCAGCTTATGAAAGTTTTCATAGACATGCTCTACTTTCAAATAGTGGGAGAAACCTATACCTAAATAAATTAAGCAAATACTAAGATCTGAAAGGAGAAATAGACTAAAATACAATAATAGTAGGGGACTTCAATATCCCACTTTCAACAATAGATAGGTTATTCAGACCAAAGAATAATAAGAAAATATTGGACTTGAACCATACTTTAGATCAGATGGACCTAACACACATTTACAGAATACTTCATCCAACAGCAGCAGAAAACAGATTCTTCTCAAGCATATATGAAACATTCTTCAGGATAGATAATATGAGAGGTCACAAAAAAAGTCTTAGCAAGTTTATGGAGATTGAAATCTTGCCAGGTATCTTTTCTTATGAAAAGAGATGAAACTAGAAATTAATGGCAGGAAGAAAACTGGAAAATTCACAAACAGATGGAAATTAAGCAAATACTCCTAAACAATCAATGAGTCAAAGAAGAGGTGAAAAAAATATCTTGAGAAAAATATAAATGGAAACACAACATACCAACACTAATGGGATGTAGTGAAAGCAGTTTTAAGTGGGAAGTTCATAGGAATAAACACATTTAAAAAAAATAATCTTAAATAAAAAACATAACTTTACATCTCAAGGAACTAGAAAAAAAAAAAAAGAACAAATTAAGCCCAAAGTTAGCAGAAGGAAGAAAATAACACAGATCAATAGAAAAGATCAATGAAACTAAGAGCTGATTCTTTGAAAAAAGAAACTGGCAAATCTTTAGCTAGACTCAGAAAAAACAGGGAAAACTCAAATAAAATCACAAATGAAACTAGAGACATTACAAGTGATATCACAGTAATACAAAGGATCATAAGAGACTACTCTGAGCAATTATAAACTAAAAAATTGGATAACCTAGAATAAAAAGATAAATCCCCAGAAATATACAACTTACCAAGACTAAATCATGAAGAAGTGAAAAATCTTAACAGACCAATAACAAATAAGGAGATCAAATCAGAAATTAAAAAAACAAAACAAAATAAAACACCACCCCTCAATAAAGGAAAACCCAAGACCAGATGGTTCCCATGTGAATTTTGCCATATATTTAAAGAAGAATTAACACGATCCTTCTCAGGCACTTTTTAAAAAATCGAAGAGGAGGGAAAACTCAAAATTCATTTTACAAGGCCAATATTATCTTGATACTGAATCGAGATAAAGACATAAGAAAAGATAACTATAGGCCAATATCCTTGATGAATATAGGTGTAAAAATTCTTAAAAAATACTAGCAAACTGAACTCAGCAGCACATTAAAAGAAGCATATACCATGATCAAGTTGGGTTTATCCATGGGATGCAAAGTTGCTTCAACATATGTAAATCAATAAATATGATAAATCACATTAATAAAATAAAAGATCAAAATCATATGATCATTTCAACAGATACAGAAAAAACATTTGGAAAAGTTCAACATTCATTCGTGATTAAAAACTCAACAAACTGGGTATGGGGGAGTATACCTCAACATAATAAATGTCATATATGACAAATTCAGTTAACATTATACTTGATGTTGAAAGGTTGGAAGATTTTCCTCCAAGATCAGGAACAAGACAAGGGTGCCCACTCTCACTGCTCTTATTTAACATAGTGCTGGAAGTCCTAGACAGAGTAGACAGGCAAGAAAAAGAAATAAAAGGCATCCAAATTAGAAAGGAAGAAGTAAATTGTCTCTGTTTGCAGATGACATGATTTTAAGGTATAGAATATCCTAGAGACTCCACCAAAAACCCCCACAAAACTGTTAGGACTAATCAATAAAATCAGTAAAGTTGCAGAATACAAAATCAACATAAAGAGATCAGTAGCATTTCTGTAAATTATAGTGAAATATCTGAAAAAGAAATAAAGAGTCCCACTTACAATAGCATCAAAAACAATAAATACTTAGGAGTAAACTGAGTAAATCTATATATTGAAAACTCCAAGACGTTGTTGAAAGAAATTGAAAAGGATTTAAGCAGAAAGATATCCCATGTTCATGGATTAGAAGAACTAATACTGTTAAAATGTTCATACTACCCAAAGCCACCTATAGATTCAATGTAATTCCTAGTAATATTCCAATGGCATTTTTACAGATATAAAAAAAAAGACAATCCTAAAATTCATTTGAAATGACAAAGACCCTGAATAGCCAAAGTAATCCTGTGAAAAATGAGCAAAGCTGGAGGCATCATACTCCCTGATTTCAGACTGTATTCTAAAACTGTATTACTCAAAACAGTAGATATTGGCATAAAAACAGACATACAGACCAGTGGAGCAGAATTGAGAGCTCCCCCAAATATACCATCATATATACAGTCAACTAATATTTGACAAGTATACTAAGCATACTCAATGTGGGAAAAGGACAGTCTCTTCAATAAATGGTGCTGGGGAAATTGGATATGTACATGCAAAAGAAGGAAACCTGACTACTATCTTATATCACTCACAAAAATTAACTGAAAATGAATTACAGACTTAAATGTGAGACCTGAAACCATAAAACTCCTAGAAGAAAATATAGGGAAAATGCTCTTTGATGTTGGTCTTTGCAATGAGTCTTGGGCTATGACACTTAAAGCACAAGCAACAAAAGCAAAAATAAACAAGTGGAACTACACCAAACTAAAAAGCATCTACACAGCAAATGAAACACTTAACAAAATGAAAAGGCAACCTATGGGGGCACCTGGGTGGCACAGCGGTTAAGCGTCTGCCTTCGGCTCAGGGTGTGATCCCGGCACATCAGGCTCCTCCACTATGAGCCTGTTTCTTCCTCTCCCACTCCCCCTGCTTGTGTTCCCTCTCTCGCTGGCTGTCTCTATCTCTGTCAGATAAATAAATAAAAAAATAAAATCTTTAAAAAAAAAAAAAAGAAAAGGCAACCTATGGGATGGCAGAAAATATTTGCAAACCACATATCTGATAAAGGGTTAATGTCCAAAATATATAAGGAACTCCTACAACTCAATAGCAAAAAAGCAAGTAATTCAATTAAAGAAATAGGCAGAGGACCTGAATAGACATTTTTCCAAAGAAAATATTCAAATGGTCAACAGGTACATGAAAAGGTGCTTAACATAATTAATTATTAGGGAGATACCAATCAAAATCACAATGAGATATCACCTTACAGCAGTTAGAATGGCTACGATCAAAAAGACAAGTGATAATAAATGCTGGTGAGGCTGTAAAGAAAAGGGAACCCTTATGAACTGTTGGTAGGATCATAAATTGATTTAGTCACTATGGGAAACAGTATGGAGGTTCCTCCTTGTCCTTTGACGGTTTTGGTACTAAATTCAAATTAGCTCACATATAGTGTAGTATTTGTTTCAGGGGTAGAATTCAGTGATTCTTCAGTTGCATATAACACCCAGTGTTCATTATATCAATTACCTTCCTTGATCCCCACCACCCAATTATCTCACCCCCATCCACCTCCCCTCCAGCAACCCTCAGTTTGTTCCCTATATTTAAGGGTCTCTTATGGTTTGCCTCCCTCTCTGCCTTTATCTTATTTTTTTTTCCTTCCCTTCCTCTATGTTCATTCCTTTTTGTTTCTTAAGTTCCACATATGAGTGAAATCATATGGTATTTGTTATCTATCATAAGTTTTTAATTTCAGACAAGTTAAAGATGTCTTTTTCTTTATGAATTTTAACATTAATGTTATGTAAAGGAAGAACTTTCTTCAAAAGAGAGATTCATTACTACTTTCTCCTACTACTTCCTTAAGGGGTGGGAGAATGGGTGAAGGTGAGCAAAAGTTACAAACTTCCAGCTAAAAGATAAATAAGTTCTGAGTATGTAAATGTGCAGTATGGTGACTATATTTAATAACACTGTATTGTATATTTGAAAGTTGCTAAAAGAGTGGATCTTAAAAGTTCTCATCACAAGAAAAAAATTGTAGCTATATGAAGCAATGGATGTTAAGTAAACTTATTGTAGTAATGATTTCGTAATATACACATATATCAAATCATTATGTTGTATGCCTTAAACTTATACAATGTTATATGTCAATTACATCTCAATAAAAACAGAAAAAGCTCATTTTCATTCATTTAATCCATATTTTCCTTTATATTCTTTAACATGTTCATGGTACTTAAAATCCCTTTGTACTAACTTGAGTAGCTGGAGTACTTGTGAGTCTTCTTTATTACCTTTTTTTCTCTTGATTTCTCAGTCATGTTTTCTGCATTTTCTTTATGCCTCAGATATTTTTAAATGTTTTTTTATTATATTATGTTAGTCACCATACGGTATATCCCCAGTTTCCGATGCAAAGTTCAATTTTTAATACATGCTGGATATTGTATATAAATGAATCATAGTGACCGAGGAAGTTGATATTTATTTTTCTCCGGAGGTAGTTCATCATTTCCTCCATGAAGCAGAGCTGAAAGGCTGATTACTTCAATCCAATTAGGGACTGAATAGCTTTGGCCTATGTAGGTTTGGCTCTCCTAGGATTTTGACCTCAGTCACCATGGTTCTTTCATATATACAATAACCACACACAATAATAATTGCTCTCCCATAGCATACAATATTGATATTACATAATGTCCAACAGCAAAGGCATCTGGTAATGGATTTCACATATTTGTTTTGTGTTCTCTCTGAACATAATACTTGCCTTTAACTTTGAGGCTATTTTTAAAAATCATTTATTTATTTATTTATTTGAGAGAGAGAATGAGAGAGTGACCATGAGCAGGGGGAAGAGCAGAAGGAGAGGGACAAACACAGACTCTGTGCTGAGAGCCTGATGTGGGGCTCGATCCTACGACCCTGAGATCATGACCTGAGCTGCAATCAAGAGTTGGACACTCAGTCGGTGACTGAGCCACCCAGGTGCCCCAAGGCTATTTTTATGCCTCTTGGAAATACATGACCTATACCTGGTTTTAAAGACTGCAGGTGATCATTAGTATGATTTTTCTTTAGAGACACAATTCATCAAATTTGTGCTGAACAGCATTATTGGTTTTGTAAAATTCCATTGTTTTCCCAGATAGTAGCTCACTATGCTTGCCTTGAAAATTAGATAAAAACATTGATGGGGGGTGCCTGGGTGGCTCAGTCGTTAAGCGTCCGCCTTTGGCTCAGGGTGTGATCCCAGAGCCCTGGGATCGAGCCCCACATCAGGCTCCTCCGCTGGAAGCCTGCTTCTTCCTCTCCTACTCCCCCTGCTTGTGTTCCCTCTCTCGCTGGCTGTCTCTCTCTCTGTCAAATAAATAAATAAAATCTTAAAAAAAAAAACCAACATTGATAGATCATGTCATTATTTGTCAATTTTTTATAAATGGGGATTATTGGGGGAATAGACCAAAAAAAATCCCAATTTTCAGAAATTCATCTTTGTACTATTCTTTCTTTCTTTATTTATAGCACTTATTTGGATTCTCTGCACTGGAAGATATAGTCTGAGCATACACTGATTCACATTTTAAATTTATACTGGATCCCTATTCACAATTTAACCTTACATTTTAAAAAAGTTTTTATTTAAATTGCAGTTAGCTCACATAGAGTATATTGGTTTCAGGTGTACAATTTAGTGATTCCACACTTTCGTACAACACCTGGTGCTCATCACAACACATGCCCTCCTTAATCCCCATCTCCCATTTAACCCCCCCCAACCTCCCCTGAATAGCCATCAGTTTATTCTCTACCGTTAAGTAACAGTCCGTTTCTTGGTTTGCCTCTCTCTCTCTTTTTTCCCCCCATGCTCATTTGTTTTATTTCTTAAATTTCACATATAAGCGAAATCATATGGTATTTGTGTTTCTGTGACTGACTTACTTCACTTAGCATAATATTCTCTAGCTCCACTCACATGGTTGCAAATAAAAAAAATGTCATGCTTTTTATGGCTGAGTAATATTCCACTATATATCACTACCACATCTTCTTCATCCATTCTTACATTTCTTAAGGTACATATTTTTTTCTCTTTGAACACTGCTTTTAGGCTTTCATGAACAGCTCTGAGCCATTGATCTACTCTGAGAATTAGGGTTGTATTACAACACAATGCTGATAAGAAAAACATGTAAAAATGATCAATGTAAAAAATAGCATAGTTGAGATGAACTGTTAATGAGACAAATTACCCAATGAAGAAATACTAAAAGAATTAACGAGGGATGCTTGTTGTTGGATACCAAATAGTCATCCGAGTGATCTTGTGGTGCCCACACTTTGTAAGAAAGGGAAATTACCAAAAGCCTTGCAACATGATCATTGGGGGCCCACGGTCTTTAGGAATAAGTTTAGAGCCTTGCTAATAGGGAGAACATATTTTCTTCTGACATGGGTTTAGATTAAAGTTTGCAAATTCATGCCCTGCGGGCTGTATTGCATGACAAACATCTTTGTTTGGTCTGTACAGTATTTTAAAAATTTTGAAATTTCATATAAAAATCTGGCATCTTTTGAACAAATAGAAATCACTCCCTCGTGTCAACTACCGGAGCTGGGGAGAAGTTGTTCTTTGTTAGCTGCAGTTTTCCAGTTAGCATCACTTCTTATTTTGAAGCACTTACGGAGCGCCTACGTAGCTCAGTTAAGCATCTGTCCTTGGCCCCGGTCATGATTCCGGGGTCCTGAGACTGAGTCCCACATGGGTCTCCCTGCTCGGCTGGGAGTCTGCTTCTCCCTCTCCCTCTGCCCCTTTGCCCTGTTTGTGCTCTCTCTCTCTCTTTCTCAAATAAATAAATAAAATCTTAAAAAAAAAAAAAAGGAATCAGTTGGCTTGTTTTATGCCCTAACATTACTTATCTGGCTTCTGTAAGCACTTGTGGTTTTAACTTGCATTTTCCTATTGCCAGAATTGAGCCTTTCCTCTTTTCTCTTTTGTGAATTGCCCATTTGTCTCTTATAATTTTTCTATTCTGTTAGCTTTTTCTTATTGATACACATATATTCTGAATTAATCCCTTGAGGTTTATATGTTTTGTGAAGGCTTTCTCCTAGTTTACACTGATTTTTCTTTTTTTTTTTTTTTTAAGTTTGTGTTTTTCCCTCCACTGTTTTGTACTCTTCTTTGTAATTATATTTCAAGTTCCTTCCAAAATAGGGCCCCAGGAACCCCCAGGTTCAATATGTCCCTGAGCTTGGTCCACTGCTGTCTTATATTCATGCTTGGGTATTTGTTCACCAACATTAAACCCCCGGATAGAAGATGTGACATAGCAGGACTCCCTCTTCCACGACATGAGTCCTTTGCTAACTTCAGAGTTGGCATTGGCAGCCAACATAGAAAAACGACTCTAACTTGTCCTTGGAACTGGGCTATGATGAGAAGGGCCTGCCAGGAACATCTTCATCTTTTCCTTGGCCCCTCCCTCTCGTTTCTGAAAACAGAGTAGAAAATAATCTTCTTGGAAGGGACTGATAACAATTCCAAAAGATAAAACACATACCTCCAATGTGCCGTGCTTTCAGATATTCTAGATTTAATTCAGCTGCCAAATGAGCTGATTGATGGATTCACCTCAATAGCCAGGTAAACCCACGTCTTTGAGGAAGCCCGCTCTATTCTTGGCATCAGGAGGGGCTCCTGAGAGATGGAAAGGATGTAAGAACTCAGAGATTGCCTGGAAATTCTTCCCTGGAAAGGCAATTGCATGAATGAGTTCTTCCAAGCAAATAGTGCCATACTTCCCTAGGTTCTCCTCAATCACTGTGTGGTCTGATAAAGGGATGGCTTTCTCCTTTCTTTCTTTCTTTCTTTCTTTCTTTCTTTCTTTCTTTCTTTCTTTCTTTCTTTCTGATAAAGGGATGGCTTTCTCCTCTTTCTTTCTTTCTTTCTTTCTTTCTTTCTTTCTTTCTTTCTTTCTTTCTTTCTTTCTTTCTTTCTTCATTTATTTTTTTAGTAGGTTCCATGCTCAGCGTGGAGCCCAACAGAGGGCTTGAACTCAGGACCTTGAGATCAAGACCTGAGCTGAGATCAAGAGTCAGAAGCTTAACCCACTGAGCCACCCAGGCACCCCAGCATGGTTTTATTCTTGACCTTGGCTTGTCCACATTTCCAGATGAGTTCCTGGGTAGACTTCAGATTTGGAAATCCCCAGGTCACATAAGGTTCATTTTTATATACGCAGCGTTTTTATGGTCTGGGGATCACTCTGACAAAGACACCACTGAAAATCTTCAGGCAAAGCCTGGTCCTCTGCACCCATTAATGCTTTGAATGTGAACAACAAAGGCCAAGGAATGTTTTTCTGGCGCTTCTCAGCCATGAGGTTTCACTTCTAGACGTCTGAGGCACACCCTGTCACGTTGTTGCCGCCAGGAATCATGTGGAAACTATTCCAGTCGCTTAAACTTGAGCTCTTTTATTTTGTTCTGTTCCTTCTTGTCCTAAAGTACCTGCTTTGCTTGAATGGCTTTAAGGGCCTTCCTCTTTTTCAGGAGATTTTCTGGAACCAAAGGGATCTTTCTTTGCTCTTGCTCCGCCATGTTTCCAAAGCTCTTAATTGTGCATTTTGATGAGTAGAAGTTTTATATTTTCATGTAGTTCAATCCATTAACCCTCCCCCTTTATAGTTTGTGCTTAGTTTTTTAATACTAAGAACCAATTTGGCAATATTTCAACAGCTTTCCCTATATGACACAATGCGTTTTGTATACATATATACAAATATGTCAAAATAATAAATATCACTAAATTATACAGCTGTAACTAGCTTTAAATATTGTAATTAAAATTGTACAATTAAAATAAGCATGCCAGCCAATGGTTTAAAAAAAGTTTCACTTTGGTATTTATTTAGCTTCTGAGCTACTGAAATCAATGGCCGGAGTGAAGCAATTATCTGATGCCTGTGGGTGGCAACCTTGGAGAATCTCAGCCTCTTCATCCCACCCTATTTTTGTTCTTCACAGCAGATATTTATCTTGATTTGAGATTATATTATTTTCTTTATAATCATAATCTTAAAAAGCTTAAAATAGTACTAAATTTCGTGTGGAATGAAACTTCATATTCTCAGCATCTTATCGTTCTTAGTGATTTCTACTTTAACCTTAAATAGAATTATGTAAACTCTTACTAAACCATTGTTTTTACTTAGTGCTATCTAAAAGTAATGGGAAAGGGAAAATACGGAGCCCAAATTAACCATAACTACCTCTGTTTTGTGAGGAAGGCAGCATAATTCATATCAGCGAAGAAAGAAATCTCTCTATGGCTTTTTTCTTCTAACATACACTAGTGGAAGAGACAGAAGGGTTCAAGAAATTTCACTTTAGCAGAGCCCTTGGATATTCAAATGGAGTCCCAGAGCTGAGTTCTCCAGAGGAAGTGCCAGAGATTTGGGGGTGGAGGACAAAGAAGAAGAAAGAGGGGAAGAGAGGGCTAAGTAGTTTGGCAGAAGGCTAGAGCCAGAGCTGGTAAATATGTTCAAGGAACTTTTTAAGGAGGAAGACTGGAGATTCGAGATGCCTCCACTCTAACTGTTAATTCAGATCTTTGTTAGAATCTGCTTTATATACACATGCCTTGTGTGAACAATGCTTTTGAGGAAAGGAAATCTGTTTTATGTGATGCAAGGTGTAACAGGGAAAGCATGTGTGGGATAGTGAGAGGATCCCTCTTCTGAACCAATTCAGCTGCGAAAGATGATAAGCGCAAATGGGAATTGGCTGGCTTTGTGCTCCTCAAAGACATTGAGAAGAATGTGTCGCCCTCAGCAAGGGGCTCAGGCAATTTTATGAGGATCGCCTGTCATCTGAGTGATACAAACTAAGGAAAAGAACAGGAGGCATATAGTGGTCACTTGTCCTTTGCAGTTCTGAAGTCCAGCCAGGCACATATCTACAGGGGGCAACAAATGTTGGTTCCCCGGTCATTATTTGTTTAAAGCTCTGGAATTTATCCTCTGTGATCTTGGCTCTACCCTTTCATTTTTTCTTTTCATTAGAAGATGTTCTCTCAACCTGCTTCCTGCCCATAAAAAAATGGGGGCCTAGAGAGCTCTATTCATTTTGAATTGTCTCATTTTGATATTTGTCTCATTTTGAATTGTACCTTTTACTTAAAGCTTATGGTACTTCAGTAAGTATTTATCTTAAAAATGTTCTGGGTTCCCTATGAATGTTATTGGGTATTAAACCATAGCAAAAACAAACAAACAACAACAAAAAAATTATATCCGTAATTTTTTCTAAAACGGGCTTCTCTTTGGGTCACAGGCAAGGCTGTTGTGGGGAAATACGCCCTTAATATTCTTAGAAAGTGTCTAGATGGGAGGGTCTATTAGATGCTGCCTTGAGTCTTACAGAGGCTTTAACCAGGGATTTTTAGCCAAACCCTTGATTTAACCTTCACTCGGAGGCCATTTCTCACTTCGATAATGTTTTGCTGGCCCTAGAGTCTGTCCTGGGTTTTCTATATCTTTTCTTTATCCTGCCTAAAAGCTAAACAGTTTCCTCTTTAGTTTATGTCTCTCTTCCTGTATTTTATCAATGCGGCTCAGAGAAGCCAGTTGTACTTTCAATATTTTACCTCGAAATCTCCTTATCCACATCAGCAAATTCAGAGCCATTGACTGGAGGCCTAGGAGGTGAGAAAGAGGGATGAAACCAAACAGTTCTGGAGCGAGGCAATTGTACATCAGCCGGACAGGGGACACCCTCCTTTGCTCACATCAGTGAGTTCATTAGCTGCATCTCCTAGCTTCCATGATCCCACAGGCGATCGTGTGGCCAAAAAATTCTACACTCTATAACATAGCTCGCTCTTTTTTTTTTGAACCTCCAATGGTGTTTTCTCACTGTCATTCCAGGCTGACCTAACAGTTTCCTCCCTGAACTTTCTCTTGCCACCCAGTATCAAAACCAATGATAGGGGCTTTAGGTTTTTGTTATAGCAGCAACCCACTTCCAGATACCAATTCTGTTTTGGATATCTGTTGTTACTGCTGGGTAATAAACCAGCCTAGCATTTAGTAACTTAAATCAGTGTCCATTTTATTGCTTACAGTTCTGTGAGTCAGGAATTTGGGCAAGGGTTGGTGAGAACAACTCATCTTAGCTTCAGGAGGGTCAGCTGGGGCAGATAATTTTGGAAAATCCATGCTGTCTACCAGTGGTGCTGGCTGGCAGCTTGGGCATTTCGGCTCTCCTCTGTTCAACCTCTTACCATCTAGGCTCATCTCTTTCCAAGTGGCCTCTCCAATAGGGTACCCTGAACTTATCTATGTAACAGTTGGCTCTCGAGAGGGCAGAAACAGAAACTGCAAGGTCTTGTAAGACCAAGACATCACAGGGTCGTTTGCACTGCATTCTATTGGTCAGAGAAACTCACGGGGCCAGTCCAGATTCAAGGAAAGAGGAAAGAGACTTCATCTCTTTGTTGGCAAAGTTGCCTTGCAGAAGGGCATACAGGATGGAATGGATTGGTGTGACCATCTTTGGAAACAACCTACCTCACAGATAGGAGCAAAACGATCACGAATCCAAATACTTTCTGAGGCCACTGTATTTCATAACCCAACAATAAACCTGTGTTCAAGTTACCCTTAGCAGCCTAGTTTATTAAGCCAGGTGAGGTCAGAAGGGAGTTAAGGCGTTAAGTAGCTGACAGGGACTGCTTTTACAATATTCCTATATATACTTGTCTGAACATTTCAAGAGACAAACCACCTCAGAAGGCAACCTGTTCCCTTGTTGAAAGGCTCTAAATTCTAGAGAAGTCTTCCATTTGTGAAGGCAAAGCTGCCTTTCAGGACTCTTCCCATGGTCAGATATCTGCTCCCTGGAGCCACTCCCAGGAAACCCACCCCCTTCCAAGTATGGCTGATCATATTCAGATTTAGATATTTTAAGATTTTAGATTTAGACATTTTAAGATAGTCTTCTTGACTCCACTTCTTTACTTGTCTATCCCAAATCGCGATTTCCACAGACATGTGTTTATCTGTATAACATATAACTCATAGAACGAATTTTGCCCAGTATGATACATTTAAGAGGAGCACATAAGAGATTATAGAAAAATTTAAAATATCTGACAATGCAAGGAAACGAGCTGTTTACTGAAAGTGGATTAAACGTTTGCCTGGCTTTACTATTCAGTTTGATCTTAGGGAAACTAGTGCTTGAAATTTGTCTTGTCACAACTTTTTCATAACTTATTTGCTGTTTACCAAAATAATTATCTAAATGTGGCACCTTCTATGGCTGGGATTCAGTAGATGGTGCAAGTGGCTGAGCAGTAATACAAATTCTAAGAAAAGCTGAAGGCAAAGTTTGCTGTGAACAACTGATGAAAAAAACTGCCCAGATACAGCAAAGTTGGTTTGGTGCTTTATGTGCCAAAATGAAAAATAGGGAGCATGTATGACTGGCTGAAGAATCATTTCTCTGTGTGGACGGTGCTTATGTAAGGAGGTGCCTCAGACCCAAAATTAGGATGAAGCTTTTACTAGTCAGGGCAGGTGGCTATAAAAAGATAAGAATAATGAAAAGCTAAAACCAACAAGTAGAACAAGAACTTAATCACAGTCTTGTCAACCCACAACAAGGGGTCATGTCTGATATGCCTTAGTCATGTCTTATCTTATTAAGACAACAACCCCAAATTTTCCTGACAACAGTTTTTTTAGTGCCAATATTTTGGGGGGTTTTTTGGTCTCTGAGCACCAGCCCCCTAATAAAATCAGAATGCTTTCAAATGTGTGCATCTGTTTGTTTTATAAATAGAAATATATTTGAGGATATATGAAAGGAACAAAGTATTTATCTCACCACACAGTAAAGGACTTTAAAAATATTCGTGGTTGTATAATGGTTTTTAAAGCATTAAAGTGGCACAGTTGTTTTGAATTTATGAAGACTAACACATATATAATTAATGACTTTCCTCTTCTATTTGTATTGTCCTTGCTTAGATTTGTTTAGGCTTAATAAAAAGGCTATATATAGGGGAAAAACAACGTTTATAAGTAATAAAAAGATATAATGGGGACTATTAGAGAATCAAAAATAGTCCTGTGTATACAGTTTGAAGATAGTTCCAGATATTTCTCTCCATTTACCTTTCATCATTAGTGCATAAATGATGTGAGAAAATCTTTAAAATTGAATAAACCAAATGTGTCCTGGTTGAACACAGAAAAGTGAGAAACATAATTTTCCTAAATACACAATACAGTATAGAAGATTGTCAGAATTACAGAAATCTTTCTAAAAATTGATTCTGAAAACAGTGGTGATGCTTGTATGACAATGTGATTGTGCTGAATGCCTCTGAATTCAATACTATTTAAAATAATTAAAATAGTAAGTTTTGTTTTCTGTATTTTACCATAAATTGTAAAATGTCCCTTCAAAATAAAATCCACGATACATCTAAATATGCCTAAAAACCTACTTGGGTAAGACCCTAAAATCTAGCAGATTTTAGGCAGAAAGGAAAAAGGATAATCCCACATCGAATTTGCTAGGATTGCCCGTCCTTTTCTTTGTTGACAGCTTGCAGGATGTTTGCTAACTTCTGGGCAAGTGTGAGTCCAGCTGGCAGAAGCAGCGAAGGAGTGACGTGCACTTGGGCCCAGGTGGATTCGTTCTCAGGGTATCTTTGGAAATTTAATTGGTCTGAGTTCACTGTTGAACCAGTTGCAGACAGGAGCAGGCAAGTTCAAGGGCTACTGATGCTCAGAGTGTCCAGAGAGTCAGCTGATTGTAAACGAGACTGGCACAAGTGGTCCTTTATGTGAGTCCCTGCTGGTCACACAGAAGCACAATACCCCATTCATTTGTTCCTTTGGATGTTTGTGGTCCTGGGGCCTTTTGGATTTTCGTTGTTGCAGATGACAGAAAATAGGAGTGGGTGAATCTGATAGTGGGATTTTCTTTAGATGAGAAAAAAGATCAGGTTAAAAATAAAATAACAGCAGCATCAAATGGGAAAGATAGACAATGCCAGGCAGTGTATATCCTGAGCAAATAATTCCAGCTTTTATCTTAAAATGTATCTTTGGGGTAAATACCCGGTAGTGCAATGATGACTGGATTAAGAAGTTGTGGCCCATATATGGAATATATAATGGAATATTCCTCAGCTATCAGAAAGAACGAGTTCTCAACATTTGCTGCAACATGGACGGCACTGGAGGAGATAATGCTAAGTGAAATAAGTCAAGCAGAGAAAGACAACTATCATATGATTTCTCTCATCTATGGAACATAAGAACTAGGAAGATCGGTAGGGGAAGAAAGGGATAAAGAAGAGGGGTAATCAGAAGGGGGAGTGAAACATGGGAGACTATGGACTCTGAGAAACAAACTGAGGACTTCAGAGGGAGGGGGGTGGGGGAATGGGATAGACTGGTGATGGGTAGTAAGGAAGGCATACATTGCATGGTGCACTGGGTGTTATACGCAACTAATGAATCATCGAACTTTACATCAGAAACCAGGGATGTGGGGCGCCTGGGTGGCACAGTGGTTAAGCGTCTGCCTTCGGCTCAGGGCGTGATCCCGGCATTATGGGATCGAGCCCCACATCAGGCTCCTCTGCTATGAGCCTGCTTCTTCCTCTCCCACTCCTCCTGCTTGTGTTCCCTTTCTTGTTGGCTGTCTCTATCTCTGTCAAATAAATAAATAAAAATCTTAAAAAAAAAAAAAAAAGAAACCAGGGATGTACTGTATGGTGACTAACATAATATAATAAAAAAACATTAAAATATCTTAAAATGTAAGCCGACCTAGCATAACTCCAGGCCTGGATTTGCACTAGACTATCACAGACTGTAATAGGAATAATTAAGATCACCTGATATTCTGGCTTTCTCATAATTACCAGACAGCTCAGTTGATGTGGTTGGAACCCAGGTTGGGGAGGAACATGACGGTTCTTTGGTAGAGAAGTTTCTACATTTACCACAATGGGAAAGTGCAAATAGGAAGGGTTTATATGGTTGGGGGTTGGGATGCTAATCAGTTGTGCCACTAGGGGGGACAGTCTAACTACAAGAAACTGTCACAAGATTGTCCAGAGTATTCTCTAAAGCGCTGTGTCTCAAACTTTAAAGTACATACGGATTAAGTGAGAATCCTGTCAAAATACAGTCTCTGATTCCATAGATTGTACATTCTTAACAAGCTTCCAGGTCATGTTCATGCTGTTGGTCTGACGATCACACTTCATGGAAAGACTCTAAAAATCTTAGGACGAACTAGGGGGAGATCCATTCCAGTTGGATCTAGTATTTCTATAAATGGATTGAAAGCAGAAAGAATGAATACCCACCATTTGCATCGACATGGATGGAACTGGAGGGGATTATGCTAAGTGAAATAAGTCAAGCAGAGAAAGGCAATTATCATATTGTTTCACTCAAATGTGGAACATAAGGAATAGAGCAGAGGACCACAGGGGAAGGGAAGGAAAACGGAATGGGACGAAATCAGAGAGGGAGACAAACCATGAGAGACTCTGGACTCCGGGAAACAAACTGAGGGTTATGGAACGCAGGGGGGTAGGGGTAGGGGGTAACCAGGTGATGGGTATTAAGGAGGGCACGTGTTGTGATGAGCAGTACATCAAAAACTTATGATGTACTATATGTTGACTAACTGAACATAATAAAAAATAAACAGCATACAGAACATGAAAAAAGTCTGACTTTTGGTCTAAAGAATTGATTATATACATGAAATTCTAACTTTAACAAAGTGCTCATTCCTACGTCTTAGGCTAGAGCTAGTATATCTCGGTTGGAAGAAGGATGACTTCCAATAGGGTGTTCAGAAATGTACAGAAGGTGTTATTGGTGGCTATAACATAGAAATGCTACTATGATTTAGTGCCTGGAGGCCCAGGACTCTCATTGTGTGATAATGTGTAGGAGAGTTCTGAACAAAGAATTGTCCCATCCAAAATGCCAAGAGAGCCCCCATTAAGATATCTGACCAACGCTAGTGGAGACAAATGCTGCACCCATACCTGAAAACTCAGCCAATTAGTTCTTTGAATATATTTTAAAATCCATAGCCTGGAATAGTACAGCCTACCCCTGCGCTTTAGCTCATCTTTTTAGAATTTTGGCTGCCTTTGGGATTTTCCAGTGGGAAGTGAGGCCTTTCTGTCTAGTGTTTCACATGCAGTACCATAGTTTGATAAAGTCATGGCCATTTTCACAACGGAGAATGAACCCAACAGGAAGTACAACAGGAAGGACTTCTCTCATACCAGAGAATGAACCCAACAGGAAGGACTTCATCAACATTCTGCATGAAAAATCAGAAAAGGGAACTTCTAGGATTCCCCCTTGAGCTGATGACACTCTGCTGCTGACGGTGCTCACCTTCCTCCAAACATGGGGCCACGGACCAGTGTGCCTAACTCCAAACACAAATGCCTCCAAGGCTTCCAGGTCTATCTAATACCCTATCAAATTCTTCTGCAAAAGGAGAGTCCCACTGTCCTAGATTTCTTGGCCGTAGAAAGCTTTTCTAAGGTCAAACGGATTCTGACCTCTGATTCCAACAGATACTGTTGAACATTACCACGAGTGTATTAGAAATTCTTGTGGAAACTTTGTTATGGAAAAAAAAAAAAAGATACAGATATGAGAAATAAAATAGGGAAATTTCTTTAGAAGTGACCTAGGGCCATGTTCAAGAAAGATGACTTGAGGGGCACCGGGGTGGCTCAGACGTTAAGCCTCTGCCTTCGGCTCAGGGCATGATCCCAGAGTCCTGGGTTCGAGCTCCACATCAGGCTCTTCCACCGGGACCCTGCTTCTTCCTCTCCCACTCCCCCTGCTGTGTTCCCTCTCTCGCTGGCTGTCTCTCTCTGTGTCAAATAAATAAATAAAATCTTAAAAAAAAAAAAGATGACTTTGGAAAAGAAGCAAAACCCAAATCAACTTAGTGTGGTAGAAAAGAGGCCTTCACAATTGTTATTTCAGAGACTGATTTTTCAAAGGATGAAATAATAGATATTACAATAAACATATTCAGTACAATATAAGGAAAAAATTGGATAGCTTTTTGAACTTTCATATAAACATAAGAGATGGGCAACTTCTGACAGGATTTGGCAGGGTCAGTCTGATTCTGTCTGGGAAAGCTTTCTTCATCCTGACTTGGTCTTGGGTATCGCTAGATAGACGGGAACCATGTCTGGCACCCCTGGGGAGCAGTTTCTGGGCCAGGACCCCAAGTTCCCCCCTGACCACGCTGCAATGACCTGGAGGACATACTCTGTCACTGACCAGTACATTCTAAAAACTCTACGATGGGTAAACGACCTGATAAAAACTCAGTTACGTAAGTAACATAATGTGCTCATAACACCCATAATCATTTGTACACACGAAAATGTTCACTCTTTCAAGTGCTACCAAACTACAACAACAACAATTCTTATGGGGCGCCGGGGTGGCTCAGTTGGTTAAGCGTCCGACTCTTGCTCTCAGCTCAGGTCTTGATCTCAGGGCTGTGAGTTCAAGCCCCGCACTGGGCTCCATCCTGGGTGTGGAGCTTACTTAAAAAAAAAAAATTCCCTAACACAGGCTCCCTGGAATGCTGGAAAGCTGGCTGATCACCAGGGTCCTGGGCACTGGCCCTGGGTGAGAACTGGCTGCCCTGAGGCCAACTTTGCTGCAAGAACGAGGAGCTCTCCATGTTGGTGAATGCTCTCTTAAAATGGTCTGTGGAAGTTCTTCTGAAATGGTACCACGAGCCCCACTGCACAAGACTTGACCAGAGTTTGACAGAACGTCTATGCAGGAAACGCTCTCACCGGCAGCTGTGAGCCCTGGAAGGAACTTCAGGGAAGTGTCTGCTTTGTTCTGCTTTGTGGTTTGCTTCTGTTAAGTTCTATACCTGGGCTACAGCAGGCGTGTGCATGCGTGTGTGCGTGCGTGCATCCTTCTTGTCGACCTGTCAGCTACCTACAATGATACAGGCCGCAGCTGGGAAGTACGGAGAACATGTCATTTCTCATTTTCTGTACATAATTTCTTGCCTTCTTTAAACACTTCCTATTTCTCACAGAGGAACAAAGCAAACAAACCAGCAGAACCCAACTGAAAGGCCCATCGAGTTTAAACCTTAGATGCACACAATACTTTTAACTAACCTGTGGGTACTGCTCAGCCTCCCAGTTTCCTTCTGACCAGGTATTCTCGTCCGCTATGGTCTTCCTCTAAGTCCTGGTGATGCCTGATGGGCTGCCTGATTGCTGGGCTGCCTGCTGGCTTCTTTTTTTTTTTTTTTTTAAGATTTTATTTATTTATTTGACAGAGAGAGAGAGGGAACACAGCAGGGGAGTGGGAGAGGAAGAAGCAGGCTCCCAGTGGAGGAGCCTGATGTGGGGCTCTATCCCATAACACCGCGATCACGCCCTGAGCCGAGGGCAGACGCTTAACGACTGAACCACCCAGGCGCCCCTGCCTGCTGGCTTCTGAGCTGAGGCCGAGGGCTGGTAGATTTATGGTGGGACCTGGACGCTCAGGAGCCATTCTCGTGGGGCATGGTCCCCGAGGCCCTGCTTCTCCTCCATCTCACTGGCTGAGGCCTCTCTAACCGCCCACAGTGCCCTCCATGCAACCCCTTTGGGCCCTCTGCAGCCTGGCCTCATCCCACCGCGATTGACTCAGGGCCAGCCCAGCGGATCTCAGCTCAGGGCCCCGCTAGGATTGGAAAACTCTCTGGCTGACCACTCTGCTCAGTGCTCGTAAGCAGGCTGGACCACCTCTTGTTGGTTCAAGGGACCCCACTCGGCTGCTCCTTGCAGAGCCCATGCATTCTGCATCCCTTCCTGCTGGCACATCATGAAGCCTGCTCAGCACCTAGATCAGGCTGACCGCTGGGCCAGACCCCTCTTGCTCTTCTTCCACCACCCCCCTTCACACGGAAGGAGGCGGGCTTTCCTTTACATCTCCTCTCTGAGAGCTTTTTTCTGCCAGACTGAACAAAGCCCCAGGGCTCAGCAGAGACAGATGGTAGGCCTCTCTTCTCTCTTCGCTTTAGGAGATGGTTTAAGCTGCATGTCAGGTGTAGGCCATTTGAATGGCAGGCAGGCAGGCAAAAAAAAAAAAAAAAAAAAAGACCAAATCCACAAAGCCTGGATTTGAAGCCCAGTATCTTGCCAAAGAGGGCACCTGCCTGACAATAAGCCTGTTGACTCTCCTTCAAAGTGTGAGAAGTTCAAATGGAATATGGCTTAAGGATAAAATGCATTGGTCTTATATTTGTAGAATACTGTGTTTCATTCAACTGCTTTATAGGGTCTTGCAGGAGAAAACAAGACCAAGCCGCAAAGAAATATCTAATTCAGTACCTATAATGGACAAAGAGAACCGTTTCCTAAAGAACAGGCTTTCCATCACAAATGAGGTAGTAACCACATTTTGAGCATCATCCTGCCTCCACAATTAGAATGTTGGTCGCCACTTGTACGTGCACTTGGATTTCCCAGTAGTTCTCCTGCCCCTTTTTGACCTCCCACTACTAATTTATGTTGACCCTCAAAAAAGAAAATGAGGATTTGAATGTCAGGGCATGTGACTTGAATTCTAGGACATAGTGTAACTTCCAGAACACTGACTCAGCAATCTAATGGTTTAGGCTTCATACTCCTGACAGCTGTTTATTTCTTTCAATGTAATTTCAGAGGAAAATATCCAGAAGGGATTTGCTGCCCTAGATCTATCAGAAAACATATTTAAGATATTCTGTAGTTTTATAACACAAAAATTGAACACTAAACGATCATATCATAAAAGGGTTATAATTTCAGTAGCCATTTATCTGAAATCAGGCAGAAAGGTGTTTCAAGCACAAACCTGATACTTTGCAGAGATTTAATGAGATAATGCACGGGAACCGTAGAAGCTAAGAAATGTTGCCAACACTATTTGAAGACAATTAGGGAATAATAGAATTTGAAAGAAACTTCAAGATTATCTGGTTCAGATCTCTGCTTTCTCACCTAGAAAAGTTAACCTGGCTTCTAGTAGAATAAGTAGGGCTGCTCAAAGATCAGAAAGCCTTGAGATCATAGTCAGTGACTGCAAAAGGAAACCATACACACACACACATATATAATGGAATATTATGCAACCGTAAAAAGAATGAAAGCTTGCCATTTGCAACACAATAGATAGATCTTTCTTTCTTTCTTTCTTTCTTTCTTTCTTTCTTTCTTTCTTCCTTTCTTTCTTTCTTTCTTTCTTTCTTTCTTTCTTTCTTTCTTCCTCTTTCTCTGTTCCTTTCTACCTTCCTTTCTTTCTCTCTCTCTCTTTTCCTTCCTTGCTTCCTTGCTTCCTGTTCAGCTCTTTCAATCAGCCAGCCAGCTTCTTAGCAACAAGGGATAGCTTCTGTCCTGTGGAGCGGGAATGTGGTCACCAGTGACCCCTGTCATATCCAGAGCTGCAGTAGGAAGTCGCTTGTTCATTTTTTCTTTAGCCATGTTGTAATTGCCAGAATCAAAATAGTTTTGCCCATTCTGCAATTGTCTCCTTAAGAAATCTGAACCTCTAGGCTTTTGTCCCAGATGGAGATTTTGCCTTTAATTTTGCTTTTTCAGCTTTCTCTGGACTAGTCACTTTATCTTCTCTTTCCTTCTGCTCCTGCACAGAGGCTGCCTCGGGGACTCCTGTGGACATACTGCTCCCTCTTACCCCACTTTTCCGGCTCTGCCAACATAGATGGATCTTGAGTGATTTATTGTAAATAAGTCAGGCAGATAAAGATGAATACGGTATGATCTCACTTGTATGTGGAATCTAAAACAAAGCAGGGGTGCCGGGGGGGGGGGCTCAGTCGTTAAGCATCTGTCTTTGGCCCAGGGTGTGATCCCAGGGTCCTGGGATCGAGCCCTGCATAGGTCTCCCTGCTTTGCTGGGAGCCTGGTTTTTCCTCTCCCACTCCCCCTGCTTGTGTTCCCTCTCTCACTGGCTGTGTCTCTCTCTGTCAAATAAATAAATAAAATCTTCAAAAATAAAAATAAAAAAAAAAACAAGACAAAGCAAACCAAAAGCAAAAACCTAAAAGCAAACTATTAGATGCAGAGAACAGATTGGGGGTTGTCAGAGGGGGGTGGTGTGGGGTGAGTGAAATGGGTGAAGGTGGTCAAAAGGTACAAACTTCCTCTTATAAAATAAGTCATGGGGGTGTAACATACAGCATGGTGACTATAGTTAGTAATACTGTATTGTGTATTTGAAAATTGCTACTAGAGTAGATCTTAAAATTTCTCATCACAAGAAAAAAATTATAACTCTGCGTAGTAATGGATGTTAACTAGACTTACCATGGTGATCATTTTGCAATATATACAAATAGTGAATTATTATATTATACCTGAAATGAATATAATGTTATGTGTCAGTTATATCTCAACTGAATCTTCTTAATTTCTGGTATACAGGAAAGCAATTGCTCAGAACTCATATATTAAGCTTATGCCCTGCAAGCTTCCTACAATCACTAGTTTGTTCTAGGAATTTGTATTGTTGTGTTGTTAATTAATTGAGGTTTTCCTACATAAATAATCATGTCATCTGTAAACAAAGACAATTTTATTTCTTCCTTTCCAATCTGTATTCTATTTTTCTTTTGCGTCTTATTGCATCAGTGAGGACTTCCGGTATGATGTTGAATGGGAGCAGAAAGAGGGGACATGGGTTTCCCCCCCATCTTAGTTTCTCACCATTGAGTCAATTGTGTAGAATTTTTGTGGGTATTCTTTATGAGTTTGAGGATGTTCCCTTTATTGCTAGTTTGCTGAGAATTTTTATCTTGAATGGATTGGATTTTGTCAGATGCTTTTTCTGCATCTATTGATATGATCATTTTTTTTCTTCTTCAGCCTATTGATGTGATAGATTACATTAATTGATTTTCAAATACTGAACCAGTATTGCATTCTGGAATAAATGCCAGTTGGTCATGGTGGATAATTCTTTCTATATGTTGTTGAATTTGACTCGCTAATTTTTTTTTAGTATTTTTGCATATATGTTCATGAGGGACATTGATCTGTAATTTTGGATCCTTACAATGTCTTTGTCCAGTTTTGGTATTAGCGTTATGCTGGCTTCATAGAATGAGTTAGGAAGTGTTCTCTTTGCTTTGATCTTATGGAATAGATTATAGAGTATTGATATCACTTCTTACTTAAATGATTAATAGAATTCCACCCATGAAACCATCTGAGTTGCATGCTTTCTATTTTGAAGGTTATTAATTATGAATTCAACTTCTTTAATAGATGTAGGCCTATTCAGATATTTATTTCTCATTTTGTGAGTTTGGGTAGATTGTGTATTTCAAGGAGTTGGTCCATTTCATCTATGTTGTCAAATATGTAAGCATAAAGTTGTTCATAATATTCTTTTTTATTCAAGTATAATTGATATACATACTAAATTAGTTTCAGGTGTACAATATAATGATTCAATAATTCTTTATACTTCTCTGTGTCCATCAAGATAGGTGTACCCTTAATCCCTTTTATCTATTTCACCCATTCCTCTACTCACCTCCCTTCCGGCAACCACCAGTTTCTTCTCTGTATTGAAGACCCTATATTTTTGTTTGCCTTTTTTGTCCAAAAAATGGATAAAGAAGATATGTGTATATATCTATTCATCTATTGATGGGCACTTGGGTTTCTTCCATATTTTGGCTATTGTAAATAATGCTGCAATAAACATAGGGGTGCATACATCTTTTTTTTTTTAAAGATTTTATTTATTTATTCGACAGAGACAGAGACAGCCAGCGAGAGAGGGAACACAAGCAGGGGGAGTGGGAGAGGAAGAAGCAGGCTCATAGCGGAGGAGCCTGATGTGGGGCTCGATCCCAGAACGCCAGGATCACACCCTGAGCCGAAGGCAGACGCTTAACCACTGTGCCACCCAGGAGCCCCACATCTTTTTGAAATAGTGTTTTAATTTTCTTTGGGTAAATACCCAGTAGTGGAATTACTGGGTCATATGGTAATTCTATTTTAAAAAATGTTTAGGTACCGCCTGGGTGGCTCAGTCATTTAAGTGTCTGCCTTCTGCTCAGGTCATGATCCCAGGGTCCTGGTATTGAGTCCCTCATTGGGCTCCTTGCTCACCAGGGAGCCTGCTTCTTTCTCTGCCTCTGCTCTCCCTGTTTGTGCTCTCTCTCTCTCTGACAGATAAATAAATAAAATCTTAAAAAACAATTTTTTAGACCTTCCACAGTGGCTCCACCAATTTACATTCCCATTAATAGTGCATGAGGGTTCCTTTTCTCCATATCATCACCAATACCTGTTATTTCCTGTCTTTTTTATTCTAGCCATTCTAACAGGTGTATGATGATATCTCATTGTGTTTTTTTTAAATTTTTTATCATGTTATGTTAGTCACCATACATACATCATTAGTTTTTGATGTAGTGTTCCATGATTCATTGCTTGCGTATAACACTCAGTCTCACTGTGGTTTTGATTTATTTGCATTTTCCTGATAATTAGTGATGTTGAGAATGTTTTCATGTGTGTATTGGCTATCTGTTTGTCTCCTTTGGACAAATGTGCATTCAGATCCTTTGCCCATCTTGGTTGGATTATTTGTGGGTTTGTGTGTGTGTGTTGAGTTACATTAAGTGCATATGTTCTTTATATATTTTGAATATTAACCCCTAATCAGATATACCATTTGCAAATATCATCCAGGTTGCCTTTCCCTCTTATTTACTTTAAAGCATACAGTTCAGCAATGCTAAGTATATTCACACTATGGTGAAACAAATACTCAGAAATTTTCATTTTGCCAATCTGAATCCTTTGATGCACAAAGTTTGAAGTCTGATGTGGTCCCATTTGTCTATTTTTGCTTTGGTTACCTGTGCTTTTGTTGTTGTAGAAATCATTGCCAAACCCAGTGCCATGAAGTTTTCCCTATGTCTTCTTCTAGAAATTTTATAGTTTTATGTCTTACATTTAGGTCTTTAATCTATTTTGAGTTAACTTTTGTATGTGATGTAATATTGTGATATATAATAAATATATATTTGGTTTCATCTCTCCTGACAGGAAGCTACTAAAATCCTTGGCATTTCTTAAGTGGTAAAAGTGATAAAGGTGAATGATGCAGCTTTTGTTTTTTGTTTTTTGTTTTTTTTTATAAGAAGCCCCTTTCAACCACACCTGAGCTTCTGTTAATGAGATGATTTTTGGAAAGCTTCTAAGGATGGGAAGGGTACTGTTTGCCAGGGGAAACAACCGTGTGATTAGAGGATTAGAACTGTCAGCCCCTATCTCTTGACCTCCAAGGAAGGGAAAGGGGCTAGAGATTAACTTAATCAATAATGGCCAAATGATTTAATCAATCATGCCTGTGTAAAAAGCCTCCTTAAAAATTCTAACTGAATGGCTTTGGTGAGCTTCTGGGTTGGTGAACACATGGAGGTACTAGGAGTGTTGTGTGCCTGGAGACGGCGTGGGAGCTCCACAACCCTTCCCACATACTAGTCTTATGCATCTATTCCAATGGGCTGTTCCTGAGTTGTATCCTTTATAATAAATTGGTAAATGTAAGCAGGTGTTTCCTTCAGTTCTGTGAGCCGCTCTAGCCAACTACTGAACCTGAGAAGGGGATCATGGGAAACGTCAATTTACAGCCAGTTAGAAGCACAGGTGACAACCTGGAGTTGTGACTGGTGCATGAGTTGTGAGACTGAGCCCTTATCTTGTGGGGTCTGTGCTAATGACAGGCAGTTAGGGTCAGAACCATGGTAAATTATAGGACACTAATCAATCAGCATCTACTGAGAGCTGGAGAATTGGCTGGTGTGGAAAAACCAATACATTGGGTGGCTGGCCAGAAGTGTTGTGGGTGAAAGTAGTTGAGAAAAAACAAACAAAAAAAGGAGTGTTTTAATGGTGTAAGATAAGTGTTCGTCCTTCTGCATATGGATGTCTAGTTTTCCAACATCATTTGTTGAAGAGATTATCCTTTCCCCATGAAGTGATCTTGGCACTTTTGTTGAGGATCTAACGTATATGTAAAGATATATTTCTGGGATTTCTATTCTTTTTTAGCGGTCTATTTGTCTCTTTATGCCAATACCACACTATTTTGATTACTATACCTTTGTACTGTATTTGGAAATCAGGAAGTGGGAATCCTCCAAATTTTTTCTTCTTTTTTCAAAGTTGTTTTGGCTATTCAGGGTCCCTTGAGATTCCATATGAATTTTAAGACAAAATTTTCCATTTCTGCAAAAAAATGCCATGGGATTTTGAGAGGGGTTGCATTGAATCTGTAAATCATTTTGGATGATAGGGACATCTTAACAATATTAAGTCTTCCAATCCATGAACATAGGATGTCTTTCCATTTATGTCCATTCCATTTTGTGTCTTCTTTAATTTTTTTTAATTTAAAAAAGATTTTTTTCAGAAATGCTTTGTAATTTTCAGTGTACAAGTCTTTCGCCTCAGGTTTACTCATAAATATTTTATTCTTTTGTGCTATTGTAACTGAGCTGTTGAATTCATTTATTAGTTCTAACAGGTTTGTTTGTTTTCTGGTGGAGTGTAAGGTTTCTACATATAAGATCATGTCATCTTTAAACATAGATAATTTTCTTCTCTTCCAATTTGAATACCTTTCATTTTTTCTCTTGCCTCATTGTTTTAGCAGGATTTTCAATACTATGTTCAATAGATGTGGCAAGAGCAGAGATCCCTGCTTTGCTTAGAGGACCAGCTTTCCATCTTTCATCATGATTATGATGTTAGCTATAGGATTTTCATAAATGACCTTTATTATACTGAGGTAGTTTCTTTCTATTCTTCATTTATTATTATTTTCTTAAACATGAAAAGGTGTTGAATTTTGTCAAATGCTTTTTCTGCATCAATTGAGATGATCATGTGCTTTCTGTCCTTCTTTCTGTTAATCTGGAGTATTACATTGATTTTCATATGTTGACCCATACTTGCATTCCAGGAACAATTTGGTTATTGTGTATAATCCTCTTAACGTGCTGGTGAATTTGGTTTGTTAGTATTTTTTTTAATATTTTTTAAAATTTATTTGAGAGAGAGAGAGACAGAGATAGTAAGGGAGAGCATGAGCAGGGAGGAGAGGGAGAAACAGGACCCCACTGAGCAGGGGCTTGATCCCAGGAACCCAGGATCTTGACCTGAGCCGAAGGCAGACGCCCAACTGACTGAGATACCTGGTACCCCATTTTGCTAGTATTTTTAATGAAGATTTTTGCATCAATATTCATCAGGGATATTGCTTTGTAATTTTCTTGTAGTGCCTTTATCTGGCTTTGGTATAGGACAATGCAAGCCTCATAAAATGAGTTACAAAGTATTTTCTCCTTTTCAATTTCTTGGAAGGGTTTCAGGAGGATTGGTGTTAATTCTTTCTTAGCTGTTTGGTAGAATTCTTCAGTGAACTTAACTTGTCAAGGGCTTTTTCTTTGTTGTGACGTTTTTGGTTACTGATTTAACTCCTGACCAGATACTGTTCAAATTTCCTATTTTTTCATGATTCATTCTTTCTGTGAGCTATGTGATTTTAGGAATTTATACATTTCTTCTAGGTTACCCAATTTGTTGGCATAGAATTTTTCATAGTATTTTTTTATAATCCTTTTAATTCCTGTGACATCAGTTTTCATGTCTCTTCTTTCAATTCTGATTTAAGTGTTTTTAGCCTTTCTTTCTTAGTTAATCTAGCTAAGGGTTTGTTAATTTTTTAGATTAAAAAAACAACTTTTAGTTTCATTGATTTTTTTTTTACTATTGTTTTCTGTTATCTATTTTGTTTATTTCTGCTCTGATCTTTCCTACTGTTACCTTTGGGCTTAGTTTGTCCTTTTTATAGTAGGTGTAAAGTTAGGTAATTTATCTGAGATCTTTCTTTTTTATTTTTATTTTATTTTTCTATTTTCGAGAGAGAGAGAGAAAGAGAAAGAGTGAGCAAGCACGTCCAAATGGCGGGAGCAGAGGGAGAGGGAGAGAGAATCTTAAGCAGGCTTCACATCCAGTGGGGAGCCTGGCAGGGCTTGATCTCACGAACCTGAGATCATGACCTGAGCCGAAATCAAGAGTAAGATACTTAACCAACTGAGCCACCCAGGTGCCCTGCTTCTTCTTTTTTAATATAGACATTTTTAGCTATCCACTTCCTTCTTTGTATTTCTTTTGCTACATCCCTTAAGGCTTAGTATGTTGTATTTTCATTTTCATTTGTCTCAAGATATTTTCTAATTTCCCTTGTGACTTTTACTTTGACCCATTAGTTGTTTAAGAGTGTGGTGTTTAATTTCCACATATTCATGGATTTTCCAGTTTCCCCTGTGCTATTGGCTTCTAGTTTCATTCCATTATGATTGGAAAAGATACTTGGTATGATTTCAGTCTTCTTGAATTTGTTAGGACTTGTTTTGAGGCCTAACTTCATATTAGTATACCCACCCCTGCTCTCGTTTAGTTATCATTTCTCACAAATTTTGATGCTCTCTTTTTAGGTACATTTACATTAAGAATTGTTACATCTTTTGGATAATTGACCCCTTTACCATTTTGATCCCTTTTATCTCTGATAAATGTCCTTGCTGTCTAGTCTGCTTTGTGTGAAATTAATGTAGCTGCTCCAGCTTTCTTAGTGTTAGCATGGTATGTTTTTCTCCATTCTTTTATTTACCTATTTTTCATTATGGTAAAATATACATAACATGAAATTTACCATTTTAACCATTTTAAATGTACAATTCAGTGGCATTAAAAACATTCACAATGTGCAACCATCACCACTGTTTCCAGAAATATTTCATCACAAAAACATTGATCACAGAAGTTCTGTACCCATTAACAATAACTTCTCATTATTCTTTCCCACCAACCCCTAATAATCTTTATTATATTTTCTGTCTTTGTAAGATTGCCTATTCTAGGTATCTCAATGTTATGGATTCAATTTTTATGTTCCCTCAAAATTTATATGTTAAATCCTACCTCCCAGTGTGATGGTATTAGGAGGTAGAGACTTTGGGAGGGGATCAAGATTAAATGAGTTTATGTGGGTGGAGCCCACATGAATGAGATTAGTGCCCTTCTAAGAGTTATGAGAGAGCTTGCTTACCCTTCTCTGCTCCCTACCGTATGAAGATACAATGAGAAGTCAGAAGTCTACAACCTGGAAGATGGCTCTTATCAGAAACAACCACGCTGGCACCCTGATCTCAGACTTTTCAGACTCCAAAACTGTGAAAAATGCATTTCCCTTGTTTATAAGCCACCTAGTTTATTGTGTTTTGTTCTAGCATCCAGACCTAACTAAGACACTTACATAAGTGGAATCATACAATATTTGTCCTCGTCTGTCTGGCTTATTTCACTTAAGGAAGTTGTCCATGTTGTGCCATGTATCAGAATTTCATTCCTTTTTAAGGCTGAATAATATTCCATTGTATATATTTATCACATTAAAAAATCCATTTGTCTGTTGATAGACATTTGGGTTGTTTCTATCTTTTGGCTACTGTGAATAATGCTGTGAATATTGGTATACAAATATCTGTTTGCATCCCTGCTTTCAATTCTTTTAGGTATATATCTTGAAGTGGAATTGCTGGATCAAATGGTAATTATATATTTAATTTTTTGAGGAACACCATACTGTTTTCCACAGTGGCAGCACCATTGAACATTCCTACCAATAATGCACAAGGGTTCTAATTTCTCCACACCTTCTCCTGCTTTTTTCTTTCTTTTAAAAAAGATTTTACTGGGGTGCCTGGGTGGCACAGCAGTTAAGCGTCTGCCTTCGGCTCAGGGCGTGATCCCGGCGTTACGGGATCGAGCCCCACATCAGGCTCCTCCTCTATGAGCCTGCTTCTTCCTCTCCCACTCCCCCTGCTTGTGTTCCCTCTCTTGCTGGCTCTCTCTATCTCTGTCGAATAAATAAATAAAATCTTTAAAAAAAAAAAAAGATTTTACTTACTTATTTGTCAGAGACAGAGAGAAAGCGCTCACAAGCAGAGGGAACGGCAGGCAGAGGGAAAAGAAGGCTCCTCACAGGGCGATGTGGGGCTTGATCCCAGCACCCTGGGATCATGACCTGAGCCAAAGGCAGACGCTTAACGGACTGAGCCACTCAGGCGTCCTGTTTTTTGTTTTCTGTTTTTTAGATTTTTTTAATAATAGCCATTCTAATGGGTGTGAAGTGGTATCTTACTGTGGTTTTGATTTACATTCCTTTAGTGACTAGTGATCTGAACATTTTTTCATGTGTTTATTGGCCATTTGTACATCTTCTTTGGAGAAAGGTCTATTCAAACCCTTTGCCCACTTGTAAATTGGATTGTTTATCTGTTGTTGAGTTTTAGGAGCTCTCCATATATTCTGGATATTATTCTCTTATCAGATAAGTGATTTGCAAACATTCTCTCCCATTCTGAGTGTCGTCTTTCCAGTCTCCGGATAGTGTCATTTGATGCATAAAGTTTTATATTTTGATGTAGTCTAATTTATTTATATTTCTTTTGTTGCTTATGCTTTTGGTGCCATATCCAAGAAATCTTTGTCAAATCCAATTTCATGAAGCTTTTCTCCTATGTTTCCTTCTAAGACTTTTATAGTTTTAGGTCTTTGATGCTTGTGAGTTGATTTTCATGTATGGTGTAAGGTAAGTGTTCCACTTCATTGTTTTGCATGAGGATTAACGGGTTTTCAGCACCATTTGTTGATCCATCCTTTTCTTTTCATCCATCTGTGTCTTTATATTTAAAGTGGTTTTCTTATAGACAACATATAGCAGAGTCTTCTTTTTTTACCTACTGTAATACTCTCTGTCTTTTAATTGTTCTATTTAGGTCATTGACGTTTAAAGTGATTATTGATATAGTTGGATTAATATGTAACATACTTATAACTGCTTTCTATTCATTACCCTGTTCTTTGTTTTTTGTTTTTCTTGGTTGTGTGTGTGTGTGTGTGTGTGTGTTTGTGTGTGCTGTATTCCACACATTTTCTGCCTTCTCTGGTTTAATCAAGCAATTTATATAATTCCATTTTCTTTCCTTCCTTAGCATATCAATTATACTTCTTTAAAAACTTTTTTCAATGGTTATCCTTAGTTTAATTTACAATTAATCTAAGTCCACTTTCGATTAGCACCGTACTGCTTCATGGGTAGCACAGGTACCTGTAACAGCCTTTCTAACTCTTCCTTCGCATTTCTTACAACTGTGCTGTCGTTCATTTCACGTATCCATAAGCTCTAATCATCTATTATTGATATATATTATTATATAATTATTCTACTATTAAATATCTTTTTATATTTCATCTAATCATCTAACAGATTATTGATTATGTTATTATATAATTATTATATAATATATATTTTTATTTTGAACACACCGTTATTTCTCAAGTCAATTAAGAATAAGAAAAATAAAAGATTTTCTATTCGTCTCATTTATTCTTTCTCTAATGCCTTTCCTTTCTTTAAGTACATCCAAGTTTCTGGACTATATTAATTTCCTTATTTCTGAAGATCTTTTTGAAAACATTTCTTGCAAGGCATGTTTCCTGGCAACAAAATCTCCCCATTTATTTATTTATTTATTTATGATCCGAGAAGGCCTTTATTTCTAAGAACTTCACTTTCGAAGGATAATGGCACTTGATACGAAATTCTAGATTTTTTCTTTCTATTCTTTAAATATCTCACTCCATTCTCTTCTCGCTTACGTGGTTTCTGAAGAGAAGTTTGATGTAATTTTTATCTTTGCTCCTTTATAAGTAAAGTGTTTTTTCCTCTTTGTTTCTGGAAATTTCCCTTGTTCTGAAGTCTACTGATATTAATACAGCCAGTCTTGGAGAAGATTATTCTAATCTGTGCAAGCTGTTCTAAAGAATGGAAGAGAAAAGAAACCTTTCTAATTGATTTGCCCAAGCTAATGCATTGACATCTAAAACCTGACTTAGATGGCTCTCACACACACATGCACACTCACAAAGCACCCCTAGTTTTAAATCTTACTTGTGGATTTTGTTAAAAATGTCCAACATTGGAGCACTTGACTGGCTCAGTTGCAAGAACATGCAACTCTTGATCTCAGGGCCATGAGTTTGAATCCCACTTTGGGTGTAGAGATTACTAAAAAAATAAATAAATAAACTTAAAAAGAATCCAACATACACTTAAAGAAAATCTATTACAAGAAACACACAATTTGCCTAAGCAAGGCTTAATTTACGAATGAAAGAATCTGGAGCGCCTGGGTGGCTCAGTCAATTAGGCATCTGACTTCAGCTCAGGTCATGATCTCAGGGTCCCGGGATAGAACCCTAGATGTCATCAAGCACCCTGTCAAGCCCCACATAGGGCTCTGTGCTCAGCAGGGAGTCTGTTTATCCCTCTCCCTCTCCCTCTACTCCTCACCCTGCTCATGCTATCTCTGTCTCTCTATCTGAAATAAATAAATAAGATCTTAAAAAAAAGAAAAGAAAGAATCCTTTGACTTAGAAACTCCATTCATTAATAATTAAGAATGAAAGCCTTACGATCATCTTAATCAATTCTATGAAGCCATTTGAAATAAATTCAATTTGTATTACTGTAAAGACTTTCAAACCCTAGTATAGCAGAATGATTTATTATGTTAATAGATAGTACCAGGGTGTGTTTAATGATGGAATGGTCTCTCTGTGTTTGACAATACTTTGATTGGTAGGCAAAGCCCTGAGGGAGCAATTTGTTCTGGAATGACCAACAAAGAAATAGTGATAATACTTGGCATAAAAACAAAACAGAAGTTCAGGGAAGGGAAAAAAAGATGCGATGGAAGCAGAATAGGATTGTGTGGTTGAGCAAACTAGGTAGAAGCCTAAGACTCTTGGAGAAATTTGCCAGTGAGTAATTCCCAACTGGTGAGTTGACCAAAGAACTTTATGAACAGGCACGTCTAACGTTCAATTTGCAGTTGATGCTCCAGCAGGAAAGCTTCGCCTCTCACTCTGACCCTATACAAAGGTCTTCTTTGTGTGAAGCACAGAGGAAATGGTAGGTTGAGTTTCTCATCGAGCTGATGAAGCACAGAGCAGGAAATGGTGAGAGTTGGAGGATACAAGGTATTATAGGAGTTCAGCCACAGCAGAGAATCAGGGCCGGCCCCCATGGAGCCCACAAAAATCTTGGGAAGGGTGTTGGGCTTCCCTTTAGGTGTGCAATGGGGATTCAAGTCAATTTTTTGGTAAATATCCAAAGACAAAATGACCTCAACTGACATCTGCATTATGTCAAGAATACACATGATTGCTTTGTTAAGATTCACAAACACCTGCAAATTTAATGTACGACTTTCAGATGGACTAAAGATTAGCGTTTTACCATGAGAGTCTACAAGAAGGAAATAGGGGTAAATATTTTTTTAATAATCTTTTATACAGAAGAACCCTCTAAGGTTGACATCAGTTTCAAGAACCCAAGTAGGAAAAGACTGATAAATCTGAGAACATAAAAATTAAGTTCCTATGCACGGAAAAGGAAAAGTACAATAAAACTACAAAAGATAAACTTGACAAGATATTTGTGATATATGATGAGTAATGGTTAAGTGTTCTAGTAACAACAACAACAACAACAACAAAAAGAACTGTTATAAGTCTGGAAGAAAAGAATAAAAAGCCCAATAGAAAAAATAGGTAAGTATCTCACAGAAAAAGAAACACAAAGAGCAAATATAAACACATGAAAAGATGCATAACTTCATTCTTAGGTAGGAGATGAAAAACAGAAATAATAATGGTTGACTACAGGATTTTAAAAATTCATTATACCCAGTGTTGCTGAGGATGCAGGGAAACAGTCACTCGTATGTATTAGTAACTGCAAAATATATCAGGATAATCTTTTTGGAGGCAATTTATGGTGCCTGCAGGAACACATCGAGGTATATGATGGTTTGAGTGTATGCAGGCAGGACAGGGTACGGTTAGGCACTCAGGCTCTGGAACCAGACTGCCAGGGATCAGATAACACATCAGCAACTTCTTAGCTGTGTGACTGTGGCAAGTTACTTTCCCTACATGGGCCTCATCTGTAGGGTGGAGATAAAAACATTTTTCTCTTAGGGTTGTTGTGAAGAGTAGCTATATTTACAGACATTAGAAGAATGCTGAGCACACAGGGATCGATCATTGCAAAGGATCGATCATTTAATCGAAAGAGAACATTTAATTGCTCCTCAGTAGCATGCCACTTAAGTAAGGCACAGTATAATAGCTCCACAGGCTACCATGTTCCGTTCAGGTGACTGGAGCGAACCTCCCTTTGACCAGGTGATCAATGTCTCCACTCTGTAAAATTCTGGAGTGCCACTTGTTCTAAGATATCATAACTTTCCACATCACTTTCTTTACTTGTGTCAGAATTTTAGTAAGCTGGGATTAAGACAAGTGTAATTCCAAAGATAAGAGTTTTATTATGGTGGACATTGAGGGTTTGATTCTTAGACTCTTTTTTTTTGTGCTTTTTGCCTTAGGGCAGTTTCTCAAAAATGGCACCATTGACATTTTTTTTTTTCTTAAGTAAGCTTCATGCTGAGTGTGGAGCCCAATGCGGGCTTGAACTCACAACTCTGAGATCAAGACCTGAGCTGAGATCAAGAATTGGACACTTAACTGGCCACTCAGGCGTCCTGACATTTTGGGAGGGATAATTCTTTGTTGGGGGCTGTCTTGTGCATTTAAAAATGTTTAACAGTATCCTTGTCCTCTACCCACTAAATACGCGTAGCACCCCCAAGTTCTAAAATCAAGGATGTCTCAGATATTGTCAAAGATCCCTTTGGGTGGTGGGTGTGAAATCACCGTGGGTTGCTTTAGAGGCTGGGAATGGTAGAAGGGGGCATGTCACCCCTCTGCATAATCATGAAAATGATTCTCTCCATCAGAGGTGGGGACTATAGTTCAGATTTTGAAGCAGTTAGGAAAAGATTTCCCTTCCTAAGTGTGAACTCAGACTGCACGGCTTCCGCAATTAATGTTCAGGTTATGCATGTGTGTGTGTGTGTGTGTGTGTGTGTGTGTGTGTGGTTATTTGACCCAACAGTTATCCACTGGGCTCTTGGGTGAATAAGTAAGCATAGCTTCTTCTTAATCTGTAGCAAAGCCCTTGAAAGTGTCCAGATTTGGAGTGCCTATGTCCCTTCACACTTTCATGCTTCTGAAAGTCCACTTTTATTTTAAAATTTTAATTCATTAATTTTTTGAATCAGCAGTGTATCACATGGTTCAAAATTTAAAAGGTATAAATGAGTGTAGAGTGAAAAGTTTTCTCCCCATCCCTGTCTCTGGACACCTGGGTCCTTCCCATGAGGTAGCCACATGAGCTGTTTCTTATCTATCCTTTCAAATATATTTTATGCATACACAAATATATATATTTTTTTAACAAAAAATGACTGCTTACTTGATATACTGTTCTGCACCTTCATCCAGACTCTTCTATGCATGTACCGTTTCCTCCTTCTTAACAGAACTCTGACTTTGTGCAGTTCTTCTCCCCAAACCTCCACCCATGGAAGCCCATGTGGCTTAAGAGAAGTGGATTCCAACCCCAGGCTTGGGAGATGGTTGGTCAGGGGGTGACCCATTCTCCTTGCCCTAGATCAATTCACAAACGAGCGTAAGATCAAATTCAGGCTAGTGAACAGATTGAGAAATCTGTTAGGCAATCCAGGAAAAATCTTTCTTTTGAGAGAGCTATGGAAGGAAATCTTTCTCACTTCCTCTGGACATTGCTATATAGGGATGTGAAGATGAGGTAGACATTTTAGACATGGTACTGGAGGACCTGGAGTGCCTGGATTAAGCCAATCCGGAAGCTTGTTTTCTTCTGTCCATCCAGGCACAGAATGGAGGGGTGATGTCAATTTTAGCAGTCTAGGGTGGGGTCAAGGGGCAGCGATGTGAGAGCTATAATTTTAAATGTGAAGCCAGCTCAAATCCAAGTCTGGTGTGACTGGTGGGCTTTTGGTTTACAACAGAAAAGTCCTCTCTGATGTATAGTGTGTTACAGTTTAAAGAGACATTCAGGTCTCATTTGAGAGTAACCATGCAAGGCAAGGCCTATGCCCCACTGCACAAATGAGGAAAGGAAAACACAGCGGAGCAAAATGCTGGTCCAGGGTCACATGATTTATAAGAGACAGATCTGGAATCTGACCCAACTTTGTTTCCATATCAGGGTTACTTTCCCTGATTTTCCTCCAAACTCCAGGCTGTTCTAGCTCACAGTATCTGTGTTCACAAACACATACTAGGGCCCACGCTACCCTCTGGAGCTGCAGGACCAGGAAGCTCTGGAAGGTCGGGAAGTAGAAAGAAGGCAGGAAAAGAACCCTGATGGGATACAGCTGTGGTCACTGAGGCTGCTGCCACCACAACAATATGACCTCTGACCTCCAACCCTGCCCAGTTCCCTGAGTCATGACACTCAAGATTTGGTGTCCCAGGAGTCAATGTGGCAGCCTCCAGGCTACAGTGGGGCAGGAGAGAAGGATCTGGTGTCCCCCATCTGATGGAAGATTCCCATGGACATTACAGTGCTATGCTGGAGAGACCCCAATGACAAGTGTTCCCATTGAGTCTAAGGCTTCTGTCACCTCCAAAACTCTGGTGGCAAATAAAGTGAGTACCCTTTAGTGACCTCCTCTTGCTGGCAAATTTTCTTTTTTTTCCCCTCCTTATAAAGCTTCAATTAATCTCAAAGAATTCAATCCCAAGGGTGACAGTACAGTTGATGATGGGGTCAGAGAGCTGACCTCAATCAAAAGTGCGGGAAAAAAAGTGTGTGAGCAATAATGTCCCTGGCCTCCAATGCAGTCACAGAGCTTCAGCTGGCTTTATGAACGTGTCATTTGGGCACACGCTAGGCGTTGCACATACCCTGCTGTTTCTGCACGAGCCTAGGCATGCCACAATGGTGTGGCTGCATTTTGTTTTTAATCCTAGGCTCATTTTTAGATGTTAAAACACAAAACGGAATTCGGGAAGTGTGAATTTACTTGAACCAAACTGAAAAAAGTTTTCTCAGCCTCTGCAAAACGAAGCTGCCGAATTCACAACAGTTTTAATTATAACACACTAAATAAATACAATAAGCTGCTCTTTGCTCTGAGGTTGAAATCTCTGTCTATTTTTATCTTGAAGCAAATAAGAGACCAGAGGGGAAAGTTCCTACATTATGAGTGGATGATTGAACCTAAGCATCAACAAATTCTTTGACATTATTTTGCACTGTCTGCTAAAGAACATCATTTATCAGAAGATATTACCGTAAACAAACTGAGCAAAAATTTTAGGATTTTCTTAGATGAACATTTTCTTCCAACAGGCAAAGGCAAACTGAGCACATTAGAGACACTGTTCTGCATATTTGTGGTCTATGAATTCTGACACCTGCTACAACATGGATGAAGCTACTGTTCAGGGAGGATATTGTGTTAAGTGAAATAAGCCAGTCATAAAAAACCAAACACTGTGTGATGCCATTTAGACGAGTTTCCTAGAGTCGTCAAATGCATAGACACAGAAAGTAGAATGGTGGTGCCTGGGGCTGGGGGAAGGGAGGAATAGGGAGTTAGCGTTTAATGGGTGCAGAGGCTTGGTTTTGCAAGGCGAAGAAGTTCTGGATGTGGATGGTGGTGATGGCTGAGCGTCATGAATGTATTTAGTCCCTCGAACTGTACACTGAAACATGGTTAAGATGGTAAATGCTAGGTTATATGTATTTTACCACAATAAAAACAAAACAAAACAAAAAAACCATGCTGCTCTGAAATAACTTTAAAGCGTAATTGTCTTTTTGTATTTCCGAAGAGCCCTTGCAAGAGGGGCAAGACTCTCCCTTTCTCACCTCCCACAGTCTCCGGGCCCTTGAGCTCAGGCCATGAAGATGAAGATCCCTCTGGTTACTGCTGCAGCTGGGCTCTGGAGGAAACTGGGGATCCAGCAACAGAACACCCTGGAAATAGTTGGCTGGGGCCTTGGTGGGCTGCAGGGTGAGGCCAGGCCTAGGGGAATACTGTCCTGAGTGCCTGCCCTTGGCCTCCCTTCCTTGCTCTCCTCTTAGAAGAGTCTATCAGAACTAATTTTGTCCCCAGGAATGGGCCTGGGATGACGACTCTGGGCTCAATTCTTCCCCTGTACTTGGGGGTCACATGATGGAACCCACTCTTCCGTATCAGCATAAGAAAGGGATGACAAGTGGCTCAAAATCCCTTCCAAAGAGAAGGGACATGGATATTCCCACTTTCATTTTCAAAGCAACCCATACTACAGATGGGAAAACTGAGGTGTATGAAAGTGAAGAGTCGTGAAGTCCACACGTCACTGACTGGCTGAAGCCAATTTGAACCCAGCTTTGTCTGACTCAAAGCTTTAAATGACACTAAGATCATTTCACTTTTTTAAAAGATTTATTTATTCATTTGAGAGACAGAGCGGGGGGGGGGGGGGCGGCAGGAAGGAAGGGTAGAGGGAAGGGGTGGAGAAACTCAAGCAGACCCCCCACTGAATGTGGAGTCTGATGTGGGGCTTGATCCCAGGACCCCAAGACCATGACCCCAGCTGAAACCAAGAGTCGGTCGCTCAACCAACTGAGCCATCCAGGTGTCTCCAAGATCATTTCTAAATCAAAGTTTTGATCCTTACAGTTGGCCCAACCAACTTGATTGGGAAGTTCAGTCAGACGACTGCACAAGAAGTCTCACACGGAGGCCGTGTCATTTTGAACACTTAAACCATTTTTACCACAGTTATTAAATCACTTCATGATGTTTCAGAACCAAATGAGATATTTCTTTATGATACGTTTTTTAAAACTACACAAATGCAGAGTTTTAATTTTGAAATCCTGAAGTATATTTATCTTATTCTTCCCTCGAATTTATGATGCATTTTTAATGAAAGAAAACATGAACTATTATTATTCATCATAAAATATAAAACAGAAGAGATTTCGCAGCCAATCAAACCAGAGTTTAGAATGGGATGCCCCTGCACTTGTCACCGCGCTGGGGTCGAAGAGGCCCCCTTCTGCAGGCTTCCCGCACCCCTGAGCACCCACGACCGCCAGGGGGCGCCCGCGCGCTCAGCCTGGAGGCCCTGCAGGTACGGGCGTTGTCTTCCAGGCGCGGTGGAAAACACTGGAGCTTGTTCCCATACCGGCTTTCCTTGCTCTAAAGATGCATCGATCCAACAAAAATACGTTTAGCAACGCTTGGCTTGGAGCTTGGAAGATCAATGGCACCTACTGTCAGGATAGCCGTGGGGCTTTCCGACTTCTCTTTATTTACTTTTTTTTTTTTTTTTTTTTGGTGGCACCGGTGCCTGAGGGCCATCTGCACAGTACGGCTCACTCTACGTTGCTAAATTTCTCTGCAGACTTGGCTGTTCTTGCTTCTCCGTTCACACCCTTCTGGACCTGAAGTTTGTCTGTCCTGTTCATCCCTGAAACTGGAGCGTGCGACCGCCCCTCTCATCTCTCAGGGAGGTTCGCAGGCCTTTTCCGGTTGGGAGCTGATGGTTGAAACACCTGAAATTGTCATTTTTGTCCTGGAGAAAAGACAATTTCAAATCCTTCGTTTCGATATCTCTGGCGTGGTCAACTTCCTGCCTTTGTGACCTAATACAGGGAATAAATAGCTCCTCCCTCAACGTGTTTTTCTGAGCAAAACGATGTTCTTTTTATCCATATTTCCTGGTCAGTGACACGTATGGCCCAGTCGCGGGGCTTCAATGCCATCTTCCCGGCAGGGAGGACGGAGCCCTCCCCTGCCTTCCCACGGAGCGCCCCTCATCCTCGTTGTGACTCGTTCCCCTCCTCTGGGCCGCTCTACCTCTACTCTATCTCTGAGGGTGTGATGACAAGAATAATCTGAAATATTTTCCCTCTTCAGTTTAAGTAGTAAATTACACTTTCTTCCATTTTCTCTTTGCCTGACAGTTTTACATAACGTTACAATTTCTTCTTAACCATGTAAACAGCAAAAAGAAGGTCACAAGTGGGTTCTTTGTTTTTTGGGTGTTTGGTTGTATCAGTTCTTTATATAGTTTGAATACTAACCCTTTATCAGATAGGTCATCTGCAAAGATACTTTGCAAGTATCTTCTCCCGTTCCGTAGGTCACCTTTTAGTTTTGTCGATGGTTTCCTTTGCTCTGCAGAAGCTTTTTATTTTTATGTAGTCCCAGTAGTTTGTTTTCGCTTTTGTTTCCCTTGCCTCAGGAGACATATTTAGAAAAATGTTGCTATTGCCAATGTTAGGGAAATTACTGCCTGTGCTTTCTCCAAGGATTTTTATGGTTTCAGGTCTTACATTTAGGTCTTTAATGCATTTTGAATTTATTTTTGTGTGTGGTGATTGCACGACTGTAATGTAATCATACTACTGGATACTGATGCCCAAAATACAAAAACACTAATTCAAAGTGATACACACACCCCTGTGTTTATTGCAGTGTTACCTACAACAGCCAAACTATGGAAGCAGCCCAAGTGTCCATCAACAGATGAGTGGATGAAGAGGTGGTATGTACATATATGTGTGTGTATACATATATGTATATAATGGAATATTACTCAGCCATAAAAACTAATGAAATCTTGCCATTTGCAATGACACGGATGGAGCTAGAAAGTATATGCTATGCAAAATAAGTTGGTCAGAGGAAGACAAATACCATATGATTTCACTTATGTGGAATTTAAGAAACAAAACAAAAGAGCAGAGGGGAGAGAGAGAGAGAAGCCAAGAAACAGACTCTTAACTCTAGAGAACAACGAGTCAAATAGGTGATGGGGATTAAAGAGTATACGGATTGAAAGAATGTAACATGTACCCTAAGGGTTGGTTTTTGTGGAGTTGGAAACACCACTGAGCCCTTTGTTTACTGTCTTAGATTCTCATTAAGCAGTTGATAAATCCATTTCTTCTTTCAAATGAACTTGAGTAAACAAGTTCCCACAAAGCTGGGGCCTGTGCATGTTACACAAGAACATGGAGGTTCATCCCTGGCCAGTGCTGGCCCAATTTGGAGAAACTCGAAGGCCCTGTAAGGCCAGCATCTGCCAGATAGCTGGTCCCTGGGAGGGAGCTGTCGCTAGGTACATATGCTCCATTTCACTGCCAGAAGGGATTTGGGGCACATCATAGAAATACATACACGAAACAAAATAGAAATAAAATAAGCAAAGAAATGGGAATGGGGGAGGATTAGGGTAGAAAGTTTAGGTAAGGCCATTTCCATCTCTTTTTGCCCATTCATATTTTGAATTTTCTGTCTTATTGATTTGTAGAGTTCCTTGTATATTCTAGATCTGTGCCATCTGATAGGATAGCCACTAGTCCCATGCTGTTATTAGAATTACAATTAATCACAGGTAAGTAAAATTAAGAATTCAGTGGCTCAGTTACACTAGTCAGTTGCACTAATCACAGTTCATGTGCTCAGTAGCCACAAGTAACTAACGGCCAGCACAGACCTAGAACATTTCCTTCATTACAATAGACTCTCACAGACAGAATTGTTCTATATATTATTCCCGTGTCAATTTTATTCATTTCAAATGTCCTCTCCTAGATTATTGTTTTCTGCTAACTTTGACTAAGATGAACAGAAATGTTAGTTTTTATGTTGTCTTATCCGTCATATTTTGCCCTTGCCTTTGTGCATTGAAGATCTTGTTTAAAGGGGCACCTGCCTGGCTCAGCCGGAAGAGCGTGTGACTCTTGATCCTGACTCCTGTCATGAGTTTGAGCCCCATGTTGGGTGTAGAGATTACTTAAATAAATACAACTTAAAAAGAAAAATCTTGTTTAAATAATCTCCTCCCTGAGGTCTCCAAGACATTTTCTGTCAGCTTTTTGTAAACTTTTATGGTTTTACTTTTCATATTTAAGTATTGAATCCAATAGGACTTTGCCTTTTTTGTACAGTGTGAGGTAGGGATCCAACTCTGTGCCTTCCATTTAGTAAGACGGGTTTCCCAATCATTGCTGCTAACACAGCAGTCTTTCCCCTCTGGTTTGGAATCCCACTGCTCTCCTGTGCCTGTCCTAGGCTTGCGGGTGGTAGTTTGTGGGCTCACCCACAGGCTACATTTATCTCTTAGTGTTTCTTCTGCCAGAACCAGATTTCTTTTTGCTCCAACTTTGTGGTATGAGTTCACATAGGGGGAGTGCCCTACAACCCCTGACCCTTCTTTTGCCAAGTTGTCACAGCTATTTGTGAACCTTACACATCTAGATACATTTTAAAACCCATTTTTTGAGTTCCTAAAAAATACATATAGAAGATCAGCAATCACTCACTAATGAAGCACTGCCTTTTAATTTAAAAATAGTGTATGTGTGGGGCAAGCTCCGTGATCTACTTCTGAACCTAAGAATGAAACTGCAAGTATTAACAGTGATGTAAAATCCATTCCCTGGAGTTTCGGTTAGTCTGGGGTGTCTTTAAATGCTCATTTCCAAAGTGCTTTGCCTTCGGAGGCTACTGAGGCATGCAGTGTGTTGCCATGGTAACGGTTACTTTTAGTTAGTACTTTTTATAGATTAAAGTGTTACACCCTGGAGTCTCTTCGTGTAAATGAAGAAATCTTAAGACAGTATGATACTTCTTTTAATATAGATATTTAATGGCACAGAGTCAGACTTAACCTACTGGAAATGGAACATCTTCAGCCTTTTTATTTAATATGGACATGTATTGTTACCAGAACTATAACAGTTTCATTAACATTTCTGGGTGGTTGTTGTTTTTTTGTTTTTTTTTTTTTCACAAAATACAAGTTCACCTTTTTTATCCATTGGAATTTATCAGCACTTAATAAATAGGGGCAGAAACGTGGGTGTCTGTCAGGAGTTTGTACATGTCACTTTGCTTTCTACCCTGGGGCAACAGCCCCAATTATTATGGGGAGTCAGAAGACTCAGAGAACATGGTGTCTACAGCCTAATAGGGGAGGCATCACGGGGCACTCTGGGTAGAAGGAGCACGTGGGCCGGGTATGGGTATTGGCTCTGACCTTTACTAACTGTGTAGCCTTGAGCTTTGGTTTCTTCAACCACAAAATGAGGGTTATTATATTTACTTTGTTGAGCAATTGTGATGATTAAATGTATCTTCGTTTAGTGACATCTATGATTTTTTTAAATGGCCAGATAATGATTTCAAGTCAATCTTTAAGACAGGAAGAGGGATGCAATATAACCAGCACTAAAGTGCTGAGGAAAGTTGAGACTGAGCGGTCATGGTAGGTGTAAGAATCAGAGAATAGACCCATGTCCTCTGCTTCCACGCACAGAGGGAGAAGGAGCATGGGGACAAGACCTCAGGAAGGCCATGGGTCTGGGCATAGGGGCCATGGGGCGGGTGGGGTGGGCAATCGGTCAAGGCCATGGGGACAGGAGGCCCCAAGTGTGGGCTGAGAGCTCTGTGCGTCACACAGAGAGTGACGTGGTGATAAGAAGTGTTTCAGAAAGAAGATCTGGCAAAACTAAGTGGCACGTGAAGACAAGCCTGAGGGCTGTCTGTGTCCTTGGCCTGAGAAGAGAAGGCCTGAACTCAGGGACAAGGAGAGTGAGATGAAGGTACAGATCTCAAAGTCACAAAGAAGACTCCTCCTCTTGGGATGTAGGAATTAGCTATCCTGGGAACAGAGAGAGTAGAAGAAGCCAAAAGGAATCTTGAAGGCTTTGATCTTTTCTGATTAACAGTTTTTTAAAGCAATAGCAATAAGAGGCATTGGCCTGGCTCAGTTGGAAGAGCATGTAACTCTTGATTCTGGGGTCCTGAGTTCAAGCCCCATGTTGGGTGTTGAGATTACTTAAATAAACTTTAAAAACTTTAAAAAAAAGTAAAGCAACAAGCATGATAATACCACTATGTGGTTTGAATATCTGACATTTGTCCTTTAAAAAAACTGTTCAAAGTGCATTTATGAAAATTATTGCATTTGGCTCCCACAAGAGCTTAGAGATAGAACAGGCAGATGTTACATCCTTGTCTAAAATAGGAAGAGACCATTTCTAGAAAAGTAACAACAGCAATCAAGGCAAAACAATTTTTAGGCCTTATTCTGTCTCAAAAAAAAAAAAAAACCCATAAAAAAAACCCCAACAACAACAACCCCACATCTAAGTGGCTCCTTTTGCCTGTGTGGTTCAACACCATGGCCAAGGTCAGTTTCATCAGTCAGTTCTTTGCAAATCAGGAGGAAATTGATGAAAAATACACATCCCTAGGAGGGGTTCTTTAGGGTTCTCAAGGACAGACCTGATGGTCCAGAAAGCAGACCAGTTTATCGTGCAGATGTGTGCAGTGAAATTAAGTATACCAGTCCTGCACATGCTCAAAATGGGACGCTTTCTAATCTAGGTTTCCAGCTCGCCTTCTTGCTTCAGCTCTCCATGGCTCACATGGCGGTGGGTTGTGGTTCTAGATACTGCCCCGTCACTCAGACTCACCAGGAATACAACTTAGCTCATCATCTGAGTCCCTAAATGACTTCCATCCTGACTGTCCTACTGTGGTCCATGATGTTTCTTGTCTTCCAGTCCCCTGGTGGTAGGCAGCTTCTCACAGGGCTCCCAATGGTTCCCACCTCCTGGTAATAACACCCTGTGGTTCCCTTCCCTTGTGTGTCTGAGCTGAACCTAGTGACTGGATTTTAATGAATAAAATATAGCAAAGGTGATGGGATGCCACTTTTGTGATTAGGTTATATGAGATGGATTTCCATCTTTTTTTGTATGCTGTTTCTTTCTGACTCTTTTTGCATGTTTGCTCTGATAAAGCAAGCTGGTGAAGCTCACATGGCAAGAAACTGAGGGCAGCCTCTGACCTCCTGCCAGTAAGAAATCAAGACCCTCATTCTACTATCTCACAAGGAATCCTGCCAACAACCATGTGAGTGACCTTGGAAGTAGATCTTTCTCCCATTGAACCTTCAAATGAGACCACAGCCCTGCCTGACAGCTCAATTGCAACCTTATAAGAAACCCTGAATGGATAACTCAATTAAACTGTGCCAAGATTCCTGACTCGCATATACTGAGAAAATAAATGTGTTTTTTAAGCCACTAAGTTATAGGGGTAACTTGTTATGCAGCAGTAGACAACTAATACACCTATTTTCCAATACTTGGAGTTATCTTTGACCCTATTGATTACAATAAGACACTTAGGTGTTCTCCTGCCCTTTCTAAGACCCTTAAATTTTGCTTTTTTAGAATTTGATGGAAGGTAATGTGCTTTCTTAGGTAGGAAGAGATCACTCAGGATATGACACCTCCAAGCATTCTTTCCTCTGTTGAACAACTGTTTCTCCAGTCTAACCCTTCCCCAGTTTTTCACTGGGGGAAAAAGCCACTCTCCTCACTCTTCTTCCTTGTGTGCTCTATGTCCAAAAACGTGGCTTGGGGCCAGACTGTATTTTTCTGCATCCCTCACCAATTCCACAGCCTGACTGCTGTGTTTCTGAGCCTGACTTGGTCAGCAGATCTTTTATCACTGCAGCATTTAGTGGTTGGTTTCTGGCATTCCTGATCTTGTATTGCACCCACACAAATCAAAACCACCTTGGCCGCTCGGCAGGAAGGTTCAATTCCCTCCCCCAACAATAGAAGCCAGGTCCCAAGTTACCAAATCAGGACCCTGACTAGCTCCCAGTGCTCAGCCCTGGTCCATGGCCCCCTGAATGCCCCTCTCAAGCTTTTCGTAACCCTGACCTTTCCAGCTCCACCACCTTAAGGAGGCGTGAACAAAGGCATGAGCCAAGTTCTGAGCTTGCTCTTGCTATCTTTCCAAGGGGTGTGGGATGGGACTTGTGAATGTGCCAGCTCTTCAGGGGGAGATGGATATACCAGCCCCACATAGAGTTTGGCAACGGGCACCGCCACTCAGTGGCACAGCGTTGACTCATGAAAGTAGTGGGGGAGTGGAATGTGGCAGCAGAGAATCAGCTCCCAGCCCCTCTCAGCAATTATGAAGCAGGCTGTTGACTTGGGGCCAGGAAAATAGAGTAAATTTCCTTTTCCTGGTTTTCAAGAACTGTCTGCCATACGCTGATGCCAACCTGCTTGCCCATTCTATTCCTCATCATGAGCCCTGTGCTCCCGCCAGTTCCTAAACCAGAATGCTTTACTTTAAGAAATATTTATTGAATGGATGAACCTCACAAGACATTTTGTGAAGCATATGAACTGCTTAAGTCCCTTCCCTTCCAGGAAGTCATCTCTCTCTGTCCTGGTTCGAGAAGACTTTCTTTTCTCCGACCCCTCAACATGGCTGACTTTCAGTCTGCTATCTAGTTATATAGGGCTTTGTACTGTTTTAAACTCTTTCAAATTCATGCTTTGGTTTCTTCAATGAGAATATGTGGATATGTGTTTGAGGGTGGGATCCATCCTTTACTTCTTTGCATTCCTCACAACACTAGGTCTATGGTGCTCAGTAGACAATTGTCAGATTCTTATTTAGAAATAATGGACTATTTTCTTACTAAAAATTGGCTGTATTCTTTATCTCTCTCATACATCTCCCCATATATATAGTCTTATGGTCTCAATGTTTGTGTCCTCTCCAAATTCATATGTGGAAATCCTAACTCCCCATGTGAGGGTATTTGGAAGTGGGGCCTTTGGGAGGTGATTAGATCATGAGGGTTGGTGGAACCCTTATAAACGGGATTAGTATCCTTATAAAAGAGAACCAGAGAGCTCCTTCTGCCATGTGAAGAGACAGAGGGAAGATGGCTGTCTGTGAACCAGGAAGCCTTCACCAGACATCGAATCTGTGGACTTAGCTTCCAGGACTGTGAGAAATAAATGTTTATTGTTATAAGCCACCCAGTCTGTGGTATTTTGTTATAACAACCCAAATGGAATAAGACCTATTTTTATATTTATAAGTATGCCGAGAATTTTTTCTCAGGGTACCGAACTAAAAGATTGTTGTTGGGATGTGTTCTTTCATGAAGGAAATTTAAAAATGAGTATAAACACAAACATAACTTTTTTAGTTACTTAATTTTGGGATTTGCCAATTCAATGTTATTTCCTGTTTAACAGATTTCTATCTATATTATTTTTGCTATCTGACCTCATGCATATCATTCCAGTGCTGAGGTGGTTATAGGGGAAACATTTGTTCTCTGTGTGTGTTGTATTTGGAAACACTGGTTCTAATGGGGTTACTGGGAGTTGAACTGAATTGATTCCTTGGAGAATGGAATCATTCATTCTTTCTCTCTTTTTTTTTTAAGATTTTATTTTTAAGTAAACTCTACACCCAATGTGGGGCTCGAACCCATAACCCTGAGATCAAGAGTCACACGCTCCTTGGACTGAGCCAGCTGGGTACCCTGAGAATGGAATCATTCTTACCAGTTGACCACAAATGAGAGGGGAACTGTATCTACATATTACAAATCAGCATCAGAATGACCTTCATGCATAAATTGTGTAGAATTCTTTTTTTCCAATGAATAATGGAAACATTCAGCAGCACGGAGGAAAGTTGGCAAATGCTGTCTGGAGTGAAACCATTGTGTTCTCCTGAGGGACCGAGTCCACTAGTAATGTCCATCAGAGAAGCTGCCGGGAACAGCTTTGATTAAATTGGGTATTAACCAGAGCCTGATTGCTTGAACCACACTGATAAAGATATCTACCAGAAACATTCTTTCCATGCAAGATTTAGCAATGAAAATAAACAAAAGCTTTAGCTTGTCAACTACATATATCATGAAGAGTGGTGAAGTTTTGTTTGCTGTTAATGCTATTTTGGGTTTTCTGCTTAGTTGGCTATGAAAACTATTATTTGCATTCTTTTACAATATTGTTTAGAACTTGAAGGTAACTGTAAAGGAAGACAGGGAATTAATATCACTTCTCAGAAGCCCTCATTTTATATAACCCAAAAAACTTTTACGTAAGAGATTTTGTTATGAATCAAAGGCTGTCATTCCTTCACCGTGGGTGATTTAACAAATTAAAGTTGGGAGAGGAGTAGATAGAGCTAATGGGAATGACAAAGATGCCTTCAGAGTGATTTACTCCTTGAAGAAAAATATCCCTGTCAACATCAAGTTTAAGCAATGTGGGATTTAATGGCTACTTTATAGTGCCACCTAGTGGTGATATGGCTCCATCCCTATGTTAAATGAGGCTTGTAGTTTGTCTTAGCCTGAAACTAACAACTCCAGGTCAATAGTCAATTACACAATCTGTGACTGTAAACTAGTAAAAGTGTGCAAGGAGAAAGGTTATCTTTTATCATCGGAATGTGTTTAAGAGGATAAAGTGAATTAAAAGTAAAAAAAGAATTAGCAGCTCATATTCCATGACATTAAATTTAAAGAGGTTCTGGGGTGCCTGGCTGGCTCAGTTGGAAGAGGACGGGACTCTTGATCTTGGGGTCATGAGTTTGAGCCCCATGTTGAGAGTAGAGATTATAAATAAATAAATAAGATTTGTTTAAAAAGTACACTTAAAAATGCTCCTAGCAGGGCGCCTGGGTGGCTCAGTTGGTTAAGTATCTGCTTTTGGCTCAGGTCATGATCCCAGGGTCCTGCAATCAAGTCCCGCATCAGGTTCCCTGCTCAGTGGGGAGTCTGCTTCTCCCTCTCCCTCTGCTACTGCCCCTGCTCATGCTCTTTCACTCTCTCTCTCTGTCTGTCAAATAAATAAATAAATAAATCTTTAAAAAAAAAAGTGTTCCTAGATCTCAGATATGTTCAATATGGATTCTCAATAAATTGTGTTTTAGGATATTGAACAAGTACTGTGGTTACTTTTCTTTCTTTCTTTCTTTTTTTTTACAATAATTAGAGCAATTTGTTTTGGGGGTTATACCATAGAATACTGAGTCTTGCTTTGTTTTTTCTTACTCTGAACAACTGTAGTTTGTGCATTTCGTCTGGTAAATACGATCCGGAAAACAAACACTTTTGATAGGGTAGGTATTGTTAGAACACAGTTATCTTTATTTAATGAAATTTATAGAGGGTGGAGAAAATAAGTTTTTTAAAGGGATGCTTTCTCTTATGAGGACCTGAAATCATGAAAACTGAGGGAATTTGGGCACTTTGGGAAAAAATTCAGATATAAAAAGTCACTTGTACTTGGTTTACCGATATTTGTAATTATAAGCCCATTTTCAGACTTCTGGTCTAATTCTATTTAAACACAGACAGACGAGATTCAGTGTGAATCTATCATTTTTTCTTACTTCACATGTTTCTTTATTAAAGTAACATTTATTTCTTTGGCATGAGTAAACTGAACAATTTAATCTGTTAGATGTCATATCTAAATAACAAAGGGCCTGAGGGATCAATGTTAATGTCTAGGCCCAGAATTATTTTTAAGAATTCATACAATATTGGGTTAGCCCAGTGATGGGTAGTAAGGAGGGCACGTACTGCACGGAGCACTGGGTGTTATACGCAAACAATGAATCATGGAACACTGCATCAAAAACTAAGGATGTACTGCATGGTGACTAACATAACATAATAAAAAATTTAAAAAAAAAGAATTCATATAATATGTGTTTTCTATTTTGCTTACTGAATTAAAAATTGTTTGAAGAACACCTTCATATGTATGATGCTGATACGATTATGCCATATAGTGATATGTTTTATTGAATGTGAGAGAAATTTTATTGAATGTGAGAATTTCTCTCACATTCAGTTGTAACTTCCTTGAAAAGATGAGAGAAGGTTACCGTATCTAAATAGTAAGTGCTTTTGTAAAAAAAACAAAACAAAACAAAACAAAAAAAACAGCAAGATCAAGGTAAAAATAGTTTTGCAGGGGCTCCTGGCTGGCTCATTTGGGAGAGCATGTGACCCTTGATCTCGGGGTCATGAGTTCAAGCCCCACATTGGGTGTAGAGATTACTTAAGAATAAACTCTTAGGGATACCTGGATGGCTCAGTTGGTTTAGCATCTGTCTTTGGCTAAGGTCATGATCCCTGGGTCCTGGGATCGAATCCCGCTTCGGGCTCCCTGCTTCTCCCTCTGCCTGCTGCTCTCCCTGCTTGTACTCTCCCTCTTTTTCTCTCCCCCGTGCTCGTCAAATAAATAAAATCTTTAAGAAAAAGAATAAAATCTTAAGAATATATATGTATATATTTCTGCAGCTTAGTCTCACACTTAATGCTGACAAAATACCTTAGTTTGAACTCACAATCAATCTTATAAATACCTTTTTCTCATTATAAAACTAATCCACATCAATTGCAGAAAATTAAGAAAACAGGAAATCAGAAAGAAAGTAAGAAACTTCCTTTGAGGGGCACCTGGGTGGCTCAGACAGTTAAGCGTCTGACTCTTGATTTCGGCTTAGGAGTTGTGAGATCCAGCCCTGTGTCGGGCTCTGCACTAAGCACGGAGCCTGCTTAGGATTCTGTCTCTCTTCCTCTGCCCCTCCTACCCCACTTGCACACACCCTCTCTCTCTCTAAAAACAAACAGAAAACCAAAAAACTCTCAACACTCAAAAAATAACCTAAACTATTTTCCCCATTTTTAAAAACTAGCAAACTTGTTTGCCACCTGACCTCTTTCACCTAATAATAAATTGTAAATAACTTTCCATGCCAGAAAGATATTTTTTATGAAATTATTTAAAATCATTTCGTTTTCATTGTACAGGTATATGACAATTTTCCCAAATAGCTCCACAATGTTGAACGCTTAAGTTTCTCGCAATGTTTCTGCCTATAATAAACCTTTGGAAACATCTCTGTTTATTTCCTTGGGATAACAAAAAGAAAAATTTTCATTTAAATGAAAAAAAATGTTACAATGTTTAAATAGGAAATGCTTTTGTAAAAGAACAGCAACATCAAGACAAGGCAGTTTTAATTTCTGAAAACTGCCCAGCTCCTAAGGCCTGCTGGACCCAAGGAAATTAGCTAAAAATATGACACAATTAGCTAAAAATAGACTAGAGTCTACAAGCAGAGGCAGTACCTAGTGGGTGATACTAGATAAAATTTCCCCAACAAGATTTAAAATTCTTCGAGGACATGGGTATTTCTTCTGTTTCTGTTTTTTCTGGTCTCAGTCTGAATTTTGTTTTGTTCTGTTTTGTTACAAGTGACAGAAAATCAGAACCTAACTAGCTACAGCACAAGGAAAGTTGTTGGCTTGTGTGACTGAATTCTCTAAGAACAGATACAGCTTCAGGAAGAGCTGGATACAGGCTGTTCCCCCACATCGCCTGGCCCTGGCTCTGCTCTTCCTCTTGGTTCGCTTCCTCTCTGCCTGTTCCTTCTGGGGTCTTCCCTCAAAGAGGCAAAGCCATAGCTCTAGGCTACACACTTTTGGTTAAAAAGCCCAGCTGCTCTCATGGAATGTTCACCATCTTCCTGGCAATACTCTGACTCAGTCCTGGGTTAAAATCTTTGTTTCCTTAACCTATGTTACCTTCTTCCCTGGTTTAGCCTTTGTTTTGGCCGAGTATCCCCTCTAGTAGCTTCCTGAGAGAAGATGTCTCAGAATTAAATGTTCTTTTTTTTTAAAAGATTTTATTTATTTATTTGACACACAGAGAAAGACAACGAGAGAGGGAACACAAGCAGGAGGAGTGGGAGAGGGAGAAGCAGGCTCCACACTGCGCAGAAAGCCTGATGTGGGGCTCAATCCCAGGACTCCGGGATCACGCCCTGAGCCGAAGGCAGACGCTTAACGCCTGAGCCACCCAGGCGCCCCTCAGAATTAAATGTTCTATTCCGAGCTTTCGTATGACCAGAATGCTTCTTTAGTTTCTCTTTGTGCTTGATTAGTAGTTTTGCTGGAATGAGAGAGAAACTCCCAGTGGTATCCATACACTGTCCTGCTCTCTCTCCTGAGTACCCTTCTAGATCCTTTGCACTGAGGTGGTGGTGTGTGAATTCAGCCAGTGAGTTGTGATGGAAGAAGTGTATCACTTCCAGGCCCAGGGAATTGAGAGTTTGGGTGCCTCTCCCTCTCTGTGTGTCCACCGCCACCCCCTCCCGGCCCCCCGCAAAGAACTTTGGAGGACATGTGTTTAAAAACACCCCTCAGGATAGAAAGAGCTTGGATGACTGAATCACATGGTGGAGAACCACCTGCCAACCTGCTTTTACAAGAGCGGAGCATAAACATTGTTGTGCTAATCTAAGACGTCAGGGTTTCTTTCTTCTTTTTAAATTGCAGCAGCCCTCAGTGGAATAAACATTTCTTAGTTGCACCATTCATATGAAGAAAAATTTAGAACACTCCTGAAGGACACAAAGAAAACTCTAACAATGGAAATCCGTATTCCTGGAAAAGAAGATTCATGGTCATAACAGTACCAGCAGTGGAGAGTGTATTAATTATGAAGGTGATGTCATCCCTATAAATAGACCAACAGCATATTATTTTTTTGAGGGGAAAACTAAACCATCTCATTCTAAAGTTAATGTGGAAAGGAAAAGTTTGAAGAAAAAGTTAAATTCAGATCTTGCACATGACTCCAGGATAAATTCTAGTTGATCAAATAATTAAATGTAAAACATGATACCATAAAATTTGAAGAAATAATGATAATCGTTTAGAACCAAATACTGGGGAGGCCTTTTCAAGGTATGACACAAAACCCTTATAGCTATGGGGAAGATATTGGTAGATTCCATCAACTAAAGGTAAAGGGAAAAAAATCTATATGTGACAACCCCCCATAAGCAAAGCCAGAAGACAAATAATAAACTAGGAAAGTATTTGCAACTCAATTCACTTCTAAAGATTAATTTCCCTAATACGCAAAATGCCCCTGCAAATCTGCAAGAGAAAGGACCAATAACTTAGCCAGAAAATGTGCAAATGATATGAATGGAGATAGAAGGAAACATACATGGATCTTAGAAGATGAAATGATGCTCAGTGTCACTCATAGTAAGTCATTTCACGCTGAAACTACAAAGGGACATCATTTTTCACCTACCAGATACTGGCAAAGATCCCAGAGCTTGAGAGCATGCTGTATTATTCAGGATACAGGAAATGAGCACTGCTATAAATTGCTCGTGGGTGTATAAATTACGACAATCCTTACAGAGCACAACCTGACAACATCTTTGCAAATACGCTTTGACCCAGGAATCCCTCTTTTAGGACTTTCTCCCTATCTGCAGATATGTGAAAGGATATCAGTATAGCCCGGCAACATTGCTTGTAACCTTAGAGACAAGAGATGAGCTAAGTGTCAACGTAGGGGCCAAGGGCAGGCTTCCCCAAGATGGGCCACTTTGGCATGGATACTCTTTTGAGTTCAAAGTAATCAAAATCCAGCAGATGGAGGTAAAGCTCTCTTCCTGGTCCTCAACTGCCTAGATTTATATCGGGAAGGAGAACCTGTGCCAGGAAAAGAGCTATTGACAGAGATTCCCCTTTACGTAAGAAACTTATCTGCATCACAGGGCAAACTTTGTTTTTCAAAACATCTCTTTCCTGCTAATGGCCTTCCTCCCCAACATTTCCTCGGATTCTATCCCTCTCCTTAGCTCATATAACTTTCATGTTGTCTTATTGTCTTTAGGATTTCCATGTTTATGTGGATTCCCCATACATACGCTATTAAATTTGATTTTTCTCCTGTTAATTTGTGTCATATCAATTTGATTCTAAGTCCAGCTAGAAGGACCTCGAAGGGCGGAGGAAGGTCTTCCTCCCTGACATGGACCAATGGGGGACTGCTTAAACAAGCGACAGCTACACAATAAAATATTCCATAACTGTAACAAAGAATGAAGAAGTTCAAGAACAGGCATGGATTTATTTCCCACGAATCTGATTGAGTGAAAAAGACAAGTTGCAGAATATGTATGCAATACACTGTACTAATTGTATGGGGCTTTTTTAAAAGAGGAAAATGTATATTTTCCTCTACATGCACAAAATATCTCTGGAATAAAGTATAAAAATCTGGTCATTGTGGCTGTTCATGGGAAGGGAACTGGATGCGGGTGAGGGGAAGGGAGTGTTTTCACCATGTATCACTTTGAACCCCTTGAATTTTGAACCAAGTGAATATATCTGTGTAAAAAAATAGAAAGAGTTAAAATTGAGAGAGAAGATTTGAAGGGAAAACTTTGGGCACTCGCAGCTTACCTTTCAGCATCAATGGTCATGTAACCCTTTCAGTGACAAGCATCTCACCCACAGCTGAGTCAGCTCAGAGCTCACACACGTGTGTGAAGGGCCCCACCTGCAAGCTGATCGCTTTTGGAGGTTTCCGGGACACGCCCTGTACTGTGGGCAAGTGTCACGACCCTGTCCACCATATGACAAGAATGTGGGTTTTGGCTTCCTATGCTGATACAGTTCAGAGGAATGGCGGGGAAACGAAGCAATTCCCTTTTGATGTCTCTGATAACAATGGCTCTAACTAGTGAGTGATGAGAATGGAAAGATTTCCAGTTGGAGATGACCCGCCAAACACATGAATTGACCCCTCCTCTCTCTGAAAGTCCTACTGTAATGACCAAAGAAACATAAAAAAGAAAGGCCATAGTAGCATTGGGAATCTGGGAAGGATGCTTTTAAGAGATCAGAAGACACACAAAAATATTCCCTAAGATATAAAGGAGATGGAATCAGGTGGGTGGCAGTTCTCGAATTTGTCTCTGGGATCCATCTTCCTAATATTGCTCCAGAATAAAAGAAGAAATGTGCTACAGGTGGGGTCCAGATTGGATATTGGGGTGGAAGTAAGGGGTCAGTGCCCTGAGTTGTCAGTTGCTTTGAGGAACAAAGAGAACCCTCACTAAGAAGTCAAGCGACTCTCGGAACCTTAATGTCAGCCTGTCTAGTCACGTGGCCTACTAAAAATCAACAAGTTGCCACATCCAAAAAGTTATCAGTTCTGGAAAATTAGAAATGAGATTTTAAGTGAAAAATTGAGCAGATGTGCTCATCCATAATGGGCCTGACTCAAGGTCTAAGCGGGAGCTGAAAGCCTCAGCAGAAGAATTCTCTCAGAATGCAGTGCGCTACAAGATGTCCAGGATAAAACCGAAGGCAAGTATGATGAACGCCATTCACGTGGAGTGGCTCAACTCAGTCCCTGGGTTCAAATCCTGCCCAATCCTTTATTCGCTCTCTCATCTTAGGTAAGTCACATCATGGCTCAATTCCTCAGTTTTTTCGGCTGTGGACAGGGAACAGAGAAGCCACTGCCTGGGGTAGGTCTGAGCATTATGTAAAATAACAGGTAAAGTGCTCAAAAAGTGCCCGAACGGAGTAAGACTCAGCTCTGCTTAGCTAAGTGTCTATCATTATTAATATTAATAGACCACAGGTAGGTTAAAAATAAACGTGCTACCATATTCCATGTTCGAAGATATGTCTAAAATAAAACCATGCAGAAATCTTCAAAAATGACAATGACAAGGGTAGTTGCACGCTTCCAAAAACAACAAAAGACAAGAAACAGTGAAATCAGAAAGATAGAATTCTAAACCAAAACATATTAAATAGGACACATTTTATAAATAATAAGAAAAACTATGAAAACAATGAGGCAATGAGCCTTTATGCCTGAACAACATGGAATAAAACAATATGGAATTAAAATATATAAAGAAAAATGAATTGAGTCAAAATGAGAGAATTTAACGAATTTCTAAGATGACTGATTAAATAGACAAAAATAAATGCCTTGGGGTTTTATTTTTATCTTTTTAAAAAAGATGCTATTATTTATTTGAGAGAGAGAGAGCACAGAGGAAGAGGGGGAAGCAGACTCTAGCTGAGCAGAGAGCCTGAGGCAGGACTCCATCCCAGGACCCCAAGATCATGACCTGAGCCAAAGGCAGACACTTAACCAACTGAGCCACCCACGCTCCCCTGACATAGGGTTTTAAATATTGAAATCACAAGCTTGATTCAATAGTAACATATAGGATTTTGAACCCAGGAGAGAATACACACTCTTTGTAAGCACACATGGAATATCTGCAAAAATCGATATAGTTTTAAACCAAAAAGTCTCAATAAACTTCAAAAAGCAGAAGACATTCAGGCTAATTTTCTAATGACAATGCAGTAAAACCAGAGATTAGAAATAACACAGAATATATGGAAGTGTTGAATCACTAAATTGTACTGGAAACATACACTGTATGTTAACTAATTGGAATTTAAATAAAAACTTAAAAAAAAGAAAGAAAGAACGGAGAAAAGAATACTCCAATCAAAAAAAAGAAGAAAAGGATGCATGTCCTTGGAGATTAAAGCAATACTGAGTGGCATTCTGTTACTCTTGGGTAAAGCAGAAACTCAGGCTTGGCACCACCTGCACTTTCTACTTGGACAACGGAGACTGTGTGGTGAAGTACAGAGAAGACAAGGGGAAGGAAATCAACTCCAAAAGCTAGCAAATGACTCAGAATGAAAAAAGAAAAAAAAAAAGAAAAAAGAAAATTTAACAGATAAAAGAAGCAGACATTCATGAAACAGGGCAAACAATGAATGATAAGACCATAATCAAGTTCTTTGAAAATAATGAATACTAATAACCAATACAATGGCAAACCATTAGCAGCCTTGATCCAAAAAAAAAAAAAAAAAATTGTAATCGACTTCATAAATTTGAAAATCTGAGTGAAGTGAGTATTTTTTAGGAATGTATAAATTACTAAAATAAACTACAGGGTTGGAAGATCTAAATCCTGGATAGTTCCATTGAAAAAAATTGCAAAGATAGTCAAAGGTAGTCAGAGGTCTGGTCCTAAAACAGCCTCCAGATTCAGGCAGTGTTTGGGGGGAATTCCTGTGACCTTGCAAAAAACACGTGGTTCTTATTATTCAAACTGTTTCAGAGCACAGGAACAGATGGAATGTTTCCCTTCTCATTCTAGAGGTCTAGCAAAGTCCTAATATCAAAACTCATTTGCATTTGAGAGGTATAGAGGTTTGCACGTGCATGCATACAAGTGATCTAGAAGGAATCCAGATCCTAGCAGGCTTCCTCCTGGGAAGGACCGGGACCAGGGCTGGGTGAACGGGGTTTTCACTTCCTACCCCACACATCCCTGCATTTTGCTTTTTCTCAATAAATACACATTGATGGATTAACTATGTAATAATTTTGAGAGCGTTCATTATTTTTTATTATTATTACTTTTTCAACCAAAAGAATAGGTAGGAAGTATCAGCTTTATCAGTTTCTGTGCAGGGCCGGATAGTAAATACTTCAGCCTTTGGGGGCCCATACAGTCTCTGTCACAACTGCCTAACTTTGGCGGCTAACACAAAAGCAATCACAAGCTATACGTAAATGAATAGATGCGGCTGTGTCCTAATCAAATTTTATTCACAAAAACAGGCTGTAGGTTGGTTTTGGTCCTCTGCCCTACTTGGCTAACTCTGATCTCTATGAGGAATGGGGAAATTGGTATTTTGGTGCATTTTATTAAACCTCTGTCCAATTTGTATTCATTTAACAAATATTTATTGAGCACCTACTATGTTCCAGGCACTGCTCTCGGGACCAGGGACATAGCAGTGAACCGAACAGTCCCAGGCCAGGAAGGAGAACCAGCAAAAGGCTGATGTGCCCATGGCAGTGGAGGAAGGGGGTGGGGGGAGCATCCAGGATCCAGGGCCAGGGTCCACCAGGCCATTTGAAGGAGTATGGGCTTTATCACAGTCTGACGGTGGAGGCCTCTGGAGGGCTGTAAGCAGTGAAGTGGCCGATTCCCGCGTTCAAAATCTCTCTCTTTGTGGCGTCATCATGGATTGTGGGTCAAGGACAGAGCAGGGGCCAGTGAGGGAGCTCCTACAGCCATCCAGCTGAGGCATGGCTGCGACTCGGTGCGGGCTGTGTGCCGAGGATGGGTCAGATCTTGGAGCCAGTTTGAAGGTGGAAGTGACAGGATGGCTGGGATGTGGGATGTAGGGTGAAGGTAAGGGAAGAGAGGAGGGTGTGACCTACGGTTTGTGACGGAATTGCCATTTGCTGACACCTGACCAAGTCGAGGGCTTGGAGGGGCTAGTTGCCAGGTGGTTCTATACACCCTAATTGACTTGCCTGCTAGATTGCCGTCGGCCTCCAGCCAGTAGGCAGTGAATTGGAGGATCTGGGCTTTAGGGAGGAGATGCAAATTTTGGAGTAATGGCAGTGGGGGGGGGGGATGAGGGTGGTGGACAGAGGGCCATACCCAGGCTTGGGCCCTGAAAAAGCCACCAGGATGCGGGACCCAGCAGAGGAGCCCAGACGGTGGTGCAGGTGAGCAGGAGAGACCCAGGAAAACATGCATTATGGGAGCCAAGGGAAGTGCCAATCAAAGGCCAAAAGATGAGAACCATTCTCCCAGGCATCCTTAACAAGGGCGGTAGGGTCTGGGGTACAGAGTAGGCTCCAGCAGGAAAACGTGGCCAGGAAGCCAAGCTGGGCACCTGGAGACCTGGACCAGGATAGGGACTGGGCTGCAGAGCGGGTCCTCCCACCAACAAGCTCCGTCCCAAGTTGTGCTGGGCTCTGAGAATGGCAAGGGGGACTGAAAAGCTTCTTTCTGTGTGTGGGGGGGAGAGGGGGCTGGCTGTGGGAAAAGGGTGACACATGGAAATATCCAATCTCTTCTAGATAAGCATGAAGTTAAGGGCCAGCGCAAAGGTATATGGAAACAGGGGAGAATCCCATCCCGTTTGCCCAGTCTGTGTTCCGTGGAGGATGCAGGGGGAAATTTACACCAAGATTCCCAAGGGTTTGGCTAACTGAAGAGCCTGGATCCCACCCGCATTGTCAGCAAGATGACCGTGTCTCTGTGGGCGGAGTCAGGCTGACAGAGGTTCAGCCCTCTCCATTCCACAGCGGAGGCTTGGTGGGCAAGGGTGGGCAGAAGACCTACGTTTCTTTCCATCCAAGGGTGTTAAGAACCGGACTGGCCACATCCTTAGGTTTGTGTCTGTGAATGAGGAACACCAAGTCCTTGGAGGCTGCAGGGCTCCAGAAAGGGCACAGAACCCATGGCTGTGCCTCAGTTTCTACACCTGTGACTTGGGGGTCATCACACTGTGTGATGCCTCAGAGGTGACTTAAGATAACATGTGGAAACTGCTTGTGAACCCTGAGGGTCATGAATGTGACGAGAACGTTCTCCACACTCTGTAGAAGCACTGGACCCATTGAGAATTGTAAACAGACAGCTGAGGAAGGGTCATTCTCCACTAGTGAAAAATTTTAGATATTAATACAAGACCAGTATTTCTTTACAATTGTCCAACATCGTTCCTTTTCCGATGCATTTCATGTGTGTAAATAGAAATACAACATTGGCTTGACTTCTCCCTGCATCCTACAGCCTTGTCTTCGTGGAGCGGGATGCCTGTGTTTCCAGCTGCCACCTGCCTGCCAGTCCTCAGGACCGATGCTGCTGGCTTCTCATTGGCCGATCATAGGTCCTGGATATGGTTGCCTTGGTGAATTCTCAACGTCGTGTGTGGGTAGGGACAGAAGCTTCTCCAATTTATCCTCTGCTCTTAAAAGTTGAGGTTCTCCCCAGATGAAGTTTCAAATAAATCATGACTTCCCTCTCCACTGTTTTATTTTTCTTCAATTTATGCTTCCGTGAGCAAGTAACGTCCTTTTATTAACAGCTGAATGAGCAGGAAAATGAGCAAAAGCAAATGTCTCCTGTGTCCCAGCTGTTTCCCTCCCAGCCCTTCCTGGAGTGGAGAGATGAAAACTACAAAGCACACACCATCATTTTTCTGAAATCAGCTCTCAAGGCTGAGTGGGCATGATCCACTTCGAGGGCCTTCATTTCAGCCTGTCACGTGGAAGAGGTCTTATTCCATTCTGCCTTGTCCTCCACTGACGAGTGTGAGGATGAGGGGAAAGCATGGGATCCCACGGGGCACAGAGCAGGACTTTCACAATGACAGCAGCGAACAGCTGTGCCATGGAAATGTCTTCTAACAGTTGGGGGAATCAAAGCGGGTTTTGATGTGAGTGTGGCAAAACCCATTCAGGAAAGAAACTTTTCTCACCTCCTGGTAAAACCCCATGGTGCATCTCTACCCTATTCATTAACTCAGAGAACCTAAATATAAATTATTTTTGCTATTATCTGTATTAATGCTCTCCTCAAGAGGCAAGTTTAAGAGCTGACCATATTGGTGCTTAATAATACCGTACTGTTGTTCCTGGTGTGATAAAATAACCTAATGAGGTACATTTTCCGCAGGCCTACATTTCAACATGAGTATGGGATGATTAATTATAATTTTAGGCCAATGTTTCACAGGTGTGGAACAATCTACATGTCACAGGTTGTTTTTATGAACAAAAGTGGGCTTACATCATGCACCCTGCAGGTTAACCTAACAGACTTAACTATTGTTCCAGAATGCATCCAACACATAAGGCAGTATGGCATGGCACAGCTGGGGGTATACAGGGAAGTATGCAGAAATTGTTGGCAATAGACAGTGAGCCAGACGGAGTGGAAATGTAAGGAAAAACCGACACGGATACCATGTCCAGTGATGGCCCCTGCATGGAAGGTTCGCCACATGTTCTCCAGCAGAGTTGTGGGTATCCTGTCTAGGATTTCAGGCGAGAAAAGGCCAGTGTAGTCAGAAGAGAAGCATGAGCTGTGAGGGAAGAACGGGTTGGGGAAGCTGGTGAGAGTGTAGGTCGTTGCCATGCAGGGAAAGCCCAATCCACGGACATGGGTGCGGTTGGCTGCAAGTTTTCCTTGGGAAATGGAGTGCAGGAATAACACTAGCCCAGTCTTACACTCAGGAGGGCCTGAGGCTGGGGGCAGGAGGCGAGGGGAGACGGCTCTCTACTCTTAGACCACTTCAGGGTGCGTCTCACCCCCTGTGTAGAATCTGGAAGAAAGATGGTGGCAGATGTGGACCTTGGGAAGCTCTCCCCAGGGATCAGGAAAACCAAATGCCTTAAAAACGCAAAGAAAACCAACTACAGCAGGGGGGCTACTTGGGAGCCCAGACTTCCCACTCTCTTGGTATCTAACAGAGTTACGATCTGAGAACTATTCTTTCTGTCCTTACATGATCCCTAGATAGGGGCTGAACAAGGAAAGGGAGAGAGGAAAGAAGGGTCTAGGACTTGGGGAAAGGTAGGAAGGGCCAAGAAATAATAATCCAGATACTGCGTTTGCACAGGAGACAGAAAGTCAAAATCCAGGACGGTCTGCCACCCTTATTAATGCAGCCGCAGGTGTCCCTGGGGCTGGTGTGGGGCCAGACCTAGAGAAACCGGAACAAAAGTGGTGGGACGAGCTTAGTTAGCAGGTCCCGTGTGCAGGGACTAGTTGCGCATAGAAAGTGCTGGTAACCTGGCAGTTAATTGTATAGAGGAGCCAAGCCAGGAAATTCAGTGTGCAGACTGCTCAGCAGTCCTTCCTAAGCAGACCAGCTTAGCAGGCCTTGGGGGCCAACTATATGCCAAGCACAGAGTAGTCTGGGGCACAGAAAAGGAAGAATAGGTCAGGGGAGGCTGCTTGACATGTTTTTGTGCATTTAATCCCCACAGCGACTATCCATTATTCTCATTTTCCACAAAAGAAATGCAGGGATAGAGGATAACCGCTTGCCCAAGTCGATGAAACACCTGTGATGCTTGTTTGTATCTGTGAACTTGGCTGGGCCACGGTGCCCACTTGTCTGCTCAAACAAGGTGCTCTAGGTGTTGCCGTGCAGGTATTTGAGGATGAGATTAACATCCAAGCCAGGAGACATGGAGTAAAGCCGATTATGCTCCAAAATGTGGGTGGGCCGCACCCAATCCCTTAAAGTCCTTAGAGTAAAGACTGGGGTTTCTCAAAACAGAAGGAATTCTGCTCAAGACTGCAACATAGAAACCTGCCAGTAGGGCGCCTGGGCGGTTCAGTCAGTTAAGCATCTGCCTTCTGCTCAGGTTGTGATCCCCGGGGTTCCATGGATGGAACCTTGTGTGGGGCTCCCTGCTCAGTGGGGAGCCTGCTTCTCCCTCTCCCTCTGCCCCTTTTTGCACACACACCCCCACTCATGCTCACTCTCTCTCTCAAATAAATAAATAAAATCTTAAAAGAAAGAAAGAAAGAAAGAAAGAAAGAAAGAAAGAAAGAAAGAAAGAAAGAAAGAAAAGAAACCTGCCAGAGTTTCCAGCTTGCTGCCCTGTGGAATCCGACTCAAGACTGCAACATTAACTCTTATTTGAATTTCCACCCTGGTGGGGCTTGCCCTGTGAATTTTGGGCTTGCCAGCCCAAACTATTGCATGAGTTAATTCCTTAAAATAACTTTCTCTCTCTCTTTCTCCATATATGTGTCTGTCTGCCTGTCTGTCTATCTATCTATCCATCCATCTATCTATCTACCTATCTTCTTATCAAAAACAAAAACTAGAAGGGGAAAATCACTCTTTAACAAATGCCAGTCATACCTACCCTAGGTAATGCAGAGTCCTACACTAGGAAGGGCTGTGATCAATGGGGGCCAAGCCTCAGCCTCCTGAGCAGGGCAGGCAGGAGGTCATGCTCTCCATGTAGGGGAATCACTCCAGGACCACCAACCCCACCCCAGCCAGAGAGAGCCAGGAGGAGCCTGCAGGAGAGGCCACTATTACAGGGAACCCAAGACCACCCAGGTCAGTCGAAGGGACCTCTGGGAGCTTTGCCCCAAGACTACATAGTTCTCCATGCAGCCAGAAAAGGGACAGAAAGCAGGATGTGTATAGACAGTGATAATGGGGCCCCAAGTACATATTTGAGTTAATAAGTCTGATGAATGGAAAATCAATTATATATGCTAATTAAACACAGTAAATATTGGCTTGTGCACTTTTCTACAATACTTACTAATTACCATAACTTAGATATTTATAAGCAAGCCATTAAAAAATCAAAGAAAACTGATGGTTTACATTTTTCACGCCTTTGGATGGGGGAAGGACATTAAATGGAGTAGGAACCATTTCCATGGCTCATTTGAGATCTTGCTTTATTCAAGTCCTTCCGATCAGAGGGTCTGTACATGCAAGAAACGGCCATAAAGGCTTACCACAGTTCAAGTTTTATTCTAGTCCATAAAATACATAATTTGTGAGCCAGAAATGCAGAGGAAGGTAACTCACTTTGAGCGACCCCAGAGAATCCCACGATGAGTTGAGTCTGCAGGTGTTTTGGGGGAGAGAAGCATGAGCATAGATTTTAGAGGACCACTAAACAATTCTCAGATTTTAGAATTTTACTACTGAAGTGCATAAATTTTTTTGTTTCAAGTTTTTATTTAAATTCTAGTTAGTTAATATACAGTGCAGTATTGGCTTCAGGAGTAGAATTGAGTGATTCATCACCTACATACAACACCCAATGCTCATTACATCAGGTACCCTCCTTAATCCCCATCATGCATTTAGCCCATCCCCCACCTATCTCCCCTCCAGCAACCCCCAGTTTGTTCTCTGTAGTTAAGAGTTTCTTACGGTTTGCCTTCCTTTTTTTCCTCTTCCTTCTCCTATGTTCATCTGTTTGGTGTCTTAAATTTCACATTCGAGTGAAATCATAGAGTATTTGTCTTTCTCTGACTGACTTATTTTGCTTAGCATAATACCCTCCAGCTTCATCCACCTCATTGCAAATGGCAAGATTTCATTCTTTTTGACGGCTGAGTAATATTCCATTGTGTTTATACACCACTTCTGAAAAGCGTAATCATCTGGGACGCTGAGAAATGAACAACATCAGCCTGTTTAGGACTCCGACAAAGAAAAAAAGTTAGAACAGTCAGGTGCACACTGGAACAGCATCACATCAACTGCCAGAAAGAAGATGGTGCTTTTCAAGTACCCTTCTTTATATATGGCAGAGCAAGCCAAGAAGTCACACAATGGTCTGGGCATGTCCCAGAAAATATAGGCATCAGCAAAACAATTTGTAAGTGGCCAGGGGACACAGTAGAAAGAGAAGGGGAGGAAGAAAACAAAAAGCAAACAGATAGGACTTTTTAAAGGTTGCAAGCACACAGAGAATATTAACATACTTGTTAAGTAATTGAAGACCTTGCTCTTGATCTTCAGTCTCAAGGGCATTGCTGGGCGTGGGCTGAGTTCCAACCCTTGCTTTTTCGTCTGCAGTGGATGTATCTTGTAAGATCCTGTGGGTTTGTTCTGCATTATAACATGAAGAGGTATCACAGTTCTGGCAAGAAGCTCACCTACTTCTTGCTGCCTTTCCTTTCTTCCCTAAAGTTATATGTTGCTGGGGATTTGGCTATTCCAAATTGTCTACAAAAGGATGCTTATTCAGTTTTTATTTCACATTTTTCTAAACAAACGCCCACTAGTTCATTGAAAAAAATGGTTCATAACAAGTTGTTCAAAATAAATAATTGCTTGTTTTGGCTAGGAATAGAGTGGCCATTTTTCAAAAGTGCACGTTGGTATTTTTCTGGTTATGGGGGTTGCAGTAAGTACCCCCCTTCTTTGTAATAGATAAAAACGGGTTTCATGGAAAGAGTGAAAGAAGGGAAAGGGGAAAGCAGTATCAGTTTCAGATGTAGCTTCCTCCTGAACAGTATACTGGCCAATGACTTCCCTACCTTGGGTTTGGGTTTGGGTTTGGGTTTGGTTTCTCTTGAGTTTGGGAACCAGAGTCCCAGGGAGTTCCTACTGATTTTTCACCCTCACCAGTAACTCTCCTCTCCAGGACTCAACCATGGACCATGATATCTGCCTTAGTTTGGGGCAGCCCCTTCTCCACACACCTGATTCTAAACCTCTGAGACACATGAGCCTCTTCACCCCACCTTGTGACAGTCACAAGGGATGATGTTCCCTAGCAAAGGGCTGATGGCACCTCAGTTAAAACCTTCTGGGGGACGCTTTATCATTCAAGTCCATTCCATCAACCTCTTGGCCCACCCCTGCCCTGCACTGCCCCTCACCCTCACGTACACTCCCTTCTGTCATGTCCCTTTCCTCCTTGAGCTTCTGGAAGGCAGCCACCATCCTCCCATCCATGTGTGCCCAGTGACAGGTCCTGAACCTGTGAGGTACAGACATGTCAAGATCTATGCTGTCACATTGAATCACATTGTGGTGGAAAGGCTCATCCCAAGAGACAGGCGATGGGAAAGGACGGCATCGGCATGGCTCTCCCTGAGGTCTCTCTGTATGCTACACACTTAAATTGTCCGCCCTACTGTAGATCTTGCCTCCTCCCAATGGGACAAGCGTGGGAACAAGAGAAATGCAGTGGCCACCTTAAGGGGTGGGAATTGCCACGAGGATGAGTCTCCTGCCTTGGTGTGGTGGCTTCTCCCCTGTAATCAGGGATGTTGGGCATTCTTTTCATCAACCTGTTGTAACAACCCATATTGTCCATGGACAGTATTAAAATGTGGATATAAACTTGAAACATTATGGTGCTTCTGGGCCCCGTGATCATTTTGCCTTCTACAGAGCGCTCTAAAGCATAACTGCTAATTTGGAGCCTGTCCAGCTTGGTCATTCTGGGATACATCGATTTAATAGGATGTATTTCTAATGACGGCAGCTGGCTCTTTTTGTATTGTAAGAGCTGCAAGCCCTCCTTGGTGCTTACGCAAGCTGAACCTACCCCCTCACAGTGAAAGGAAATGGATTTCCTTCTGAAGGTGGATGTCATTATAGCTTATCATAAAGCAGCCCCTTCCGGAGCACCCACAAAGCAGGAGCCCCACGGAACCCAGATGGGTCACCCAAGGCTGGAGGGAAGCAAGCCTTTACTTAAAAGCCTGGAATTATTACCCAGGGAATCCCCTGCAAAGGTCAATCTCAAACTCTAAATGCTGCCCATGGATCTGATGTGCACGTGGCGAAAGATCTGGAATATTTTAGAATTTTATTTAAAAAAATAATCTTAAACATAATCTCTCTAGCTACATTTTGATAATGATATTTCTGTATGGATATCTATTTTTATAATTTTTATTTTTTTAATTACGATTTTTATTTTTAAGTAATCTCTACACCTAGCATGGGGTCGGAACTCACAACCCCGAGATCAAGAGTCACGTGCTTTACCAACTGAGCCAGCCGGGCACCCCTACAATTTTTAAATTTTAAGTAGTTTTAGACTCATATAAAGTTGCAAAAGTGGTACAGAAAGTTCCCATGTACCTTCCCTCAGTTTCCCCCCACAGATAGCATGTTACATAACCCTAGTATGTTAATCAAAACCAGGAAATCGGTATTGGTGCAATACTAAACTACAGATTGATTCAGACTGTATTGGGTTTACATGCGTTCACTTTTTTGTGGGTTTGTGTGTGTGTGTGTGAGTGTCTGGTTGTTGTATAGTTCCAAAATATTCGATCGTTCGTATAGATTTGTGCAACCACCAGCGCAACCAGGTGATGTCTTCTTCAAATGATACATTTCTATTTTATTTTCACTTATAAATATTTTCAAATATGCAGAAAAGTATAAAAAATTATATATATATAGCAGATATCCATGTTTCTAACTCTGGATTTAACAGGTGATAACATTTTGACACATACACTTCAGAATCTGTTAAAGAATTAAAGTATTAAAGACGCAGCTAAACGCCACCTGCTCCCTTCCCTCTCCATCTTTCTTCTCAGCCAAGGTTGTTTCTTTAGAAGCAAAATTAACTGGCAAACCCAGGAACAAACCTCACTCTGTAATTGTCCCTTACCTAAAAAGTGAAATGATTACCACAATAGATATTCAGGCTATTTTTGACTTACCAGATTTAAGGTACACTGTAAAAAAATATTCAACAGTTTTTTTTTAATGTATGATAGATATTTAATAGAAATAAAGAATTTGGCAATAAAAGATAAAGTTGTGCAGTAATCTTGTCTATCATAGTATTCTATGAAGTTGTACAGAATTAATAAATGCATAGATGAATACTTCTTTGATAAACATATTACATTACAGGCTATAAGAATGTATTACATGGGGGGCGCCTGGGTCACTCAGTCGTTAAGCGTCTGCCTTCAGCTCAGGTCTTGATTCTGGGGGGATTGAGCCCCGTGTCAGGCTCTCTGCTCAGTGCAGAGCCTACTTCTTCCTCTCCCACTCTCCCTGCTTGTGTTCCCTCTCTTGCTGTGTCTCTCTCTGTCAAATAAAAAAAAATCTTAAAAAAAAAAGAATGTATTACACGACAGCCTAAAATAGTGTATAAATAAAATGCCATGTGTAAATATTCATTTTCACCAACTTCCAACACTTTTTCAGCGGATGGGCCATTTTACTGAAGATTATGGGAGCTGTGGTAGGGGTGAAGTTACAATAAGACTATGATTCACAACAACTATCTTAAGAACCAAGGATAGTTTTTCCATTAAGACAAATCTTAAAATACATGTAATATGCGTCCAGTTGGGACCCTGATGGTTCAGTCATGAGGAAGTGTTGCAGACCAACAACCAAACGCTGCTTCAAAACAGCTCAAATCCTGCCCTGCAATTCTCAAAGAGGTGAATGAGTACCCCCCCCCCACAGGCCACAGCATCACAGAGAGGGGTCCCTTTCTTTTCCTCTGCCCCCATGACTCCTAGCACTGCCCCAAACACCTGCTGCCCCCCCAACCCTCCTCTTGTGTCCGGCTCTGTGCTGCTTTTCTCACCCACACTCACCTTCCCCTCCCCGACTCTTTGTTCCTTTTCCAATGGCCCAACCCAAACCCTCTCTTCGCAGGAAACAGTCCCTTCTCTTTCAAAGTTAGGAGGTAGGGAAATTGAAAGAGGCAATTACAGGGCTCTCTTCAGAAGGCTAGGAGAAGAGAAACAGCTAAGAAGATCCCTGTGCTAGTTTTTTAAAAATAAAACAGTGTTGGGGCACCTGGGTGGCTCAGTCAGTTAAGCATCTGCCTTCGGCTCAGGTCATGATCCTGGGGTCCTGGGATTGAGCCCCGCATCAGGCTCTCTGTTCAGTGGGGAGCCTGCTTCTCCCTCTCCCTCTGCCTGCAGCTCCCTTTGCTTGTGCGCTCTCTCTCTCTCTCTGGCAAATGAATAAATGTAAAACAATCTTGAAAAAATAAAATAAAATAACAGCTTTATTGAGATATAGTGCACATATCATAGAATTCACCTTCTAAAATAATACAGTTAGGTGGCTTTTAGTGTTTTCATAGATGCTCTTAACCACTAATTTCACAACATTTTCATTGCCCCCCTAAAAAAATACCCTGTACCTCCTAGCAGTCACTGTGCATTACTCCTAATTCCAGCCCCTGGCAACCACTCATCTACTCCCTGTCTCTACGGAATTATCTATTCTGGACATTTCAATGGAAGGAATCGTAACACTATGTGGTCTTTTGTGACTGGCTTCTTTATCTTAGCAAAAGGTAGTCAAGGTTCATCCATGTTGGATTATAGCATATGCCAGGTCTTTATCCCTTTTTAGGGCAGAATAATATTCCTTAGGGATATACAACATTCTGTTTATCCACTTATCAGTTGACTGACATTTGGGTTGTTTCTACTTTGGGGCTATTTTAAGTATTGCCATTATGAACATTCTTTTTTTTTAATTGATAAAACTTTAAAAAAGATTTTATTTATTTATTTGAGAGAGAAGTGGAGCAAGAGAGAGAGAGCACAAGTGAGGGGGGGGGAGAGGGAGAGAGAGAAGCCGACTCCCTGCTCAGCCCAGAGCCAGACGTGGGGCTTGATCATAGGACCCGGAGATCATGACTTGAGCTGAAGTCAGATACTTAACCGACAGAGCCACCCAGGAGCCCCACTGTCATGAACATTCTTGCATGGGTTTTTGTGTGTGTATATATTTTCATTTCTCTCGGGTTTATACCTAGGAGGGAAATTGCTAGGTCACATGATAACATTTGGAGGAACCATGATCATTTCCGTCCCTTCACCTATAGAATGAAAGTTCAGTGCAGCTTCCTTACCTTATTACTATTTTCTGCCTCGCACTTCGAAGTCCTCATTAAAACAAGAAGGGTGCATAGTTTTCTATTAGTCCACTGAAATCATCCCCCAGGTTGTTTAGGGGTTACATCAGGTTTTATTTGGCATCACAAATATTTAGCTCTGTATCATGAGGTTTGAGAGAGAAGCATCGGGGTTTTTAACCAAATGCTGTGTTGAAGCTCACTGTTACATCGTGCAGGTGGGGTGCCAGAGATTTTGCTTAGACTGTCATTAAGCTCACTACTTTCCAGAGCAAACTAAGTTCTTACCTTGGTAATAAAGAAAAAAGCAGGTGAGCAGATAAGGACAGAATTCCTCCAGATGAGAGCAGAAAGCACAGAAAGCCTTTGGACCTTTGGAGCAAAGCTTCAGAAAAAAAGACTCCACTCTCTTCCAGGAGCAATCCCAGGAGAGGATCTCCCTGTACTCTTTCAAGGAGAACACACCATCGTACACCAAATGCAGGAGCACCTGGCTCATGTTGAATTCCTTCAGTATCCTCTCTCTGTAACTCATCAGTATTTCCGAGAGCTGCCTGTGCCTCTTCTTCTTTTCTCTCTGTGTTGTTGACTCGCAGTTATAGAACCACGACCTGGCCCCTCCCTCACTCATCCTGGTGTGTATAGAGCCGGTGAAATGTCTCCTGGGCCTGGCTGCTCGGGGGTCTCTGTTGTCAACGTCCACACCACACGGACATCTGGAGGCAGACTCACCTGCTGTCTGGAATTATTATAGATCTGCGGGGAGAGGGAAGGCCTCGGATTAAACCCGCGTGCTGACCCGCATGGCCCTAAGAGGATTGTACTACACTGATTAGCCCCTTGCAGCTGTTAACTTTAAAAGATGAAGGAATAGTCTGGCTACCGCCTGTTCCATTGAAATTCTTCCTCTCGGTGCCAGGTGATCATTTCCTCCTTTGATTCCCCCAAATGGTTGTTTTAGTTATGAAGGTAACACACTCACCATGTAATTGCATGGTCTCATCACAATGTTGGAAGTGGTTTCAGGAACCCTGCGCTCATCCCTTCCAGCCACCCCAGTTTGGGGTTAGACTTGGCCTTGAAGTAAAGCTATAGACAGTAGAGCAAGGTAGCAAAAGCCAGTGGTTGCTTAACGCTGTTCCAGTTTTATTCAACTATCTACTGAGTGCTATTTCTTTGTGTCACGGTCCCCTTCCTCCTAAGAAATTCAAACACTTCTGTGTGATCACTTGGTTAAATGATTCAATCCTATGAACGACCCCTCTCCTCTGATCTGACCCTGGTGTCCACTTAATAAAGACAGATTAGAAGAGGGGATTATTGCTGGCTCAGGGGAGGCCTCTGACACCAGTGATGCCTCATCGCACAGATATAATTCAATTGCTCCAAGTCAGCCTTCATGTTTCCACCTGCCCAGAACCTCCCAGGCCCCGGAGTAATCGTGGAGTGTCTCTGGCTGGGTCTGTAGGTGATCAATTCTTTGCTTGCCCATACTCTCTCCATCTGCACATGTGAGTGAATTACGGTTTTGGGGTCCTTCTCTTCCCTGTAACATAGCGTCTTCTCTCTAAAAGTCACCCTAAGATCAGGTGCAGATAAAGAGGAATGATTTAAAGAAGTCCAAAGTTCTCTTACATTTTTCCAGTTAGGAAATTGACAAAAAGATCAGTCGTTATGGTGATATTCAGTTTGGTTTATAGAAGCAATTAGATATTTTTCTACAGAATCTGGGTGGGAGATTTATTTTTCAGAAATCATAACTCCCTTGGAGTGATCTGATTGTGGTAACCACAGGAAAAGACTTTTCCTGGCTTTGCTTCTGACCTCTTGTGTGACTTTGAGAAGCCAGCGTGCATGTGTGACTTTTATATGCAGGTCCCCAATCCAGAGCCCCTAACCCCAAGCACCTCCTTTATCAGAGGCTCACATTTCTGGCCACCATCCACCTGCCCTAATTACCCCTAGCCAGGTGCCCGATGACTAGGGACAGCTCCTATGTCTCAGAACCCCCCTGAAAGTATGCAAACTAGCCACTCCTCAGCCTGCTTCCCCTGAATCGCCCATGATTTTCCTGCAGAAATCACAATAAAGGCTCTCTCACATCTTTCTCCCATTCCTTCCACCTCCTGAGCTACCCTGGTACTTCTGAGTGTGGCCCTGCCTGGTGTGGCCCGCCTCCTCTACTTGGGAACTGTAACAAATTACCTTTTCTTTCTTCTGTTAAGATTTTATTTATTTGATAGAAAGAGAGAGTGAGGACAAGCAGGGGTAGTGGCAGGCAGAGGGAGAAGCGGACTCCCTGCTGAGCAAGGGAGCCCAACGCAGGACTCAATCCCAGGACCCCGGGATCATGACCTGAGCCTAAGGCAGACGTTTACCCAAATGAGCCACCCAGGCGCCCCGCAAATTATCTTTTCATCAGTGGTTGTCTCTGGATCTATTGGCTTCAAATACCTGAATAACAATGAACTCTACATTTTAAGACATCCGAAAGTACACACCTGAGGCTGGGCTGGGACAATATCACGCTCTGAGCCTCCTGAAGAACAGGGACAGCAGTGACAGAACCCGCCGGAGCTGTTGCTTCACTACCAGCAATTCAAGTCAATGGGCCACATGTTGAAGCTTGGGAGGGAACGAGTGCCATCTTGTGGTGGGTTGTGTTCTCTCGGGATATTTCTTTTTCTTTTTTTTTTTTTTTAAATTTTTAATTATTAACATATAATGTATTATTTGTTTCGGGGTACAGCTCTGTGATTCATCAGTCTTACACAATACACAGCGCTCCCCACAACATATACCCTCCCCAATATCCATCACCCAGCCACCTCATTCCTCCCACCTCCCACCCCCCTCCACTCCAAGACTTTCTTTTAAAGCAGTTTTGGGTTCACAGCAAAGTTGAACAGAATGTACAGAGTTCTCATCCCCCCTGACGCCACACACACAGCCTTCCCACTGTCAACATAGTCCACCAGAGGGGTACATTTGTTACATTATGAACCTGCATTGATACGTTATCATCACCCCCAGTCCACAGTCTAGGGCTCAGGCTTGGTGTTGTATAGTTCATGGGTTTGAACAAATGTATAATGACACACGTCATCATTATAACATCAAACAGAACAATTTCACTGCCCTAAAAATCCCCTACGATCCACCCATTCATCGCTGCTCCCCACTGAGTTTTTACTGGCTCCAAATTTTGCCCCAGGTGATTTTTACTCTAAGATTTTCTTTATTTGGATGCCCACTTTGGGCTGATGCGTGATATAGAATAATGGTGTGGAAGACAGACAGCATCCCTATCCTGGAGAGGAGTGCAAGAGAATTATAAAAAAAAAAGTCAAGTAGACAAATAAAATAATTACAATATAGCTGAAAAAGAAGATGAGGGGAAATGAGGGTAGGGCTACCTTAAATAAAAAGCAGAAGGAGGCACTTACACTAAAACTGCCAGGATGACAAGGAGTCAGGTATTACTGTGAAAAGAACATACCACCAAGCAGCAGCTCAGGGGGCGTAACATCTCGGCGTCGGGAAACAGTGAGGGCCCTGTGAACCAGTGGACAGGGCTGTAGGAAGGGGGTCATGGGATAATACCGCAGAGGCCATCAGGAGCTCAGTCTTGCTGGCCTGCTAGGTCCTGATAAGAAATTTGGATTTTCCTGTGTTTGCAGTAGGAAGCTCCTGAAAGCTTTACCCAGGGGAGGGATATCATCTGATGGGTGGGTTCAGAAGCTGCTAACATTTTACCCTTTGCTTTGTCACTTGCTCTTTCTTTTTCCATAATTTTCTTTCCCTGAACTATTTGGCCATTAAATTATATACATTGTTGTGACCTTTTACCTCTGAATACCACCAGCTTGTTTTTACTAAGATTGGAGATGTTCTCTTACATAGCTTTGGAACAATTATCAACTTCATAAATTCACATTAACTTAGTATCACATTAGATATTTTACTTAATACACCATTCTTTTCCAATTTTGTCCGGTTCATCTAATAGTGCCCTCGATAGCTTTTTTTAACCAACCCCGCCCCAGTCCAATTGGAGATTTTGAAATTTATTTTTTAAATTATTTTTTTTATTGAGGTATCATTGACCTGCATTATATGAGTTTCAAGTGCACAGCATAAAGCTTCAGTATTTGTAGGTCTCACAAAATGATCACGACAATAAATTTAGTTAACATCCATCCCCATACATAGTGACAACATTTTTTTCTTGTGAGAACTTTTAAGATCTACTCTCTCAGCAATTTTCATATGAATCATACAAGACGATTAACTACAGCTCCCATGTGGTGCATTACATCCCCATGACTGATTTATTTTATAAATGGCAGCTTGTACCTTCTGACCCCCTTCCCCCAAGACCATTCTTAAAACAACCATATTTGTCCAGTTACTTGACATACCACCTTGATCATCTACTAGTGTTTTTGTATGAAGTTTGGTCTACTGTTGGACTTTCTTTTCCATTCTTTAGATATATCTGTCAAGTCACACGCCAGTTCCATGTTCTTCATGTTAGAGCCTTTGCAGTATGTTTTAATATCTAGTAGGGCTACACTCTTCTTAGAGCTCTTTCTCTTCATTGTTTTCCTAGATACTCTTTTGTGTTTATTTTTTCATGTGAATGTTAGAATCAGCTTTCCTAGTTTCCCGAAAATGGCCACTGGAATTTTTATTGGGGTCGCATTAAATTTATAAATAAACTGAGGGAGGGCTGACATGTAAAGATATCGAGAAAGCCTAACCAAGAATGAGGATGTTTTCCCATTAGCTCAAGTCTCCTTCTGTGACTTTCAGAAGGGTTTTAGGGTTTTCTTCAGATAAGTTTTGAGTACAGGCATACCTTGTTTATTGCAATTTGCTTTAAAAAAAAGGTTTTATTTATTTATTTGGCAGAGAGAGAAAGAGCATAAGCAGGGGAACAGCAGGCAGAGGGAGAGGGAGAAACAGGCTCTCCACTGAACAAGGGATCCTGATGCGGGACTCGGTTCCAGGACCCTGAGATCATGACCTGAGCCAAAGGCAGACGCTTAACCCACTCAGCCACCCAGGTGCCCCTCCCGCATTTTCATTATTATTATAATATTTGTTATGCTGATCTGTGATCAGTGATTTCTGATGTTACTATTGTAATCGTTTGAGGGCACCATGAACTGCAGCCAGATGAGACGGCAAACGCAACCGATAAATGCTGTGTGTGTTCTCACTGCTCCGCCAAGTGGCTGTTCCCCCTCTCTTTCCCTCTCCTCGGGCCTCCCTGTGCCATGAGACACAAGGACATTGAAATTAGGCCACTAAATAATTTTAATTATTAACTCTAAGTGTTCAAGTGACAGAAAGTGTTCATTGAAGCAGCAAACTTGATCGTTGTCTTATTTTAAGAAATCGCCACAGCCACCCCAACCTTCAGCGACCACCACCTTGATCAGCCAGCAGCCATCAATGTCAAGGCAAGACCCTCCACCAGCAAAAAGATGATGACTCATTGAGAGGTCTGAGGATGGTTAGCATTTTTCAGAAATAAAGTATTTTTAAATTAAGGTGTGTACCTTGTTTTTTAGACATAATGTTATTGCATACTGAATAGGCTCCAGTATTGTGTAAACATAAGTATTATATGTGCTGGGAAACCAAAAAATTTGACTCGCTTTATGGGAATATGCTCTCTATTGGAGCAGCCTGGAACTGAATCTGCAATATCTCTGAGATATGCCTGTATTCCTTGCTGCCTTGTTTCTAATATTTTCTCTTTATTGCTCTTACCACAAATGGGATTCTCCTATTCATTGTGCCTTCTGACTGGATATTGCTTATGTGTGTAAATATTATTGATTTTTGCACATTAGGTCTATACTTTTTTTTTTGAGAGAGAGAAAGAGAAAGAGCCTTTCAGCAGGGGGTGGGTGTAGGAGGGCAGAGAGAGAGGATCTTGAGCAGCTTCATGCCTGATGCAAGGCTCGATCTCACGACCCTGAGGTCATGATGCGAGCTGAAATCAACAGTCTGGTGCTTAACTGACTGAGTCATCCAAGCACCCAGTTTTATACCCTTTTATCTGGATAAATTCTTTTCTAATTTGTGTTGGTTTTATCATTAATTTTTTAGAATTTTCAAGGTATACTACCATGTCATCTGGAATAGAGATAATTTACTTTCTCTCTCCCTTATTCTTCTATTGTTTTCTTAGCCAGATTTCATTTACTTGTACCTCCACAGCAATATTAAAGGATAGTGGAGTGAATGGGTATCTGTGTCTGATTTGTGACTTTGGGGCAAATACCCACTTAATATAAGTAAAACCGTGGTTTTATGATTGAAGTATATATATTCATGTTTAAAATTATACACTCATTTCTGCTTTTTTCACAAGCTTTAATAGGAATGGGCGCTGCATTCTGTCAAAAGCCTTTCCAGCATCTATACAGTAATGATATAGTTTTTCTTTTTAGGCTAATATGATGAATGATACTAATATATTTTCCAATATCAAATCATTGCTGTATTCCTGGCCTAAACCCCACTTGATGTCATTGATGATGACATACTGCTTTCTTTATAAAGTGTGGAACCCTGTTCATTTTCATTAACATTGTGTTTAAGATTTTTGCATCAGCATGCATAAGTGATGTTGATTAATTTTCTTTTTTAGTGCTATCTTTATCAGGTTTAGGTGTCAATGTTAAACTCGTTTCATAAAAAAAAACAGTTTAAATGTTTTTCTTTATTTTCCATGCTTTTGGACAATTTATTAGCACTGAGACTCTCTGATCTTTAATGGTTTGATTGAATTCCCCCCAAAATCATCTGGGCCTGATGCCTCTTGTGGGGTAGTTCTTTGATATAACTTTACTTCTTTAATGGAAACTGATATGTCTAAGGTTTCCATATCTGCTGGGGTAAACTTTATTTGCTTAAGAAATTATCCATTTCCTTTTGTTTTGCAAGTTTATTTGTAGAAGTATAGAAAGTAGTGTCATAATCTATTAAATTCCTTATGTATCAATAGCTATTTTCTCTGTATCCTTTGTTATCTGGCATACTCATGCTTTTTTCCCTTTTATGTGTGGAAGTGGGTGGCTTGTCCATTTTGTTTATTTTCAGGGTCGGGATTTTGCTTTGCTAATCTGAATGAAAGGTTTTCTGTTCTCTATCTCATGAATTTCTTCTTTTTTCTTTATTATTTCATGTATTTCCTGCTTTCCTTTATTTTGTCATCATCTGTTTTAGGTTTTGAATTGAGAATTTAATTTATTTCCTTTCTTTTTTTTTAAGGTTTATTTATTTATTTGAGAGAGAGAACACGCAGGCAGGGGGCAGAGGGAGAGGGAGAGAGAGTCTTAAGCAGATTCCACTCTGTGTGTGGAGAGCCGGACTCGGGGCTCAATCTCAGGACCCAGAGATCACAACCTGAACCAAAACCTCAAGTCAGCGGCTTAACGGACTGTGCCACCCATGTGCCCCTTCATTGTTTTGTTTTTATTGACACAGGTATTAGGGTTATGAATTTTTCTTTCATCGCTGCTTTAAATGTATCCCATAGATTCTTATGTGTATTTTCATTATCATCATTTTAAAGAAATTCTATGATTTCTTTGTTTTTCTTCTTTCACTGAAGAGTTGTTTAATAGAGATCATTTAAGGGCACCTGGGTGGCTCAGTCGTTAAGCGTCTGCCTTCAGCTCAGGTCATGATCCCAGCGTCCTGGGATCGAGCCCTGCATCGGGCTCCCTGCTCCGCTGGGAGCCTGCTTCTCCCTCTCCCACTCCCCCTGCTTGTGTTCCCTCTTTCACTGTCTGTCTTTCTCTGTCAGATAAATAAATAAAATCTTTTAAAAAAATAGAGATCATTTAATTTCCATGTGTAAGGGCTTTTTAAAAAGCTGTTTCATTTCTAATTTCCAATTGTATTACATTGGGATCCAAGAATGTTGCATGTATATTTCTAGTTTATTGAAGCTACTGAGATTTTCTTTAGCTCCTGGTACATGATTAATTTTTGTGAAGAATCTGTGTGTGCTTAAGTAGTTTTTGGTATATATGTTAACCTTTTTATTATATTTTGGGGGGTCTTTTACACTCTTACATTTGTGTGTGTATACTCAACCTGTCTTGAATAGAGTAATGTGTAAAATTTTTCTATTATTAGTGTGTTTGATCTCCTTCTTCTTGCATTTCCTCCAGTTTATATTTTATATAGGTGAGTGCTGTGTAGTTTGGCTCATAGATATTTATAATTGCTATATTGTCATTGCAGAATGTGACTTTTTTACATTATAAAGTATCCTTTGTCTCACTTAATGTTTTTTGGCTTGCTTCTTTAGTATAAATATGTTCCAAATATTGCATGGGGCATACTTACACCCCCAATTACTTATCTATCTGAAATTCAAATTTAACTGTGCATCGTATATTTTATCTGCAACGCTAAATACAGATGAGTCCTAGAAATAAGGATCATTGCCAGTACCCAGACTGTGCAAACTAAATATCAATTCCCACTAAAAGCAACTAAATATGACACCTTGGAGACATGACAAATACCACGTGTACAGATGAGTCTAGAATATTTTATCTTACCAGAAAGCAAGGCAGCAATGGAATGTCTCAGGAGTCAACTTGAAAAGGCTTCTACTCCGTAAGAGTGCAGACATATAAATCAGGTTTAATTTTTTTTTCCTTTGTGAACTGGTGATACAGAATTTCCCAGGAGGCCATGGAACTGTGGTCATGTGGGTGATTGTGCAACTAACTTGTTCCTTTAGAATATGTTTGAGCCTGACCTTATGCATACCTCTTTATTTGATTATGGAGTGTTACTATACATGCCTAAACTTAGGGCTTGGTGGGTCAGACAACAGGCAGCTCATGATGGACAACTTAGGTAGCTTGGTAACTTGATGGCCCATGATTAAGAGATCAGTCTCCACTGTGGCCCAGGAGCAAACCAGAAGCTGCTTCTCAGAAATAAAAAATGACATCTTTTTCCCCCAGTCCTAAAGAACTATGCTGTGATTCCCTTATAAGTTCCGTCAAAGGTTACATACACTACTCTTACCTATAACGGACACTGCAGGCACCATCGAATCTGTTGAATCATTGTGGCCCATGGGTAAAAGTAGTTTGCACAGCAGCTTGACCTATCTAGAACCTTCTGCTCTCACTCCTACTCAAAACTACAGTCTTTTGAGTTACACAGTAATTGGGTCAGAGTAACATACGTGCTCAAATGAGGTATATGTTGTCTCCAAAATCCAAAGAGGCCCCCTAGGCATTGTGTCTCTTAGTGAGACAAGTCAAGATTCAGCAACTTTTCTTTCACTCTGAAAAGGACATCTCTAGATGCCCTGACCTACTGGGTCCCTAAAAATTTCACTGAATGGCAGTCTCCTGCAATTTTTAATTTTGGGATTTATTTCCTTCCAAATATCTTTTACATGCTTTCTCAAGGTGACTATAGTATAGTTGACCCTTGAACAACACAGGCTTGAAATGCATGGGTCCACTTACATGTGATTTTTTTTTTTATAAATACAGTAGAGTACTGAAAGTGTATTTTCTCTTCCTTATGATTTTCTTAATAACATTCTTTTTTCTAGCTTACTTTATTGTAAGAATATAGCACATAATACATATAACATACAGAATACATGTTAATTGATTTTACATTATTGGTAAGACTTCTGGTCAACCTCAAGTCTTCTGTTATTCATAGTTAAGTTTTGGGGGAGTCAAATGTTATATGCAGATTTTGGACTGCACAGGGCATAGGTGTCCCTGACCCCTGCATTGTTTAAAGGTCAGCTATTTCCTGCTCACCAGGTAGAATCAGCAGGATATTATCCACAATAGGACATTGGCATGATGTCTTTGAAATGGAGCAGCAGTCAAAGTCCTTGTGGACTAGATTATGATATAAAGCTAGAGGGTCCTAGGGTGAAACAATGAAAGTATTCCTTATCTTGGCAACTTAATGAAAACTGCTTTTATGGCCTTTAACTAATAGGTATAAAGTAAATGCATTAGCCAGATCAATAGCTATATATAAGGTGTCAGAGATTATGCTGATTTACTCCACCAGTGAGCAGCTGGAAGAGCAGCTGCTACTAGAGTCACCATCTAATTAAATTTATGACAATCCACTGTAATTCTTCATCCATTTGCCTTCCCGACAGGCCAAGTACGGGAGGTAAATGGAGGTGTGGTGGGAATCACCATGCTGCATCTTTCAAGTCGTTGAGGGTGACAGTAATCTCTGCAATTCCTCCAGGACTACGGTATTGCTTTTGGTTTGCTATTTTCCACAGTTGAGAAGGTTCTAGGGGCTTTCACGTGGTTTTTCCTACCAGAATAGCTTTAAGTCCATAGGTCAGGGAACCACTATGGTCTGCCAATTGCTCAGTATGTCTGTTCAAACCCTGCTTTCTGAACCTGGGGAAATAACCAAATTAACTTGATGAGCTCACCATCTGTTTGTGATTCCAGTTAGCTTACTCCAATTAGTTGCCCCCCTCAGGATCTGGAATGCGGACCTGCTCCCAGGGTGGCATTCATTTGCCTCTCCACCTTTCTAATAACTGCCAACCTTTATTTTCCAGAGCAATTGCTCTCTGTGTTAACTTCATCGGTCCAAAGAAGCTCTCCCATTTTGGAATTCTGATGGCATTTATTACCTCTTTCTCATCGTATGACATGTTCAATTAAATTTTACCAATGTTGGAAGGCACCATAGTGTTAAGCACATAGACACTGGCATCAGATTATCTGGGTTTGAATCTCAGCTCCATCATACCGTGGCTGTGTGACCTTGGTTAAGTCACTTAGCCTGTGCTTTAGTTTATCCATTAATTTACTGGACATAATAATAGTATGTTTTGCTATAAGTACTGGAGGAGTTAGTATTTATAAAGAGCATAAAACAGCGTTTGCCAGATTCTAAGCCCTAAGAATGTGTTCCTATTACAGGAAGGTTCATGCTCACAGTTATGTGGTACACAGAGCATTTGCCTAGAACGAGGAGCCAGCAATTGCCCATCAGCTTTAAATTTTCTTAGAGATCTTCTGGGCTCCTTGACCCAGCAGCCTCTGCATTTGGTCAGCTTTGGCATGAAAGCCAAAGATGGTGGACTCTCAATAGTCACTTTTCAGAACTTAGTTGCAAGTTGGAAGGATGGTGACTGCTAGAATTCGCGAGAGGAAAGACAGAGCCACGCTGGGAAGGAAGATGTTAACCTTCCCAAGATTTTGGACAACCCGCGTTTCAACCAACTCATGGTGATATTCATGGCTAGCCCTGAAGGTACGGTCAGCCTATTCAGGCCCCACGCCTCTCTCCACGCCCTGACCACCGCGCTCGAGGGTACCCAACCGCTGCACCAGAGCAGCGGGCCCAGCTCTAGCCCCACCCCTGCAGTCGCCCCTCCTCCCCTGTCCCCGCCCACCCCTCGCCCCGCCTCCCCGCGTCTCCTATCGTCCCATTTCTGCAGTATGCCCGGCTCTGCCCCCCTCTGTTGCCCCGCCTCTCCTCGTCGCCCTCCCCTCCCCGCGGCTTCTATGGTCCCAGCCGGCAGCGAGCCCCGCCTCTCCCCGTCACTCCACCTCCCGGCCTGCTCCGATGGTTCCCGCCCTGCCGTGAGCCCCGCCCCTCCTCTCGTCTCCCCGCCTCTCCTCGACGCCCCGCCTCCCCGCGGTTTCTATAGCCCGGCCGCTGTCCCCGTCTCCCAGCCGCCGCCGCTGTCTCCACCGCAGCGGCTGCCACTTGAGTGGCGTCGGTGGCTTGGGGGGCCGGCCGCCATGGCGGCCGAGGCCGTGGCTTCGCGCCTGCAGCGGCAGGAGGAGGACATCCGCTGGCTGTGGGCGGAGGTCCAGCGCCTGAGGGACGAGCAGCTGAACGCGCCCGACCGCGGCCAGGCCGAGGGGCCGTGCCTAACGCGGGAAGTGGCGCAGCTCCGGGCCGAGAACCGCGACCTGCGCCACCGCCTCTACCGCCTGCGGCTGTGCCTCGCCGAGGAGTTGAGCCAGCAGGCGAAGCTGGAGGGCACGGCGCGGGCGGCGGCGGCGCCGGAGGAGGCCGGGCGCGCGGCTGCCGGCGCGCAGGTAGCGGGGCTGCGGGGTCGCTGCGGGGAACGCGGGCGGGTGCCGCCTAGAGCGCCGGGCGGGCGGCGCCGCGGACTGCGACGGTGCACGGGTGACGGTGGTCCCGCCGGAAACCGGTGCGGCCGCGACGCGCTGCAGGGGCGAGCCTCGCGGAGCGCTGCTCTGTGCACCTGCTACGGCCTGGGGAACCCGTGAGGGGCCTGGACACCCTTTGGAGCCCTGTATATCCAGCAGTCGCTGGACTGACTTAATGGTGTCACTTCCAGTAGCTCTTCCAGTAAATTGCCACGCATTTTCTTCAGTAGCAGAAATAACATTTTCCTTTGTTTGAAAAAAAATGCTGGAGGGTTTAAAACTCACTATTCTTCCCTTAAGCAGGAATATCAACAGCTACGTAGGTAAACTCATGCACTCAGTCTAAAGAATGGCTGGTTCTGAGCTATTTACGACAGGTGGCTTTTGCTTTTTTGTTGTTGTTTACTTGTTGAGATCTGTATATTTAGCGTTATTATTTAATAGAGTGTTTTAATATTTTGATCCATTGAAGGACAAATTATCTTCGTGTAACATAATACATTTTCTGAAGTTCTAAATGCTTTCTCAGACTGTGGGATGTTCTTGAGTTCTTTACCAAGGGTAACTGGTTCACTGGCAACATCTTCCTAAAACAGTCCATTTAAAGTGCGGCAGCAGGGGCGCTGGGTGGCACAGTGGTTAAGCGTCTGCCTTCGGCTCAGGGCGTGATCCCGGCGTTGTGGGATCGAGCCCCACATCAGGCTCCTCTGCTATGAGCCTGCTTCTTCCTCTCCCACTCCCCCTGCTTGTGTTCCCTCTCTCGCTGGCTGTCTCTATCTCTGTCGAATGAATAAATAATAAATAAAACCTTTTAAAAAAAAATAAAGTGCCGCGGCAGCGACACATCCATTTTCCAGCAACATTATGTTTAAAGTTTAGGGGAAAAAACTTTAGAGAGCAAAATATTTTAAATGTATTTAGCAACAGTGTGTAAAAATGCACAGACAGGAAGGATGGAACCCCAGAAAATGACTTGCCCATCTTGAGTTGTAGGTGGTGGTCAGGGAAGCCCAGCCTCCAACCTGGGATACTTGCTGACTGCTGGCATGTCCTTCTCCTCTGCACGTTTCAGATGTGTCCCTCTTTCTTGTCATTGGAATGAGCTATTTATAACTTACCTTTATTTCTCAGCCTCCTTTGAGTCAGACCCAAGAAAAGAACACTAAAAAGAAGGAGGAAAGCGGACCTGAGAGCGAGGTAAGTTGTTGCTATGGAAATAATGTAAAACACTCCCTTGTAATTTAAATATGCTGATACAGTTAATTGCCCAGATTTTTAATTAAAACATAATTACGAATTAAATTATGACACTAGTAGTACATTCAAAACCTTGCCAGCCTCAGCTACCAGACGGCTTAACTTTGAGCTGAGCTAGCCACGCGGCTCTCTTTAAGTGCTTCTGCATTTATTTAAGCTGAGGTACCAAAACTTTTCTTTTGTGTTAAGGAAATTAGCTACCATAGAAATCATGAAAACAAACCAGAGTAGGTTTTGAGCATAAACCCTTGGCAGGAGCAAAGGAGGAGAACCTGGCCTCAGAGGGATCAGTCTGCTTGAGATCAGACAACCAGGAAAGACAAGGAGAGAACAAAGTGGGGTGGTATATAGGTAGGCACTGAACTGTGGAACTGTGCGTACACGAGCATTAAGCACGTGGTGGAGGGAGATGTGGTAGTTAGAAGAGGTGGGCTTTGAGCCAGACCCTGACACCTAAGGTGGGAAGTGACTGGGAGGAGAGTTGGAAATAACCCGGGGGGTTTTGGGAAACGGGGTGAGGCTTACTGCAGGTCGAACGGGTAGAAAAAAGTGGGCTGCGTATGTTAACCTTCTTGTATTCTAATGACTTTCAGGTGACAAATCAACCAGATTTTGTGCAGGAAAGATTGAAGCTGTTTGAAATATTGAAGAAAGATCATCAACACTTATTTGCCATTACTGACAAAAAGGGGAATACCAGCAATGTGATCACAGTGAGAGTGGCTGATGGGAAAACAGTGGAAGGAGAAGTCTGGAAAACAACACCTTATCAAGTGGCCGCTGAAATTAGGTAAATCATAGTTTGGAGAAGATATTCATTATTCAGTATTGTGCCAGAGCTTGGTGACGGTGTGTTCCTCAGGGACTGCGAGAGTATTTTTTTTCTTACGTGAATAAAATAAATGTCATTTTTTTCCCCTCTGGCTTCGAAAGAGGGATTTAAATAAGTAATTGAATACCAGAATACAATCCCTTCCTCTCTAAAATGTGCACATTTTAAAGTTTTAAGAAAAATGCATAGTAGAGAAAAATGTATAATCATTGACAGGTCACGTTACATTGACTTTGTTTTGTTTTTTTTTTTTAAAGATTTTATTTATTTATTCATTCGACAGAGATAGAGACAGCCAGTGAGAGAGGGAACACAAGTAGGGGGAGTGGGAGAGGAAGAAGCAGGCTCATAGTGGAGGAGCCTGATGTGGGGCTCGATCCCATAACGCCGGGATCACGCCCTGAGCCGAAGGTAGACGCTTAACCGCTGTGCCACCCAGGCGCCCCACATTGACTTTGTTCATCAAGATATTTCCACGAGAATTTACAGATCTTTTGTTGTACTTAACTCCAAGTCTAGTCATCATCCCACCAGTAAATAACTGTGGGTGGTTCTTTGAACCACATTGGGCAGATCCCTGACAGTTTCCAAGCCTGTTTCTTTTTATCTCTGTGGAATAATAATGCTTTTCCCATTTACCTAATGAGGTTGTAAAAATTAAGTGAAATACTGCATTTGAAAAATACTCTGAAAATAAAAGTGCCTTTAGAAATGTACAAAATGACTTATTATAGATTGAAGGTATATGTGTTAGAGGTATTATCAACCCTGGAATAAGTACTTTGAGTTTCCTAGAAATTCGATACATTAGTGAAGTTATTAGTGAAGTTGACCAATGTTAATTCCCAGCATTAAATATAATTCTATGGAAGCTATAGCTCAAAACTGCCTTTCACTATTTAAAAAGCAAGCTTTTTCAACAATTGAGATCTTTAGATTTCCTTGGAAAACTATGATTAAAATTATATATATATTTTCCATCTCATCATATCTAACACTCTAATGGCCTCTCCCAACCTGTTCCCATGTTTTCCAGGAGAGATGATTAGATGTGCTGGGGGGAAAAATGGGCTTTAAGGTAAAAATAAGTATATGTTTCTTTATGGCGAGTCAGTTTGCATGTTGGCATATTAGAGACTGAGAAGTTCTGCATTGAAGAAGCCTGTTTGAACTTGGGAAACAAAATTATTTGATTATAGGACAGGTTCTTCATTGTGCCCTTAATAATCTACATTTCCAGAGGGTACCAGCTTACAAACCCTGTAGTCAAGTTTCATGATAGAGGGATTGCGGGAGTGTCTAAAAAGTAAAGTTAGCCAAAACTAAAAGATGAGCAAAGCTGGTATATCAGGCAAACCCAGTAAGAAGAGAGCAGTGATCATAATATAACTTTGAGACACCAGAATTCAGGGCCAAAATCATCAAACGGGGGACTTATTTCAAAAATAGACAAACAGTGTAATCTACAATGACTATTTGTCCCAGACCTTTAGGAGTGAAATAATGTAGCATCAGATCAGAAATATAAAATTATAGACACTCAGGAGTGGTTTAACTGTCTTTGGACACGTTTTGGACAGATCATATAGGTAAACATTAGGGTTATATGTGTCTGAATAATCACACTGTGAGGGGGACTTATTGGCTGCTCACCAGTCTTTGTGGTCTACAGACAGTTGTGTAGCACACATGATTGTGTTTTGGGTTCCTCAGAACCCTAATTACATGCAGAAATATACAGTTCACATATTCTGTGAGTAAAATGAAATCCCTTATGAACTCAGTACACATTAAATGATAGCAAGACAAAACAAAATAAAACTTGAAAGTTAAGAAATCTCTTCAAAATAAGGTAAAAGGAAATAAAAACCACAGAATTTTTAGAAAATACTTTAATGAGAATATATATATCAGAAATCTGTGGAATAGAGCCGAAGTAATGATCAGAAACAGATTTGTAGTGTCAAAGGCTTTTCTAATAAGAAAGAAGAAGAAGAAACAGACTAAAAATTCAACTCAGGCAGTTAGGAAAAGGAGGGAGCTCTAAGGTGAATTAGACAGGAGCACCTGGCTGGCTCGGTTGGTTGGGTGTCAGGCTTTTGATCTCAGCTCAGGTCTTGATCTCAGGGTTGTGAGTGGGGCTCTATGTTGGGCTCCTACTTAAAAAAAAAAAAAAAAAGTGAATTAGAGAATAGTATTAACTGGAAAACTATCTGAATAAGTAAGTGTTCAGTAAGGTGGCTGGATAGAAAATAAATGAGAAATTAATAGCTTTATTAAATTATACTGCCTGTTCTCTTAGATAACTGAGAGTTAATTGCATAGATGATTATTCCTGGTCTGGGGGAGTCTAAGCATAACATGTAACATGGAAATCATTAAGGAAAAGATGGACAAATTCAAACAGCACATAAAATAAAACACTTAAGAAAAATGGCTATGTGTAAAAATGACACATAAAATGGGAAATGACAGATGTGAAAAAAAAGTGTACCATAAAAAACAAATGATTGCTCTCTAAGTGCTTTTCAGATTAATAAGAAAAAGATGAAAACTTCAAAAGAGGAAGAGATTATCTTGGAAGTGTAAACAAAAATTATTACGTGTTCTCGATTTGTCCAAGGTTTATGAATAGCAGTTAATATTGATACAGTCTTGGGGAAGTGGCCCTGCCGGAGGATAGATAAATAGGCCCAGTCTCTTTCAAACTTCTAAAGCCTTCAAAACATGCAAACCCTAACTGTTGGACCCAGTAATCCTATACATAGCCATGTATCCTAAGAAAATACTGCTGTAGAGGGGCGCCTGGGTGGCTCAGTCGGTCTAAGCGTCTGCCTTCGGCTCAGGTCATGATCCCGGGGTCCTGGGTTTGAGCCCCATGTCGGGTTCCCTGCGTGGGGGGGAGCCTGCTTCTCCTCTCCCTCTGCCACATCCCCTGCTTGCGCACACGCTCGCTCTCTGTCAAATCAATAAATAACATCTTTAAAAAACGAAAAGTTCCCCTGTAGAAAAACAGAGCAAAGGACAGTTCATAGTAGCTCATGAAAGCTTGTTTGCAGAGTGTGGTCCCCAAACCAACAGCGTGAGAATTACCTGAGAACTTAGAAGAGCATTCTTGGGCCCTGCTCCACGCCTCTTGAATTAATGAGTCTCTGTGTTGGTGAGCCCCTCCAGGAGTTTCTGATGCAAGTCCAAGCCTGAGAACCACTGAGTTAGGCTAAACTGCTGTCGCAAGAGACCCCTCCCCCACCGCCCCCACCAAGAACCGTGACTTTAATAAGGTAGACCTCACAGTCTCTCATATGACAGTCCAGAGATGGCCAGTCCAGGCTGGTGGACATCCCTGGTCCACGCAGTCATTTGTGGACCTGGCTTCCTTCTGCCTTGTTGATCTGCCATCCCCTAGGTCATGGTTTGTCCATATTTAGGGGTGGAAGCTGAGTTCATGGGTCATAGACTCGCAGGCAGGGGGAAGACAGCTGAGGCACAATGATGCTTTGAGGGCCACACCCCACAATGGCACACTCTAATTTCCTCTTACAACCTATTAGCTCACCTTTAGTCACCTGGCCACCCCTAGCAGTCAGAGAGAGTGGAAATGTCGCTCCTGCTGGCCAGCCACATGTCCAGCTAAAGCCTTCTCCCCGTGGAAGAGGGAAAGCATGGTTTAGGGGACAACGTCTGCCACAGTGTGCCCCTGTGACATCCAGAAATCTGTGAGATCCCTTTCTCATCATCCCGCGCACTTGGTGCCTCTGTAGATGAGACAACTCTAGGTCCCATCAGCTGAAAGCGTGGAGTTTCCAAGTGATGTGCAGAACACCCCGTTAGGCTGGCCTCTTATGCTCTAGCAACAAAGAAGCTGATAGACAGGGCTGCCCACCCCACATGTATGTACAGTGTTGCAATACACACGAGGCCATCACAGTTTAAGTGTATTTGGAAGAAAGGAAGGAGCAACAGGGTATCCAGTAGCGTAGAGAAGCCATCAGATCCTGTTGGCAGTTATCGGAGGCCCGCAGCTTGGCAGTGCATAGTGCTTGGGTCAGCCTGTCTGGCCGCCCATTGTTTTCTGGTCCACAGTCCCCTGGAGGCCCTGATCTTGCTCTTTGTGAGTTCCTAGTTGTCCATCCTCCTCATTAGCCACATCTGAAGTACAGTTTGTCCTGGAGTTTGTTCCGGAGGTTGTACAGTTGGCAGCACCCAGTTCCTGCTGGTGCACACCTGGGGGTTCAGAGCTCCTTTAAAGGATCACACAGTCACAGGTGTTTGTAAGCTGGGCTTGTCCTTTGGCAGTACCATTTTCTCCAGCAAGGAGGCTTCCGGGCTGTTTGCTTCTAATCAGTTCCAAGTGAAGTGATCTCGCTTAAGGAATTCTTCTAGACAGAGACTTCTCACCCCTTTTTCCCCTGGCTTTTGTGCGTGGCTCCTTCCTCTGTCCCACAGTTCAGTGGCCTGAGATCGTATGAAACAACAGGCTGTGGGAGGGCAGCACCCTTACTCTGATCCCTGCAGTAGGCCTGGCCCCTATTGTCAGTCTTGATGTGTGGCCTTTGAGAAGGGCTGTCTGTGCCTGTCCCTCGTGCTGTTCGGGACAAAAGACTGTTTCTCCAATCTGGCACAGCCTCACATTTCTGGACTCTTAGTCAGTTTGGATTACAGGCCACAGGCAGAGCCTCTCTTGGCAAAGTCCTGTCCCTTCCATCTCTGCCTCCAAACCAGATAATTCCCACTGAGGCTGAGCTCGGTCTGGTGGTATTTTGGAAAAGCTGCAGTAGATGTCCAGCGTTTACCGACATTCTGCCTTTTTATGCCTGCTTCCTGCGTGCTGCAGGCATTGTAAGCACATTAGTTTGCCTTCAGGCTTTATCAAATATGTTATCAACTATTTAATCAAATATCTGTCAATATTTGATACTTATCAAATACCAAATGATGCCACGACAGGGGCTGTTGGCTTTCCACATCTCGCTGCCCATTTGCTAAGCCAGTGCCACGTGTTCTGGTTTTGTTACTTACCTCCAGCTCCTTACTTTTTTTTGTATTAATTAATATACAGGCTAAGCTGCTGCAACAGAGAGACCACAAAAATTCAGTGGCATAAATATGATCAAAGTCTATCTCCTGTAGCAGTCTGGACGTGTGGGGGGCCAGCTTGGCAGGGCATCACTCTTCTCCATTAGTCATCTGGAGACCTGAATTCCTTCCGTTTGGTTGTGGGACCATCTTTGTGTATGTCCAGTGTTGTGCTTGTCTGCGTGGTCCAGGGGAACAGCACGCCTGCGCTGTGGTGTGCAGAGGGCGGGGAGGGGATGGAGAAGGGCTCTCCGTTGTCTTAAGGCTGGGATGCAGAAGTGCTACAGGCCACTTCTGCTTGTATCCATTGCTTCCAAACTTAGCCACACGGCCACATCTGGCTGCAAGGAAGGCTGCAAACTCCTGTACAAGAAGGAGAGAATGGATTTGAAGAACCCTTAGCAGTCTACAAAGCCAGTAAAGATGAAAATAAAATTCTACTTCATTAATAACAGTAACTAGCATTTATGAAGAAGTTTTTATTGTGAGTGTGCTTTATTTAATCCTTAGAATCAATGGATGAGGAAGGTCCTATAAATCCCCATTTTACAGATGAGAAAGCCGAGGCTTAGAGTACGATGTTCAGTGTTCAAACCCAGGTTGGTACTCTTAACCACAGCACTGTACCACTACTCAAGTTACTCACAGAAATGCAAGTTAAAACATAATATTGGGAAGAGGACGTGGTTTCATAGTACCTGACGTTATGAGGGGAACGAGAAAGGGTACCCTTGCACCTTTCCTGGTCAGACAATTTGGCAGTATATTCCAACAGAGGCCATTAAAGCACATTTCCCTTGACCCAGCAGTTTTACTTCATGAAGTTTTCCTGAGAAAATGGTTGGGAGCTAAGATGTGTGTTCAAGAACGTTCACTGCAGTGTTATCTGTCACTGCCAAAACAAAACAAAGCAAAAACCCCCACGAAGAAATAACCAAAATGCCCAGCCACAGAGGGTTCAGTAAGCAAGTCTTGCTTCTGCTGCAACTAATTACTAGTGTGTTTTTCAAGTCTGTCTGTTGTCAGGGAAAATGTGTGACTTACTAAGTTTAAAAAGTACGTTACCAAATAACACATACAGAATGGTACTATTACTAGATTTTTATATTGGTATATGTACTTATCAAAAAATGTGGAAGGACATACAAAAAATGTAAACAGCAATTTCTGGGTGGTGGGATTGAGGGTGGTTTTTTTTTTTCTTTGCTTTTCTGTGTTTTCCAGGTTCTTAATATGTTATTTTTGTCAATAATTTTCAAACAACAATAAATGCGTGGGGGGGTGTGTGAGAGAGAGAAGGAGAGGAGGATACAGAAAAAAATAGAAAGACGTACTAAAATGTTAGGCATAGTTATTTCAAGTTGGTAAATTTAGATGTGATTTTTGTTTTATTCTTTGTGTTTTGTGTTTTCTGTTTTCCAAGTGTTGTTGTTGTGTTGTTTTTCTTTTTACAGTGGATGTATACTACTTTTGTATTTAAAATAAATGTTACAAAATTTTAAAAAATCTGTTTTATTAGTTTACATTTGTACTTTCTATTTACTTAAAAAAAGAAACACCCTGGAAGTTATTCTGATCTTTTGTTTTAATGAGTCATTGTAGCATGTAATAAGGTTAACTCCCAAGTGACTTCTCTCTTATTAGTCCAGAACTGGCTGAAAGCACAGTTGTAGCCAAAGTAAATGGTGAATTATGGGACTTGGACCGTCCACTGGAAGGGGATTCCACTCTAGAGCTGCTTACGTTTGATAATGAGGAAGCTCAAGCTGTAAGTATTTAAAAGCCAATCAATGAAACTTTGGGTATTTATATCGTAATTATGTACGAAGACACATAATAAAGTCAAGAATAATGAGTTCTGTAACCTAATAAGATTTAAAATTTGCTTATTGGTGTTTGGTAAGTATTTAATGAGTTTCTATGGAATGAATGTGTACAAATATACACCAGCTTTTAAAGAAGCCCCTATTTATCATTTTTTAAAAAATAATTGCTTCCTTAAGCTATAATGCTTTATTATAATAATCGATGTATATTCCAAATGAATTTTTAATAGATTCTTAAAAATGGATCTGTTTTGTAATATAATAAGTGTAGGGGAATTGGAAAACATTATTAAAACTCAGATAGTTTAAATAGTTATTAATGTAATATTCTATAAAATACCAGATTTTCATGTAGGTCTCTGATATGCATCGTTACCTTAACTTTGCAGCTTCCCTTCACGCAGCCCATTATCCGCCTAAAACCTAACGTGTGATTAGCTTAGGTTACATTAATCTTGAAACTTATGCTAAATTTCTTGATTTATTAACCCAAACTTATAAGAAGCATATTATAATTCCTTTTCTGTTTAAAATATGTAAGGTATAACAATTCAATAGCTAAATAATACTATATTAATAAAATCACACTTAAAATTGATTCAGGAAGAGCAATTTTTAGAAGAAATACATAGCATATATGTGTTATTTAGTTTTTCTCATGAGTTGTTAACAGCTGCCTCTAACTTCATCCCAGATGTCATCCCTAGACTTTATAGTTTTATAAATTCCCTCAGTCACCTGACCCGCATCTAAGGCCCTGGAGGCTTGTATCAGACACTGTAGGGCTACAGTGGACAAGGCATGGAGACTCCCGCTTCCAAGAGTTCCAAGAGTTTACATGCAGTGGGAGGAGGTAGTAAACAAGAAAACACCTAGAGGTTTCAGAGAGTGTAAGTTTCTGGAGAAAGTCAAATAGGCGCTGGAACCAAGAGCCGCCCTGATAACTGGTGGGGCAATTAGTTTTGATTCTCAACTAAGGGCCCAGATCTTGCCTGAAAGCCTTGCATTTTCCCACACTGGCTGGCTCTTGGTTCCCCTCCAGGTGTCACTCCTGAGACTCTTTTTACACAGTTGGCTGTTGAACCTTTTCAATCTGCCAGGTACTGGGGCGGTAGGGGATGGAGGAACTACCAACTTTAATGTTCCATGGAGATGTGGGCGTCTTTGGGGTTCTTCCCTCCTTGCATTCAGTGACCTCATGAAAAAGAAAACATTCACTATCACGGGAAATCTTTCTCGAGCGCCGAACCAGCAGGCCCCTCTGCTTGCCGTGCTCATAACATGGTATCCGACATCGGATTGTAGGGTTTCCATAAATATGTGTGGTTGTTGATGCAAATGATAATGGTCAAAAACATTTACCACATGTTTATTTGCCAAACATTTACCAAGTGACCCTGGCCCCTTGAGTCCCCGGTTCCCCTAGCACGCAGGCACTGTTTTAATCCCTCTGTTACAGATGAAGGCAACCAGAGCTCAGAATGGTGAAGTAACTTTTCCAAGATCTTGATGCTTCTTTTAATGTAATTTAGTAACAAAGATTTTGTTGTTGTTGTTCTTGGAATTTATTTTCCTGTTGCTATGAACATATTAAGATACTGAACACAAACCAACTTATGAATATTTAGCACATATCCATGAAAAAGAAACCGTATAGAAAAGCAAATCTTGAAAACTCGGATCCAAAAAAATGAGAAATTAATGATTTTTTAAAAGCATTTTTTGCCTTACGGAAAAATTTAAGACTCTTTTCTATTATAAAAGATGATTCTATTTATAAGAATATTTAGAGCATAACGTAACATACTGAAGAAACACCCTCTGCCCTCTAGATAAGTTCATATAGAAAATGACAGGAAGAATATTCATGTAAAGCTGATAAATATGCGAACAAGGGGCATTTTATAAAATGATACAGGTTGCAAGTTTAAAACATATCTAATGGTATTTCCTTTTTGTAAACATAGTGTCCGGTAACAATATATGTAGTTATATATCATTCTCCTTTAAATCTTTGGGGGAAGTCCAGGGAAACCAGTGATGTGCAGCTACGATCTCATGCTCAAGACAGCACAAGGTACTTGGTGGTACTTAGAGGTGTGAACCAGAAAAGCAGATTCGTGTAAGAACCAAAGCGGCCAGTTCTGTGCTTGTAGCGCAGCTCAGTGGTCTCTTCCAGAACATCAGGGCGTGACTCGGGCTTCACCCCCCCCATTTCAATGGCCAGTCCCCTCCCCCCCATCCTCTGGATTCTCTCAGGGGAAGACACAATGAACCACGCCCTTCTTTTAAGGTCCTTTATGGCGCCCCTGCTTTTCTGGCTTCATCCCCACCATCGGTTTGTTCTGAGTCTTCACCATCTGCCCGCAGAGTAAGAATTCCTTGGTGCTCAGTCCTAGCACCCTTTCTAGATTCCCGTTCCAGGCTGTCCTGTCTATTAACTGGCCGCTGTCAATCCTTCTGTCTGTCGCTAGACACGTCTCAGTCTTGCATAGAGTCCTGCCCATGTGGCATCTCCATCCGGAGCTCGCACAGGAATCTTTAGTATGTCCCCGGTGGGACTCTTGATTTTAGCCCCGGAACGGATTCCCTTCGCTGTCTGCCCATCTCAGTGTACGCCCTCGCGACCTACCTAATTGCTCAACCTGGAGTCCCAGAGGCTGGTGTCATTACTGCCCACTCCCTGCATGCCAGTCTCAAATTCATCAGTAAGCCATTACGTTCCTATGTATCTTTAATTTGCCCGCTTCTCCCCGTCTCCACTGCCGCTGTCCAAGAATCTAGATGGTGTTATTATAACACCACCCAAGAAACTGCCTACCTGCTGTCCTGTTCCCCTCAGATCCATTCCCATACTGCTACCAAAGGATGTTTTAAAATGTAAACTGAATAATTTCTTTTCTGCTTTAAAACCCTTCACTGCATCTCATTGCATGTAGAATAAAACTCAGCCCAAGGCCTGCATGGTTGCTGGCCCTTTCTTCCCTCTGCAGCCTTTCTCAGGCTACCCTGCTTTTTCCCTTACATGTTAGCCACACAGGCCTTCCTGACTCCCTGTGAAGGTAGAGCCTTCACTGTTATTCTTCCTTACAGCGCCCTGTGTTCATCGCCCTTTAAATCCTCCTCTCACCCTGTGCTTATGCACTTGCTGGTTTGTGTATGCCTGTCTCTTCCACCCTGTGCTGCAAACTGCCTGGGGCCAGTGACTCCTTTTCTTTCACTATTGTATCCCTAGCACCTAACACAGTGTTTGGCTCAACAAATATCGAGGTGTGGACAATGCACCAAAGAAGAGACTTGGGTTCATGTTGGCAGTTAGTCTGCCCTCCCAGCACCATCCAAAGCAAAGGGGCTCTGCCTGGGGACCAATGCTCTGGGCCCGTTTGCAGATCCTCCCCCAGCCTAATGCTGCAGGTTGGGATTGCCCATAGCCTGCTCCGCCAGCCAACTCCCTCTGTTCCGATTTATTTTGTTTGTCAAACAGCTTTCTAACTGTGATGTTTCCTATTTAATACGGGAAAGAAAGTGCTGCCAGGGGACTCCATTGTCTTGCTTCTTCGGCACCTACGTTTATTTGGTGGCTTGGGTTAGTTACAGTTTATCTGTAAACCATTGATTCCTTGGGAACTCAAAAACCAACTTGCTGACCTTGCAGGCCTGATCAGCGGCCCTTGGACAGTGGTAAATTAACTCGTGTGTACTGTCCGGGGGTCTCAGGCAGCCAGCAGGCATTCCCAGGTCACACTCTTCTCCCTTCAGAGCCATCTTGTCCAAAGCTGTTCATCCTGTGAAGACTGCTGTGTAGACGCAAACTACTTTGGCCCTCTGCGTTCAGCTTCGAGGCTGTCCCTGGAGAGAAGGGGAAGGAAGGCAGTGTCTGTCACTCCTGGCTTTCTTCCGCTCTGGGCTGAACAGGGCTACACTGCTCAGCGTTCCAAGCAGATGGTTGAGGTTTCACAACCTCTCTGCGAGGGAAGATGCGCGGAAGGACGTGGTTTGGGAGCTGTGTTTTTGCTGTGACTCGGGACAGAGAACCCAGCTTGTGGCCCTGGCGTAACTGCCAGGAGCATGCAGAAAGTGTTCTCTTCGACGTGGGCATTGAAGCATTTCTTTTCAAACTGATGTTGCTCTGTGTCTTGGTGTTCATCCCCTTAAAGCGTATCCACTTGCTTCCTTGTGTGGTTGTCCTCACAGTTTTCCATGCCGTAATTCGATGGCCACTGGCCTCTGTGTTCCACGCAGGTGTACTGGCACTCCAGCGCTCACATTCTTGGGGAGGCCATGGAGCTTTACTACGGAGGCCACCTGTGCTACGGTCCACCCATTGAAAATGGATTTTATTATGACATGTTCATTGGAGACAGGTAATACCGCTGCATAGTCACTTCCGAACGCATGCGTTTATAATGTTTACATGTTAACTTAGTGAATGTGTCTATAACTTGAGTATGGTCTGGCTATGTTTAAAAATTATTTTTTTATGAGTTTAGATTCCAGAGCAACTTCTCAAACTTTCTTTCTTCTCCCCAGAAGGAAGTAATAATACTATTTATCTCACATAAGATCTGCCAGAGCATAGTACTAAATTAAGAACAGAATCTCAAATTAAATTTAATCCCCAGAGAGCGGCTGCTTCAGTTCTGCTCCATGATAATGAAGGGTGCCGTCCACCTTGGCCAGACATCTCACGCAGATAAGGACCAGGCAGAGTAGGGCACAGAGACCTCACATTCAGCGGGGCTGTACTTGAAATCATTAGCAACGGGCCTGGCCCCAGCCCACCACCTGTGTTCCCCATAGCTCTTAAGGCCTCGCTGCCAAAGCTGAAAGGGTCCTGAGGGTCCTTCCAATTCCTGTCCCTCCCTCAATCCAGCTCTTCCAGTTCTATCTCCTTAATAGTTCTCCCATCCTTCCCTCTTCCTCTGTAGTTCTGCCTGAATTAGACCCATAACATCTCTTGCTGGATGACTTCGGTACATTTTGTCCTTACCTGTCACCACCGCACTGCTAAGTGGTGTCCCTAACTGAGCACCCAGTACTGGATAGCTCCTGCATACAACCTTGTCCAGCTTCACCTCCTATTACCACCACCCCAAGATTCATTCAACAAGATTTCTTGACTGTGCTTGGTGCTGGTGATCAGCAGTGAACAGATTAGTCTGTTCCGTGGAGCTAACAGTCTGGTTAGCTTAGACAGTAAACACACTAACAGCCATTTACTATTAGGTGGTGATGAGTCGTTCGGAGGAAAAGAAACCAGGTGTGGGGAGGTGTGTGCCATGATAGGGGGTCAGGAAAGGGTAAAGTGATGTTGAAGCAGGGACCAGAATGGAGGAAGGGAGCAAGTTCTGAGGCTGTTGTGTGGGTGGGTGGGGTGTATTTATGGACATTTGGGGGAAGAACGTTCTAGGCCTCTGGGACCTCCCTGGTGTGGGCCTATGCCTGGCTTGTTTGAGGAAAGGCAAGGAAGCCAGCATGGATGGAGGGGAATGAGGGTTAACCAGGGAGCAGCTGAAAGAGGTCAGCTGATGGCTCACGGAGGCCCATTCCCTGTGAGTGCCAGACTGGACACTGCAGTTCACACCTAGATCTTTCTCCCAACCTGGATTGCACAGTCACCGAGGGTGGGGACTTGTGAGCACTTACTACAGCTCTTTTGAACAAAAATGTAGATGCATGAAGTATAAGGTAGACCGCCCAAAGAACAGGTCTCAAAGGAGCTCAGTCTAACCGGGGAGTATTTTAACCGGGCTTTTCAAATTGCACACCTCATTGCAGAGAAGAACTGCGGGCAGATCATTTCCTCTGTTGGGGCCTCTGGAGTCTTCTTTGAGGAATGAGATTATCTGCCTTGCATGTGGACGTATGAGTTTCTGAAGTCCTGGTACAATAAAACACAAAATTCCTCAGTGTCAGTGACAAGGGCCTGCAAAAAGGACATTGCAGGATGGCTGAGAAATCTGTGTTGACTCTCACTTGCTCTTCTTTTTAGAACGGTGTCCAGCACAGAACTGTCAGCCCTAGAGAACATCTGTAAGACTATCGTAAAAGAAAAGCAACCTTTCGAAAGACTGGAAGTCAGCAAGGAAGTGCTCCTCGAAATGTTTAAGGTAATTTCAGGAAACTCTTTAGAATAAGAAAACCTTTTTCCGGGAATATTAAAAATGATTAATTGACATAGACAGCTTTTTTTTTTTTTTTTTAGCAAATAATTGAGTGATGCTTGCCACATTGTTCCAGACAGTTTGGCAGCCCACTGTCAGGTTGTCACTAGTCACCCAATGTGATATGTCCCCACTATGTCCTGAAAATTTTAATGCAGATATATGTAGATGAAGGACCAGGTGAATAATTTTCATGTGTGTGCTTATAAATGTGATTAATTTTGAGTACTGTTAATATTAGACTACTAAATTCAATAATACTTCTGCTTTCTCTTTATATTATTTTGACCAATGTATGTAAATATATTCTTAATTTGATTTTTATTTATTTATTTTTGAGAGAGAGAGAGAGTGCACATGTGCGAGCAGGAGTGCAGGGTGGGGGAGGTGAGGGGCAGAGGCAGAGAGAGAGAATTTTCAGCAGGCTGCACACCCAGCCCAGTGTGGAGCCTGACTCGGAGCTCAGTCTCACAACCCTGAGATCGTGACTGTAGCTGAAAACAAGTCAGACGCTTAACCGACTGAGCCACCCAAGCGCCCCCTGATTTTATTTTTTAAATCATATCGGAGAAAGCATGTAATTCGAACACATGAATTGTGAATTTTGTGGTCTTGAATTAAAAAACAGATTTGGGCTTGGTAAAGTTGCAGCTACTTGTTTGTGTGTGTGTGAGGGGGTAAAATACACAAAATAGAGAATTTTATTATGTTAACCATTTTTAAGTACAGTTCTGTGGCATTTGGTACATTCATATTGTGCAACCATCACCACCATCTTTCTCCAGAGCTTTTTCCTCCTCCCCAATTGGAACCCCACACCTAGGAAACACTAACTCCCTTTTCCCACTTCCCCCTTTTCTTTCTTTCTTTCTTTCTTTCTTTCTTTCTTTCTTTCTTTCTTTCTTTCTTTCTTTCGCTTAATTTATTTGACAGAGAGAGACAGCAAGAGAGGGAATACAAGCAGGGGGAGTTGGAGAGGGAGAAGCAGACTTTCCACTGATCAGGGAGCCTGATATGGGGCCTGATCCCAGGATCCTGGGATCATGACCTGAGCCGAAGGTAGACACTTAATGACTGAGCCACCTGGGCGCCCCCCACTTCCTTTTTTTCTGCCTCTATGAATTTGACAACTCTAAGAACCATATAGGTGAAATCCTGCAATATTTGTCCTTTTGTAACTTCCTTATTTCACTAGCATAATGTCGTCAAGGTTTGTCCATGCTGTAGCATATGTCAGAATTTCCTTCCTTTTTAAGGCTGAATAATATTCCATTGTATGTATAGACTGCGTTTTGTTTATTTATTCATCTATTGGTGGACACTTGGGTTGTTTCCACCTTTTTTTTTTTTTAAGATTTTTTATTTATTTATGTGACAGAGACAGCC